>NC_135535.1:139958570-140681809 GCF_045843805.1 Urocitellus parryii | reverse complement strand
AATTAATAATGATTGGGGTTCTAAAACTTAAATCACAAGATTATATAAAAAATATTTTGGAAATACTATACAAATTGGAAGCAGTAATTTAGGTCTCAGAGTTGCTCCAGTGCTTCTCTTACTTTCTAAATACAATATGAAAATTCAATTTTAGTAGGACTTTATTGAAGTAGTTATTGATTTAATGTGCAAGAGCCTCATTTCCATGAAATATTTATAGAGCACCTGAAATGTGTCTGTGTAATCAATTTATAGTTCCTGGAATTAAAGTTACAAAACATACTTTGGAAATCTAGCCAAAACACATATTTCTAGGATAAGAATTCAGATGTCTTTTGACAAGCAAATCCATGAAACAGTAAATAATAAATTTCATTACTTACATTTTCTTAAATCAGTATAATAAAGACTTGGTCTTGAAGAGAAAGGTTAAATTCTGTTTGAGTTAGAAGGAGTTATGCTTAAGCTACACCCCACTAATGATTAGCTAAGAAATCACGGATAATAATTGACCTCTTTAGGTGTGCTAATATCCATAACATAAAGCTAGTGATTTACTCATTAAAAAGTTAGTTACGAGTTGTAAGCCCTCAGATAAACCAGAAAACAAAGATTACATGGAGTTTATTTTCTCTTGCAAGGAAACAGTGAATAAAATAGCATTATTAATAAGCTAATATATAATATGATGTTAGGTACTTCAATTCCAACAAACACAAGTAAATATAACTTGCAAATATAAAATTGTGGCAGGTAGGTTATACTACTTTAAGGAGGGTAGTTAAGGAAAGCCTATTTGATAAGATTAAATCTGAACAGATAACTGAATAAACTAAGGAAGAAAGTCATATGACTATGCAATTAGATTCAAATAACCACAAAGAAAGAGGGAACTGCAGATATAAAAACCCAGGTAGAGTATGTTTAGCAAACCAAAATACAAATAATAAAGTAGAAAATAAGTTATATAGAACCTCATAGGTCACTTGGAAGACTTCAAATTCAGCTTAATATGGAGAGTCCTTGTATGTCCAATATGGTAACCACGGCACCTTAAGGGTTTCTTTAGTTGTATAACTTGTCTTATAAGCTGTGTTTTCTAAGTAAGTTACCAGCAACATGCAAATTTTCTCTAAGTTAACTTATCACAAAGATAATTGAAAGAAATGATCAGTAGAGAATTATAACAAATGGTCTAACTTTTTCTAGTATTCAGTCATATTTTTATTGAAGGATTTTAAGCATAATATATTGGAATGCTTATATTTTATTTTTTATAACAATTCTACCATTATTTTTCCTTTGCTCTTTTTCTGTACTATTTACTTTTTATTTATTTGCTTGTTATGTTTTATTGGTTCTTTTTATTTATACATAATATTAGGGCTCACTTTGATATAATTATACAAGCATGAAATATTTGCTCTAATTCAGTTTCCAGTATTTCATCTTTCTCTCCCCTCTTTCTTCCCCCTGTTCCCTTCCTTTTATTCTATTGATCTAGAAATGGCCTAATTTTTATCAAATAATGGAATATAGCCATTTTGATAGTACAATTTGTGAAAAAATAATATTTTCTGAAATAGTAATGAAATAGTTATAAATATGTTAAAGCCAATCATAAAAATAGAACACAAATTCTAATATATAATGAAATCCTGTATTTTAATATACAAGATAAAATTCTCTATTCTTTTTTTTAAAGATGAATGCAATTTGATTTTAGCTAAACCCTTGGTAATTCTTCAGCACAAAGGTAATTGATTTTTTTTATTTTTCTGAAATATTTAGCTTTTAGTTTTATTTTGGTAGAGAAGGAAAAGTAATCTCTTCTTGCAAGAAGAAAGACTTTTAATTCATTATCAGAAACACTAATTATTTTTAGACAAAAAGTCCACTATCCAATTATATTTTAAATATATGTTTTTATATAAATAATCATGCACATTGCAGTAGTATTTTTTTAGGGTGGTACTGGGAATTAAATCTAGCCCTCATATATGCTAATCAAGTACTCTACCACTGAGCTATATCCCCAGCCCTGCAGTAGTATCTTTAATGCTTAAATCTTTGAGATGTAAAAAATTGTACAGATTTAATGTCTACTGAGTATTCAGTATCATATGAAAGTATTCTTAATTATGCATGATCCTTTAGTATTGAACTAACAGCATCAATGAAAGAAGGCTTCAATAAGGATGTTCTGTACATTTCACTTCCAGTAGTTGTTTTTGAGAGTTGAGTTTTTAATTTAACATAAATAAATTATTTATATTAAAGATTAGTCATCTGTTAAAAATGGCTGAAAGTTATAATAATAATTAATAAATATTATATTTTACATACATTAAGACAAATTGTTTTTTATTTTGCGTCACTTGCATTTTCCAAGTTTGTCATATTTTCCTATAAGTGAAGTAACCACAGCAAATGACTCATTAAATAGTTTTCCAAAGATTCCTTTGTATGTTTATTTAGTAAAGAGTCTTGTAGGTTGTCCTATTTGTTTCAGATAGTTTCTTATTTTGATGTCCAAAACAGTCGTTGTCCATTAATTAACAAATTTTTGAGTGCTTATAATTAAAACCATACCGGTTTATGTTGGGAGAAACAAAGTATAGAAGAATAATAAATCAATTTTCTCAACTAATATTTCCTATCTGAAGATATGATAATGGAAAAGATTAAAATCATATTTGTGCTGTTTTCCCAAGCTTTTAAAATAACATAAAAATGTAATAGATTAAAATAAAGGATGAGGCTTCACTGGCATACATAGATGGTATATTCTGTCAGCATTACTATTATTTCTACTCTATATTTTTCATTTTTTATTCAAACTTTGGACACAGTAACAGGTAAAAAATTAAAAAAAAAATATTTCCTATAATTATATCAAGAACCATCTGTTTTTGCCCTTAATTCTAACAAAAATTAAAATCTTTGAACATTTGCTATTATTTTCAATAAAAGATAAGGAGAATTTTACTAGGTTGAATATATTTATATTATAAAATATAAATAATATTTTAATAGAAGATCCAATTAAAACATTATTTTTTTTAGTTTTAAGTAAAATGAAGATATTCTTGCATTATCCACATTTGCCCTGTAAAAATAGTTATTAGCATATAAAAATTAACAAATAGTAAAGAGAATATTTTAAGAAAACAGTAAGATTGAAGGCTAGATTGAGGTAGATTTAGAAAAATAAATAACATAAATAACACTTAAAGGTGTAAATATGTTGACTCTGATATTTTCAACTTAACTGTGGATTTGCAATTGATATTTTAAAAGAATTTAGAAATTATCTTACTAATTGACAAAAGAAATTATACAGAAATATTTTTTTCTGTGACTTGAGGGGAAGTGTTTATTAATATTCTGTAAGAAAAATTCAATCATAAAACAATGAAAAAAGACCTATTTTAGCTCTCTATTGTACTTGTCTTTAATAAAAAATCTGGAAATTATGGAGAGAAGCAGAAAGATATAGAGTGGGTAAACGTAACTAACATTTATCTGTTTATGGTCTTTATATATCACATCATTCAGTTCAGGTTAGTTTCCAGAGCTTTGTCTCTCACCAAATAGAAAATAATTGGAAATCATAATATGAAAATAGGGCATTCTTATATATTGTTTTATTACAACATATAAAATAACAGTTGTTTTATAGATTTCCAAAAACACAGTGGGGCCTTTAATTCTTTTGAAACTCTCTTTCTCTCTCTCTCTCATTTTCTCTCTTTCTCCATGTTTTAAATGAAATGAGTAATACAGCATTATATTGTTTTTATAATCCATAAGTTTGCCCAATAGAACATCTCATTAGTTTACAATTCAATCAAGATACAGTGTAGCATAAATAAATATATCTTTTACTAGGGTAGCCACTCCACTCAGCAAAATTCAATCATATCACCCCCTCCCTCTTTTTGAGGTGCTGGAAATTGAACCCAGGGCCTCACACATGCTGAGAGAGTGGTCTACCACTGAGCTGTTCCTCAAGGTGCTTATCCTCTATTTTCTTAATCATGCCTATCATTCTTCTCTTAACTTTCTCCAATTTATTTGCAATTTACCTCAGACACTGCTGCTGTTTTTTAATGTGAGAAATAAATTTAATCACATGTTTATATAAGAAAATTTTATTTGTATTGTTAATTTGATAAATGGATTTTAGTTGTTTTCATTTATGTCTCATGTATCTGAGGCTATATTTAATTCTACTTAATATTCTACCTTATTCTAAAGAGAATTAACTAATTAATTAATATTCTACCTTATTCTAAAGTAGCTTACAATGATTCAAGCAGTAAAACAAGATACAATACATTGAAAATGAGTTCACAAAAATAAAGCAAATACAAAAGAAGGAAATTAAAGCAAGCCGGCCTAATCAAATCAGTCACAAACTTGCCTTTCACCTTATCTAGACAAAAGTGAAAGACACAAGCAAACAAACACATGAAGAAAAGAATAGAATCATTTGCAAAGGTAACAAAACAATACCATTTTTGGTAGAAAATCAGAATTATTTCTGAGTCTGATTTCAAATTAAGAGAAAATATTGTTATCATATGGGTTAGGGTAGAGAGGTGACCCTAGAGTGTAATGAACCAAATGCTAAGGACTATGGGTAGTAGTAATTGGGTTATAATCTGAGGAAAGTCCCTATAGGTTTATAATAATGTAGCAAAGAAGTTAGGAATACAGTAAAACCTGTATTGTGTATTCCTCCAGCAGTCCCCAGTGACTTGATTCTTTTAGGAAGGCTTTTGAAAAATATTGACAAGTTCCTGGAGTGGAGATAGATAGTGCTACTAAAATATAAAACATTTACTTCAGCAAAAGTCTAAGCATTAGAGTTTACAATCATGGAACCTTAAAAATTCCTATAGCTAACACAAATGTAACATAGCACTCTATTTGTTGGGTTATGTGTATTTAGTAGGTGTTTTCTAATTAACTCCTTCTACACACTCTTTAAGTTATGTGTGGGTAGTGTTCCCATTCTGCAGAGGTATGCCCTAAAACTGAGAGATTATGTAATTTCTAGAAACATGCAGATAGATAAGAGTGGAAGTTAATTTGAATGTGTATCTATAGACCAGCAATAAACTGAGTTCTCTTTGCTGCATTACTTCTCAGGAGGTAAATCTGATTTAAAATTTAACCTATTTTTCTTTAGAGTGAGCTGACCATACAAGGTCATAAATTCTCATGAAAATGATACTTTCACTTTGTTTTTCATTAGTACTGATGGGTAATTTAGAATATGGATGTTATAATAATTTTAGGGTAAAAAATGAAAGTTAAATCAACCATAAGTAAATATCTGTCTCAGCTATGCAATTATTTCAATTAAGACCTTACACTTTAGTTTTGTATAATGCAATATATGGCTGAATCCAATTGAAGATGCATGTATATATGAAACTGATTAAGTTGATGCTGTAATTTAAATTCAGGGATAGGTACCTAAAATAACTTGGTTCAAGAACAAGAGAGGCAGTTTTTATTCAAAACCTTAGTTCTGATTTTAAATAAAGGAATTTTCTTAGGAAAAAAAGTTAACATGTTTTTCAAAGTTTATTCTAAAAAGCTGCTTAAACTTTTATATTTTATATAATTTAGAATATGGTAGCACACTAAATATGTTCCCATAACAAAGCTTATATTATCTATACTGACATAGTTCCTTATAAGTTTTCAGTTTTAAAATGCTTCTAAATAGTACATAATTATATAAATATTCTGGGTATGTTGTAGATCTTCTAAATCATAGTGTAATGATGAAACTCTAAATTAAAAGTTGATTTTTATTCAATAATTATTGCAATTATTCTAATTATTTTGCTAGTTTTTCACTTCTTAGGAGATCAAGTAAAGCCAGTTATTTTGTTCTGAGGAAGTTTGCCATACTTGGACACTATTCTGTAATATATTTGATTATAGTATTTGTGTTTTAAATAGATAAGTTGCTATCAACAATGTAAATTCAGGGCAATTATTTTGGTGATCAGCCACCTTTAATTTATTCTTTTAGAGTATATATAATGGTTATGTTGTCATTTATTTTGTTTCTACCTGAATCTACATAATACTTAAATAACCTAGAAGTAGTAGAATACACAGTCCACACTACTGTGTTTTTCTCTATACCTGCTGATGAAAAGGTAATATTGTTGATTTTTTACTATGTTGAGCAAATTCATATTTTTTAAAAGTATATATACCATAGTTTCTTCCTGTATGTGCATAAAATAAAAGCAGTAGAACTAAGAAAAAAAGTCCTGTGTACCCCGTACTGGATAATTAATGGTATCAAACAACTGGCAAATCTTACAAAATTTTTGAAGTCAAGATAATTTTGCCATTGTTCATTGCTACATTCCTACCACACAGACCAGTACCTTATAAACAGTGAGTATCATATTGTGTATATATATATATTTTATATAATTTATATATATATATAAATAATGAATAATGCTAAATGACATTGTTCCTGATTTTAACTTATTTATTTCTAGGGATTTTCCATACCCAACTGTTTTTCACATATCCAAATTTTTTTTTTTTTTTTTTTTTTTTGGTATTAGGGATTGAACCCATGGGTGCTTAACCATGAGGTACAAAGTCCTTTTTTTTTTTTTTTTTTTTTTTTTTTTTCAATTTTGAGACAGAGTCTCACCAAGTTGTCAAGTCTAGCCTTGAACTTGAAGTGCTCCTGCCTCAGCCTCCCAAGTCTCTGGGATTACAGGCATGCACAACTGTGCCTGGCTTTTCCAAACATATTTTTAAGAGTGATATTTCCAACGTGCTCTTTCTTTCACACAGAATTCATTTCATTAAATGTATTCTATACATTGTGCAATGGAAGACTTCATCTTCAAAAATTCTTTCGAATAATAAATGCTCTTTTCTTCCATTTCAAAGCTCCCATTGCCCAGAACATTTTATTACACACAATTTTCCAACTTATCTTGTTCAGACTTTGAATATCTCATGTTTTTGGTGCACTACTATTTTCTAATATCAGCAGGTTATTTTCACTGAATTTTTAAAGATTTTTTGTTGTTTTTAGAGTAATTTTTGGTTCATAGTAAAATTAATAGGAAAATACAGAGATTTCCCTTATGTCTCATGCCCCACACTGCATACCCTTCTTCATTATCAACATCTTCCCCTTACAGCAATACATTTGTGACCGTTGAACCTGTATAACACATAATCATCCAAGAGTCATAGTTCGATTAGGTTCTTTCTTGATACTCTATGTTATCTGGATTTATACAATGTATAATGACATATAACCCATTAAAATTCACACAGTATTTTCACTGCCTTAAAAATTCTCTGTTTTCCATCTGTTCATCCTTCTCCCACACAATCCCTAGCAAGTACTGAACTTTTAAATGTATTCTTAGTTTTGTCTTTTGTAAGATGCACATAATTTTCTCTTTGTATTGGTGGGTCCAACCAATAGCAGATCAAAACTAAAACCAAAATATTCTTTACTGGATAAGTATAGACTTTTTTCTTATTTACTCCCTAAACAATGTAGCAAAATAAATATTTACATGGGCTTTACCTTATATTATATATCATAAAAATCTAGATATATTTCAAAGTATATAGGAAGGTATTAATAAGCTGTGTGGAAAGAGTAGGTCATTTTCTACAGCAGTATAGAACATTCAGAGGTTTTGAAGTTCACAGGCATCCTGGAACCAATTCCCCATAGATACTGAGGGAAAATTATAGTTGGAAATATGCAGTATAGAGCCTTCTCAATTTTGCTTCTTTGACTTAGTAATAGTTTAGATTGCTCCACATTTTTAGTGATGGATTACTCATTCCTTTTAGCACTGAATAATATTCTATTGACTGGATGCTCCACAGTTTATTTGCCATTCACCTACTGAAGTATTATTTGTTGCTTCCAAGTTTGGGCAGTTTTGATGCAAGGCAAATCAAATAAACAATTTTCTATCAAATTATGGAGTAATCATTGCATCTTTAAGCATAAGGCAAAATGTGTGATCATTAGAATCACAAAGACAGATTGAACTAGAGACCAGGACAAACATACACATATTACTCCTATGAAACAATTAAAAAATAATTTGTGCTTTGGTATTGCTATATTTTAAAATGCATAATGTTAGTTCCAATGTACAATAAATTCAGACTCACTTTAACAAAATGACATGTATTGGAAGACTGTTGGTAGTTCAATTCACTAAGAGAATTGAAAGAAGTGGAAAATGTTTAATAACAAGTGCAACTCTAAAGGCTAGAGAAGCAAAAACTCTAAGAATAGTTTATAGGCAATGTCCACCTGGTGAAGACATATCTTACAAGGACAAATTTCAATTATATAAAACTCTTTCTCTTTGATTCTAGAACCAACTTTGAAAGAATGAGTGACATGGTTTGGGTCACATGTAGTCTGTTTTGACCTGGAACTAGGGGACTACAAGATTCCTGATTTATGTCTTGCAAGGTGTGACTGTTGGAGACAAGATTAATTTCTCAAATCAAAACCAGACTGTTTTCAGGGAAAGAAAATAAATGCCAGTCAGACAAGAAATAATGTCTTCTTTTTGGCTTTAATGAATATTATATGCAATTAATATGTCATAGATAGCACAGTCTTAAGCATATTTTTTGTGTATGATAGAAATAACTGATTCAAGCAGCCTGTGACTCTATCTTCCCATGAGTCCCAGTACACAGGATGGCATTTCATTAACAGGGAGCAAAAATCTTCAATTGGTTAGGGCTTGTTTGTTACTGCTATTTTTAGTGGCAGCAAAAGAAATGGTTTAGACATTACTTATTATTTTACAGTTTGCTTGAACAGTTTTTAATTATAATTAAGTAGTGTTGACCAGATTTCACACAAATTAACTGAAAGAAATTTGACAAATGCCATCAGAGATTTGGGGACCTCTTGGCTGGCTCACACTGCATCTTAGTCTGCTCAGACTGCCATGACAATGTTACAGACTAGGTGTCTTTAACAGCAGAGATTTATTTTCTCACAGTTCTAGAGATCTGTGGAAGTCCAATATCAAGGTGCAGTAAGGTGAATGCCTGGTGAGGGCTCTCCCTTTTGGTTGAGTACTCTCATTGAGTACTCCTTTGGAGGGAGAAGGGAGCTTCCTAGTGTCTCTTCTTCTAAAGACATTAGATCAAGGCTCCACCCTTAGGACCTCATTAACCTTATTGTTTCTCTGGAGAGCTCATATCCAAATACAGCCACAGTGGGAGATTAGGACCTTCACATGTAAAGTTTAGACGGATGCAAACATGAAGTCCAAAACACATTGGAACAGAAAAGGGAATAATAAATATTATTTTGCTTCACACTGAGTTTGCTAAAACTCCATTGCATTTCGCATGTCTTAGTTGTTGATACACAGACTTATATAGGAAGAATAAAGAGAAAATTGGAGTAATAATTTCTATAATTGAATTATATGTCAAATAAAGACAAATTTGGATTTAAGCAAGAAGAGATGGTACTCAAAAGGATTATTGTAGGAAAGGTGAAAGAATGTGCTAGTGGAAGGAGGACTGTTGTAATGGTGAATTCTCTGACCAAGAGGTCTGCAAATATCTCAAAGTTTAGGGAGAAAGGGATTTTCTTTTACAGGGAGGAGTAAATGAGGCTAGAAAGAATTGGGTGTGGGGAAAGTAAGATGACCATACAATAAAGTATATATTAGAGAATGTGTTACCCAGACATCAGCCTATTTTATCAGGGAACTAAAGAAGAGGT
Source organism: Urocitellus parryii (assembly GCF_045843805.1). Lineage (NCBI taxonomy): Eukaryota > Metazoa > Chordata > Mammalia > Rodentia > Sciuridae > Urocitellus > Urocitellus parryii. The sequence goes on along the minus strand of NC_135535.1, from coordinate 140,672,010 downwards.
TGTATGAGGTGTTGGTGTAATGGGGGGATCGGGGTAAGTGGGGGTTGGGGGTCAGCCTAAGGGGATCAAGGAAAGAGAAAATTTAACCCATTAAGTCTACTGAGTCACCAAGTTTTTAAAAAGTTTGGCTAACAAAAAATTGATTTGGTTTTATCAATCATTAGTGATAAAACAATTCACCTAATCATTCATAAAATACAGAATTGAAATGTGTTTGGCTTTCTTATAAATAAACCAGGGACCACCCTGAGTCTTATATAAGTCATGGTAGGAAGGCTGAATTCTTTGCAGTCTCTGAACAAAGAAGGGTAGGAGGACTCCTAATTATCACTGTTTTCAAGGAACACAAGGCACAGGTAAAATTCACTAGTTAGCTCTAAGAGGAAATTTTGCCTGAATCCAAGTTTGGTATTTTACAGGGAATGTAATTAATAAGCATGCTATTTTTTAAATTATTTTTTTAATTTTATATATGACAGCAGAATGGATTACAATTCTTATTACATACATAGAGCACAAGAGATTTTTCATATCTCTGGTTGTATACAAAGTATATTCATACTAATTCATGTCTTCATATATGTATTGTGGATAATAATGTCCATCACATTCCACCATCATTTCTAACCCCATGACCACTCCCTTCCCCTCCCACCCCTCTGTCCTATCTAGATTTCATCTATTTGTCCCATGCTCCCTCTCCCTACCCCACTATGAATCAGCCTCCTTATATCAGAGAAAACATTCGGCATTTGGTTTTTTGGGACTGGCTAAGTTCATTTAACATTATCTTTGCTAACTCCATCCATTTACCTGAAAATGCCATGAGTAATTTATATTCCTTGCTTTGTGTCCAGGAAACACTATTCTTTTATAGATACCAAAATTATGTGTGTTTTTGAGTCAGATACTAAATTACTCAGTAATTATAAAATTATAAAATATAGGCCCTATCCCCAGTCCCAACCCCCCCAAATAGTCTAGGTTCCTTTGAATTAGCTTTATAAAACTAAGGGATACTTCCAAAAATAGTTATCATGCAAAATCAATGATAAGGGAGAGAAAAGATAGAGAAGAATTTTCTATGTATTTTGGAAATTGTCCCTTTTCAGATATTTGGATTGCAAATATTTTCTCTCACTGTGGTGGTGACCTTCTTGTTTTGCTGAGTTTTCTTTTGTGCTACATAAGTTTTGTAGCTTGTAGTATTCCCATTTAGATATTTGTGTTTCTGTTGCCTGTGACTTTGTTATCATACTAAAGAAAGCATCCCCAAAACCAAGGTCAAGACATTTACTTCTATGTGTTTTTCTATATTTTGTGGTTTCAGACCTTATATTCAATTATTTAAATTCATATTTAGTTACTTTTTGTATAGGGCAACATCCCCTCACCCCTGCCAAAAATGGCCATAGGACTTGACTAGACATTTCTCAAAAGAATACATGCAAATGGACAACAGGTATGTGAAAAGTGCTCAACATGTCTAATTATCATGAGAATACAAACCAAAACCACAATAAGATATCACCTTACAACTATTAGGATGGATGTTACCAAAAGAGAAAAAAGAAACTTTTTGGTAAGGTTGTGGAGAAAATGGACCAATTACACACTGAAATATCAGGCCATGTAAGCACAGTGGAAAACAGAATGGAGGTTCCCCCAAATTAGAAAATATAATTACCATATGATCTAGCACCTCACTTCTAGGTATATATCTAAAAGAGCTGAAATCAGGATGTTGAAAAAATATCTACATGCCCACGTTCATTGCAGTGTTTTTCACAACAACCTCATTATAGGATCAACAAATGCATCCACAGAAAGATGAGTGGGTAAAATAATGTGATATATACATACAATATATTTAATGAATGTATAAATGAATAAATAAAATCTTCCCACTTAACTCTTACCTGAGTTTTCCTGTAATTTTGTTATATAACTGTATACCCAGCCTAATTGTTTTACATTTTTTTATTTCTGAACATATAGACTTACATGTGGATATTTTTTCCTTAAGAAAATGAAGGAGAGGAGAGGGAGAATTAAAAGATTTTTTAAAAATTATGACTATATTGTTTTTATTATGTGTACTCTAAGTAATTCAAACTAAATAATAAGAAAAATCACAAAAATGTTTAAGTTATACCACCTGAACCTAAGCATTATTACCATTGTGTAAACATCTTCATAGACATCTCTTTTGATTTGTTTCTGAAGATATAAATATTATAGATTAGATAGAGACCATTTCACATTATCTCTCTTTAAATATGTTTACATATATTTATATATACATATCCACATAGATATGTATGTATATGTGAAATAAACACATGCATACATAATGAAATTATACATATGCAATATATGTAATGAAGATAGATGTAGAAAATGCTTAATAAATAAATATCAATAATAGGTTGAAGATAGGATTTTACAAAATGTGCTTTTATTAAAAAGTATTAAGTTGGACCTATGGCACACACATGTAATCCCAGCAGCTGGGGAGCCTGAATCAGGAGGATTGCAAATTCAAGGCCAGCCTCAACAATAGCAAGGCACTTAGCAACTCAGTGAGACCCTGTGTCTAAATAAAATACAAAATAGGGCTGGGGATGTGGCTCTTTGGTTGAGTGCCTCTGAGTTCAATCCCTGGTACAACAAAAAAAAAAGTATTAAATTCAGGTTTCCATAAGAAAAAAACTTTAGGAAGAATTTGAATTAGGATACATTCTTTTTTATCATAAGATATATTTCATCCCAAAAGTTCCAAGAAAATAATGTTCAGGAAGAAGGCATTATTGCATGTTTTAAATGTTATCATTTATTTTAGACTTATGATTCTCTGAAATCTTAAAGGAATTAGTACAGCAATTTTTCATTCTACATCTATTTTTTTCTTAATGTGATTCTGCAGTATTGCACTGAAACACAGTTGAAAATACAGACTTACCAGAAATGTTTCTTCATTGTAGTACAGCATACAGTTAATCCATACATACATGAGGAATTTCCTCCAATGATATCAAATAATACCAAAAGGATCTGCAGAAGATATAAATTGTTAAACTAAAAGAATGGGACAGCTAGCCCACATTCTACATTTTTTTTTTAAATCATGTACTCACATTTGTTTAATTTTTATTTGTGATTCAGTTGTACCAGTAATATGCTTTACTAATAGTTTTAAAAACTAATTAAATATTTTTAATTAGATTCAAGGAAGAAACCTGTTAATGCAAATACTAGAACCAAATTTCTAGCTACAATCATAATATCAATAATTATAATTTGTGAAACCCTTGCTATCTGGAAAAAATGTGTAAAGATTTGTGTAAAATCTTTAGTTCACTGAATGCACACAAAACTTTATATAAGGAATGATGTTTTCATTTTGTATTTAAGGAAACTGAGACTTTAAGAGCTTACAATTATTTGTCTAAGATGATGTCATTGATGTGTAAAAGGTGAAAACTGAATCCAAGCTTTGTGCTCTTCAGTGCTATGTTACTACTGTTTGCATCTTTATTCTTCACAAGAATCTCATCAGAAACAATTCTGTAAGATGAAGAAGCCATCAGTGTGGGATGATGAGAGAAAAGGAGAATGAACAACCTTCAACTGAACTCATCTATAAAATGTGAAAACAAATGGACAGAGCATTTCACTACCATTGGCAGCGTCCCCTGGCATACAATCCCATAGCCATTTCCTCCAAAGTTTAATATCCTGATTGTTCTTGTAATAAGGGCAAGCCAAGCACATGCCAAACTCTAAAGGCAATTTATTTTTAACAGAGCAGAAAGTAGGTCAATTTGATATCTTAAGCAAAAGTTATTTCCAGATGTGTTAGAGGATTTTAGAATATGTCATCTACCCAAGAAAATATTTGGACTCCACCAGGAGCATTGAATGTAAAGGCAATGTAAACATATTTGTCACATATAGTTAAACACTGAACATTGAAATGTTCATAAATAATTAATGTCATTCCAATATTAATCTACAAGAAATTGCCATATGTAGAAAAATAGAAAACAAATACTTATAGGGTAGTAAATTGTATTTTCAATTAAAATCAAGTTATACGATTGGAAGAATTGCAATTTTCAGAAAATTACCCATTAGTTAATATTATATCTGCTTTTTCTATTATTATTCTGATATGACATGGTATATTTCTTAGCTGATTGTGTTCACCTAAATAGTTTCTGATATTTGCATGAAATATTTTTATCTTAACCTTGTAAACTTACCACGCAAAATATGTCAACATTTTCTCATTGCTATAATGCCCTCAGGATCTTTGTACCCTTAAAAAAAATCAGGTATTCTAATCCTATACCTTAGCAGGTAGCTCTTCCAGGTATTTCAGACATAGGTGGGAGGTGTAATTTATGACATTGACTATGTGAGGTCAAGAGTCCAAAGACCCCCTTGGCTCCTTTAAAGCATAGACAGCTTTATTTGTACAACATATCGGCCTATCCCATGAGCCACATAAAAGCTTAAATGGTATCATAAATTCAAAAATCTAGACTTAAATAGGACATGGTTGATGACCTTTTTCTACCTTATTTGACTTCCAGCATCACTGGGAGTTAAATGCTGAAAAAAAAAGTCTTTTATTTTGTTGTTGTTCTTTCCTTCAAGGGTTCATGTTCAGTAAACATTAGCAAAAACCAGGCTGCCATCATTTTTTATTTCCTAAATGTCATTTCAAGTTGAGGGTGATTTTTTTCCCCTAGTAAACCCATCATAATGTCATGTTTTTACTTTGTTTGATTTATAGGATTTTGGATCGCTATGTTCAGGATCAAATTCCTGGTGCCAAGGTGGTGGTAGAACCCATTGGTGCTCGCCGGCATGGGGATGCCTTTTCTTTAGAAGATTACAGCAAATGTGACCTGTCTATGCAATTGATCCCCAAACCAACAGAGCCATTGACAGAAATGAACTTTTTAAGTAAGTATATTTTATTATCATTTTTCATCATCATTCTGGTTATGATAGCACCCTGGGTAATTGTAATTTAATTATAAGTACTTAAAGTTTAAAACACACCAAAATGTTGTTGCAAGTGAAGTGCAAGTAATAAATCACAAAGAAAATCTAGGTTCCTCACCACTAAGTTTTCAAGTCCAAGTATGAGCTACAGTGACTTCAGAATATATGGGTAACAAAGAATCTGTTATATGCAAGAAATAACTCTTTGAGGTCACTTTAGGACTGGGTACATAAACTCAATGGTAGAGTGCTTGCCTAGAGTGTTAGGTAATGGGGTTGATCCTCAAAATACAGAAAAGAAGAAAAAAAGAAGAAGAAAGAAAAAGAAAAGAGAGTCAGACAGACAGCGCACATTCCCTTCATGTAAGGGCCTCACTCTTACTCTAAGACCGTGCCTGTTTGAGAGGAAAATACAGATTCCTAAAGCAGCAGTTTCCCTGCAACAATTCAGTAGACTTGACTGTTAAGACGAAATCTAGCTTTCTAAGAAGTCTGTTGAGTCAACAACTCAAAAATCATGTCTATAGTACATATTTTTCCTCCCTTGATTTGGGAGTGGAGAACAGAGGTAAAAATCACACCCATTTAAGACTATACCTATGTGTATTTCATCCCAGTGTAACCTTAGAGTGAACTTGAATATTTGAGTTAAATATCCTTAAAAAATGGAGGTCAGAATCTAATAAAATGCTGCTGCATATTTTCCATTGGATGTTATTCTAGCAGTTGAATCTTTTAAAAAAAAAAAAAACTATCTTTTTTTGCTTTACTCTAGTGACATCTAGTGTCTAACAGATTCTTGGACTATAATTCAATGTAAACATTTTTAATTTAAAATATATGTTGACTATGAGATCATATGCATATATTCAAAATATTTATTTGTGTATTTATGCATACTTACAAAAAATTTATTCCCAAAGTCATAGTTTCAGAATTTAAATTTGTCTATACATACCAACCAGCTTAGAAACAGGTTCATGTTCAAATTTACACGTATCATATATGTCTACATATGTTTGTTTATTTAGAAAGTACCTACTTATTCATTTTTACTAAAATCCATAAACTCTCAAGTTAGTTTAGTTTTAAGTCTGTTCATCAACAACAATTCTTTGCTTCTATTTTAGCAAGAACATAATGATTTGATATCAATGTAATTTTAAAAAGCCATTGTTATTAAGTTTGTTATTTAACAATTTATTTTAAGAGATTTTAATGCAAGTCAGTACACTTATCACTGTGTGGAAATAGAGATGACTGAAGTGGTAACTCCCTCAGGCTATATAATCACTCTCCAAATGAAGTAACATTTAGACCTACAAAGCCAATTTTGTGCATTTTATTATTTTAAAAATTTATGTGGGGCTAAATTACAGAAAGTCTTTCTGTTGTAAATATTAGAATTTTTCTTCTTTTAAAAATGTTCATCTTTTTCCTGTGTTTTCTATGTAAACTTGTTTTATCTTAAAATTTGATAATAGATTGAGTTTAGAATGATTTTCCTAAGTGTAAAAAGTCTATTTTGGGGGACATATGCCTGGTTTTAAAAAGAAAAATAATAGGAATCATAATTTGAATTATACTGTCAAACATGTTAGGGATACAATATTTGGAAAAAAACAGTAGAGAATACTGATGAATTTTAAAAACATAGTTTATGCTGAGAAGAGGGTAGAGTTGCCATGGATTATTAAAATTTAGCCTTACCAGTTTTTATCTTGAACCACTATCTGAGAAATACTGGTCTCATTTAACATTTTAATTGTTCCTTGAAATACTTTACAATAAAATTTTATACACACACGATTTCCAAGGCTGCTAATGTACACGTATCATCATTAATAATGATTAATAATAAAAGTTACTGAAAATTTAGTTTTTAACACTGGACAAGTATTCCAGAATATTAAATTGTTATCTAATCTCCAGGGCAGTGGATATAGGGTTATTCTTTCAATTTTTCTTTATCCTTAAATCTAAGTAACTGAAGATGTTGGAATTCTCAGGTCATATGATTAGAAACAAATAATAATAAAATCAACAATAATAATTACTTTAGTAAGTTAACCTTAATATTATAAAATGGCTTTAAGTTAATCAAACACAAAAAATAAAACACTTTACAGACATGGAGATGACTGGAATGATTCTTAATGACATGTAAATGATTTTTATTGCTTGGCAAGTCTATTGGTATTTTGATTTTTTTGTATTTGTGGACATGTGAGTTGATTAATTCTCTGTAATAAATATATATCACTTTTATCTTGTTTTGAACTTATTTTTGTTTGTTTCTTTATTTTTGGTATTTTTATTGTTTTTCTTTCTAGAATATTCCTCAGAATTTTCTCTTCAAATACTTACCTTTTAAACCATTTTTGAGATGCAATTCCATGTAATTACGCACTTAACGTGGTGTTTAATCCAGTAGTTCTTAGTGTTCAACCATTACCATAATCAATTTGAGAACATTTTATCACATAAAAGGGAAATTTATTAAAATTATTTGTTATTTCTGATTTCTCCAAACTGGACTCAAATAACCATCATCTACTTTTTGTGTATTATATTTGCCCAGTCTAGAACCATTTTTGAAATACTTCTCTTAGATAAGAATGAGTATTGTGGAAATGGTTATAATACCCCAATCTGCGGATTGAGTACAATCCCTTTCAAAATAGTGATAGCCTTCTTCACAGAGATATGGGGGGAAAAAAGAGTCCAATTTCATATGGAAACAGAAAAGACCTGAATAGCCAAAGTAATGTTAAGCAAAATGAACAAACTCAGTACACTACCTGGCTTCAAAATATATTGTAAAACATGCTACTGCTATCAAAACACACATAGACCAATGAACAGAACACAGAGTCAGAAATAGGTCTACACCTTTACACCCACCTGCTTCTTGACAAAGATGACAATAATTTAGACTTGGGGAAAGAACAGTTTTCAATAAATGTTGCTAGTAATACTAAGGATCTTCACATAGTTGTTAAGCCCCATTTCCTCTTTATTCCCTTTCTGGGACTGCAATCAGAACCCAGTTTTCCTTATGGTGTTTGGATCTCTATTCTGGTGCTCCTCCCCTCCCACTGTTATCTTTGTGTTTTAGTTTGGATACTTTTTCTTGCCCTATTTTTAAGTTATGGATTCATCTATGTAAGCCTGTTGATGAGTTCATTAAAGAAATTCTTCATCTTAGTGTTGTTTTAAATAGAAATCTTTAGCATTCCCATTAGATTATTTTTTATAGTTTCCAACATTGTACAGAATCTCTCCATGTTCACGTATGCTTTCCACTTTCTCCTGAATTCTATTGTGTATTCTTCAGAGTAGTATCCAAGTTCCTTTCTGGTATTTCCAATATCTAGGTTATCTGTGTCTGGTTCTCTTATTTTCTTTCTTATTGTGCTTCTTTTCTTTTATAGTCTATTTGTGTTTTATTTGGTTGACTACCAGATATGTAAAACAGTAAGAACTAATGGGGAGTTTACGTCAGTACATGCACACATCCCCTTTTCTGTTGAGTAAATCTATTCAGGAGTTATATTTTGGAACAGTCATTACTTTCAGTGTGTTACAAAGTTCACATTTTCTCCTGGTGGAATGTGGTTGACACATTCTTAGAATAGAGACTAAAGTGCTGGGGTGTTCTCATACTCCTTCCTCAACCCTTCCCTGCTAATGGTCCCTGCAGTCCTCTGCCATGGAGAGAGTCCTCCTCTTCCTCTTTTCTCTCTAGCAGTATTATGCTGCTCTTCCATGTGGCTTGGTTCCAATCTTAATCCAAGGATGGGTGTGGGATGGGGGTTCCTTTGATTATCATCTATAAAAACCAGATAGGTTTCAGAAAAGACATCCCCATTGCCTTATGTTGCAGTATGAAAATTTAAGTTAAGAATATATGTACTTTCAAAACCAAAATTGAATTAGCTGGGCCATTATTTCTTATATTGTTGGAAGACTAATCTAGCTAATCCTTATGTAGCTGTGTTCAGACATTGGGCTGGTGTTTTTCAGATTTTGCCCTCTCCATCTTATGACAGCCACACATTGCATTGGATAAGTTTTTTTTTTTTTTTTTTTTTTTTTTTTGCCAAGTGTGAGTCCTTTGTATTTCCCCAACCAGCATGAAACCTCTACTTTGTACTGTTTCAAAGGATACTAGGCCCAGGGGACCTACTGTTCCTCTTTTAGGTATAGTCAATTTTGGTTTACACAGAAGTAAAACATACACCTTCACCTGAACTCTAGGAAAGGGGATAGTTTACGCGTGTGAGATCATTTCTGGGAAATGGCCTCCTGTTTCTGCCCATGCCACAGCTTTAACGGATTCTTTCTTTCCTGTTCTTGCACCATGAATGAAATTTTTCTCTTGTCTCTTATCTCGTTCCTAATCTCTCTTGTATACATCCATGGAAAAGAGTTTCAGAGGGAGTAAAAATGCCTCTTTATTTGTGGGTTTCTGTTGCTTTAATCTTACAACGAATATACACATACTAGTTTATCAAAATATTAGCTTATTTTTTCTCGTTTTCTTTTATGGCTTTATAAAATACATCTCATTTGCTGATAAAATTCCAAAGAGCAATAAAACAAAATTCACCATGTTGTAAGAAAAAAATGTTTTGACTCAAAAATATTTAACTAGTCAAGCTGCTCTAAATGTACAAAAAGTAGATCAGTAGTCTAGATAACAGTTCAAAGGGGAACACCTGTATGAATAAGAATTCTTCTTACATGGTTTGAACAAGAGTCCAATAAATTGAGATCTGTCAAATCAATTCCATTTGAAAGGGGCAGATTATCCCTGCAAGTAATGATCATCTTCTGGTTCTGATCTTTCCCAGTTTAAAAAAAATATATTTCTTGTGATTCAATTCTTAATCTATACTTCGTTGAGAATATATTTTTTATCTGATAAAAATATCAAACAAAATGATTAAAACTTTACTATATTGCTCTACATGTAAAAATCATCTAGGAAAATTGTTATAAAAGGTTTATTTTTCATCTATAACTACCAGATATGTTTTTAAAAGGCATCCTAATTGTATTATATTGCAGTATGAAAATTTAAGTTAAGAAAGTATGTAGCTTTAAAACCAAAATTGAATTATCTGGGCCATTAGGTTTCTTAAATTGGAAGACTAATAAGCTAGCTATCGTATACCAAGCATCTTGTTTTCATATATGAAAGTTCTGAACGGGGTTTTAAATAAATTTAAAATTTGCATGGTCATGCTGAAAATTAGAACAAATAGTTTCAAAAAGGCATAAATACACTGTAAAAGCACAAAAACATGACATTTGGCTATTTTTAAATTTGATACAAGAGAAAATTATGTGTGTTCTGGGGAATTGTGGATGTTTTCCTATAATGTACTGTACGTTGCTTAAATCAAGTTAAACGTACCTATCTTCTTAAACATATCATTTCCTTATAGTGAAAATATTCAGAATCCTTTCTTCAAGCTTTTTGAAATATAAAGTCCATAATATTTATGGTCATCCTACTATGCAAGAGATAATTAGAATATTTTACTTGTACCTGATGCCAGGGGGCACTCCTATAATCCCAGCCTCTTGGGAGGCGGAGGCAGGAGGATCAAGAGTTCACTGCCAGTCTGAGCAAAAGCAAGATGCTAAGCAACTCAGTGAGACTCTGTCTCTAAATATAAGACAAAATAAGGATAGGGGTATGGCTCAGTGGTCAACCTTTCCTCATTTTCTCACCTTTCTGCTCTCCCTAGCCTTTGGTAACTACCATTTTATATTTTGATGATAAAATTTAGAGCCATTTAAAGCTTTTTTTCACAAGTCTTTATGTTTTCAATTGTTTTCAACTTAAGGATGGTAATTTTGTATTAGTAAACACAATTTTAAAATATTTTTACTCTTTTATGCTTTATAATCAAAATGTTATAACAGCATTTTTAATTAAAAAATGATTTTTTAGTATACCTAGATCTTAGCAGTGAGTACAGTTGCTTTGCATCACAGAGCCATGTGTAATTTTCTTTTTCTTGAAATATTTCACTTTTTCCAATTTTGAATATTAAAACATTGGACTTTAAATAAAAAATCCTAAAGAATTAAGAATAACTTAAACATCTTGTGGTTCTGTAGTATTAAGAATATAAGTGTACTGATTTTAACATTTATAAAAGACTATAAAGAAGTTACCCAGGAATTTTGAAAAAATATACTGCCTACTAATCACAGTATAAAATATATAGCCGAATAACAAGATTAAGTGATAATTATTCCTTGATTCTCCTTGACAGTGTAATATCTATAGTTAACATAGTGTTATTTAGAGGAAAGATTTTCAAGAATAATTGGATTAACTTGGCCACTATTTCTTGTCTTCCTGACTACAATAATTTCTACCTGTATCATTGATTTAATCTTTTTTTCCCAGGCAGAAAAAATATTTGTTCATGTTCTTCCTATAAAACATTGTTTCACTTTGAGGTTTGAGAATGTTGGCATTTAAGATGATGTGGTAGAAAATGTTTATTGTGAATCTCAAGATTTAGGTTGGAGTCTCAGACTTATTTCCATAATGGTGTCAGAATCTGGGCTGTAGTCCATCAGTATTGTGTGTCTTCAAGATCATCTTGAAGACACAAGAGAAAATGAATGAATATAATTTTTTAAACAGTGCTGTCTACTTTGGAATATTATATTATACTCCATCTGAATACCTTAATGATGTCAATTATTTTGATGTTGGAGGTTTAGTGATATTGAAGTAAGGGACATTATCATTAACAGCATTGATTTATACAGATATATACTTAACTCTTCTTTATTGCTGATTCTTCTTATACATTAAGTGATAATTATTCCATTCCTTGATTCTCCTCCACAGTGTAATACCTTTATTATTCATAACACTCTCAGTTTGTTTTAAAATTAAAGATAATAAAATATTTTATAGTATTATTTCATTTTAAAATGGCCCTTTCTTTTCTAGTGTCATTAATTTTACTATTTATCTAATCATAAAGATTTTTGGATGGCAAGCTGCTTGATATCAATAAAGATTTTCAACCATATTATGGGGAAGGAGGACGCATTCTGCAGATACGGACTCCACAGGCAGTGACCAGCATTAAAAAGTGAGGAGAAAGTTTAGGATACACAGAAGGGGCTCTGTTGGCTCTGGCCTTCATCATCATCCTCTGCTGTATTCCTGCCATCTTGGTGGTCTTAGTCAGCTACAGACAGTAAGTATTCAAGGACACTAAACATGGATTGTTCTTTGAAGACCTATAGAAAATCATCTCTTGTAATGTGGCTTTGTAGTTGAAAAATATTGGTAATTCAACCATTCTGGGATTGCTTTATCTTTTTTGAACCAAATCACCTTCCTCAAAAGGAAAACATTACAAGCTTTCCACAAGCTTCTCATGTACAGCTCAAGGTCCCTGTGCTCCTAATATAATCTCATTCAGTAGGAGGATTAGCTTAGTTCCTGTGGTTTTATTCATTCTTTGGATTAAATCCCTCCTGAGAGAAGCTCATAAGTATCCTAGAGAATATAACAATATAATCTTATATCCATATACCCATTTTACAAAGTTCCAAACAAAGGTATGAAACCTCACATATTGCCATAATAGGTTTTCATCCATATGGCTAAATTTACCTCCATGCAGATGATGATAGTGTTAACAAAATCATAATAAAATCATAGCATATCACATGTAATTCTCCATGTGGTTTCTTCCTTCCTTGATCTAAGCTGTCTTATAATATCTGGTAACATGTTTTGACTGAGTAGAGCCTTAATTTTCCATTTCCTACAAGTGAAACTCTTCCATTTATAATATCTGTGCTTAAAATGTTATTTGACCCTTTAAAATAATCAAGTAATTATTACTATTTAAATGTATATAGTTAAGGCAAACTAGCAATATCCTTGATTTGATATTAGGTATCAGAAACTTTGTGACTGATGCATACACATTTTAAATATATCTCTACTGAAAAAAAATAGAAAGCTGGTCAAGAAGTTAGGTAACTCTGAGGGTGCTACAAAGAGAAAATAAATAACAGACATCATGAATTATATAAATTACTTGATGTAACAAGTAGTAAGAAATAGTAGTAGAGCTGTTATTAATTATGTAAAATGTTTACTGAAAAAGTAAACTCTCAAACACTGAAAACTTCCTTCTGAATTGAGTATGGTAAAGTGATTTCAACCTGAAGTTGGAAAATTATGATCTACATGAAGATGTTAAAGGAATATTTTCATCAAAAAAACAATGTGAAGTTGCCAACAAAATATTTAGGTTGATATATTGGAGCTTAATGTTTCCTTAGTATGTCAATCAATATACTAAATCTGAACAAATGATACTGGGAAAATTATTTTAGATTATTAATCCACTAATCCAATATTAATTTTCAAGTTTATTCTGTATTGTTAGTTGTCCTTTTTCATCCATCTTTTTCCCAAAGGAGCAATTTTATATCATGATAGGAAAGAAAATTAGTGAGAAAAGTTCTTATATTTGACATGCAATACAGTGATCAAAACTGAAGCATTCATGTGATATTATCAGCAGTCTGAAATTAAAAAAAAAATTAAGATGCTTATACTTAAATGTTTTATAGATGATTATTTAATTTTCTTTTTAGTACACATTTATTTCAGTTATTACTTTTTTTGGTAGATTAACAGAATCACACAAAATGAGTTTTGCTCTGCTCATATATCAAAGAAAAATTCTAACATGTAAAGACCTAATGTTTGTACCTTCAAATTTTGCCTATAAATAAGATTAAAATGGCTATCTATTCTTTTATATTATGATGTTTCTTTGAAATTTGCTAGGTATAAAAAAGTACAAAGCAAATATGATGAAAATTGTAATGAATTTGATACTCTGCAGTTCTACCTTCCAATTTCAGCTTCAAAGTAAGGCCAAGAGTGTAATCAGTGCTTACTGTAAGACTCGCTTCATTCCTTTAATTTTCTTCAAGCTGAGTGAACCAACAAGTCAATTAGAAAGACCAGATCATCTTCAATTTTTCATTTCTGTTAGAATTGAAATTCACGTCACTGTGTTTTAATCCAGTTTTTCCTATTCCATTTAGCTCATTTATTTATTTTCCTGTAATGAATGTTTTAGCCCCTTTTATAACTATAATGGTAATAATAGTTTCCCATTTTCACTTTTTGAATTGAAATCCTTAGTCTCCCTACTATATCGTAAACAGTCACTATGAGTTTAACCAGTAAATTATTCATGATTTAGAATAAGTATATGTTAAAATATTATGAGCATAATATCTCTAATGTAGTTTTCTCTTTTTTCTTATTCATTGCTTTCCTAAACAGGTTTAAAGTGTAAGTATAATTATGGATATTTTGCACATGATTTTATGTAATAGAAAAATAGAAACCATATATCATGTTGATCAAGTGGTCATCCTGTTCAAAACTATGTACTAATTATTTGACTGGCATTTATAATAGTTGTGCACTCTTTGGTTTGATATATATGGAATTGAGCTGATTTTAGAATTGGATATAACTGAAGTAAATATGAAATAAAGTGTTCTAGTCATTTGTACCCTTTAGCAATATGTGCCCATAATAATAAAAAAACAGTGATCCATCTCTAACATAAGAATCACAAGTATTCCTAAGAATAAAAAAAAAATACAACATCTAACCAAATCTCCCTTCTGTATGTGCACACCTCACAGCCTCTGTGAAGTAATATCAAAAGTATTTGAACAGTTTTTAAATAACTTTTCTCAAAATAGATGAAAAATAAAGAAAAAACTATCTTTTATATGCCCCATTTAATGAAGATATCTATTAAACTTTTAATTATGCAATACAGTTATAAAATTATTTTTAAAATTTTAATGGACATATAAAATTGTACATATTGACGGAGTTCCATTTATTGTTTTTATATATACATATATTGTGTAATATTGAATTCAGGGTAAGCTTATCTGTATCTTCAAATACATATAGTTTATTTGTGTAAAAACATTAAAAATCCTTTTTTTTTCTACTTTTTCAAAATATACACTGCATTAGTGTTATCTATAGTCACCCTACTATGCAATCATACAATACTACAACTTATTTCCTTTAGCTGTAACTTTAAAATTATTACTTAATTTATCTTGCAAGTACTCCTATTAATTTTCCCCCTTCTTCAAGGAGCAAATATTTTAAAGAACTGAAGGACAAGTATAAGTCAGTGATATTTATGAGGATGCTTCTGTCACAGTATCATTTTATGAGTTCAAATAATTATGTAAAATATTATAAGTGGGCTCCTCTGATAACTGAACATCATTATTAAGATAGCTTGCTAAAAAGCATATGATTTCTAAAAAGAATTTTACAAAACAATCTTACTTTACCCAAGACGGCAAGCTGAATGCACCAAGACAGCACGAATTCAGTCTGCACTACCTGCAGCAAAGCCAGCAGCACCAGCGCCCGCTCCAATGGCAGCGCCTCCTCCACCCCCACCACCTCCAGGGGCACATCTCTATGAAGAACTTGGAGACTGCGCAATGTAAGTAGCCTTTCAGAAACTTTGAGAAGTAAATGGGTTGGGTTTTGTTGGATACGGAGTGGTGTGTTTAATTCTAACCAGATGAAGAAATGCATTTTCAGTCTATTGGACCCTTTATTTCATTTTTATATATAAACAGAAAAAAAAAAAAGATCAGAACCAAAGTTTAAAAGTAATAGCAAAGGAAAAAAAAATCTAAGAGAAAAGTAGTACTTGAGAAAACAATTATAAATGTATTCCTAGGACATTAATATTATATGGACTCTCTCTGATGCCATGGTCATACAGCCATCATCCCCTAAAAAAATCTGGGGAAAAAGATTTTACACATGAGATGATAAATTAAACAATCCTAAAACAGTCATTCCTTATTTGGGATCAAATCCAAACCCCCAATTTGTAATTGAAACTAAATTCTATAGTTTAAAATCATAGCCTTTTATAGGACACTATTTGGTGCCATTATATAAGATCTTAAGATCTGCATAAAATGAATCCACGTATTAAATGTCCAACTACATACAGAAAATACTTTTCATTATATTATTCTTACTTCTATTTCATTGAGTAACTGTAGAATGGTCACCAGTCCACATTAACATAAATTCAAGAGTATTCTGGGCTTCCTAATCTTGCAACAAACATTGTTTAGTAATATTGATTTTATAAGTAATATTGGCACAATCTTTCTTAAAAGTTTTACATAATAGTCACATCTCACCTTTTTGCAAAACCTTTGGCAGAAAATCTGACAATGTGTGGTGAAATACAGATAGATTGCTATGGTTGCTTAATATTTCTCCTATACTACTTAGAATCTCCAAACAGTATTAAGTCATATCTTTAAAAAAGACAACTTAGTGTTAAAAGACTTAAAAGCTGTATCTGTCAAATTATTGTATTCATATAATCTGATTTTTTTGGTTATGTTTAACTTGTTTATATTTTTAAGATTCAAGAGTAATTCTTTGTAATGTTCTATAAAACTACCAAGCATATTTATAGATGTTTGCATACAGCTAAGTTAAATTCAGAAACCCTTTTATTAACTAGAATTTGGTTAAGTAGAGGGACTGAAACATATCTCTATATTTGTAGCATTTACTAGTAGGAGTAAAGCAAGCCTTAAAAATAATGAAATCCACCTGTTAATTAGAAAAATGGTTTAAGCAGAGGTATTATTATTTGTTTGCTATATTATAATTTTATACTAGATTCTGTCTAGTTTCAGTAATGTTAAAATTGTTATTAATGCTATTTTGACGAAAACTAAATTTAAAATTGTGTTTAATATGTGACATTCTATCTCTAAAATAATAATACACTATGGGATATTTGCTTCAAATACATGTTTTCACTGTTTTTCATAAGTTGAAAATGAGGGTCTTTTTTTGAACTACTGGTGAATGTAGGAATTGAGCCAAAATGATTTGATTCTCTTCAATCTCTTTAACCACCTCTGCCAGCAACAACTTTAGAAAGAAAAAAAAAAGCAGCATGTGTAAAGTTAAGTGTGTTTCTATATGATAAGAATGAATGGTATGTGAGAATTTTAACAAAGACAGGCATCTGAATTCAAAGTAGTTTCAAAATGGTGATTTCCAAGAAGCCACATTTGTGAACTATTTTTACTAGAAAAATTATAATAGATTTAGTAAAATATTTTGTAGTTATATGTGTTAAAATATTTTAAGATCTTTGTATTTAATTATCTTTAGGAAATGTTTAACTTATCTATTCAAAAACTTTAATAGGAATTCTAATGATAGGGTACTATAAAATAAACTGGCTCCAAGTGAATTATTTGAAATCATTTTAAAAAATAAAAAAATATCAACTCATTTTGTAAATGTCTTCAATAAGTAATCAATAACTTCACATAGTTTAAAATTTGTTCTATAATAGTCATCATGGTACTTCTATGGTACATCATGGTACTTCACTTTCTCCCAAACAAAATGTATCTTCTTTATAAATTAGTGTGCATTAATCTATTTGTTAGAGTTAAGGCATAGCAATTTGTAGTCTCATTTAAAATTTCTATTTTAGGATAATAATTATTCATGTTTCATACAGGCCAATTATATATATATATATATATATATATATTATATAATAGATACATTGCTGGATATATTTTTTGTGATAAAACATCCAAATATATACCATGTGATTTTATTTAGGACATTATTAAATATCATTCTTAATAAACACACAGAAAATCTTTACAAACTCATGAATTTTTTTCTTGAATATAAGTATTAAATGTTTAAAGAAATTCCTGTTAGTATTTTTAAAATCATCTCAAATTAACTATAGTTAAAACTTTCTTTTTTCTATCACATGTTTTCTCTTTCTCACCTGTGGATACATAGGCATAAGTAAGTAAATAATATCATTCTAATACAAGGGCATTATAAAATAGATGTGATAGAATAGATTAAATGGTATTTTACTATAACTACAGTGAGCTTCATCTTTTACCACAGAATCATTTTCTTTTAAAAGGAACACGTTATCTTCCACATCCAAATTACTTTTGGTGTCTTGAAATGCCTGAGCTTAAAACCAATATTCGCAGTGACAAGCCTGGCTTTCAAGTTATCTTTGTTTTTAATTGAATACAAAAATATTTATAGATTCCCTTAAATTATAAATTATGTGATATCATTATTTAGATCATTTTGTCCAAGAGAGAGCAAATCAAGACCAGTTGTCCACAAAAGCAATGACCAAGTAATGTGCAGTTAAATGAATTTTTACATACTTTAAAAATGTCTCTCCAATATCAGAAAACATAAAAGTGTTGGCTGCCAGATTATTCCAAATTGTCAGCACTTTCTGAATCACTCAGATGGGGCTGAAACTCTAGGTCCATCATGTAGCATTCTTTTTTAGAACTTGTGTATTTTTGCCACATGACATGTTAACAACTTTAGCTTTATACATCATTTTATTGCCTAAACTATTACCCTGATTTTTCAATGTGGCTATTTAGTTCTTATTCAAAATATCCCCCCTTTTATTTCCATTTTTAATGGAATGTAAATATTAAACAATTACTAAAATAAATTTGGTATTCTGTTTGTACTGGAGAGTAAACCTAATTAGAGACAAATTTAAACTCTAGTACCCAAACTTTCTGGAGGAAGGTCCCCAAGCTTTCAATAAAGGCACTTAATTTGTGTTCTTTGGCTTTTCCAAGTTTGTTTATATCTCAAAGCTACCTATGATTCACCATTTACAGAGGAGCAAATCTTCAATGACATTAAAGCCATATAATTTTAACGTAAATATTCTCAATAAGGGAAGTCTTTTCTAAAAATTAAATGAAGGAAATACCAGCAGCTCCTCAGCCAATTGGCATTATTTATAATGTTTTAAAATTAAGTTAAAATTTAAACAAGAAAATCATCTCTCTTCAGGATCATAGCATAAATTCAAATGTGATTTTGAATTTTGTGAGAAGTCTCCCTCTGTGTTTGTGGACTGTTAATTCTCATAATCTGAAAAATAAAATATCCCTTTCTGTATTCTTTGGCAAAATTTCTCACAGATCAGAGTACTTTTAGCTCTAGGCCAGAATTATCGAGATGAAGGATAGTGGAGATATACTGATTCAGATACAGCCAAGGATCTTTTATGCATAACTGTCAGCTCTGAGCATCCTCAAGCAAGGCCAAGGATACAGAATCAAAGGCCAAGTTGCTTGTCTTTAATTTGGAGCATTGTGATTTATACATGAGTGAACTGTTATGTGAAGAGTTGGATACTTTGCTGTATCAAACTAACTGGGTTGGGGGAAAAAAAGCAGTCTAGAGACTGACACATCTTTTTTTAATATTTTTTATGCTACTCCCAACTCTCAAGATTTTACTGCCTTATCTTTTTGAGAATAGGAATTTGAAAGTAATGTTTTGCTTCAGTAAATTAGTGTTGTTTGGCATTTTATATTTTGAAGTAGTAATGAGAACCATAAAAACATCTTTCTCATGAAAGCTGTCACAAATTGTTTCCTTACATTTCATTATCTTCTTTTCTTTCAAGTCTTTTCCTTCTCTACCATTTTCAACAAAGCAGGGGAAATAACTCACTCTCAGAAGACAGGACAAATCAGCAAGTTGTGATGCCCTTTTCTTCCAATACCATTGAGGCTCACAAGCCAGCTCATGTAGATGGATCACTTAAAAACAACCAACAGAAGTCTCCAAGAAAATTCACATTTTTATCCTATAAGGACGGCTTAAGTACTTACAACCCCCTTTATAAGGAAAAGATAGGTCCAATATCAACACATTCAGACATTTCCTTGAGAACAGATTTTGAAGACCCATTTTTAGTGGAAACACAAGTCAAGAGTCAGTCCCTGAGGGGCCCAAGAGAAAAGATTGAGAGGATGTGGAACCAGCCAGTCAGCTTACCTAGGAGACTGATGCGAAAGGTTCCAAACAGACCAGAAACCATAGATCTGATGCAATGGCAGAACACCTGGCAAAAAGCTGAAAATAAAAGCAATGGAACCTACTCCAACAAAAATGGTAGTAGTAATCCATTGTTTACAACCGAAGATACATATCTGACCAAGAGAGAAGAAATAAGGCAAGGTGAACCACTGGCTATGAAAGAAACAGAACAATTGAAATCTCTAGCTTCAGACTCTTCATTTTCTTCTTCTTGGTCTCACCTCTCTTTCTCCACTTTGCCAACTATTTCAAGAAGTGTGGAACTCAAATCAAAGTCTGATGTTATCACTTCTCCTACTGAATGCTCTTTGGAACTTTCTCCTGCAAGGTCTTGCGTTTCAAATTCTTCAGTCTTTAAGAGACAAACACCCCCATGTATGTTGGATATTGAAACCAAAAGGAACGTTTTTGAAAATCTTCCCCATCCATGTAACATCTCTGTCTTGTCTCCTTCCCCTCCTTCTCCTCCACCTCTTCCTCCTCCTCCTCCCCCTGCTCCTTCTCTTGTCCTAACTCCCTTTTCTTTTTCCTTTCCTCCTCCTCCTCCTCCTCCTTGTAGTCCTCCTCCTCTTCCACCTCTTCCTCGTTCTGTTCCTACTGTTTTTCCCCCTGCTTCTTTTTCTCTACCCCCCTTTCCTCCTCTACCTCCACCACCTCCTCCTCTTCCATGCCCACGGCCTCCTTCAGCTTCAGCTCTATCCACAGAGGGTGTTTGTATACCAGATATTAAATGCACTACATATATAACTCCTGCCAAGGAAATCAAAGCTGCTACAATGCACCAATCCACATCAAAATCAGTGTGTAAGACAGACCCTCAAAAAGAACCAAAAGGCATCCTCAAACATATTAAAAACTTAGCAGAACTTGAAAAATCAATAGCTAACATGTACAGTCAAATACAAAAGAACCGTCCACCCACAAACATCTCAAAACTTCAAACTTCTTGCACTTCAGAGATAACAAATATGGGAATCACATCTGAACAAAACCAGGAGAATTCAAACAATACCGTGGAGGAAATTGAAAAACAATCGCACAGTCAATCTACTGCACTGTAATGTTGATTTTCCTATTTTAACTGTGAATCTTTTGTTGATCATAACTTCAAGCTGAACATCAAATTTGAACATCAAAGAAGATTCTACTGTTTTACCCCAAACTCAATGCAATGCTGTTTTTTCCATAGTTTTAATTTAAAAGATTATTAACTTCATCACTACTAACTCATGTAGTAGATTTACCTTAATTTTCTTAACTACAAAGTAGCATTATTTGTCCTACATTTATTTGAAAAGTAAGTAATTTTAATCTGTTTTTGATGGGGAGATACGGGCATGAAAGTTAGATACCCAACCTCACAAAAAGGATTGTTTATTATGTTGATGCTTTCATTTTACTTTTTGATCATTGTTTCATATGAATGTTCCAGGAAAAGATAGCCTTTTAAAAATAAGCTAAAAGTCATACCATATATTCTGTTTTTCTTTTTTTGTTTTGTTCTCTTGAAGCCTATGTATTTGCTAGGAAGAAATACTTCCAAAGTAATATGCTATGTACTCATAACTGTAGGGGATAACAGGCTTAGTTGTTTCAAAATAAACCCCAGGTGCTATAATATGTAGTCATCTGTTTTCTTTTAACAACATTCTTTACTCTGGCTTGCTTTTGTCTTACTAGTATGCTCATAAATTTGATAAATCTTTTACTTTTTTCAATTGCTGTCTTATTTATTTCTCATTGTGCATTCCCTTCTTTTCTTTATAATGCAAATAAATCTTGAGATGTTGACTTTTGTAAGACATTTCATTGTTCCCACAAGTGTTTAAAGTGCTATTTAATTTTGCTCTGTCACATTATTATATCATCTCTTTAATTATAATTTTAAAGATTCTCCTTCAAAGAAAATATTTATGTCCAGTTTAATAAATGAAATAATATTAAATTTAAATACAAAATCAAGTGGTATTATATTTGGTGAACTATCACCAGTTTTATCTAGGCCTTTTGCTCCTTGTTTTCAGCAAGAAGATAAAAATTTATACTATGGAAATAAATTTCTTTAGTTCAAATAGTTGTTAATATCTTAGAGCTCTATTCTTGTTAAATTTCTAAATATTAGTTAAACTAAGGAAAATATTCCTAAATTCTTCACTGAGCATATTTTAGCCCAATTTCATATTTATACATGCATATACATATTATTATATACAATGATATATATGCATGTCTGTATATGTGTATATAATGTATAGGATGTGACCATCAAGTAATTGCTTTGTTTTGCCCATAAAACATGTGGAATGAATTTCATCTAGTGGAAATCCCTATTTTTGAATGGAAGTACAATTATTTTTTTATTTCTGGAATTTTAATATTTTAGAATATATGTCTGCCCAGAGAAAGGTACATTTGTAAATTAGCTCTATATGTATGTTCCAAGAAACAGCAGAAATATTTCAAATAATCTATGATTGTTATCATAGATTCTCTTATTTCTTTGAAATAACAGAAACTTCCATTCAAGTTAAGCTTGATAGTTAATTAAATATATTCACATAGTTTGAGGGGCCTACATTTTGCCATCTTAAAGATTTGTTCAGCCCTGATATTATCTGACATTTCTTTGAGAATTTGATCTGGCATTACTAATTAACAAGGTTATATTTTTTAAAAAAAATCTAAGTTTAATTATTTTCATTAGCTCATCTGCTTCAGATTCTTTTCATCGGAAACAAGAGTAATTTCTTGCTTGGGGTTCTTGAACCTGATTTTTTTCTCTCTTTCACTGAAAAACTTCAGTTGGAGTTTTTGTTGGCAGCTGGTCATATGCATGAGAACTTGTGCTAGTTGGCGGACTCTGACAAGGTATTTTTCACAATTATGTGAGCATTTAATGTGAGTGTGTGTATTTTTAAGCTAATTTATATAACTTTTTGTGAAACTTAGAATTCCTTGATATTGAAATTTCTAACTAGTGACCAACAAAATATTATAACAAATTCAAATAATATTTTTGTGTAAGGACCTAAGCATTATTAAATTGTTATATTGCCTTTTTCTATAATATTTTAATATTTGTGTAATCTAAATTCTTTAATATTTTATAGTTTTCAAATGAAACATTCATTCTGTTTTATACTTAATAGTATTTCATTGACACATTGCATTTGGAGTTCTCTGAGTTCCTCATAAACATCAGTTAAAATATCTTCTGTAATATGAGACCTATAAATATTATTTGAGTATACAAGCTCAATAACCTAATTTCTACAACCTGACAACCAGTCTCTAAAAAGGGAATATTTTTATGCTATATTTGTTGAGGTCCAATTATCATATAAGGAGCTATTAGATATCTTATTTAAAATACATATCATTGAATATATGCTAAAATTAAAATGCATCAATATTATATTACTGATTTTATAACTATCAATAGTCATGGTTTGAAAACATACAGGGAATTATAAACATTGACTCTATTTTGTAACACTTTTATTTCTTCCTTTGAGCTAAACCAAGCCATATAAATAACTACCTGAAAGGCAACAAAAAGATTAATGAAAACAGTATTTTTTTATGTCCATTATTCATGGAAAACATTGATAATGAATAGAAATTGAAATATGTAGAAAATAGAGTTTAGGTTTTTTTGTATTTTTGTGTGATTCACATGGCTCATTTATTATTATTAAAACCAGACTATGAGTTTTCTCTAATTTTTCTCTAAAAGAAATTGAAAGGAAGTTGAAAATGTCTAAATTTTTAAAAGCATTAGAAGGATGATCATTCCCACAAATATTAGCAGAAACATATAGGCACTCTATAAAATTTACTATAGAACTCTTTAAAAAAGTAGTATTTATAATATATTAACTTAACTTTATCACCAACAGTTTCAGCAAAGAGTGTGTTAAAAACTTAAGATGCTTTCAGATAAATAGACTTTAATCTGATGACGACCTTGGAGTTTTTAAAAAATATTTTACAAAGGTTGTGTGGTTGGAATTCCTAATAAATCTTCACTATAGTAGTATGTTAACTTCATATAGTATGTTCAACAGCATCAATTTAATACTTTAGGTTAATCATTCAATTTATAATAAATATAAATTTCTTATAATTACTTACATTCACATTGAATATGCTGTGCCCTTTTTTCTTTCTCAAGTATGGTCAAATACTACACCAATTTGTGGTCCATGAACTTTATTAAGATTTATGCACTAGTGAATATTTGGCTATTATATTTAACATTTTGACTTTATTGTAATGATATAATTGACCCTTAAAATGTAGTCAATATTTTGAATTCATTATTCTTACAACTAAGTTGACATATGCAAATATATATATATATATATATATATATATATATATATATATATATATATATACCTTGCCATCATTTGGAAGATGAAACTCTATTTATGGAGATAATTTTTCATCTTGTGCCCACTATATTCTTCATATATAAAAAACACATCTTTCTCCCACTGAATATTTTTTATATAGATCAAGGCTCATATAGAACAGAGATACATTGGATTATTATTATCCCAATTGATCACAACGGAGTCAAAAATGTGTGTTGCTATACACTATTTAGATAAAATAGTGTTTAGATAAAATAGTTGTTGTACCTACAAAATGAGGGCTTGGGGTGATAACTGCTTTTAGTAATTCAGGCATGAAACTTTGGTCTTCCTTTCTTGTTCATGCCACAAAATATATTTCCCACTTAGGCAGTGTTTAGTAAAAGTTATCTATTTTACTCAGATTCTTTTAAATGGCCCTTATCTATAATTTAATCTGAAAATCTGGGTGTTTAATTCTTCTTTCTTTATTTCTGCCTTTCAGGAGAGGTTATGCACCAGAGGTAAGGGATTTATGGTATTATATCAAGATTCCTGGGAGATTATTTGTGTAATAGGCAGGACTAAAATACATTGTTTTGAAGCAAGATTATTCTTCTTCAATTCAACCAAAGCATGCAAATAAACTTTTCTACTTCTTTTCTTTTATAAATGTTGCTTCTCTTCTTTGAGGTTTTAAGACTATGGTTCAATGGATAAACAAAGATCAATTGCTTACATTTTCAAGGATAAATTTATTTGTCCTGAATTACAATTGCTCAGTATTGTCATACTCCCTTAAATTCATCTTTCTAATATTATAATCTAATTTAGAAATTATGGGATTGCTTAATGTTTGGTCTTATACCAATCTAAAACTTTTTCTTATCACTATATTGGAATGGACTTTGACTTATTTATTTTAAATTCTGATTGTTACTACATTTAAGTTTTCTACTGCATTACTGTGACTCAGTCTACAGAGAACATACCTGGCACTTTCATCAATAGCATTTGGCTCCCTATATTATAATTAATGTTAACAATGAAGTTATTGAGAACCTAGTTAAATTTAACATATAGCTTCTTAGTCAAGAGAAATAAGTATATGACCTAAATGGCTTATACTTTAGGATGCATACATCCTATATTATATAGAAATCAAGTTGAATGCCTGTATGAATTTCAGGTGTCAGGCATGATTATAGCATCTCAAACTAAAACTTCCCTCACCTTTAAATGAGTACCATAACTAGACTAACTCACTAACAGTTGTATTATAAGATGTCCAATCTTCAATTAAATATTTACTTTATTGTGCATGTCCAACAGATGTTTCATTCATGGAATTATCTCCCAGAATCTTCTACTCACCTTTCCAGTGCTTTCTTTAAGATGTGTGATATAATTATTAAGCCCCTAAGAGTTGATAATCCTAAATTTAAACTTTATGTCTTGGTCTCATCCTGTTAAAGTCTAAATCATCATGAAACTAACCATTTGTGAATGATTTCCCTATTCACAAAAGACTTTGTATAAAAACACCATTGACTTTTGATAAAAAGTAGAAGGAATGGGTATCATGTCTTGAATATGATCTCAAATACACTACAACTGTATCATTCTATGTGTTCTACTGTTCTTCCCAATGAATCTGATTATATTTAATATGACTGGAGAGAAAAAAAAGAGGGACAATTTAAAACAAATATAAACTTGTTAAAAATAATTATATCATGCTTAAAGTGCTCTTAGAAGCATAAACAGTTCTTTGTGCTATGAAACTTAAAAAATCTTTCTAGATTTTTTTTGTTACGGTTATTAAATTTGGTATTAATTAAAACAATTATGAAATTAAACAAATGAATCCTTTATTACTTAGTGTTCCAATATAGAGAATTAGCCAAAATATTATTTAATGTTTTTGATAGCTGTCACATAAATAATGAGCCATAATCCCAAAGTAACCAGTTTTAAGCTGTAGCCTTTTTTTCCCCTCTCTTCTCAACCATAACCTACTTTTCCCATCTGAATTATTTTCTAAATCTTTTTCTTTTAATTTCCTTTGGCAGGAACAGCAACTGCTGAGGCCTTCTCTTCTTAAACCAGAGGTATCAATTTTCATTTTCTTTTCAACCTTATTAAACCTTCACAATATATGTATGTGACTTTAGTACTTTTATGTTCATCTTACATGTAGACAGAGTGGGTGGCTGCCAGTATGGTATAATTTTACAAGAGAAAGAAAAACTCATTTCCAGAGAAATGCTAAACATATTTGATAACTCAAATTCCATATGTGTAATATCATTCTCTAGAAATTAGGCAAATAATATTGTATTAAAAATAAGCCATCTGGCTGGGGCTGGGGCTCAGTGATAGTATACTTGCCTAGCATGAGTGAGGCACTGGGGTTGAGTGTCAGCAGCACATATAAATAAATAAAGGTTTATAAAAAAACTGAAAAAAAATTAAAAATAAGCCATCATTGAATGAAGCAATTCATGTATCTGATCAGTATTTACCTAAGTATATAGAGATTCAACAGATCCATGCTTGAAGTCAGACCTAAATTAGGCAAAACCTAAAGAAAGAATGCTAACATCTGTCCTGATTCAAAATACTGTCTTTGGGCACATGTGTATTGCACAGTGTCTGTGATATTTTTTTTTCTGAAATGTGAAAAAAATTTTCAAGTTTATATAATAAATTCATATTATTTATGTATAACAGCATGTCTATATATTGCCATAATTAAAAATAATGTAGTGCTATTTTAAAATACTTTTCTTTGTGATAAATTTAGTTTTTTATAAGCTACATTTATAAACATTTTAGTCCTTTTCCTTTAGAACAGAATCCTACCTTTTCTAAAGAGAGGCATTTCTTGCTTAGAATTTAGTCATCATAATCTGGAGATTGGGTGGCAGGGATATCCAGGTTTTAAAGATTTTTAACAAAAATTTACATGAAGAGAAGAATTTCCAGAATATAGAATTAGTAAACTCAAGGTTAAAGTCTAAACACCAATTATTAACTGTAAAAGCCCTGCAAGATATGCATCCTCCTGAACATCAATTTCATATTCTAAAAAATGTTGGTAGTAATGTCCAATATATTGATATCTAGTTAAGCAATTGGAATGTAGCAGGATGAAATTCAATAAATGATAGTTATAATAGTTGTTTTGGTTTACATAGATGTTTATAATAATAAGATCCAAATAAACTTTATATTCTCTGATCAGCAACAAATATTAATTTTTAAAATAAAATTAAATGTTTGATCTACCCATAAAATCATTTTTTAGTACATTATTTTGCATGATTTTCTAAAATTCAGTATTTCCCAACTAAAGAGATGCTAAAAGAGACTGCATGGTACATAAAGAGGAGGAACATTCCATTGAATTTTTAGGTCAATTCAGGGGTCTTACCAGTCACTAGGTCCTTCCCCAGTTTCTTAATTTCCTCTCTTTTCCTCTCTCTCTTTCCCTTCACTTCCCCTCCCCCTTCTTTTTGTTTTTGCAGTACTAGGGATTAAACCCAGTGGCATGATAATGCTATTACATCTACTACTTCTTTAGTATTTTGTAATTTTTATTTTAAGACAGGGTCTTGCTAAGTTACCCAGTCTATGCTTGTACTTGGGATCCTCCTACCTCAGCCTTCTGACTCACTGGTGTTAATAGAGTGCACCACAGCGCACAGCCCTCTGTTTCTTTTTTTGAAGTGATGTTTCTCTACTCTTCATTCATGAGCTGCATAAGCATTCAAAAGGCATAGTTCAAGTCACTCTTTTCTGTTAATTTCTATCCTCTTTTTCCAGCTAAGTCACTGCAGAGTGACTGACTGAGTCAAGACTCTCTTGCTGAGTTTCCTGGGCACCTATGCCAGTCCTGTCTCTGCTTTATTACACTTTCAAAGTAATTGATGCTGGATATATAATGTAGTTAGGGAGAGCTGAGCCTTACTCTCTCTCTAGGAAAAAAGAACATGTCCATATATTATTATCAGAATTTATTAAAATTCTACTTTAAAACCACTTGAAAGTCTTAATCTATGTATATTATATTAAAGACATATTGGTCAAGAAGTATAAATGTATTGATTCTGAGTCTTAGCGCATTTTAAAAGAATGAAAGTATTACATTGTTAGATGACTCAAAAATGTAAGTTTACCATTGTGTTATCATTATCTTTTTTCAATTTTTTAGTTTGAACAACTTAAATCTACACTATTACTTTGTTTTAATTTCTTACTGTTCTTTCTTAATCCAATCCCATTTCCTGCTTCTTATTTTTGTTGCTATTGTTGTTGAAATAAATCCTGTAGCTACAAAGAAGTGCAAATCCTTTCATATGGTTACATATAAAGAATGCCCAAACACATTTTACCAGATCTCCAGAAGCTCCTTTATGTTGACATCCAGATACTGATTTCCCTTCTCCTAATCACTCAACTGGCTTGTAGCACACACCTTAGTCTGTTTTTGAACATACAAGCTGAATAATACAGTGTTTTTTATGTGTATGTGACTTCTTTTGCTGATCATTCTGTTTGAGAGATTCACCTGTATTGTGGTGCATTTAGCTCATGGGCTTTTGCATTGGTTCTGATTTTTTTGCTGTCATGAATAATGCATTTTGGTGCACAAGTGTACATAATACTCTTGGGTATATAATTATAAATTGAATTTATTTGAAAGATGGATACATATATTTTACTATTATTGACATTTTCCTGAGGATTTTACCAATTTATCATCTCTCTAGAATTGTATAAAGGTCCCAGTTATCCCATGTTCCTCCCAACACATAGTATTGCTTATTATTATTATTTGTAATTTCTGTAATTTTGATGGGCAAACTGATCTAGTTTTAACATCATAATTGAATATCTCTGCATTTGGCTCAAAGTATTTGTAAACTGTAAAGTTGTTATGTAGATTATTAGTAGAGCAGAAGAGTCACAAACTTTAAATAACTATAGGAACCAGAGAATGCAGTTTATTAGATGCAAAACAAAGGCAGGTGGCAGATTTAAGATGATAATGAGTATAGTTGTAGCATAGTGTGGTTGAATAATATGGTTGGGCATGATGTAGTAACCAAGAGAGAATATGGTTACCATAATACCATCTAGATCTTTGACATGTAGAAACATGGTATTTGTGCTGCCCTCTTTCTGCTTTTCAAGAGAAAATAAAAACCCATATTTTTGGTGGCATTCTCTAAGGGTTGATGGCAAATAATTCAATATTTTTAAATCAGTTTGGCCAATCTTAGCAAAAATAAAAGTCATTATCTATACTTATCTTGCAGGCTATTAATTTCCACACTTCCTAAGTGATGTAATTGTGGTATCAGAGAAGGGCAATTTTTTTCCCATCTCATTAGTACACTTGGATTAAGGAAATTAATTCTTAGGAATAGCATATAATCTTAAGTAAATATCAACCCATTTTCCTGTAGATAGCTATGCTTTTTCATCCTCTTATTCTATTGCAAATTTAATTTGATTAGTCATTTCTTAACATGTCAAAACAGAATTAAAAAAGCAAATATAAGGAAATTACATTTAACATTTAATTGTTGTTGAAAATTATTCTAATATATATTCCTCAGGAAAAATATTTTTATAAGAACATAGTTGAAAAAAATCAGTATAATCTGGAGTTTAGAAGTAGAAATGTTGACAGGATCCCTTCATTTAAAGAAGGCCTTCGCCAGGTGTAATAATGCATACCTGCAATTCTAGCTTCCCATTCAGGAAGCTGAGACAAGAGGAGGTCAAAGTGAGGCCTACTTGGAAAACTTAGCAAGACCCTGTCTCAAAGTAAAACAATACTTTTTAAAAAGTCTTAAATCCAGAAGTAGCATTAAGTGCCTTAAAATGTAAACATCCTTGGGAGACATCACACAGTAACTCAGATTCTTATTAGTGTATAAATTATTATTATCAAAAAATTTTACATAAAGAGTTTAAATAAATGGGAGAATAGTAGAAAACCATTGGTGGAAAGATGAAAACATGCTACAGATAATGTTATAATTTTTGTCAATTCCAAAGGCTATTAATAATGTAATTGAAGATACAATTAAGTTTAACTGTCTTTTTGTAATTTTAAAAGTCATTCAGGAATAAGTGAATATACTCATTTGAAAATATTAAGAGATTTTTAATTAGGAAAAAGTTACTTCCTCTTCCTTTAAGTAAAATCTAATTATACAATCTTATTTTTTGTGAGTACTTGTGGCCAGAAAACAAACAAAAAAGGAATGTGTTTAAATAACACTTTTAATTATAGTTATTTTGGCAGGAATATTTTCAGAATCATCAAATTCTAGGTGTGGAAATCTTACTTCGAGCTGAACTGTGATAAGAATTTGTTTTCAAATGCAATTTCTCTTTTTGAACAATAGGAGTTATCCATGGAGTCTGGAATTGATCCTGGCCAGGAATATGGACAAGATTATTACAGTTAAGAGCATGGGTACATCTTCAGATTTTTTTATTCAGAATCTTATATAGTATTTATAAATAATAGGAAGCCATTTATTGATTTTTTTGCTAGCATTTATTATTTCAAAGTCATTTCATTAGTTTTATGTTTGAAAAATGAGTAATGTATTTACCTTTAATTTCAATCAAGTTTTAAGCATTTTTCTATTTGGCATATATTGTAATTTTAGAAATGTATTAAAATTATTTATATTTATTTAAATGTGAAATAAAAGTCAAACATATTTGCTCAATTCCTAAATTCACCTTTATCTTCATGTGATATGCTTAACATTTTTTAAACCAGTCTAGGTAAAGTTTTGATCAAAAATGATTAGAAGGTGGAAAACATACTTAAGAATCCAAGAACAAGTATTTCAAAGGTTATTTCTCCACATGTACACTTCACTGCTTAAAGGAATGCAACAGAAGAATGTATATCCATTGTCAACCATGTTTGAAAAAACCTTCAGTGTAAATATGTAGACTTTATGTTCTGAATCAGCTATTGTACTTTCAGAAGGAACATATTTTGTGTCTTACATTATTCACTTCATTAAGGAGCATTATGCCTTTTGTTCTCATTCTATTCTCTCAAAACTTATATCTAAAATAACTCAACTCTCTTTATTGTTATTCCAGGGTATCATTATGGCAAAAATCTTTGGTCATCAGGTAGTAGTTCTTACCCTATAGTTTTGTAGCTAATTTAAAAGGAGCCTAATAGATGCTATATAATATCTGTAGACTGAATGGTGAAGAAAAAGAAGAAAACAGAGATCATTCATGGTAGATTATACATATACCACAGGAAAAAAGTACTTAGGTTTTTAGTTTCTTTTACAGGTATGAAATGCCTCAATATGGAAGTCGACGTCGATTGTTACCACCTGCTGGACAGGAGGAATATGGTGAGGTGGTTGGTGAAGCTGAGGAGGAATATGAGGAGGAAGAGGTAAATTACCATAATTCCATTATGTGGGATAATATTGAAGAACAACATTTTAAATTCTATTTGTCTACCAGTATAGAGACTATTTCTACCTTTAAAAAATCCTATTCATTTACCAATTGTTTTCCACAGAAATTTAACATTGCTGGTCATTTTATTGCTTTATCTATGGAGGGAATTAATTTTAATAGTTTAATCTGTTTCCTTCTATAAAGTGTTAAATATCTGGAAAAAGCTACAATAATTTTGTTTCCTAAAATTGTAAATATTGCTCCATGAACTTAATATATAATCAAATATGTTTAAAAATATACAACACAATGGCTACTTTTGTACCTACACTGCCTAACATATCTAAAAATCATGAAAAATAGTCTCCATCTTTCAATCATTGGAAAAGGATAAATTATTTCTACCTACATATCTGAGGAAATTATGTAATCATGCATAAATTAGTATGAACCAATTTTATCAAATTCTTTGCCTACACTATTAATTTTGCAGATTTATCCTCTCCCCCTCAATAATAACAAATGAATGGCTCAGTAGGCCTAACCTGTTCAAAATTTAAGAAAATAGCCAATTTTTATGTAAACTTTTAGATAAACTAATGTATTTTCATGACTTTAAAAGACTCTTTATATCTTTAGCTAAAGGAAGACACAAGAAGCTACTGCCAAAATCTAGAGATAGAAAGGAAAGAGCTAGTGGCTATTTCTTTCTAGATCTAAATGCAAAAAAACTTTGAATTAAAAAAATGACATATCACTAGATTTTCCTAGATAGCCAAAAGTAAAACAGTTTATACTCACTTAATCTACCTCTATCTATACATGGTAGAGAATTTTGTGATGCTTTCTGAAATTTTGCTTGGGTGAAGTTATCTCCCTGCATATTCTTTCCTACTACTTTATACATGACATGGAACAAGATCATACCATAGCTATTCTCACACTGACATTTCAATTGCATTCTCACAATTTTCAGGAAAAGCCAAAGAAAATTACAAAACCAAAAGTTGAAATTAGAGAGCCTAGTGAGGAGGAGGAGGAAGTGGTAGTAACTATTGAAAAGCCACCTGCAGCGGAGCCCACATACACAACATGGAAGAGGGCCAGGATATTCCCCATGATCTTTAAGAAAGTTAGAGGACTAGCTGATAAAAGAGGCGTCGTTGACCTTGAGGGTGAAGAGTGGCCAAGACGCATGGAGGAAGAGGATAAAGATTATCTGAAACTAACTCTAGACCAAGATGAAGCAACAGAAAGCACCGTAGAATCAGAGGAGGAATCCTCCAGCGATTACACTGAGTACAGTGAAGAAGAATCTGAGTTCAGTGAATCCGAGACCACAGAAGAAGAATCTGAGTCTGAGACGCCCTCTGAGAAGGAGGAGAGTTCCACTGAAGAATCAGAAGAATCCGAATCCACAGAGTCAGAAGGAGAAAAAGCTAGAAGAAACATTGTGCTTGCAAGAAGGAAGCCTGTCGTGGAGGAAGTCAAGGAAGTCAAAGGTAGAAGAGAGGAGCAGCCCAAAGAGCAAGAAGAACCCACTGTAGAAGAGGAGGAGGAACACGTAGGAGGAGAAAGTGACCTGGCCCCTGTGGAAGAATCTGCAGACCTTGATGCTCAGGATGTCCCTGAGGAGGGCAGTGCAGAATCAGCTTCTGTGGAAGGAGGCATAGAGAGTGAAGAGGAGTCAGAATTAAGTGTTAGGAGCCACAGCAAAAATATTGATACAGGCACCTTTGGATTTTATTGACTGCCAGCCAGCAATTCACATTCATATGGTAATTGGACTCATGCTGTCTAGCTGGGCCCATTTTCAGGACTCAGGTTACTCATGTCACTCTTGTAATGGGAGAGTTCCCATTGGTTGGGAAAGGATGGTAGGAGGGTGTTCCGGGGGAAGGGGAAACCGCCCGGCTCAGGTAGAACACACACGTGGCGGACCCACCTGTTAGGGGACGCACACGGCCTCTCTCTAAATAAAACTTTGTCTCAGTTTGACTGGCTTGTGTTTTTGTGCCCAACCGGGTTGCAAGATTGCAAGCCCGTGTGCACTGACAACTCAGCAGGGGATCGCTCAGCAGGGGTGCCGCAGGCAGTGCTCGGCAGCAGGAGCGGGACTCAGTCGGCCCGGGGCCGGGCAGTTTGCAGCATTTTGGTGGCCCTGTACCGGGAACGCCCAAAATTTAAAGGTGAGTAATATCGCTCGCCCCTAAGGAAAGGCGACAGAATGGGTATTTCTGTTTTGATTTATTCTGCTCTTATTTCAGGCTCTCTAGCCTTACAATTTGTTCAGACGAGTTGGGATAAATGGTTAACTCAAGGTTTGAAGTTATTCGGCCCTGAGAGAGAGAAAATTGACATAATCATTTTCCTCCTCTCCGTTTCTGTTTCATTCTGTTTTGGCTTTCTTCTATCCTATCTTATTGGGTTACGTTACCTTTATAGTAGATTAGAATCTAGTAAAAAACAAACCGAAAAACTGTTAAGTAAATTGTTAGAGGTCCAGGCCATGGCAGAAAACATATTAGGTCAAGCAAAACAAAAGGTCTCTCAAGCTAGTCAGATAGAAGAAAATTTGAACAAGGCAAGCTCAGGGAAAAAACGGTCGTCAGATAGGGAGGCTGCTACTAACTCCGTTCCACCACCAGAGGGCATAGTTCAACCAACAGCTTTACCTGCCTCCATAGATGATGAACGGAATCCTGAGGCGGGACCCCAAAAACTAGCATGCCCTGTAGTTGAGCAGGGAGAAGAAAAAGAACGAGTTTACCGTGCCTTAGATTTCAAAATAAGAAAACAATTAAAGGAAGCTGTAGCAGCCTACGGCCCGGCCGCTCCCTTCACAGTCAGTATGGTCGAATCTATTACCGGCTGGAACTTAACACCAGCAGATTGGGCTAACGTGTGTAATTCTGTGCTAAATAGAGGACAGTATTTATTATGGAAAATTGCCAATGAGGAATTTTGCAAGGAGACAGCTAGGCGAAATGCAGAAGCAGGTTACCCTGAACGAGACCTGAAAATGTTACTGGGAAAAGAGGAGTTTCAAGAACAAATGCAACAGCTCAGATATGATCCTGGCGTATACGCTCAGATCGCTATAAATGCAATTAAGGCATGGAAAACTTTGAAGGGACAAGGGGATTTTCAAGGTCAACTATCTAAGATAATACAAGGAGTTAATGAGCCCTACGCTGACTTTGTAGCTAGACTTATTGAAGCAGCCTCTGAGACATTTGAAAATACAGAACAGGCAATGCCATTTATAAAACAGCTGGCTTACGATCAAGCAAATCGTTGCTGCAAAGAGGTCATTAGACCGTGGAAACAGGAAGATTTAAACACATATATTAAATTATGTAGAGACATTAATGAACAAGGACAAGTCATGGCAGCTGAAGTAAAACAGGCTTTAAGTACCAAGCCAAAAACATGCTATAATTGCAATCAAGAAGGGCATTTTAAAAGAAATTGCCCCATAGGAGGAGGGTTTAACAAAGCTAGGTATCAAAAGAGTAGAATCCCGGGTATTTGCCCACGATGCCATAGAGGGAGACATTGGGCTAATGAATGCCATTCTCAAACCACCATAGAGGGTATTCCGTTATCAAAAAATGGACAAAGACCAAGTGTCTACCCACGATATCGTGGAGAAAGGCATCAGGCCTTTATCCCAACTCGTCTGAACAAATTGTAAGGCTAGAGAGCCTGAAATAAGAGCAGAATAAATCAAAACAGAAATACCCATTCTGTCGCCTTTCCTTAGGGGCGAGCGATATTACTCACCTTTAAATTTTGGGCGTTCCCGGTACAGGGCCACCAAAATGCCGCAAACTGCCCGGCCCCGGGCCGACTGAGTCCCGCTCCTGCTGCCGAGCACTGCCTGCGGCACCCCTGCTGAGCGATCCCCTGCTGAGCTGTCAGTGCACACGGGCTTGCAATCTTGCAACCCGGTTGGGCACAAAAACACAAGCCAGTCAAACTGAGACAAAGTTTTATTTAGAGAGAGGCCGTGTGCGTCCCCTAACAGGTGGGTCCGCCACGTGTGTGTTCTACCTGAGCCGGGCGGTTTCCCCTTCCCCCGGAACACCCTCCTACCATCCTTTCCCAACCAATGGGAACTCTCCCATTACAAGAGTGACATGAGTAACCTGAGTCCTGAAAATGGGCCCAGCTAGACAGCATGAGTCCAATTACCATATGAATGTGAATTGCTGGCTGGCAGTCAATAAAATCCAAAGGTGCCTGTATCAATATTTTTGCTGTGGCTCCTAACATTAAGCAGTAGTAGTAGTAGTAGCAGTAGTAGTGAAAGTCAGTCCGGAGGTCCCTGGGGCTTTCAGGTGCCAGCCTATGACAGAAGCAAAAAGGCAAACCGAAGGAAGTCTCCAGGAGCAAACTCTGAAGGTTACAACACAGCCCTTTAGAAGAGAGAACAGTAGGTGGGACTTTTGCAGTGATGAGTGCTCTTGCGTGCAGTGCCTTCTGTGTGTTCTCTGAAACGACTCTTTAAGGGCAGTTAATTGACCAGGATTTTGATCTGACTTAAGATCAGAAGCTTGCCAGAAAAGCGATACATGATATCCAAAGAAATTGGTATATTAGACTATATTAGATTAAAACCCACTAAGATTTCCTATACTAGTAAATAGGAACACATGTAATTAGCTAGTCAATGCTTACTATTTTTTCAGCAGGATTTTTATTATGCAATATGACATTAGGTGTTATCAGTGACTCCTCTCTATTGGAATGAATTTTATATAGAGATAAGAATAGATTGATACATAATCTGTTGGAATGGATCAAATAGCTACATGGAGAGATGGTTTGTAGCTGCCACTTTCAAATGTTAGAAGTTAAATAAGATAACATATGAAAAATCGAATGTTAATATCATTATTCTGAACTGGGTTGTTTAAAACCATATTGTAGGAGTCATAATATTTTTTATCTGAGCAAGTAAACATAATAATTTTGAAATAGACTGACTCAGTGCCAAGTATTGAGAGTTCACCTAGTCCAAAAATGTAATAAGGCTTCTTTGAGAAAATGATATAGAACAGTTCAACCTTTGCCCTTTGCCCTTTCTAATGTTAATTGGAAAGAGACAAATAATTGGTGAAAATTTCGATTGTGTTTCCGTTGCTTGCCAAAGGAAAGTTTAGAATAATTGGCTTTCAGTTTTATGTACTATTGAATAACTTGTGTACTAATACTAAATAAATTATGCAATCTGGGAATATATTTTCTAAGTTAACAAAGATCTGAATGGAATGACCCAGAAAACCAGGACATTTCAAGTGAATGAATGCATTAAACATACAAAATTTTGGCTAACGGCATTAAATAAATTAGCAGGCATTGAATAAATTAGCAACTTTGGATTTAAAAACCATTTTTCAAATATGGGGAATAGAAACTTTAACATGAATGGAATAATCTACTGCTGTTCAATGCTTCCAATTTAACTTTCCTGAATAGTCAGGCAACTACAAAACAAGGGATTAGTTCCTAAGTTAAATATAAATAATACAGTTTTCTTTTCATGTAGAATAGTAATTTGATCTAAGAGCATGTGTTTCCTGGAATGTCTGCTTCCTAGCTCAGCAACACTTTATTCAAATATATCATGTTGTGAAGCCAATCAAGAATTTGTGAAACTAAACTGACGTGAATAAAGAGTTGCTTCCTTGTACCCCTCTTGACTTATTTACATTTGATAACTTTCTACATAAGACTTTTTAAAGTTTCACAGGCATTGTGTTCTTTGTCTCTTTCACTCCTTTGATAATGACTAACACTTTTTTTTTTCCTTTTATTTTGTCAGTGGGCAAGAAAGAGAATGATCAAGTTAGTTGTTGATCAAGAATATGAAACTAGTTCAACTGGAGAAGACAGTGCTCCGGAATGTCAGAGAAACCGGCTTCACAATGCTAAGATCCACAGTAATATCAATGGCAATATATATATTGCACAGAATGGTTCTGTGGTGAGAACCCGCGGTGCCTGCCTGGCTGATAACTTGAAAGTTACCTCCCCTGTCCGTCAGGGGAGGCACTTTAAGAAATTAGAGAAGTTGGCAGTGACACATGAGGAGAGTGTACCTTTGAACACATTGTCCAGAGGGCCATTTTCTACTGAGAAAATGAACAAAAGACCAACGCTGGTTACCTTTGCCCCTTGCCCTGTGGTAACTGACAGTACAGCAGCAAAGTCATTGGGGAACAGGCTGAAAAGCACAGTGGAACAGGAGTCCATGGTTGACAATAAAAACATCAAGGAGACTTTGGAATTCCATAGTGACCACACACAGTCAGATGATGAAGAGCTTTGGATGGGTCCCTGGAACAACCTCCATATACCAATGACAAAACTGTGACTGATTTTTTAAAAGTTATTTTAATTTTTACTTCAGTTTTTAATGAACTGTGCTTTTTATTGTCACTGAGAAAACAATGTATGGGATTTATATCATGCACACAAGCTAAAACTTTGAACAATATGCTTTAAAATTAAAGAAAAAAACAGATTTGCACTCACATTTGTATCAATTAATTGTTTTTCCCAGAAAATCTTTTTGGACAGAATCGATTCACTAAAAACACATCATTCAAACATTTAGCTATTTTGTTGGCTTTTGAATTATTTTTCATTTTAATAAACACATAATTTACTAAGTAATCATATTTTGTTAATTAACACAAATTGTGCTTCATTTCTAATTTCACAACACATTTTTCAGTACATATAATTTTATTTTCTATAGGCAAATGGGGAAAATATTAGAGGATTTTTATAGGTAACAGGTTTGTACAATTGTTGTCTATATTATCCCGTTTTTATTTTTTAAATGAAAGTAGTAAAGGTGAAAATCACCTGTAAATTATTCTGAATCATGGGTTTACTTTTCTTATTATCCATTTTAAAGTTTTACAGATTTTTACACACACACACACACACACACACACACACACATACACCTTTGAAGAAACATGGAACACTTCAGGTCATGTCTTTTTTTAAAAATTTAATTTACAATTTTACTTGGTTCCCCCTAAAAATACATTATCCATATTATACTTTGAGATCATTTGGTTTAGCTACTGGAAATTAAATAATTGGAGCAACAAAACAGTCTCTCACCCTCAGTAAAAGCTTACTGAGAAGTGGCAAAGGTCAAATAGGCAATATTGCATCTAGAACCACAATTTCAGTGTGGAAGTCATGGTAAGGCCAGAAAAGTCTCACATTAATGTCACTGGACATGAATATTTTATGAACCCAGCAGAAAAGAATTTGGCAGAGTTGCAAATTTATATAATATGTGAAATGCCTACAAAGGCTATAAATCCATAACTTCAAATGCATTATTATATTTAACTTCTCCCAGCTCTGGTTTATTTATAGACTATTTTGATGCACATATTTATGTGCCTGTAGTTCAGAGCCAGAAAATGATTGCCTGGGCATTTTTTTTAAAAATCAAAGAACAGTTGTTCATTTTTCACCACTGAACAAAGCACAGAGTTTTACCATTAATAGAAACTACAATAAATTATTCTTTTAGAAAAACTTGCCTTGTGTGTTGCATACCCTCCAGATGTAGAAAGATGAAATAATATAGTTTAAGAGAATTCAGAATTCTATTGACTATGACTTAGTATGATAGAGATATAGCTCACCTCAAATTTTGCACAGATTTCATTTACATTACTTCATGCATGCTTAGTATATGGTTGAAGGATTGAATAATACATTATTATTTATACCCCTCTTACATTTTTTCACACTTTAAAATACAATTTCCTTATTTCCAAAGTGTATTACATAAATGTGCCAACATATATTACTAGTATGCTTTCATTTCAGATTTTCAAAAGTATTTGAAGACAAATACAGTAATATTTATCTAATTTAATTGGAAATCAATGCATTTTTACACCCTTGTTAGAAAAAACTATAAACATTAATAGAAGCTTGTTAGAAATATAGAATCATGCCCCCACCCCAGGCCTCTCAAACAAGAATCCACATTTTCACAAGATCCTAAGGTGATTTGAATGCACATTGAATTTTGTGAACCAATGATCTGTACTATTGAACTCCAGGGCTTACTTGTTCAATCACCAAAACAATAGTTTTTACTATAAAATAGTTTATGTAGAAGTTAGATTAAGCATATCTTGTCTCCCTATGAGCCCAATCAGATCACTGAATATAACTTAGTATTTTTTGTTTTCTGTTCCAAGGTCATCTGAACCAGTATTCCAAATATTCTCTCCATATAGCTTTACATATTTTTCCCTTCAAATTTTGACTATAAAATTTAACCTGTTGCTATTCCTTTCTCAAAAATTTTCTTCTAGTTGCAATTTCTAATATACTGGTGGGAGATATTGTGCTTTATTCTTGTTTACTGTTATTTAAAAATTTATTAAGTCTGATATAGGGATAAGGTATGTAGATTTGGGCAAAAGCTGTGTGATTCTCAGAAGCATTCTTTGATCACTGTTGGAATCTGGACATTGTTCTAGAAATATGATGTTGGCAGAAGACTAATATCCTGACAAATGAGATGCCATTGTATTTTCTGGCATACTTTTTACAAGGAAATAGGCAAATATTATATGCTATTTAATCATAAATATTTCAGCAGTTTTGAAATGATCGTTTTAGTAAAATTGATCATGAAGTTAATCTATACCTTACTGGAGATAATGCAAAAATAAGCAGTATTTACACAGATCAACCAAATAAAATATTTGGTCAGTATATTTTGGGGAATGGATGGAGGGCAGCAAAATTAATACTAACTAAATAAATCTGGACCATTTGAATAGTTACTTTGATAAAACTCTCACTATTTTATAAATCCTTGACTCAGGATTAAAATTGTGGAACACAGGGGAAATTATCAAGTATGTTTAATCTTAAGAATAATTGATATAAATGACCTTTCTATGTAAATATTTATAAGGAAATTTATGGTTATTTTTCCTAGAAGGGCATAGGAATTCATTTTAGTTTTAATCAGCCCAGCTTTCAATAATGCAAAAGAAATAGCAGATCATCACTGATGAGAGTAGACTGATATAAGAACAATATTGCTAAAACCATTGATTTCAGGAGGTCTTATGGGCATTAAAGAATAGGTGAGGAAGAAGGAGTATATCTGATCAAGGTGACACAGTCATTTGTCACACAATGACCATCAAGTCATATTTGTTGACCTTGTTTCTAGACTTATCTTTTCTATTAATTAATATCCCTGACAGCTGTCATAGAATTGCAACTATAGGTTGGCCAAAAGCATCTTTGTTGAATACATGAAAAAAGTTTGCCTTGAATTTTATGTTATGTGTTGCTCATGTTATTAAACCAAATTGTAACAGGGATGTTAAAACATGTTACTTACCATAAGTAGGTTCTTCCAGATGGTCATGGTAGTTACTATTAAAGAACTGTTAATAATATTTATGTATTGTAGAGTCAGAAATAATTGAATATTGATTCTTGAAGGAAGATACTTTTTTCTGTTATTTCATAATTCTTGCTTTTTCTCTTGTTCTTCTTCATTCAATGTCTGCACTTTATACCATAAGTGGGTCTTATGTACCACTTCAATTAACTAGTAAAATAGGCAGAAAGTGCTAATAATCTATTCTCAGGGCAGATGCCTATAGGTGCCTGCAAATAACACAGCGATAAGGCTGAGGGATAGGTTCAAAATAGTATTGAGGACCTCTATTGTTATTGATAGTTTCTCCCTATTTTCAAATGATATGTGAATTTGTTTTACCTTTTAATTGTGTTTTTTCATTAATTGGCCTTGATCTTTATAATCACAATCTTTCGTTTTGGATTGGTACTTTTTTTCATTATAACCAATTTTAAGTTTATGGTAAGTTAAGCACATGTATGAAAGAATTGAACATTGTCTGTAGTTTGAAAAATTATTAGCCTACCCACTGCTTCCTCAATTTCTTTATCTAAACACCGGTTCTTCCTTAACAAATATTATGTTATTACATAAAGAATATGGATTAGAAAGTTTAAGTTAAAAATGCATTACACAAAATGTTTCAAAAATAAATTTGCATTTGAAAAAAATGATTCCTCATTATTGTGTCAGATGGATAAAATCAGTAACCATTGTTTTGTGTTTCAGTTTCACAATAAAAAGAAAACCCTTCTCTGGATATTCTTACCTTATGATGTTTAGAAGTATATTTTAAAGCTCCTAACTATTCTATTCTTTTTCCATTTCACTCATGTACTTAAGCCACCCAAGTTCTAGAAAGAGTGAGAATGTGCTTTCTAACACCCTATTTATTCATAGAAACATTTTATAATCAAGTAAACACTGCATACATTCAGTCAATTATGTTCACAGAAATGCCAAATGAGAGCATAACTGTATTAAGAAGCTGTGAAGATATATATATATATATATATATATATATATATATATATATATATATGTCTGAAATGTGAGCTCCTTTTCCTGGATACATGCAGCTCTATCTTCTATCTTCCCAATACTGCTAATGACACAACAATTTCAATTGTCTTTTAAAATAAATAATCTTAAACCATTTTAAACAAAGAGAATTTTTGCCATTTTACCCTTTTGTTCTACCTATTGTAGAACAGAATTTTATTTATCCATATATTTCCAATGCCAGCACACCTCCTTGAATAAATTTAACAAAAATATTTTATTAAGTAGAGTGAATGAGTTCTCACCCTACCATTGTATAATATGTCCTATTGTGTCAACCATTTTAACATTCATCTCATTGGAAAATGGCAATATAGACATCTCCAAGGCAAAGAAATAAAACAGATATTTAATCTAAGCATGTATTTGCTGGCTCTTTGATGGTATATTAAAAGAAAAGGTTATAAATTTACCGTGAATTGTCTTTCACAGATTTGCCCACATTTTTATATTTTACCTAAATGGCTAATGTAGATTTCATTAACCAATTCACATAGTAGATAATTTAAGTTATAAGAAAATATTATTTTTCTTCTATGAGACTAATAAAGGTATATGCCTTTAAAGAGAAATAAAAGGAACCTATAGTTTTTTTCCTCCTCCTCCCTCTCCTCCCTCTCTTCTACCTTCTCCCCTTCCCCATTCCCCTTCCCCTGCCCTCCTCCTCCTCCTCCTCCTCCTCCTCCTCCTCCTCCTCCTCCTCCTCCTCCTCCTTCATTATGCCTCTGATCAATTTAAAATAAGAAAAGCACTGCTAAAAAGCACTGTGAGAAGGTAGGCTACAAGGAGGACTGTTTGGGGACTTTGTATCTGTGATCCAGCAGAATGCTTTGACACCTGTCATCAGATATGACACATTTCAACTTAAACACCTTAAATATACCTTTAAAGTTGTGGTGGTATGTGCCTGTACTGCCAGCTGCTCAGGAGGATGGAGAAGGAGGATTGTAAGTTCAAATATACTCACAGCAACTTAGTAAAGCCCTATGCAAAGTAGTGATGCTGTATCTCTCAAAATAAAAATAAAAAGGGCTTGGATATGGCTCAGTGGTTTAGGCACCCCTGGGTTCGGTCCCTGGAACTGAAAAATAATGATGATGATGATGATGATGATGATGATGGTGATAATGTATCAAATTAACAAAGATTTTTTTGAGGTTTGGTATGAAAGAGACAAGATATTTATCAAACTCTAGCCGATGTTGAGCTGTTCTTTCTTCCTAATTGCAACAGCATTATTTGCATAAATGAGCCCATTCAGAAGTTTTAGAAATGTCAAATCTTCATGACTCTTTTTGACTTTAACCCATTTACTTTTTATTCCCTGTAAGATTTCTTTGCCTTGCCATATCCTACAAGGAATTCAGAATTCTCTAATCTTACAAAAATAGCAGTTATAGTATAATGAGGGTGGAAAAAAGGAGAATTTTGGCAGGCTTAAATGAATGATAAAAACCAAAGTCTACATACATTTATATTACTTTAGTAATATATTAAATTCATCAATATAATAGTGCATTAATCTCAAAATATTGTTTTTACATGTAATACATATTTTATTCATAATGTAAATACTAACATATTTTATTCATAATGTAAATACTAACATTTTATTCATACTATTCCCACATAAGATAGTGCATTGTTTTCAGAGGTATATATACATTTACATAAATAAATTAATATAAAATTAAGACAGGTTTTA
The DNA here is from genome assembly GCF_045843805.1 of Urocitellus parryii. NCBI lineage: Eukaryota > Metazoa > Chordata > Mammalia > Rodentia > Sciuridae > Urocitellus > Urocitellus parryii. The sequence continues at coordinate 140,627,926 of NC_135535.1, read as the reverse complement.
ATTTTTTGAGTTAGAAGAACCTAAAATTATATATTCCAGGTGCCATAAAAGTATGAGTTTTAAAAGTAAGATAAGCATACTAAGTGACTTTTTAAATTATTTTAAAGATTTACTTATACCAATACATGTAATGGGATATAATTCTCATAAGTTACCTGGTGAGTAATAAATGTAGACTAGAAATGAGTATCTAAATAGGATCATTCAGCTAATACCATATTCTTGCTAAGAATTTTGACGAGGGCTGAAATATTCAGGGCTGAAATAATTTGGGTTCTAAGTCATCACTAGGTCATTATTCATTCCTTTCCTAATGTTTGTAACTGTAGTGGAAACTTGAGAATAAATCTTAGCTTTATAATTCCTTTGTTTCTAGATTACACTGATGAGATTTCAAACACTGTTTCAATTTTCATAACTACAAAAATTAGTTTTAATATAAGTGTCCTAGAACTTTTCTTACCAGAAATTGAAATGATGAACATGGTATTCCTTTGAAACAATCAAGATTTCCATGTGCAACTGTATTAAAAAACCAAGTTGGTGCCATTTCCTGTCTGTGTTATTTATTTGTAACCCATTACAAAACAAAATGCTACTAAAATACATAGTCCACAGGAGGAGAAATCAGGTTAAAAGAGTGTGATGATAGAGAAATGAAGATGGGAGAAATGTAAACAGAGGGCTTAGATTAGCACCCAGACTTATGTGTACATCCTTCCATACATTAGTTATTTAGGACACAAATAAAGCTCTGATCTCTCTTCTGTCAGATCAAAAAATGAAATAGGATTGGGTCCAACATTCATAGAGTATATAAAGTTAAAAAAAGAAATTACTTAAGAGAATTTAACTTTGTATATTGCCAAGATCTGAGAGAATTTTTTCCTGAGTCACATTAAAAAAGCACAACATATGATACATTCTAGTCATTAAAATTATTCCTTTGCTTCTCAATTTATTCTTGCAGAGCTTGCAAACATCAGCCTTTCCTCCAGAAGATCTTCAAGTGTTGAAGTTGGTGACTGTCACTCTATTATTATCACCTTCTACAGTGACTGCTAGAAGGGTAGATTGCCAGAATATTTCCAACTTTCAGTAGCATTCTTTCTTGCCAATAGATTTATATTAATCCTACTTTAATTAAATCATTAATCAACAACCAAGTTGTAAAGGTCTGCAATTTTCACAGCTCTATACTGTGAGGTTTGTTGATGATGGAGTATATAAGCACAAACTTAATTCTTCAGAATGCAGATTTGATTGGGGTGTTTTCCCCCCTTGAAATTCTAGGTACTCGGAAACATTTTTCAGTCCAATAAAACAGTTTCCTATAAGATAGGTAAAAAGTTGAAAAACATGACATCATCTTAAATGCTTGCCTAATGCTTTACCTAGCATACTAGTGTTTTATATTCATGTCTGAATAACAATAGTTAGCTCTCCAAAAAAAAAAAAAAGGAAAAAGAAAAGAAAATGATGTGCTATGTTTGTATATTTGTATGATATAACATTGTGGTCAATTTCAAGTAAATGGCTTAACAACCAGCTTCCAAAACTTTAAAATTTAGTAACTGAATCTCACAAGCCAGTGTGAACTCACTGTTTGTGTGAAATTATTAATAGAACCTGCTTTTATTTCCCCAAAAAAGTGCAGCAGAAATTAATCTGTAAGTCAAGAAAGTCTTTATAAAGGACAGATTACTGAAGGATAATAGTCAGTGGTCAAAAAGACAAGATTTTTCGTATAATTAGGGAAGAGGAGAGGCCAAGAGGAGTCCCCAGGTGAAGATGCCAGTCAAGTAAAAAGATAACTTTGTGTAAAGGCCATAAATGTAAGAGAATTAAATTCTGTTCTAAAAATTACTCATATTGTAATTTCACATTTTCATAAAATGCAGTAAAGTCAGGAAATAGAAATATAGGTCTAATGTTAGGTAAGAACTCAATCATGAATCTATTTCTGTAGATTAGACCATGACTATATCATATATACAGCCTGGGCAATCACTTTAAAAATCTGAATAGGAGAGATCACTTAGGAGATTTTATGTGTAAAATGGAAGAGAGAATTCATAAGACAAAGGTTATAAGCAACACAGGGGAGAAAACATAAGAAGGCATAGATTCTAACTTTTCAAACTTCAGTGTTCTAATGAATATACTACTGGACCTTTCTTTTGTTAAAGTCAGAGACCACTTTTCAATGTTATTCACTGAATTTATTTATTTTTTCCTGTTTGAATCAGCAACCTTATCCTTGGTCTTTTTTCTCTATTTCATTTCTCATCATACTCTGGACTTATACAGTCTTCTCAGACCCTCTCATTCATTTTAATACCTTAATAACAAAGGATGTTAGGATGTTGAATAATATTTTTAACATATTAAAGTAATGAACCATTTATACATAATTCACATTTTTTTTTGTCATTCCACCTTACCAACTAACATAAATTGATAATGCAATGATCAAAGCACCCGTCACTTTCATCTTTGCATTTGACAAAATCTGAAATATCCACAGCTTCTGTGTACCCAGACAGCCACAAAGGGCACAGGGGCAGCAATGCAGACTGCAAAAGAGTTAGTCTTATATCTAGAGGAAGGGTTACAGAGGAGACTTCTGAGGTAGGACATTTGAAAGGGTTGGAACATCAGGGAAATGTTACACACCCAGGGACAAATCAAACTAAAAGACTCTCAAGCTCCTAGCCTCTTCTCAGGCTGCCCCCAACCCCGGTCCCCTAGTGCCTGCCCATATATATTTGCCGAACTAAGCCAGGGGAAAGCACAGTATCTCTGCAGCTAGTCTAGCTCCTTGTCACAAGTGTCACAAGTGTCCTCAGTTTGGGAAAAAAAATGTAAAATCCAACAGATGTGTAGATGGGAATCTCTCACCCAGCTCAATAGGTTATTGTGTAGGAATAAAGAATTGATATTAATGGTCTCTTACACAATTTTGCTGTAAATACCACAAAGAATCAGGAGATACTTTTGTTCAATAACTCAAGATCATTCTCACACATTTGGTCAATACTCCCCAAGGCAGGACTTGTTACATCTTTACTGACTCTTATGCAGGAAGACTATAGACTAGAAAAGGAAAGACATCCCTATGTAGGGCTACAAGTTATGAAAACAATTATATAATTAATCAGAATTTTAGTTCAATTTCCTTATAGAGTGGTAATCCCTGTTCTTTTTCATATGGTCTAAAAAAACAAGTGAGAATCCCAGGACAAAAAAAAAAGAAAAGAAAAGAATATCTTTAATGAAGCACTTGATGGCTGTACTGGTGGAATTTCCAGGCTAATTAACAGTAAAACAGTACCACTTGCCTGGCTCATGTTTCAACTGTATCTTCCCTTCCTTCTCTTCCCCCTTCCATTTCCCATTCCCTTCCCTTGCTCTTCCCCTTTTCCTTTGTCTCTCCTTTTATCCTCTCACTTCCTTCCTTTTTTTTTTCTTTTCTTTTTGTAACTGAATACCTCCCTGTGAAGGCTTGTGACTTCCTGGACTGATATTCCCACTCAGACCTAGGGACTGGCAAAGAAAGGGTCCTATAGTCCTTGCTAAACAAGTGAAAAAAATGGCACATTTGCCTGATATGATTTATTATCTTCTTGTTTTTACACAAAGGTATTGCAATTACCTCCTTGATAAAAACATTATCCTCCTCTCCCTCATCAAAAAACAAATTTCTTGGCTCAGTGAGGTCCTGAATTCACTGAGATTCCCCTAAATGTGTGGGCATGATCCACTGACATTCTGCTAAGTTCTGATAGTGTCTCTGGGGCTGCTGCAGCTGCTCAATATCAATGCAGGCTATGCAGAACTGCAAATTAATGTGGTTATGTAGTTCAATGGTTAGAACTCAAGATCATTCTCATACATTTGGTCAATATTCCCCAAGGCAGGACTTGTTACATTTTTACTGACTCTTGAGCAGGAAAATTATAGACTAGAAAATGAAAGACATCCATATGTAGGGCTACAAGTTATGGAAACAATTACAGAATTGGTCAGGTTTTTAGGCTGACTAATATAAAATACTGGAAGTGTAGTTTCATTTTCTGTTGAGATTGTATCCTGATAGAACCCATGGCTGGATGACTGAAGCTCAAAGTTGCTCTATTTCTCTTGCCATAAAGGGGGCATTCCATGACACTGACCTTGCGTACTCTCTACCAATTAACTAGTCATATTTGAGTCCTCTCTTGTGACTACAGATGGGGACTCTCTTGACAATTTCAGTATATAGTGTCACTGTTCCAGCCTGATTTAGTCTATTCCATAAGACATAAACTTTGTGCTTCTTGAAACCAATCCACTTCATGTTTGTTTGTTTTTCTAAATCATTCACAGTCTGAATATCTTTCACCTTTTCTGACAAAAGCTCTCTGACAATGGCCTAATAGTGGAGGACTCTGTTAGCAATCTTGCTTCATGTCACTCTCAGATGTCTGGAATTGATGAGCATTAGAATGGAATTCTCAAAAGCCAGTCTAAAAATATTTCTAGTTCTATTTCTTGTACCTTTGTCTGACTCACATACCTTAATTTTGATCACTAATTGTAGCTGTTCACTTTCTTTTTGCTACTTTCCTAGTAATGAACATAACAAACTTGGGAGGCTATTTTAAATCTATTTAAATTTTAGAATTTTTCTAGATAATTCTTGGAATTTTTAAATATTTTTTCTCATATTTTTACTGAGACATAATATCTGTACATCTTTATGGGATGCAGTTATGATAATTTGATAAATGTATACAATGTGTAGTAATCAAATCAAGGCAATAAGCATTTCTGTCCCTCCAAACATTAATCAATTTTATGTGCTGTGAATTTCATACTCTTCCTTTTTTTAGTGATTTTGAAATATATCAGAGATTGTTTTGACCCACAATCACCTTCTTATTCTACAGAAAACCCAGAACCAATTCCTCAACTCTACTTTTAGCTGGAGCCCTTATCATTGGGTGTCCCTTATTTACCTTTCCATATCCCTCCTGTTGCCTTTCCTATTCTCTAGAAACCACTATTACATTGGGTTCTTCTAAGAGATTGACTTAATGGTTCTGCAATAAGAACATGTAGTATTTGTCCTTCTGTGTCTATCTTATTTCACTTAATAAAAATGACCTCCAATTCCATCTATGTTCTTGCATATGATAGGATTCCATTCTTTTTTTTTTTTCTTTTTCCCCTCTAGGATGTCTCTTAATTCTGTCAGTTCCTGAATTTTGTGTTTCTGCTTTTTCTCTGAAAGTAAACTTGGGCCAGTTTGGTTTCATATATTTTGGGTGGGATCATGACTAAAAGAAGTGTGTTATTTATAATTCAACATATGGCTTAAAAATGCCTTTGTTGCTCTTATTCCTGATTTCTGTATGAAAAAGTCTGGGTGAAAATAGATTACTAGAAAAAATGTAAAAGTATTCATACTAAAATGAAACACACTGATTTCATGATGCCGAGGGAGAGTAACAACCCTAGTATTTGGGATCAGACCCCAAAAGTTAAATGGGGCTGATAGGGACAACATTGCCTAAATCAAACTGCAACTACATTGGGCAATATGGCCTGTTGCTGGATTTTTATCCTGTCCATTTGTCCTAAAAATAGAAAAAAATGCACATGAACATGGCTGGTCCTAAATTTTATTCTGCTATTCCTTAAATTATATATGAATCAATCCACCACTTCTTGATGATACTTTCTATCACCAAACAAATGTAATGGATATACAAATCAAATTTTACAACAAAACTGAGTTACTCATATCCTTTTAGGTTGTGAGTTTCTGCGGAAGAGTGTAGGACACCAAATACTTTTTTTTCTTTTGGGACAATTTTTCTTTTGGGACTACCTATTAACCCTTCAATTTTTGTTGTTATGGTTTAGGTGTGATGTTTCCTGCTATAAGTTTATGTGTAAGACAATGCAAGAAAGTTTAAAGTTAAAATGATTCGGTTAGGAGAGATTAAAAAAAATACATTAATCCACTTATAGGGATTAACTGGGTGGTAACTGTAGGCAGGTAGGGTGTAGCTAGATGAGGTAGGTCATTGGGAGCATAACTTTGGGGTATATATTTTGTTCTTGTAGAGAGAGTTCTGCTTTCTACTACCATGTTCCCAGCTGATTTCCTCTACTACAACCTGCTGCCATGATGTTCTACTTCCCCTCTAGCCCAGAGCAACTGTGTGGGCCATATGGACTGAGACCTCTGAAACCATGAGTTCCAACGATTTCCTTTTCTAAAATTCTCATCAGAAAATTATAGCACTGTAAAAGCTGACTAACACAATCGTTGACAATCCAAAGATCTGCAGGTCAGTCTGAATTCCTTTGTATATGCGATAATGGCTTGGCCTTATGATACCTGTTGGCTAACTAATTGGACCTCCTGACTTCATCTAGACTGGGTGAAGGATGACCTAAGTCTAATTTTACCCAAGATGACCTTGTGAAATGTCACTAAAGCAATCGCCTACTTTTGTTCCTATTTCCTATTATATTTGGGCATTTATACATCATTAGGAGACTTTTTAGATGTATCTTTTCACACATTGTTGGTAGATTACAGCAATCAGCATGTAATTCTTCAGTGAAGCAGTTTTACGAATTGCATTGAGGCAACTGGGATTCACAATGTTAGATTATGCATTCACATATAAACTGGCAGGAACAAATCCAGGAAAGGAAAAATAGTAGCTATTAGACCTTCTGACATGTTTGGAGCTTCTGTGTAGCCTATGGACTGAAAGGCAAGCTGAGCTCCATTCATTTACCGTCAAATGCCGTAAATGCCATAATTCCATTCCTCTTTATGACTAATATTCCATTGTGTATATAGACCACATTTTCTTTATTCATTTGTCTGTTAAAGGACACCTAAGTTGGTTGGTTCCTTAGCTTTGCTATTATGAATTATGCTATTATAAACATTGATGTGCTGCATTTCTAAAATATGCTTATTTTACATCTTTTGGTTATATACTGAGCAGGACAATAGCTAGGTCATATGGTGATTCCCTTCCTAGTTCTTTAAGGAAACTCCACACTGTTTTCCTGAGGGGTTGTACTAACTTGCACTCTCACCAACAATGTAGAAGTGTACCTTTTCCTCCATATCTTTGCCAACACTTATTATTATTCGTAGTCTTGGTAACTGTCATTCTGAGTAAAGGAAGATGAAATCCCAACAGAGTTTTGCTTTGCCATTTCCCTGATTTCTAGAGATGTTGAACATTTTTTCATATATTTGTTGTCCATTTGTATTTCTTCTTTGGAGAAGTGTCTGTTTAGCCTGTTTAAACATTTGTTCGTTAGGTTATTTGTTGTGTTTCTTTTCTTGGTGTTAAGATTTTTGAGCTCTTTATACATTCCGATATTAATGCCCTATCTGAGAAGCAGGTGGCAAAGACCTTCTCCCTTTGTATAGTCCTTGTCTTCACACTCTTAATCATTTTCTTTGCTATGCAGAAGCTTTTTAATTTGATGTAATCCCTTTTGTTAACTTTTGGGTTTATTTCTCATGATTTAAGAGTCTCATTTAAGAAAGCTGTTTCCTCCAACATGTTGGACATTTGGGCCTACATTTTTTTCTAGAAGTTCCAGAGTTGCTGATGTAATTCTTTGGTTTTTGATCCCCTGTGAAGTGACTTTTATGCAGAGAAGAAATAGGGATCAACTTCATTCTTTCACACATAGATATCCAGTTTTTCCAACACCATTTGTTAAAAATATCTTACCTAATGTATATTTTTGGCACTTTTGTCTAGTATCAGATAACTATATATTTATGTGAGTTTGTCTCTGTGCCTTTTATTCTATTCAGTTGGCTTTCAATTCTGTTCTACTATCAGTACCATTCTGTTTTTCTTATAATATCTCTCTAGTATAATTTGAGATCTGATATTGTGATACTTCCAGCATTGCCCCTTTTGCTTAGGGTTATTTTGACTATTCTGGGTCTCTCATTCTTAAATGTATTTGGGAACTGATATTCCTAATTCTGTGAAGAATGTCTTTGGTATTTTGATGGGGATTGCATTGAATCTTTCTAATGCTTTGGTAGTGTTGCCATTTTGACGATATTAATTCTGCCTATCCAAGAACATGGAATGTCCCAGTAAAATATTCATTCAGAATTGAAGATGAAAAAAAAAACTTTCATGATAAGAATAAAAGAATTCCTAACTACACAATCTGCACTATAAAATATGATCAGTGAAATTTCACGAAGAAAAATAAAAAAGAAAACCAGCATAGGGTTGAATTTCACGAGAAGAATGGCCAATTAAAGGAGAATTAAGTCTGAATTAAGCATTAAAATAAACCATAACAATAGAAACAATAATAATATATATAATATTGAATATTAATAGTCTAAACTCTTCAATGAAAAGACACAGATTGGCAAATTGGATTAAAAAACAAGACCTAACAACATGTCATTTGCAAAAGAATCACAAATACAGACATTCACAGACTGAAAAATGAAAGGAGGGTAAAAGATATACCATGCAAATAGTAAACAAAAACAAAGACAGCTATTCTTATATCAAACTAATTGGACTCCGAACCAAAATTAATCAGAAGAGATAAAAAAGGACACTGGTTAAAGAAATCATCCCACAGCAAGATATGGAAAAATATTTTACATTTTTATTCTATAAAAGGCATAAGAAAAAATTGGGACGTAATCTACTATTTAAAAGATTAAATAGTAGATTTCAATACCTATTGAAAAATTTAAAATTAGGTAGTTTTAACCAAGAAAATATAAAGAGAGAAGAAAAATTTAAAATACAACTAGATAGCTATATAGATGATAGATAGATAGATAGATATAGATAGATGAAAAATGACAGTTTCTATAGATAAAATTTTATTTACTTTCATGTGGCAAAAATTTATTTAACTTTTTTAAAAAGGAAAACAATTATTTAAGATTTAAAACATTAAATCTTAATATAGATGTTTTGTGAATCGAGTGCTAACTGGATGGGAAGGAGTGGGGATCATTTGGAGTTTCTTCATAAACATACTCAGAGTTTTGGCTGGGATCAGCAGAGCCTGTGGTCCAGCTGGTCAGCATGTTGCCTTTCTTTTTGTCTTGAGCTTGCTTACCTCAAAACAGCCTCTTGGTGGTCAATATCTCCTAGAGTGTTACATTGGGCAAGTTCATTAGTTTGGTTTTTTTCTTTGCTTTTATACCTACTTGCAGAAGTACAGTTAATCTTATTTGCATACTTTAAAATTATGATGTCAACTTACTGAGATTTTTTAATAGGAAAGAATCAAAGTGTTTCATAACATTTTTAAATTTTGTACTCCACCTTCTGCCTTTTGTCCACAAATTATCACTAGTCTTTCAACATGAAAACTGCATTCACTCCATCCAAAGATTCTTTAAAACAATCTCAACCCATTGTACTAATTTCAAGTCAGAGGTCCAGGATCTCTTTATTTAAATCAGAGCTAAGTTTAATTGAGTTTCCTCTGGCATTGTTTTTCTATGTTACTTTTTCAAGTTCAGTTTCTTTCTATCAAAAGATCTGTTAAATAAAGGACAAATTGTATGTCCTTCATACTCCCTGTGTAATGAGGAAGCAGAAATACCAGAGCTGCAGTAGAAGTCCCATGCAAAAAGGGTTGGACAAGAAGCAGCTTGTAATCACTGTCCACAGATAATCACAAATCCAGATAGATAATGTCCTTTCTTCATTAATTTTCCTTGATTAAAGAGCACTCTTATTGTCTGGGAGCTTGTTCTCCCATTCTTGATCTATCCTTTGACTCAAGTCCTCTTTTCCATAAGTGGCAATTTACATTCTTCAGCCTCTTTCTGCTCACAAAAGGTTTGAGGTCTGAAGGCTCTTATCATTTGGCATTCTTTATCTGTATTATTCCAGGTTCATGGTGTTTCCATCAATAAAATTATTTTTTTTAAATAACTTTATAGGTCTACTATGATTTGACTAGAGAAACACTGGGTTAGATAGATTTCCTTGAAATAGAGTATTTCTCTATTTTGGGTTCCCGTGAGTCCACTAAGGAACATTCACATTACAATCCTCAGTAGTCCTTACAACTCTATAGTTGGCCTAACATCTCATCAGGTTTCAGCTTCCATTGAGGAACCTATTATATATCTTCCACCTTGGATGTATCTGAGACCTTGGCAAAAGCCTCATCTTTAACTTGAGGCCATTCTACATTGGTAATACTCTCAAATTTATGTTTGCCCGAGTCATTTGCCATCTGGAAAGACACAGCATGAATAATAGTTTTGTCATTAAATACAGAAAGCCCTGTCACCTTTATATTCACTCTGCATTCTATTGGAAAGATGATTTATTATTTGGCTCATGGTTAATTTATATCCTATGTTACATAAGAAATAAGTTGGCATATTTTCCCCAGAAATCTCCTTGGTCAGATCCATCAGTTCATCCAGACCTACTTTCTCTCTTCCATGCAACTGCATGAAATTGTTGTAATAAACTTTCCAAGACAACAGTCAAAGGCATTCCTTTCTTCTACAGTCTAATAATATATTTTCACAATAAGTTCTCATTACCACTTTTGTTCAGGTTTGCTGGACTTCTGCTGACCATTCTTCAAGGCCATTTCATCTCCTGTCACTTGGAAGCAAAGAAATGACACATAGCAGTGTTTCTTATGACATTGCACATATCCTCAGAGATGACGTTAGGTTCTGATTATTTTTATTACATAACAAACTATTTTGTTTCTTCTAATTTGCAAATTTACTTACAGAAATTTTCATTATTTTCTTTGTTATTTTGATGTTTCAGAAACTCTAATATTCTTTTTATTGCTTATATCAATTGCTTCTTCAAGTGCACTGTCCTTTTTTTTTTTCCAATTGCACTTACCAGGTTTTAATTAAAGAATCAATTGATGACACTAGTTTATTTTTTTTCTATTTTAATAATTTATGCTTTCCATTCTTTTCATCATGCTCTTCCTTCCTGTTCTGTTCTTAGTGGCTCTCTTTATAACAAAGAAGACATTTGGCATTTGTTTTTTAGGGCTTGGCTAACTTCACTTAGCATAATCTGCTCTAATGCCATCCATTTCCCTGCAAATTCAATGATTTTGTCATTTCTTAGTGCTACATAATACTCCATTGTGTATAGATGCCACATTTTTTTTTATCCATTCATCTATTGAAGGGCATCTAGGTTGGTTCCACAGTCTAGCTATTGTGAATTGTGCCACTATAATCATTGCTGTGGCCGTATGGAAATCGTAGGAGACCTTCAATGATACACAAAATTATAAGAGATTATGAGGGGCAAGGGGGAGGGGGGAAAAAGGGAGAGAATTGAACAACAGCAGAGGAGGTAGAGAGGGAAGATGGGAGGGGAGGGGAGGGGAGTGGGGATAGTAGGGGATAGGAAAGGTAGCAGAATACAACAGTCACTAATATGCCATCATGTAAAAATGTGAGTATGTAACAGATGTGATTCTGCAATTTGTATTTGGGGTAAAAAAGGGAGTTCAAAACCCAATTGAGTCAAATGTATGAAAGATGATATATCATGAGCTCTGTAATGTTTTGAAAAATCAATAAAAAAAATTTAAAAAAATAATTTATGAACTTGTTTTTATTATTTCTTCATTCCAATTATTTCTATTTTAATGTGCTGTTGTTTTAGAAGTTTTTGAGATAGATGTGCATACCAGATGTTTTTAAGACTTATGTAAAAATATGCCAATTTCAACTATAAATTTCCTTCAAGGCACAGGAGTCTGTTCATAGTTTTGTTATTATTTTCCATTCAGTCCAAATCTAATCTAATTTTTTTTTGTACCAGGGATTGAATTCAGAGGCACTTGACCACTGAGTCACATCTCCAGTCCTATTTTGTATTTTATTTAGAGACAGAGTCTCACTGCATTGCTTAGCTCTTCACTGTTGCTGAGGCTGGCTTTGAACTCTGAGATCCTCCTGTCTCAGCCTCCTGAGCCATTGGGATTACAGGTGTACACCACCTTGCCCACCTCAAATCTAATCTAATTTTAGTACTATTTTTTTAATCCCTAAATTTTATGAAAATGAATTGGTTAATCTAAAAACACACTTAAGCTATGCTCTGATTCCTAAATTAGTCTTTTGCTCTGTCTTATAAGTAATATTATATTATATTACATTATGGAGTAACAAAAGCTATCTTTAATGATGTTCTAAGAAAAGAAAATGAAGCTTGAGGGAATTCTTTAATATTTAGACCAGACCCTCTTAGTTTAATTCCATCTTCTAGTTTAAAATGAACTCTTTGCAAGATTGTATTGCTTCCAAAGCAAATAAGATGTAGAAATTGTCCTTAAAGAAAGAGACAACCAACATCTTTGTTCATATATTAAAATCCATTTAGGAGACCCTAATCATTATACAAAATACATATATGAAGATGTGGATTTGGTGTCAACATACCTTATATATAATCAGAGATATGATAAATTATGGTATAATGGTGTATTAAGAATTGTAATGCAAAAATAAATAAATAAATAAATTTTTAAAAAGAAAAAAATCCTTTTAAGAAAATAGCAGTGTATGAGAGTAGAAGAGATACATGATCCAGTTTGACTTTAGAAATTTGCCTCTTCCTTTCTTTCACAGCATTTGCAACAAATCGTAATAATCATGAAGAATGAGTTAAACAGTGTCTAATGAAACTGCAGGTTCTGTTGATTAAATAGGCTTAATTATTTAGAGATTTATGGCCATGTTGAGAATAAATATGTTTAAATCACATTAGCATCATCATTGTAATGTAATTCAAATTTGTACAAATAAGTAAATACCTGCTAGTTCCTATTCCCATTACCAAATTCATCAGTTGAAATTCTATTCTGTAGGAAAAAAAGTCTTCATATTTGCATCCAAGAAATAATAATTATGCCTGTATTCAGAAGACAAATTCTTTTCACTAGAGGTAAAGAGCAGGTTTCATGCTGGCAAGTGATTTTCTTTATGATGCCTCACTATTAAATTTAAAATAAATTGTTAGATTAAAGTTCACATTTAAAGTGCCTGGGGGGAAAGCATCACAGTTCTTATTCAAGAACATCATCCTTTGTAGTCAGGTGTGTAATGATGCCAGATTTTGTTGAAACAAGCTGGCAGGTCATTCATTATATGAGGGTGCACATTTACTCTTTAAGAAACTCTTGAATGTGCCTGCATAGGATCCAACTAAGAAGAAGCCAAATCATGAGAAGAAGAACTATAAGAGCATTTCCCAATGAAATTAGTGATTATGATACTGAAACATGCTGTATTTGAAAAAAATGATTTTGTTATGTATAAACATATATATGTGTTTTACACATTTGTGCACATAAGGCATGTGACATACCTTTTCACTTGGCCATTTTTCAAATTTAAAGCAGTCTGCTTTCATTTTTGTCTTACAACCTAGCAAATTTTTGGCTATGTTCCCAGTTCTAGTATAAACCTCATTTCCTATGTCAGATTTTTTTCACAAATTCTATCAGGAGTATCTCTATAGCTGCACATTCATAGCACTTTATAATTATCATTTATTACTTCACTTATTATCAAATATATATTATTGAATATATACCATCTGTCAAGTAGATACAGCAATGGATACAGTAATGAATAAGACCTATTATCCTTTCTAAGAAAGATTAGATTTTTTTGAGAATATATCAAAGAAAATAGACATAGTTACAATAATGATATCACATATATTTTGTGTTCATCTATGTAGCTTCTTTAGATCATGAGCCACTTCAAAAATGGGTTTTATTAACTGCTGTGTTATCTCTATCCTTTCAACATCTAGAAAAATGTCAGATGAATAGTTATTGTTCACTAAATTTGCTGAATCTTATTGACAGAGATAGACTATAAATTTTAGATAGGCACATCCTAATATGACATAATCATAAATTCCAATTGGTAAGAGTGTCCACATAAGTGTGACTGATATTACTTATAGGTGGGTAATTGCCTACAAGGCATGATGTTGAACCTGGGAACCACCTTCATCTTTTAAACTTAGGACTGGGCACTAGACTTAGGACAATTAGAATTAGTTAGTAGGAAAAAACAAACATTTTCACCTCAAGTAAAATGAAAAATGCAAATTGTAATTAGAGTGTGACTTTGACATATAACTTGTAAAATGTGACATCAGATTTTTCATTAAGTAGTACCATGTAATAGAGGACCATAGAATAAAATGAACCAAACTAATATAGAGGCTTCCGATTTCCTTAAAGTCAGTCTTACATTTCAATTTAAAACAATCAAACATTATATAGCTGTTATATCAGTATGCCTACGGATAGTTATATATAGAATAAATGCTTTGAATTCATTTTTTTCAGTGTAGTGTTTTTGGGTTTGCATTGGTATGGTTAAGTATCAGAAGATTTATAATATGTAACCTCAGAAGTATAATCCTATCAAGGAAGTAAAGGAAGACATAGCCCATTGATAAACAATCAGTGCATCAATTGGTGTGCCTGTACCATGTGGAATAATATATAAAGTGTTTTTCACTATCATATTCTCTAATTCATGGACATTACACAGGAACCAGGGTATACAAAAGACTCAGGCTGTTTTGTTTACTTTTAGGTTCTTGAGTCTTGTAAGACTGGAAGACACCGCACCACAAGACACAGATCACCAAAGAGGTTTCCGCTTTATTACCAAAGGCTGTGTGTTTATATAGGTCTAAGAGAGGTTGCAGGGCTGAGATAGATAACAGGTTGCCCATTTATTGGCAAGCTCTTCCATATGTCAGTTCCGGAGCCCAAGAAGTTAATTCTAATTGGGGCTAAGGCTTCCCACCAGCAGGGTTTGAACATTGGTGCTGGCAGGAATGTTTCTCGCCAGTGAAAGAAACAAAGAGGAGAAAGAGGGTCCTTAGATGCCATGCTGGGGTTTTCCTCTGGGGTGCTGCTGCCGTTATATGTTTTCCCAACATTCTTCCCTTTTTGTTTTCTTAGGAATTGGGGCATCATTGGTCATATCTAGCTGCTTCCAGCTGTGCAGGGATGGCATAGGGCCTAGATGGGGAAGTGGAGGAATGTTCCGGGAGCAGGTCTGGGGATATCATGGCAACCAGAAATAAAACCCAGTGGCTATAGACAGCTACTTCCATAGGGGTGAAGTCTATGAAAGTTCCCTGAAACCACAAGTCCTCGATGGCATCGAACCAGTCCTGGATGGAGGAGATTGTTGGTATCAGCCACTGGTCCTGTAACAGAGACTCCAGGAAATACTGGAAGCGTTGCCTTGACATGGCATCACCAGCACCTGAAGAAGATCAGAGTGAACAAAAACAGGATGAAGATAAAAATTAAAGCAAATGTCAGTTTTTGGCAGAAGTTCCATGGGGGACTGACAGAGAAGAGGCCAAGGGCCATGAGGAGGCTTAAAAGGACATAAAGGCTCAAGAATCCAGGATGGCAGATTAAGAGGTTCTCCGGGCTCGTTGTCTCCCATTGCCCGATGTCCGTTGCATTCCAACGAGCCTGGTAGTGAGCTTCAGCAATGAGTGAGCTGTTCTCTTGAAGATGTTGGGGGTTCATTGGTCAGAGGCCGGTAGTACCTAAGCAGAGGCTTGTTGAAAATTTGGTTAGAGATCTTCCGTAACTGGCCCTGTAGGAAGCGAAGCAGACAGGGCAGGAACAGACACATCAGGAAAAGAAGACATAATGGGCCCTAAATTGGAAGTGGGCTAAAAAGAAGGTGGCAAATGGGTTTTGGTTTGGTGGATTTTTCAAAGAGGTAGCCAAGTCGGTGAGCTTGACTACATTAGTTTCCACAAGGCCTGATTCCTTGATGTAGTAACAGCATTCTTCCCTCAAGAAAAGACAGGGTCCACCTTTTTCGGCTGTGAGTAAGTCTATAGCTCGTGGATTTTGAATAGTAACTTGAGCCAAGGATGTGACCTGCTTTTGTAAAGATGCTAGAGATTCTGCCATAGAAGTGAGCACTTCTTCAAGTTTAGAACTTAAGTCCTGTACAGCCCACAAGGAGTGTCCTAGAGCTCCACCAGAAATTCCTTCTCCCGCCGCAGATACAGCCAGTGAGAGACCCACCAGTATTGGAAGGGAAGCAGCCCGCTTATTCTGCACTGGGGGAGACAAGAGGGCCTGCACTTCAGCTGGGATATAGAGAGTCAATAGTGGGACAAGCGTCACCAGTATACATGGGTAGAGGTGTTGGTGAATAAGATAGTGATGAGAGAAGCATTACACCAGAAGAATGAGCCAGGTGGTGCATAGAGAGTGAAGTTAAAGGTGATGTTAGAGTGGCAAAACTTTGACTGGGAGACACCCAAGCCCAGGAGGCAGCACCAGGGAATCACAGTATGGTTAGACTCCTCGGGCTCCCATAATGGAGCGTCGGGTGAAAGGGTTCGGAGAGAACGGCAGGCAGATGGAGTGGAGAAATTTGAGAGGTCAGAAGCAGAGAAATTCAAGGGAACCACTGCAAGCAAAGTCAAGTCAGAGAGGCGCATAAGTAGCAATCAGTTGGTGTGATGGCAGGGAGGGTTAGATTTAAGAAGTTTAAAGTTTCAGTAAGTAGTCGTAGCCATGAATTCTGTGGTGGACTCCCAACATTAGGCTCATATGAATCCTGTATGGAGTCTAACAACTGCTGTTCGGAATGCTTTATGTCATTAGAGATTATAGCTACTGAGGGCTGGGAGGGTTGAAGCTCTCGGGAGATGGAGATGGAGCCACAGGGGGTGGGAGAGGATATATCACAGTAGAAGGAAGCATTTACCCCAGAAGTCCAGCGTGGATGGTTAGGGTCAGTGATAGCACATTGATAGCCCCCCAAGATCAATCTGAAATTTCCAGCGCAGTAATTCCTGATGCATGCATGTGGGTTATGAACGTTACATGACCGGTAGGGGCATCCCCCATAGATTTCGGGCCACCATTTGCAGTAATCCTCCGTCTGATCATATAAGAAGCAAAGGTAAGGCCTAGTGGCTATTTTTAAAAGTTCAGAATTCTGGTAGGAGAGGGGAAGGAAGATAGATGCATTACATCCCGTAGGGGCAAAATCGACTGAAGATACTAGGCAAGTGTAACGAGGATATATGTCTCGTTACATATGCCTTGGACATATGTCTCTCTGACTTTGAATCTCCAAGTATCATGGTGGAGTATGGGCGGTTACACAAGACAGGCGAAGCTTTAGAGGATAGTTAGGATGTGGAGAGCAGGAGTAAAGGGGAGGTCTAGGAGGTGACTCTTAAGGCTCCTCTGGGGTAGTCTTGTCATCAGCAGGTGGGGCGGCCTCCTGGTGATATGACTTCAACAGGATTCCTCAGTTTGATCTGCTATGAAGCATAGCATTGCTGAACATAAGTGGGATGAGGTGGCCCAGTTGAATCCAGTAACATTAAGGGCCTGATTAGTCAGTGAAATGCCATTTACCTTGGCCCATAGACTGAGAGTGGATGGTGCCATCCTGTTGCCATGTGGCTTGGATATAGAGGCACCATCTGTGGGTTGGGAAAGAAGCTTGAGAGAGATTAATGATTAGTAATAGGAGAGGGTTGGTGAGAAACTTTGAGTTTGGTGGGTCCCAGCATGGTGGAAATTTGACTGTATGGGGTCCTGTTTGGTGAGGTTTTCAACGACTGAGAATGTAGCTCTCAAAGTAAGACTGCATCACCCGGTTGAAGAGGGTCCGATTTAATTCCCGATTGTGCTGGAACAGAAGTAACAGATGGTGCAGGAAGACACCAGTGTGCGTGTTCTCTTAGGAGTTTGTATAGAAGCATGAGATAGGGCAGGTGGGACACAAGGAGGAGTGACAGGAAAGTTTTAGTTGATTAAGAAAGGCGTCCATAGAACAGCTCAAAGGGGCTAAGGCCTGAGGGGGCTCTAGGGGTTGCCTGAATTTGGGTGAGGGCCAGTGCTAAAAGATTGGGCCAGGACAGTCTGAGTTCAAGCAAGTTTAGTGAGAAGATCCTTGAGAATGCCATTAGGCCTCTCAACCTTACCCAAGGATTGGGGTTAGTGGGGGATGTGGGGCCTCCAAGTGCTGTTAAGGCCTTTGGAAACTAGTTAAACAATCTGAGAAGTGAAGGCTGGACCATTGTCTGACTGGATGGAGGCAGGAAGTTTGAACCTAGGAATGATCTGCTCAGTGGGGATGGAGGCCACAGTGTCAGCAGTTTCCGATGGTGTCAGCAGTTTTCCTGGAGGTAGGGAAGGCTTCTATCCAATTGTAAGAGAGTGCTATCCCCAAATTACAAACAGTTAAATCCTGTGTCAAGGCCTGACCAAAGTGGTAGGGACTGTCCCTGAAGCCTTGGGGTAGGCCTGTCCATGTCAGCTGTTGAAACCTAAAGAATGTAAGGTCTTCCCAGGTGAAGGCAAAGAGGTAATAAGAGTCAGGATGCAGAGGCACTGTAAAGAAGCCAGCTTTAAGATCCAGGACAGTAAAGTGAATGGTCAAAGGGGGATATGAGAAAAAAAAGCATGAGGGTTGGAAACCGAGTGGATAGGAATAACTGCCCCATTAATTAGGCAGAGTTCCTGGACTAAGTGATAGGCTCCGGAGGGTTTTCGCACAGGCAGTATGGGGGTGTTGCAGGGGGAGTCATGTGGAATAAGGAGTCCCTGGGCCAGCAATCTGTGTATAATGGGCTTAAATCCCTCCCTATGGGTTTTGGAGATAGGAAATTGGGAACACAAGGAAGTTTAGTTTGGTGTTTCAGCTGGGTATGGACTGGCTTGTGGTGGGAGGCAATAACCAGCATGGAGATGTCTCAGACCTAGGGATCAGGGGGCAATGGCACAGTAGGTACTGTCAGGTCATTAGAGAGGGTAAGAGTTAAAGGCCAAAAGAGATGGGTGGTAGTATTCTTGGGGTGTAATTGGAGGGTGGCTCCTAATAATTGGAGAACATCTCTGCCTAGGAGAGGAACTGACAGGATGGAATGACCAGAATAGTGAGTGAATGGGTGTCCCTCCAGGGCACAGGCCAGCTTTACAGTTCTGTTTGGGGAGAAGGGTTTGTTATCAATCCCCATAATTGAGACCTGGGAAGGAAACAGAGGCCTAGAATGGGCAGGCAAGACAGAATAGGTAGCCCCTGTGTCCACAAGGAAGGTTATGGACTTACCCGTTGCCTGGAGCATTACCCTGGGCTCGGAGAGGGCTGAGGGGGTCTTTGAATCTGGGCTTCTTCAGTCTTCTGCAAACCCCAAAAGTTCAGGAGAGGGAACTGCCTGACTAGTCATACCCCCTACGTAGAGGCAACGAGGAAGGGCCAGCCAGGCGCAATCAATCTTCCCATGTCCTTTATGCTTACAGGTGGGGCATGGCCTGGAAGGAGGCCATGAGTTTGGGCATTGGCGAGCCCAGTGACCTTCGCATCCATATTTGAGGCAAGCCTCTGGTGGAGAGGAATGCTGGTTCCCCTCTGAAACTTTTGCTGGAGATGTAGGCCTCAGGGCTGCTGTCAAGTTTGGGGTGTTACCTTCTTTTCTGCAATGGAGCCTGCTTTAAAAGCCATTTTCACCAGATCTCAGACAGGGGTCTGATAGTCCTCCTCAGCTCATTTGAGCTTTTTCTAATATCATGAGCTGATTGAGTAATGAAATGGGTTGCTAACACTGTAGCCCTGATGGGAGACTCAAGATCTAGCTTAATGTATTTGGTTAGGGCCTCTGTAAGGTGGTTGAGAAATAAGAATAGATTTTTATCAGGGTTCTGGGTAATGTCCTTCAGTTTATCAAAGTTAACTACCTTATTAGAAACTGCTTGCCTGTAGTCCCATTTAGGTTCAGTTATGGGACGTGCACTTGGACTATCCCTTCAGCACCAGCTACTTCCCTGACAGAACAAAGAAACTGTGAGTTATCTGATAAGAGGGATCAGTGAGGCACTGACAGGAGAAGAGAGGGATGAGTGGCAGGGGGAAGGGCTTATCAGTAGAAGAAGTGAGCAGAGTCGGGGGAGGGGGAGAGGCTCCAAGGGATCTGGAGATCCCACCCATTGCAGCGAGGTGGGACCCATTCTGCCTGCCCATTGGAACCAGGCGGCAAAGGGAGGGGTGCGTGAGTTGGGGGCTTGCACGAAAGCTGCTGTGGCGCAAGGAAGGTGAAGGATGGCGGCTCGCACTCCCCCCCCCCCCCGCTGAGGGCACACTACGAGCCTGTTTCGCTCGATGCACCGGGAAGGTGGAGCACCAGCGCACGTGTCTGGTGGCCAGGCAGACTAGAAGTGCGCAGACAGAGCCACGGTCAGCGGTCAGCAGTGGCTGCGGGGAATGGAGGGGATGTGGATGGGAGGAAAAGGAGGGGGAAGTGCACAGGCAGGGCATGGAGGGGAAAGTTGGGAACAGAGAACAGAAGGCATGACGGGGAGGCCTGGGAACTCTTTCTACCCTTTCAGTCACCAGGGATAGTTAAAAGGTCCTGGAGCAAATTTGGATCTAAAGAGCCTTCTGGAGGCCAATGATTGTCATTATCTAGCGGATATGTGGGCCAATCTTGGGTACAGAATCTGATAAAAATTTGGGGCTTGAGGTCTGGGGAGAGAGAGAGACTAGCAAAATTCTTAAGGAGACACGTGAGTGGTGAGGTTTCTGGTATAGACGGGGAGGCACCCATAGTTAGAGAGTGGAGGAAGGGACAGAAGAGGGAGAAAAAGAATTAACCCGGGGGCTGGGGATGTGGCTCAAGCGGTAGCGCGCTCGCCTGGCATGCGTGCGGCCCGGGTTCGATCCTCAGCACCACATACCAACAAAGATGTTGTGTCCGCCGAGAACTAAAGAATAAATATTAAAAAAAAAAAAAAAAAAAAAAAAAAAAGAATTAACCAGGGCCGTAGGAGCTTCCTGGAAGCGAAGAGCAGATGGAGGGTCACATGGGCATCCCCGAAGTGACCAGTCCACTGCGAGTAGGCACAGAGGGCACAGCTTGTTCGTCACCAACAAAGTGCAGTCTGTGTGACCCTGTAAGGTCCAGGCCGAGAGCCACCTGACGTCAGGAAAATTTTTCCACCGGAATGAGAGAAAGTCAAGGAAGGAAAGACAGAGCCCCAGCAGAAGTTCAGCTCCGGGCTGAACACAGCTCTGGCGGGGGGGAGGAAGAGACCAGGGAGCCTCTCTTGCGTAAACCTAGAAGTGAAGCCAGATTTAAAATTAGGTAGTCAGTGTAGTTAGGTAAATCGGGTCTAATATCGAGTGAAATCTAAAATGGAGGCCATGCTAAGAATGACTCAGGGAAAACACAGGACAACTCATGGAATGTTAATGAAGTTCCGAAGAGGCCCTAGGCCAAAGTCCACCTCAAAGAAGTATTAATGAAC
Source organism: Urocitellus parryii (assembly GCF_045843805.1). Classification (NCBI taxonomy): domain Eukaryota; kingdom Metazoa; phylum Chordata; class Mammalia; order Rodentia; family Sciuridae; genus Urocitellus; species Urocitellus parryii. The sequence goes on along the minus strand of NC_135535.1, from coordinate 140,606,548 downwards.
AGCCCCCAGCAGATTTGGAGATAGCCCATCCCAAAAAAGTGTTAATGAAGTCCTTCCTGCTCAGACTTCTTTGGCCCACCTGCGTCCCACCCCTCAGGCCTTCCCACCTACATTCCATCACTGAAAGAACTATAAAAAGGGGAGACAACAGCCCTTCCATGGATTCCACCTCTTGGGTCCCCTTCTTCCTCCAGGAGAAGTCTTTTCTGCTGTCCTTTAATAAACTTCTAATTTCTACTCTGACCTTGCCTCGGCGTGCTTCTTTGGTGTTATTCTTCAACATTGGGGAAGCAAGAACTTGTCACCGGTCAACAGCGGTAACAGAAGCCTCACTCCTCAAAGGGAAGAGGGTCGCCATAGGGTCCACTAAGACCCACTAAGTGGAGTGCATTCCCTCCTCCCTACTGGGCGTCAGGAAAGTGCCAGAGGATCACGGTCTATTCTCCAGCTGCTAACCTGAAGGGAGTTGGCAAGCCGGGGAGGGGGAACCTTACCTAGACCAATCAGTGGTGAGTGCAGGAAGCCCGTGCCCATAAAAACAGACAAGGGCTAAATGTGTCATTGGTGATGGCGGTTGCAGAGACTGGGCTCGGTTTGTGGAGCACACTGTCTCCCGGGTTTTGGCACCACTGTAAGACTGGAAGATGCCTCACCACAAGACACAGATCACCAAAGAGGTTCCACTTTTTTTTTTTTTTTTTTAGTTATCAGCGGACACAACATCTTTGTTGGTATGTGGTGCTGAGGATCGAACCCAGGCCACATGCATGCCAGGCGAGCGCGCTACACTTGAGCCACATCCCCAGCCAAAGAGGTTCCACTTTATTACCAAAGGCTGTGTGTTTATATAGGTCTAAGAGAGGTCGCAGGGCTGAGGTAGATAACAGGTCGCCTGTTTATTGGCAAGCACCTCCATATGTCAGTTCTGGAGCCCAAGAAGTTAATTCTAATTGGGGCTAAGGCTTCCCACCAGTAGGGTTTGAACATTGGCGCTGGCGGGAATGTTTCTCGCCAGTTAAAGAAACAAAGAGGAGAAAGAGGGTTGTTAGACGCCATGCTGGGGTTTTTCTCTGGGGTGCTGTGCTGTTATATGTTTTCCCAATAAGTCTGAGCTGCTTTTTATGGCAGATTTTACCAAGGTTTTGATCAACTTTATTTATATATGTAGATGACACATATATAAATTCTGCATTTGCCTCTCCTTTTTATTTAGGTACTTTCTCCAAAACTGCTTTAATGGAGATTTTTGTGGTAAATTTTCTGAACTCTTGTACATGTGAGTATATTATTATTAGGTCCTCATATCTGAAGAAAAATTGGACTATTAAATTCTAACCTTTTTCTCATACTGAAGGAAGATCCACTTTGTTCTTAGCTTTCTCTGAACTTTAGCTTTCTTGAACTTTAATCATCATTTGACATTATGAGAGAAAACAGCCCCCAAAGACAAGCCACTATTTGTAAGGAGCACAGAGCAGAAAATTAGGGCTTTGAATGTGCTAAACCGAGGCTAAAGTAACCAATTCAGGAATTCTCCTACTTCTAGACTGTATGAATATAATTTTAGTCCATTTTTATTTGTAGACAATGATGTCATTGAAAAATAATAGTATTTAATAATATGTATTCTTTTTTCTCAAGTAAATAATTACAATGTACTAATTTATTTAAGTTGATATTTTCATCTCATTTATTTTAATTCAGGGAGTTTTCTTTCTATTGTTTCAATAAACATTTCCTCCTATTGACCTTTGTTTCTTTCTAAGATCCTATTATTCTAGATTTTTAGCCCTTCTGTTTTTACTTGTCTATTTTCTATTTTTTAGCATTTAGAAAACTTTTTTTTTATGGTATATGGGATTGAACTTCAGGACCACTTAACCACTGAGTCACATCCCCAGCCCCCTTTTTATTTTTTACTTAAAGATAACATCTCAGGAATTTGATTAGGACCTCACTGAGCTACTGAGGCTACCTTTGAACTTGTGATCCTCCTTCCTCAACCTCTTGAACCCCTGGGATTACAGGCATTTTCCCCCCATGCCTAGCTAGAAAACTTTCTTATTCCTTTGTTTCTTCTTTTTTTTCTAGAAAATGTCTTAGTCTTCTCTTTTATTTAGCAACTTTCCAAACTTCAATTTTCCTCATCCATCATGTCTTTAAAAATCAGCCATTGTTTGTAATCTTTCTTCTTGTTTCTTTTTTACACTTTCTTATTTTTATATCATACTGCTAATTTTATTATTATTAATAATAATTATTATATTAGTGTATTTTCTAAATTGTTATCTTAAATGTATCTTAAAAGTGCTCCAAAAACCCATATGTTAGACATTTGGCTGACTGTCTGTGGCAAAATTGGGAGGTGTTGGAACATTTAAGAGGTAGTAACTAGTTAGAGGAAGTTAGGCCATTGAAAGTATGTCTTTGGAGTGAATAAAAATTGGGTTCCTGAACCTTTCCTTTCATTGTTGGCTTTCTTCCTCTGCCATGCACTCTTGCCAGGATGTCCTGGGCCATCAGGGGTGCAAAACAACAAGGCCAAGAAAATATAGACTAAAATCTCTAAGACAGTAAGTCAAAATAAATCTTTCTTACTTATACATTGATTTTCTCAGGTATTTTGTCACAGAGATGTAAAGCTGACTAACACATGGGCTCATTTTAAATTTGGCTTGCTCTGTTCTAATATTTCAACTTATATTGTAGCATGTGAATATGGTTATTTTGAAGTGGCTATATATCTTCTTACTTTGAGCTATACATTCAGTGGAAATGTTTCCATTATATACTGGCAGTGCATATTTGAGGAAAGCTCAACTCTAATCTATATTAGCCCAAAGGAGTCCAAAAGAAACAAATGAAGGGTCTCAGATGCCTCATAACTTTAATCAATCATCACTGTTCCTCCAATAAAACAAAACAAAACAAAAAAGATAATGCCTCAGGTTAGAGCTCATCTCAATGGAGGAGTGTTATTAAAAATAGATACTGTACAGTTTGCTATGGAAAGTGGCACTAAATTTGACAACGAATATGGAATTTGAGATTCTGTTCAATTTTATCAGCTTCTAATACGATGGGAATTCTGCAATGTCCTAATTTTAATGCAAAACATTAAAAAAGCAATGAGAAAGGAATACAACTAGAGGGACAAACTTATTTAATATATTTGTTTATGTTTGTGTGTAGATACATGAATAAAATATACAACATATGTGAATATGTACATCTATTTAAATATACACTTGATGTTGGCCAGTCTTATTTTGTCTCTATATTCACAAAAGAATAATCTTTAAATTTGTTTATCCCTATCCTCTTATCTAGTTTACCAAAATTATACTGATCTTATGAAATATATGGTTGAAATTTAATAATTTCAGATTTTTTGCAGAATTTTCACTCTGATTTTGAAATCATGGTTTTACATCTGTCTGGATACTTTGTAATTCAGGCCCAGAATGTAGCCATTAATAGGAAATCTCAACACTTTATTTAATAAGCAGCACATAATTCTTAAAACTTCCAAAGGAGAATAAGAATTCCTTCAATGAATGAAATGTGTTTGGCAGGAGGTACCCATGCTTCAAAATGTGATAGCCATCTTGGGGGCCCAACTCAAAGTTTATTTGAAATCAACAAGCCAGGCCACCTTAATTTATTTTTAATATTCAAGAACCATTAAAAGGTACTTCTTGGTGTTTAACAGTTTCTGTTCATTCTTGGCAAGGACTTCTGTTTACCATCACCTGTTTCAGGTCAGATGCAGACAAATGTAATTAACATGAGAATGTTCAATACAGAACCATAGCCACTGGCAATGTTAGACACATTTAAGTGAAAGAATAAACCTGCAAGTTAGTCTCCACATGTCAGATAAAAGGACTAGATTGCATATCTGTTGATATCAAAACACTTAGGTCATTTAAAAAAAAAGTATTTGGAACTGGATTTCAAGAGACAGAAGCTGAGAATAGAGTGGTCTTGCTTCTACTTATACCAAGTCTACTTCTCCTCTTGTTGACATATTGGAACCACTTTGCTCTAAAGAGATGATCACTGAGTTAATTATGAGAATGTGAGTACATCTGAGAGGAAACAATGATCAAACAACAAACCTTAGTTTAAATTAACTTTATTAACCATTTAAGTACCATGCATTCCCCACTACATTTTTTTTTCATTTTTTATTTCCTTTCTTCTTCTTCTTTTTTTTTTTTTTTTTTTGTTTCTGTTGGGTGCAGAGCAGGCTGAACTGTGTTGTCTGCAGGGCAGGCTGAACAGATGTTGGCTGCAAGATAGCCCATGCACTCAAACCCCCCTCTATCTGGTCCTTTATCACCTGTTTGTGTCAAGTCCCGCTCAAGGCTGAGCACTCAACCCCCCTTGGGCCAACAAGGCAGCTTGCAGACCCAGAGGCCCCATTAGATTTGGGCTATAAAAACTCCCTCCTGCCAGGCCCCCCTCTCTCTTGCTCTCTTTCTCTTGCTCTTTCTCTCTTGCTCTCTCTCTCTCTTGCTCTTTATCTTTCTTGCGTGCACTCTCTGTCTCTCTCTTGCTCTTGCTCTCTCCCTGTTCATCTCTTCTCTCTCTCTCTCTCTCTCTCTCTCTCTCTCTCTCTCTCTCTCTTTCCTTCCTTCTTTTCTCTGTTGCACTGCTGCAATAAAGATCTTTTGGTCACTCCGAGTGTTGTGGTCACTTTCCTTTCAGTTTCTTTCAGAGAAATGTTCAGTACAAGGATCAGACAATTCTGTGGCTCTGGGTTATAGTGTCAAAATGTATGTCAAAAATGTTAAAAAAACAAAAACAAAATGGACAGCTGGCGGTTTTCAGCACCAGTGATTTTATCGAACAACAAAGAGAGTCTCAAAGGTAATAATTTTCAAACTTTTACAATGGCATCAAACTACATCTGATAATTTTCTGGAAAACTAAGATAATCTCAGAGAACTCCACAAGTTTAGAAAATGTCAAAGTAATGAGAATTTAAATGAGATGGCCCAGTTATTTGCAATTAAATTATACAACAGTTATAATTTTAAGACTATAAGCTCCAAAATGCTATCAAGTAGCTTTATGAATTATAGAAGATGAAAGAGGATAAAATAATACATAGGCAATGAAAATTATTATTTCTTATCTACTTTATTTGTTAGACACAGACAGCATATGCTCGTTATAATATTTAATGAGTAAAGCTGAGCTGTCATAATCCCAGCTTCTATCTCTTCACAAAGCTGTTTATCTCATTATAAATCTAAACTCCTGTTGTTCTACTGTGGGATTCAGGCTGAGAGAATCAAATCAGTCTTGTGTGTAGTAATTGAAGCTTATGGTGGGAGCTATAGTCTGTAGATTAAGTGATATTACAAAGAAAACTGTACACAAGGAAAAGAGAATTTTACTCCTGTACTATATATTAGCATATTTGTGGGCACCCATAACATTTATAATAGCAATGCTATTTTATAATATTTTTAAAATTTACTTTAATATAGGTATTTGTAATTTCAAGGTATTTCTTTCCCTAGCAAAGAACCTCTAAGTATGCCATAAGTATGGCATAGAAAAGAATTTGAACTTCATCGGAAGGAGACATTGTTTCTTTCTTTTGTTTCTCTCTTTCTCTTTTTTTGTGCTCATTGTTTTTATACATAACTTAACAATTATTTTTGATGATGCCTTGTGAGCCAAGTTTTATATGAGGCCCTTGTTTCTCCAAGCCATAGCTTTGAATAGCTACATAAATTCTGTCAGGCTCAGTCTGCTTCTTTCATTTTTAAAAATGAGATAATATGATCAGTTTCTTCAAATTTTGAAGAGTAAAAAAAGTGAGATGCTTTGCTCCTTTGTCAAGGGTGAGATTCATTCATGCATGAATTATCAGGAGCATGGTAGTTACTAAATGAATGACCATCCATAATTCATTTACACCAACAATTGAACTTTAAAGAACCTCATTGAATTCCCTGCTCAGTGCTTGCATCCAAAAATTTTATTATTTCACTCTCTTTATTCATAGACAAGCTTTAGAAATTGTTTTGGCCTCCAAAGTCTAATTATTCCCTCATTCACATCTGAAGCCACAAAACATCATTTTACTATTTTTTTTTCCCCAGGGGCATTTGACATTTATTCACACATTCCCTCAGGGTATTTTGCAGAATTGGTGATTACATAATATCTTTTGAATGCAACAGTGAAGACTCTGGGTGTCAGTCCAGGTACTGATAGCTCCCTGCTTCCTAGGATTCTTCTCTCCCTGGATTTCATAAAAACTTCTGCCCCTCTCCATTCAACTTTTGATTTTTTTTAATCAAACTTTTTTTTGGGGGGGGGGAATAGCATTTATACAAAGAAATGGAAAGATTATTATCATAAAGTGAACACATCAAGGTTATGATTAAAAAAATTAAAAAAGAGGATTGCAAATATCTCTGAATTCATCCCTCTTCATCCTCCCATTACTATACCATCTCTTCCCCCAAAGAATCATTATCTAGACTTCTGACATGTTGGTTAATTTATCTGCTTTTAAATTTAAATCAGTAGGACCCTGGGAATTTAATCAGGCAAAGGAAAGGGAAGAGTATTATAAATGTTCTCCCATTTACTCAAGTAATATTTTTATCTTTTTTCCTTTCATTTATCCTATTTTACCCCCATTATGACTGGGCTGTATTAGGAAATCAAATTATTTTCTTTGGAATTCCATGCAGACTTATTCCTTTAATTTTATTTGACTTATTGTACATATTTTCTTTTTAACTATTTAAAAGAATAAAGTCTTGGGATCCTGAAATGGCCACCTTTTCCTAATGAGAAAAAGTTGGGGATGAGTTCAACAATAATATTTTCCCTTTTTAAAAATGAGAGTTGGTCTCAATAAATAAGCCCTTTTGTTATTTTTTTCTTATTTTTATTTCATTGAGAAAAAACCTAAATATGTGCATTTAATAATAAAGTAAAGCAGTTATATTTTATTGACTATGTATGAGATGTAATGTGTTTGTCTATATGGACAAACTGCAGATATACAGTGATGCCAGTATTCTCGGAATAATTTAAGGATTTGATTTGTAAACCCAAAATAAGAGATTTCTATTAAATAGTATATATGATTTTTAAATTTGCTTTATTCTGTCAAGAGTTTATATATTGCTGAAAAGGAATCATAGTTGCAGATAAACTTTAAGCCATACAATTTAACCTTTGTTTCAAAATTCTTTCATTTTTTCTTAGCAGTTTGAAACAGTTTAAAAATGGAAGTGTTCTCTGGCTGAAATTTTGAGTAAATTATGCCAAAGCTCTAGCATTCAGCACTTTCATTTTTTTTTCACACCAAGTTTTGTTCATGGCCCCCTCAAAACAGTTTGTAAACAACTATTTTGAACTATTAATCTGGTAATGGAAATTTTGAGGGGAGCCTGCACATTTTCAGAACTTCTCTGAACTGTAATTTTACAGTAGGATTCAGATATATTCGCCAACAGCTAAATAAACTGTCCATGGATACTTAACGCTACTGGAAGCAATCAATTGCTCTCAGTAAACGATAAGTGTCCCTCACATGGGGCTTCTGAAAGGAATCCCCACGCAAAGACACTTCGCCGGGAGAATTCCAATTTTATTGCAAAAAGCTGTGTGCTTATATAGAACTAAAGGGGAGATGGCAGGGCTTAGATAAATGGCAGGACACCCATTTATTGGCAAGTTCTTCCAGATATCAGTTCCCGCGCCCAGGAATTAGTTCTCATTGGGGCTAAGGTTCCCGCTTAGCGAGGTTCAAAATTTTAGCGCCGGCGGGAGAATTCACAAGGGCGGGAACTTTTCGCGCCACTGCAGAGAAGAAGAAGGTAGGAAGAAGAAGTCCTTAGACGCCATGTTGGGGTTTCTCTCTGGGGTATGGCTGCTGTTTACACTTTTCCCAACATTCCTCCCTTTTTGTTTTCTTAGGAACTGGGACGTCGTTAGTCAGATCCGGCTGCTTCCTGCTGGGTGAGGGCGTCGTAGGGCCTAAAAGGGGGAGTGGAGGAATGTTCGGGGGGGCAGGTCTGGGGATATCATGGCAGCCAGAAATAAAACCCAGTGGCTATAGACAGCTACTTCCGTAGGGGTGAAGTCTATAAAAGTTCCCTGAAGCCATAAGTTGTCGATGGCATCGAACCAGTCCTGGATGGAGAAGATTGTTGGTATCAGCCACTGGTCCTGTAACAGGGACTCTAGGAAATACTGGAAGCGTTGTCTGGACATGGCGTCACCAGCACCTGAAGAAGATCAGAGCGAATACAAACAGAATAAAGATAAAAATTAAAGCGAAGGTCAATTTTTGGCAGAAGTTCCATGTTGGGGGACTGACAGAGAAGAGGCCAAGGGCCATGAGGAGGCTTAAAAGAACATAAAGACTTATGGATCCAGGATGGCAGATTAAAAGGTTCTTGGGGCTCGTTGTCTCTCGCTGTCTGATGTCCGTTGCATTCCATCGTGCCTGGTAGGAAGCTTCAGCACTGAGTGAACTGTTCTCTTGGAGATGTTGGGGGTTCATCAGTCATCAGAGGCTGGTAGCGCCTAAGCAGAAGCTGGTTAAAAGTTTGATTAGAAATTTTCTGCAATTGGGTTTGAAGGAACTTCATTATGCAGGGCAAGAGAGCACAGAAAAGGAGTATCCCAATAAGGGGCCCTAAAATAGGTAGTAAGTACGTGGCAAGAGAGGATTGGAAGAACCCCGTCATGGGATTAGAGGAGGTGGGTTTGAGCAATTGGGTTGATAATTCCTGCAATTTAACAACATTTTTTTCTATTAGCCCAGACTCATTAACATAGTAGCAACATTCCTCTCTAAGGAACAGGCATGTACCCCCTTTTTCTGCAGTGAGAAGATCAATTGCTCTTCGGTTCTGCAAAGCCACTTGTGCCAATGAAGTAACTTGCCGCTGCAAGGAGCCCAGAGACTCAGCAGTGGTATCAAGTGCTTCCTGCAGTTTTTGTTGCAGGTCATTGGATGCCCATAGAGCATGACCTAGAGCTCCACCAGAGAGTCCGAGACTCGCCACTGAGGTTGTTAAAGAGAGGCCTACCAGAACCGGCAGAAAGACTGCCCTACGGGTGCGGGAAGGTAGGGCCAGCTGTCGGAATTCGGTGGGAGTATATAAAGACAGCTGAGGAACTACAGTAACCAAGAAACAGGTGCCAGAGACATTGATTGTTGAGGTGCTTAAAGACCCGTTACACCAGAGGAAATGTCCAGGTTGCATAAACGCAGGGCTTGATGGGGTGCTATAGCTTAAGGAACAAATGGGTAAAGGATTCGTTGTTGGCGGGTGGAAACAGATGAAAGGAAATGAAGTATTGGTGGAATAACTTTCCCATAGTGGGATACTTGTCACGTGTAGGGGTTGTCCTTTCTCAAAGAAATTGTAGGTTTTTTCTGAAATATTTCCTGCTGCTAATGGGACTGCTGCTAGAAGTGGATGACTAAGTGAAGCACAGAGAAAGCATTGAGAAGTAGGCACAGAAAGAAGGGTGGAGTTTAATAATCGAAGAGTTTGGTGTAGCAAATTGAGCCATGTGGGAGGGAGGCCTGAGGGGGCTGAAGGCTCTGAATCCCCTTTGGATGGGCTATGGATAAGATCTTGAAGTTTTGATTCTGACTCCTTGATGTGTTCGACTACCTGGATGGTTGCCTTAGGTGGCGTAATCAGGGTGCGGCCAACAGTCATCCACCCCGTGGGTCTGGCTGAGGTTGTCCGGGCATAGACAGCAAACTCAACATAGTCCCAACGTTTGGCCTTGGGGTCAGGTATATCTAAAGTATACCATCCATGGTTATCTGATGAAAAGCCTTTATGCCATTTTAGGTAACTAGAAGTCCATCCTACAGGGTAACCTAGTGAGTGGTAAGAATAGCTACCACGTTCATCATGGAACCTGCATGACCAATAGGGGCATCCATTATATATCTCAGGCCACCAATGGCAATAGCCTTTAGTTTGATCAAAAAGGAAGCAAATGAAAGGCCAGTTCCAGCTACCAGGGACGAAGGTCCTGGAAGGTGACAATTTTAGGGAAATAGAGGTGCAGTTGTGGATGAAGCAAGTAGTTGTATCCACTTCGCGGACCTTCAGCATGCCATGTTCTGAGTATCGTTCCCTAAGAGTGAACAGATACATTGTAGGAGAGGAGGGTAAAGACCGATCCCGACAGAGCACAGAAAATAAGCAGAGCACAAAAAACAAGCAGAGAGAAAAGACTGGGGTGTTGGGAAAGCTCATTGTGCCTTTTTAAGAGGAATTGGGCTGCGGGGAACACCGTGTGAGCCGCAACTTAAAGGGGTGAGATGGGTGTGGAGAGCAGGAGTAAAGGGGAGGTTCAGGAGGTGTTTCTTGGAGTTCCTCTGGGGTGGTCCTGTCGTCAGCAGGTGGGGCCTCCTGGTAATATGGCTTCAACCTAGAAATGTGAATCCAGGGAGTGAGACGGTTGTCTGGTAAGGAAAGTTTGGCGGCGGTGGGGGTACAGAGAATGACAGGATATGGGCCTTCCCATTTGGGGGTAAGAGGCCTTTTCTCCTCTGGGGTATTATAATAGACTAGACTTCCAGGTGTTAAGGGAAGAGTGTTTGGAGAGGAGTCTGGGTCAGGAAGAAGCCAGTCCTGATATTTCCAGAGTTCCGAGCGGAGATGAAACAAGAGAGGCAAAGACAAATCTCGGGTGAGAGGTCCTTGTGAAACAACCAATGCAGGGGGTATGAGAGGTCTCCCATACATTATCTCAAAGGGAGACAGTAAAGATGGTTTCTTAGGGAGAGCTCTGATTCGAAGCAAAGCCAAGGGAAGGAGTTTGACCCAATCTAAGTTTAATTCCATTGTAAATTTGGTAAGGACTTCCTTCAGAGTCCGATTTACCCTTTCCACTTTTCCTGAAGCCTGGGGGCGATATGGACAGTGGAAATGCCACTTGAAGGAGAGGGCTTGAGAGACCTTTTGTGTGATCTTAGAAATAAACTCAGGACCATTGTCAGATTGTAAGGAAGTGGGCATACCAAACCTGGGGATGATGTCTGTCAGTAGGATTGAAGCTACAGTGGAAGCCTTTTTATTGGAAGTAGGAAATGCCTCAACCCAACCAGAGAAAGTGTCCACAAAGACAAGGAGGTATTTGGTGCGCCGTACTGTGGGCATGTTGGTGAAGTCTACCTGCCAGTCAGCAGCAGGAGTGTGTCCCCTGGCTTGGTGGGAGGGGAAGGGTTTAGGCCTTAAAGGAGTATGAGGGTTGGTCCGCTGACAGATCTGACAATTAGAGGCTATATTCTGTAGCATGGCTTTGTCAGAGGGGGTGAGGGAAAAGAAGCTCTGTAAGAAGAGGGTCAAAGACTGAGAGTTGGAATGGAATAGAGTATGAAGGAACTCGAAAAGATCCTTGTTCTTACTGGAAGAAGTAGGGGTTTCAGATGAGCTGTCTAAAGTGGCCATTATATGTCCCCTAGGGGGGCCATAATTGGAAGTGGTAGCAGCCATTCGTGCCGCCCGGTCAGCCTTGGCGTTGCCCTCAGTGATAAGAGAGCCGTCCTTCTGATGAGACCTACAATGGACAACTCCCAACTGGGTGGGTAAGTGGGAGGCCTCTATCAGATTGGTTATAAGAGCCGAATTAGTGATTGCATTACCTTTGGTGGTAAGTAGGCCTCGCTCCTTCCATATTGCAGCATGGGATAATAGAATATGGAAGACATACTTTGAGTCAGTATAGAGGGTGAGGGATTTGCCTTGAGCTAGAAGGCAGGCACGAGTGGCTGCTATGAGTTCAGCCTGCTGGTTGGTAGTTCCTGAAGGCAGAGCTTTGGCCTCTATAATCTCAGTGGCTGAAACTACAGCGTATCCAGAGTAATGAGTGCCGTTCTGCCTAAAGGAACTGCCGTCAGTGAACCAGATAAGGTCAGGCTTAGTGAGTGGTCCCTCAGAAATGGAAGGATGACAGGGGAGGAAATCATCTAAGGTTTCCAAGCAATTATGAGTTGGTGTGTCAGACGTGGGAGTCGTTGGGAGCAGTGAAGCAGGGTTCAGTGCAGAGCAAGGGAGAAACGTAATATTAGGGTTTTCCAGAAAGGAAGTAAGAAGTGACAGAACTCTGGATGGAGGAAGGGTTTGAAGGCTCTTATAAGCTAAAAGATCCTTCAAGTGATGTGGGGAGTGGATAGTTAAAGGGGCCCCAAAAATCAGCTTAGAGGCTTCTTTGTGTAAAATTTGTCCAGCAGCCAGAGCTCTTAAGCAAGGGGCCCATCCACGGATGGTAGGGTCTAGTTGCTTGGACAAATATGCCACAGGTGCAAATGTAGGCCCATAGTTTTGACCTAAGACCCCAAGTGCTTGTCCCCTTTTTTCATGGACATATAGATGAAATGGTCTTGAAAGATCAGGAAGGTGAAGGGCGGGTGCCTTTAAGAGGAGTTGCTGAAGCCTGCGGAAGTGGTAGTTGGGGGAGGAGGCAAGGGATTCATTAGGGGGTCCCTTTGCTAGGTCATACAGAGGTTTGGCTAGAAGAGAATAATTTGGGATCCAGGCCCTAAAATAACCTGCTAGTCCTAGGAATGATAGTATTTCAGCTTTCGTATGGGGCACTGGAAGATTAGAGAGGAGTTGCCTCCTATCCAGTGTTATTTCCTTTTTCCCGGGTGTAAGGCGAAAACCAAGATAGGTGACAGAAGACTGGGAAATCTGGGCCTTGTGGGGAGACACCCTATATCCCTTGTCTGCTAGGAAATTAAGAAGCTGGGCGGTATGGGATTGAGAGTGTTCCCAAGAGGGACTACATAGAAGAAGATCATCGACATATTGAAGGAGAGTAGAGTCAGGACAGGTGGAGTGAAAGGATGTGAGGTCTTGGGCAAGAACTTGGCCAAAGAGATGGGGGCTATCCCTAAATCCCTGTGGGAGGACAGTCCAGGTAAGCTGACGAGAATGGCGGGTGTGAGGGTCAGTCCACGTAAAAGCAAAGATATCCTGAGATTCTGAGGACAAGGGAATAGAAAAGAATGCATCTTTCAAATCTAGAACCGAGAAGTGGGTAGTAGTGGCAGGGATCTGAGAGAGGAGGGTGTAAGGGTTGGGCACTAGCGGGTGAATGGGGACCACAGAGGAGTTAATGAGGCGAAGGTCTTGAACCAGCCTGTAGGACCCATTAGGTTTTTTAACTGCCAGAATGGGGGTGTTGAAAGGAGAGTGTGTAGGCCTAAGATATCCCTTTCGTAATAAATCTTGGATGATGGGTTCTAACCCGAGGAGGGCTGTGGTTGTGAGTGGATATTGTGGTTGACTAATATATCTTGAAGGGTCCCTTAAGACAATGTGAATAGGGCTGCATTTAGCCATAGAGGGTGTAGTTGTGTCCCAAACCTCAGGGTTAACTGGTTTAGATAGTTGTGGAAGAGTGTGTGAAGGAGGTGTATCTGCCCCTAGGAACATCATAAGGAAATGAGAGGCGGGGGAGGTGTGGGGTGATATGTGAATGGTGACTTTCAATAGTGAGAGTATGTCCCTTCCCAGAAGGGGAGTGGGGCAATGGCTTATAACGAGAAAGGAGTGTGTGAAGGACAAAAGGGATCCCTGCATATGACATGATAAGGGGGGGGGTTTTCGAGGGAAAATCTGTTTACCTCCTACCCCGACAATAGGAGTTTTTGAGGGTGTGGTAGGACCCCAATACTCCCTCAAGACCGAAAAAGCGGCACCAGTATCTAAGAGGAAGGTAATAAAGCGTCCATCCACCAGGAAGGTGACCCTAGGCTCTTGCTTCTTGATGGTAATAGTCGGGAGAGAAGGCCCAGGGCTCCGTCAATCCTCCTCTGCCAAGCCCAGGAGAGGCTGGGTTTGCCGGGTGGCTGACCAACCTCCCCTCCGGGTTGATGGGCAGTCCACCCCCCAGTGTCCCCTTTGGTGGCATTTTGGGCAGGGGTTGGAGGGTGTCCTTGGCGAAGGACAATCTTTGGCCCAATGTCCCTCCTTACCACATTTGAAGCAAGCTCCAGGGGGTGTCTTATTAGGACGGCGTGGTGATGGTCTTCTCTGAATGACCTGGGCCAGCATTTGGAGCTTGGCATTTTCAGCCCTCTGCCTACGGCGTTCGCTTTCATCCTCTCTACCATGAAAAACCTTGAAAGCGACAGCGAGGATTTCGGTCTGAGGAGTAGCAGGGCCCTGTTCAAGCTTTTTAAGCTTGGCTTTAATGTCAGGGTAGCTTTGGGCCAAAAAATATGTCATTAAGACATGACGGCCATCAGGGGTTTCTGGGTCAAGGTTTGTGTACTGTTGAAGGGCCTTGGTTAGTCTATCCAAGAATTCTGAGGGTGTTTCTTCTTTTTTCTGAATGACCTCCTGCACCTTCTGAAAGTTAACAGCCTTGCGGGTGGCCTTTTTCAGGCCCGCCAAGAGGCAGGACGCAAAAAGGTCACGAGACTGTAAGCCTTCAGGGGTGTTATAATCCCATAGGGGATCCTGCTCTGGGACAGCATGAGGGCCCGTGGGGTGGTTGGGATTGGTCCTATGAATTTCATCAGCATGGGCTTGGGCTAGCTCCCAGACCCGTCGCCTTTCCTCAGGGAGAAGTGTATTGGCTAAGAGCATGTAGATGTCATGATGAGTGAGGCTATATGCTTGCAGGACCCATTGAAACTCCCGAATGTAAGTGGTGGGGTCAGTGGTGAATGAGCCTAGCTTCCTCTCTAGCTGAGTAATGTCCGACATGAAGAAGGGCACGTGGACTCTGATGACTCCCTCGGGACCAGCTACCTCACGAAGGGGTGCGATTGTCTTGGGGATGGGGAGGAGTCCCTTAGACCTGGTAACAGGAGGGCTGAAAGAGGCAGGCGGCGAACAGGAAGGAGAGGGGGGGGAAGGGGGTGTCTCTGCGGAGGAGGAGGTAGAGCAGGCAGAAGAGGGCGGAGGGGAGGGGGATGAAACGGAAGGCTGAGAATCCGTGGAACCATGCGGAGGAAGAGGAGGGTATAGTGGGAGAGGAGGAGCAGATGGGGCTGGGGGATAAGGTGGGGGTTCATCTGCTGGGTCAAATGAGGAAGAATCTGCGAAGTCAGGAGTAGAAGTAGGGGAAGAGAGGGGTTTGGAAGCAAGGAGGACTTCAGAGGGGGAGCAGGAGGAGCAGAGAGCAGGGTGTTGTGCGAGAAGGCTAAAACCTTCAACGCAGGGAATCTCCCTCCACTTTTTCAGACGCTGGCAGTAGTTAAAAAGATCTCGAAGGAGGTTTGGATCTAAGGAGCCTTCTGGAGGCCAATGATTGCCATTATCCAGTGGATATGTAGGCCAATCTTGGGTGCAGAATTTGATTAAAAGTTTGGGCTTAATGTCTGGTGTGAGGGAAAGTGTGGCCAGATTTTTTATTAAGCATTTGAGAGGTGAGGCTTCAGGTATAGACGAAGAGGTGCCCATAGTCACAGGGAGAAATGGAAGAGAGTAGAAGAGAACAGGCTTAAGCGAGAGAAACAAAAAAGGGAAAACCCGAGCTGGAACGGCTTCCAGGAAGCCCAGGGCGAACGGGGGTCAAGTGGGCGTCCCCAAAATGACCAGCCGTCGCCAGGAACTACAGAGGGCACTACCCGGTCGTCACCAGTGAAGTGCGGTCTGTGAGACCCAATGGGGTCGGAGCCTCGGGCAACCTGACGTCAGGAAAGTTTTCGACCGCAGCGAAATAAGTCAGAAATGAAAACAGAACTCCGGTTCCGGTGGAACGCAGTTCCAGGCCGGAAGTTCAGTTTTCCCGCCCGAACAGAAAGGCAGCTTCAGGCAGACACAGTAGCCCAGCAGGAGATAGCACCTCTAGTTCAAGCAGAGCAGTAGCTGCAGCAGCGGAGGAGGAAAAACCACAGAACCTCTCGTGTAAACCCAGAAGCCTCACGCCCCAAAGGGAAACGGATCACCAGAGGGTCCACTGCGGCCGGTAAAGGCCTTAGTGGGAGGAATTCCCTCCCCCCAACGAGCGTCTGGAGAGTGCCGGACGATCAACGGTCACAGCTCCAGCTTTAGCCCGAAGGGAGTTGGTGAGCCAGGGTCAAGGGGGCTTACCTACGGTCGAATCAGTGGTGAGTGCAGGGGAGCCGGCGTCTGAAAAACAGCGGACCTGGGCGAGGAATCTTCGGCGGGGCAGAGGACGGGGCTCTGGTTGGAAAAGAGCTCGCCCGTCTCCTCACACGGGGCACCAGATGAAAGGAATCCCCACGCAAAGACACTTCGCCGGGAGAATTCCAATTTTATTGCAAAAAGCTGTGTGCTTATATAGAACTAAAGGGGAGATGGCAGGGCTTAGATAAATGGCAGGACACCCATTTATTGGCAAGTTCTTCCAGATATCAGTTCCCGCGCCCAGGAATTAGTTCTCATTGGGGCTAAGGTTCCCGCTTAGCGAGGTTCAAAATTTTAGCGCCGGCGGGAGAATTCACAAGGGCGGGAACTTTTCGCGCCACTGCAGAGAAGAAGAAGGTAGGAAGAAGAAGTCCTTAGACGCCATGTTGGGGTTTCTCTCTGGGGTATGGCTGCTGTTTACACTTTTCCCAACAGCTTCCAAAATGGAGAAGCCTACAATGGCCACTAGAGCAGTTAGTCATTTAGTTAGAGTGGGTAACATTATTGGGCAGTCAGTGCTGAGAAAGAGAGTAATTAAAGAAAAAAAGATGAAAGATATAATACTGTTTTAGAATGAAATAAAGAAGCAATTGTATGTATTATGAAGTTATCTGGCTGAAACAGCTCTGTATTTGTCTCTAGTCTCTAAAAAATCACTTCTAATGATTTTAGAGGCTGCAAAGTTCAAGATCAAAAAGCCAGCAAGATTGGTGTTTGGTGAGGGCTGCTCTGTTTCCATGAGAGTTTCCTGTTGTTGCATCCTTTGGAGGAGAGCATGGTAGAAACCTGGTGGAAAGCAAAAGGGCAAGAATGCTTCATTTAAACTCAAGCACCTTTTAAGTGTGTTAATCCCATTCATCAGGACAGCACCCTCCTGGCTTAATCACCTCCCAAAGAACATATCCCTTAATACAAATAATCTCCAAGTTAATGGATTGTTTGGGGAATTTTCTACTTTATGGTATATTTATTGGAACATAAGACCATCACAAGTTGAGTAGTAGCTGGATTTATCATGGTTTCTTTTAGTGTTTGACTGTAAGATGAGTTTACAGATGCATTTTGACATATGATATTTTATTCACTTACAGTGGGTTTTTCAGAATGTGAACTCATTGAAGTGATGAAGCATCTGTACTGTTGCACTGGGGGTTAAGTTTCAACATAAATCCTGGGGGATCAGCATCATTGACATCATATCTTCTGTCCTTACGTTGTCCTGATCTGTTACTTTATTTACTTTACCTTCATTGAACCCTTATATGAACATGTTCTATGGTCTTCCCGTTTTTGTTTTTTTTTTTTTTAATGATTTGAGCTTATGTAAGCTTACATCTGACTTGCATCACTATACCTTCCTAGATTCAGGACCAATTTTATTGCACATTTTTGTCATTGACTTCCAAATTAAAATGTGTGTCTCTTAGCGTAATTGGAGTAGGTACTTACTATTGTAATCCAAAACTACACAGGGACAAATAGAATTTGCTATTGAGAAAGTCCATAATATTTATTTCCAGGATAGTTATACGAATTAGACTGTTAAAATTTTGAGTATTTAGTCTTTGTATGATTTTAGGATGTATAGAAGCAGCTGTAAGGGAAATGCTGCTGTGAGAATGACACTGGAAAATAATGTAGCATTGCTACAACCCAGGGAAAATTATATGGGGTCAAATTTGAGCAGTCAGCTTAAGTCCTTGACCACAAAGCTGGAAGCATAAATATTGTTTAAGTTCTCACTTACCCAGACTCTCTTTCTTTTTTTTCTTTCTTTTTTATTCTAATTTGTTACATATGACACCAGAATGCATTACAATTTATATTACATATACAGAGCAAATTTTTTCACATCTCTGGTTGTATATAAAGTATACTCACACCATTTGTGTCTTCATACATATATTTAGGGTAATTATGTACCTTCCCTTCCCCTCCAACCTCTTTGCCCTATCTAGAGTTCATCTAATCCTCCCATGCTCTTCTTCCCTACCCCACTCTGAATCAACCTCCTTATATCAGAGAAAATATTCTGATATGGATTCTCCATACTGCTTCAGCATTTGGTTTTGGGGATTGGCTTATTTCACTTAGCATTATAGTCTCCAACTCCACCAATTTACCTGCAAATGATATGATTTTATTCTCCTTTAATGCTAAGTAATATTCCATTGTGTATATATGCCACATTTTCTTTATCCATTCATTTTTTGAAGGGCATCTAGGTTGGTTCCACAGTTTAGCTATTGTGAATTGTGCTCCTATAAACATTGATGTGGCTGTGTCCCCGTACTATGCTGCTTTTAAGTCCTTTGGGTATAGACTGAGGAGTGAAATAGCACGGTCAAATGGTGGTTCCATTCCCAGTTTTCCAAGGATTCTTCATACTGCTTTACGTATTGACTGCACCAATTTGGAGTCCCACCAGCAATGTATGAGTGTGCCTTTTTTCTCAAATCCTTGCCAACACTTATTATTGTTTGTGTTCTTTTTTTTTTTTTTTTTTTTTTTTTTTGTGGTGCTGCAGATTGAACCCTGGGCTTGTGCATGCAAAGCAAGCACTCTACCAACTGAGCTATGTCCCCAGCCCTGTTTGTGTTCTTAATAGCTGCCATTCTGACTGGAGTGAGATGAGATATTAGAGTGGTTTTGATTTGCATTTCTCTAATTGCTAGAGATGTTAAACATTTTTTCATATATTTATTGATTTATTGTATATCATCTTCTGAAAGGTGTCTGTTCAATTCCTTGGTCCAGTTATTTATTGGGCTATTTGTTTTTTGTGTTTAGCTTTTTGAGTTCTTTATATACTACAGATTTGTGCTCTATCTGATGTGTGAGTTGAAAAAAATTGCTCCCAAGATGTAGGCTCTCTATTCACCTCACTGATTGTTTCTTTTTCTGAGAAGAAGCTTTTTAGTTTGTATCCATCCTATTTATTAATTCTTGATTTTAATTCTTTCACTATAGGAGCTTCATTAAGGAAGTAAGGACCTAATTCGATATAATGGAGACTTGGGCCTAGATACTGCACCTATTAGAAGAAAAAATAGTCCCAAATCTCCAAACTCTCTTTTCTTTAGATAAGATCAGGCTTTGTTAACACTGAGCATGATATACAAGAACCAGGAGATCCTGTTACTGTAAACAATCCCACTGATGCAAGAGTACAATTTCTCCTTGTCTCAATTGTCTCATTAACCCTGGGTTTAGGGTAAATCCAACTGAAAATTATCATGACAAATCATTCAGGGCAGTATGAAATATGAAATTATGTGACAATTGAAGAGATTTTTGTTTAGGTAAGTCTATTATGAAATTTTATATCATTACTGTTTTTAAACTCTAACACCAATTTAGATCTAGTGTTCATGCTCCCATGTTATTAGAATTGAGAAAAATATTGATAATTGCATGAATAATTTGTTCTAGTTTTCAAGCAAAGGTGATAGGAATGTGAGAATGTATGATCAATGATTGACATGCATTGTATGAGCATGCTTTTAAAATATAGTCTTTATCTTTGGTTTTTGGCACCTTATCTCTGAAATGGTGATATGTGGTTTTTAAAAGTAGAAATTATTTTATTTCAATTTTCTGTTGGTACTTGAATTTCTAAATTGATGTTTGAATCAAACTTTTAAAATTTGTGATAGACATTTATTTACAATTTTTGGCTCATTCTGTCTCTCTTCTCATCTTATGGAATACCAAGTTCATATATTTTAGACCATATGATACTATCTTTTATAAGTTTTTATTCCCCTTGGGTTTCAATTTGAATATTTTTTATTGTAGTATCTAAAAGTCAACTAATCTTTTCATTGTATAGTATAATTTATTTTGTACATAAATAGATAAAATTTGACATCAGATATTATATTTTTCAATTCTAATTTTATTCCATTTTTTTCTTCATTTAGGGTTTTCATTTAAGTCCTAATCTGTCTCATTTTTTTTTTGGTTCAATATATCTATTTTGTTCTATAGTTGCTTAAATATTTTCCTATTTAAAATTTGATTATATTAATGACAAAAATCTTTTTTTTCATCATGACTATGGCTTCACATTTTAGTTTTCTTAAATGTGTACTTATTTTTATTGTAATAATGGATATTGTAGAAAATATTTTGAAAAGACACCAGAATCTTGGGTTGATTATTTGGTTGTTTGGTTGATTTTTAGTACATAATAAAATTAGTATTGGGCCACTGGAGAATTCTAGAGGTTTCTTTTCTGGAATTTAGAATGTCCTTAAATTTCTTGATTCTTCTCAGTATGTGGCCTATATTTTCTATGAGTATGGGTGTTTTACTTGTTTTTATCCAATACAAAATGACAGATTTGATAATGGTTGACTTCTGATAAACTTGGTCATAAAAATAAAATGTTTACACTTCAAACTTTCTTTCTGTGATATTCACTTTTGAATCTTGTTGCTGGTAGTTCATAAATTCAAGTCAGCTTCCATCTTATTTATTAGAATAATTTAAGTCATCAGACATTATGTAAGTAATCCAATAGCTCTGAGACATTCTCTGCTTTTAAAAAGTACAAGTCATATCGAAGAGCCTCAGGTAAGTGTTCTCACCAAAAGCCCCATTGCAGGCCTCATCAATAATTCGGTGTCAATTTCTAGGACTATGGGTAAAGATGATTTTAATTAATTCTAATTCTAATTCTGAGTTTCCTTCAGCTCTCAAGTCTTCTCAGGTGAGACTCCAAGCACAGAAAAATCATTTCGATTGGCTCCTGTCTTATCACTTTTTATTTTTCTCTTAGTTCTAGTGCATATTCTTTAACTCTGGACTTTGATGCTTATTCCTGGTGAGTTGTTCATCTGGAGTTTCAAAGTAAATTCGAGGCATTTATCAGATTGCTCTAACTTAGCAGCAATTAAACAACCTGTTTTCTAGCACTTGAATAAAATCTTGTTCAGCTTTCTCTCTTTGCAGGTACTTTCGTATGCTGGGATCCTTGGTTTTTGTTTCCTTTATGTATACTTCAAGATTGACAATCATATTTGAGGAATCCTACCCTTATAGCCTCCCTTTTTAAATTTTTTCTTACATTGAAATATTGATTCATAACTACATTAATATGAGTACCAACACATTTCATATAAAAATAGACATAATAATAAAAATTATAAAATGATAACAACATGAATAATAAAGAGTTGTTAAATCCTTTCCTCCTTTTTCTTCTCCTCTCTCTCTCTCTTCTCTCTCTTTCTCTCTCTCTCTCTCTCTTTTTTTGGGGGGGTACTTTGAATTGAACTTAGGGGCATTCAGCTACCGACCTACATCCCAAGCCCTATTTTGTATTTTATTTAGAAACAGGATCTCACTGAGTTGCTTAGGATCTTGCTTTTTGCCTTCTCTGTTCTCTTTACTTTTTTTCTCTGATTTATTTATTTATTTGTGAACTGTGGCTGTTTTTATAGTTTATCCCACTGTGAAGCATGCCCACTAATTATTAATCCAGAGGGAGGACTCCCATTTCATGGAGCATAGCAAAGATCATCACTTTGTCAACCACCAATGGGAGTCCAAAATCACTCCCACCAATTGCTAATTTTAACAATGGGCTTAGTCCAGCAAGATAGAGAATATTCACATAAACAAGTTATATGAAGTGAGCTTATTACTCACAGAGAGTCAGAAAGAACAAAAGAAGCCTAGGCTCCATTTTGAGAAGATTCAGTTGCCCAGCTGATGGGCTCTTGATTATGCATACATGCCCCACTTGTAGCACAGGAGAGAAATCCTGAAATACAGCCCAGCCCCACTGTAACCAATGGGGACAGGGAAGAAAACCCTGGCTGTTCCAGGCAGTTTCTTTATAATGTTCCCTAACAGGGGCAGGAACAAGGCCAGGACTGGTTCAGGCAGCTCTCCCTTTCTCAATACTCCCAGCACAGCTATGCTTATTCTGAGAGCCATATATAGAAAACTTGGAAGTAGGGAATGATTGGTCCAAGTCTACCCAAAGAACTGTCCTGCACACACTAGACAAATAAGTTAATTTACGTTGTTTTCAATTCCCTTGAAAAAATTCTTCTCAATATTGTCAAGCCAACAATTTATTGCATAGGTGAATTAATCTATTCTATTTTTATTTCAAAATTTCTAGAAGTCTTTTTATTAATTTTTGTACCATAATTTTGTAACATATTTATATGGTATCAAATTCAAGTATGCAAGCCAAGATTTACTCAAAGGATTCTACATTATTTTCTGTTCCTAACTATTGTCTCCCTTACCGTGTATACTTGAAAAAAAATGGATTTTCAATGCCTTTAATTTTTTTCCATTTTAATACACTTAAAAGCAGTTTATATGTTTCATGAGGAGTATACAGAGGTATTACTTATGACTTTTTACTCCATTGTGTAAAGATACTATATTATATTCAAGCAATCCACTTTGAATGACCTTTTCCTCCAGTTTTTCATTCTTTACTTCTGCAGAATATCTTGTTTTATATTATTTTTTTATACCTACTAGTGTATTTTTTTAAATGGATTGCTAGAAGCAGGATTGCTGAAATGAATGGAAAATGAATAAGTAATTTTTCTAGAAATTACCAAAGTCCTTTCATAATGGTTGTCTCATTTAATAAAACTACCAGCAGTGTGGGAGATTTTCAAATCTGGGTATACTGCCCAACATTGATAGGTTTTTGTGATATGATTGTGAGAAATGGTATCTTGGCATAGTTTCAAATCCATACTTTTCATACTATGATGGGCCAAACTCTTCTTGAAGTACTAATATTTAAAACAAATGTCAGAAGAAAAATGTGATATTATTGTAAGAGAATTTAAATAATTTACTATTTAAAGAAAACATGTTTTGTAAAGAATTGCTTTTACATAAAGTGAGACAACCTGACAAGCAGGGAGTAGTTCTTTTTTTTTTTTTTTTTTTCTGTTGCTCTTGACATGACCTAGTTTTGCTGGACTCAGACAGATCACAGAAGACAGAAGAGGGAGAGGGCTCCTCAAATAACATGAACAAAGTTGATATGAAACTCTTCTGACTGAGTAATAAATGTTGTGCAATAGTGCTCCCTTGACATTGAACTCCTTTGGTCCTGAAAAAGTGTCGGGGCAAGGATCCCCCTGCAGGAGTATATTCCCACAGACACTTCCAGTTCTACCAGTCCACACATGCCACCACAGGAATAACTAGGAGGACTCAAAGAATATTTTTATTTCAGATACACCATTGTTAATAGGTTTTTGATAATACTTATTGTAGGTCAATGATGTACATTGCACCATGTACATTGTTCAATATTTTACCTGACTTATGATCACATTTTACAAAATTATATTTTAGTACAAAACTTTCAGATGGAATTATGCTATGAGAGAAGTTTTCGGTGTCCTAATAAATGAATACAAGCAATTACATAAAATGAGGCATTGTAAACTTAGTAATTTTTAAAAAAATATTTGATTAAGTTGACTAAAAGATATAATTTAAAATGACCCCCAAGTGATGCTTCATCAGTGTCTCACAAATAGATCATTATATGTACCATCTTGATTTTTTTAAAAAATTCCCTTTTTGTGACTTACAAAGATAATCTTAGTCATATTACAGTTGCATCTAGCATATTTCTATGAAGTTCAAGAAGGAAGGACACTGGAGTGAATTGAATCTAAAATAAAAGTTATACATGATGTTGCTTTGTGGAATAGTTATCACATCCGACATTTTTAAAAAAACAATGTATGGTAACACAAACACTTAACTATTTAGGGATATCTAAGAGATTTCTCTATGGAATTCAATCTTAGCTCTAGTCCTTAATTAGCTACTCTCTACCTACATATTTTGGGGCAAGGCACATAGGAAATTTAAGAGCTTAAAGATTTTGTTTGTTTGTTTGTGGCATTATTTAATCTGATGAATGTTGAAAACATGCTCTTCTTCTCTGTGGGTTCTTTTAAGAGGTCTATAAAATTATATATGATTTTCTAAAGGCACTTGACCACTCACTGTAAGTATCCAATAAAAGTCAATTTTAATGCTATTAATTTTGGATAATTGTTAAAGCAAATTATAATCATATTTGTGGTTCCAGAAACTGTACAAAATGTACACTATATACATATAGTGTGCTTTAGAAACTTGAATCATCATAATTATTTAAACTTTCCATTTTAACTGGCCTTGTTCTGACTACAAAGTTAATATCCCATTTTTATGTATAACTTCAAAAATAAGTAATGACTCATACTCACATTGCTGATAGACTCATGGAGGAAAAAAAATCAAGACAGTAATTTGTCTTACTGCGGATATTTGTGGAGACCATTAAAAATAATACTAACCACTTTGGAATAAATGCTTCTTTTACTTTAAGAAAATTAAAATGTAAGAATCTCAAAACTTAAAAATAGACATTTGTTCTTAAAAGTGATTTTTCAATTTTTACATTCAGATTGTAATGTTTCTTATTATATTAAACCATTGAGGTTTTTTTAAGTAAAAAAAAAGGACAAAGAAAATTTGCTTACTGTACTAATAGCAAACTCATACCACAGGTACCAATAAAAATATACAAACTTAGTGAGTTCTATTAAAAGAAGAATCATTTATTACGTTTCAGTAAAGAGAGGCATGCTTTAAAATGAACCATTTAAAAAAGATCTTAAAAATACATAAAGTAATAACTAATGAATTGCTCAGAGCACCTTTTAAGGAAAGGTAAAAATAAGATTTGTGTAATGTCATTGGCATCTCTGCAAGATTAAAAATTCAGCAAATAGCATGGTAGGGTTTCTGAGAAAATCTGACATTCTACTTTGGTTAGGACTTGCCATAAAAATGTATTTTTTGCTATAAAAGTAAATATTTTCTGTTCAATCAATATTAGATTTAAAAGTGTGTTTCAAGTGATCCTCTTGGGTAAGAAATGTGCTTATATTTTTTAATGCAAAAGATGAGCTTTCCTCTCTCTCTGCTTTTTTTTCTGTTCTCAAGCTTGATGTTCTGATTAAAGAACTTCTGGTTTCCATCCAGGTAATCTACATATCTGCCTCAAGCACTGGACTTCTTGAAACCTCAGATGACCAGTCCATGCATAAGGTGTGCACAGGTAGTTGGACTTGAGATTTATTGCACTACTTTCCATGCAGGAATTAGTGTAAAATATGTTACTGAGTAAATTACCACAAGTGGAAGTTAATTTCAAATTATGTACAAATATAAAAAAGAAATAGACCGCCTAATTAAGTAACAGATGTCAGAAAAAACTCTCAATTGGTGAACATAAAAATTTTCATGGAGGCTTAAAAAACAAGCTGTTGAAAAATAAATAACAAACACACTCAAGCTTGCAATTTTGCTTTTCAAAATAAAACATTGAAATTAGTGGTTAAAATACTTATAAGTATTCATTTACCAAAGAAAATGTATAAAGTGTATAGACGAAGAAAATGATACAAGTCACAAATTAACATTAAATTAATGAAAATTTCTTCCAAAATAACTTTCAAAACTCAACTCATGTTAAGACAGATAAACTAGGCTACTGTATTATTAATTTCTGTCTTCCAAATTATCATTTTGAAATATTAATAAAATTGTATCCTAAGGAAAAGTATTGCTCAGAATTAGTAATTTAAATTACATAAGTATTTTTAATGTACACTTGAAAATCTACCCTTTTATAGATTTCTGGACTATACCTGAGAACTATAAGTACTGTTTTCTGAACACATTATGTACAGCTCTTTTAAAATGTCCAGATGAGGAGCTAGGGCTGTGGCTCAGCTGTAGAGCAGTTGCCATGCATGTGTGAGGTACTGGGTTCAATCCTCAGCACCACATAAAAATAAAATTTAAAATGGAGGTATTGTGTCTATTTACAACTATAAATAAATAAACAAATAAATAAGTAAACAAACGAATAAATAAATAAATAAGATGTCCAGATGAGAACACTGGGCTAGGTTTCACTGATTTGCAGGATTCCTTCCTTCCACAGGTGCAACACACTTTTACCAGGATATTGTGTCTCTTTGATGTTTTTTCAGGTCTAATTTTAATCATTTAACTGATTTGCACTAAATTTTCATCATAATCTATATTTAGGATATGGAACCGTTCTTGTGGTTAGATTGTACTGTAAAGTACTACATAATGGCCTTCTTTGTGATATTCATAGCTCTGTGCTATCCTCCAAACTAATGCTTTTATCACTTTTTAATTCTTGAATATTGTTATTCTATGAGTTGAACAGCTGTGATCCATTAGCAATACAGCATAAATAATTGAAGCATTATTTTCCCAATTAAAAATGATTAAGTATATAAATTTTTATCAATTACAAATTTTTCTCTATAATTAAAAAATTCATTTTGTGAAAACTCATTGAAAACTATTGAAGCCAGATTTAAAGTTAGGTAGTCAGTGTAGTTAGGTAAATCGGGTCTAATATCTAGTGAAATCTAAAATGGAGGCCATGCTGGGAAAACAGGACAACTCATGGAATGTTAATAAAGTTCCGAAAAGACCCTAGGCCAAAGTCCACCTGGAAGAAATGTTAATGAACAGCCCCCAACAGATTTGAAGACAGCCCATCCCAAAGAAATGTTAATGAAGCCCAGGATACAGCCCCCAACAGATTTGGAGATAGCCCATCCCAAAGAAATGTTAATGAACAGCAAACTTGACTCGGAAATGCCCAGATTACTTCTTTGGCTCACCTGTGTCCCAACCCTTCCCACCTACATTCCATCACCAAACCTATAAAAGGGGAACACATTGCCCGCTAACTGGATTCCACCTTTTGGGTCCCCTTCTTCCTCCGGGAGAAGTCTTTTCTTCTGTCCTTTAATAAATTTCTAATCTCTACTCTGGCCTTGCCTCGGCGTGCTTCTTTGGTGTTATTCTTCAGCATCGGGGAGCAAGAACTCGTCACCGGTCAACAGCGGTAACACTATGATAAGATGAATCTTAGGGAAGGGAAATGGGGCATCAGGGAGAGTGGAGAAGAAAGGGCAAGAGAAGGAAACAGGAAGGTGGGTACAGTAAAAGCATGATATGTACTTCTGTGGAGATGTGCCAATATAACACATTACTCTGTAAAATTAATAATATTGAATAATTGTACTACAAATAAAAAAATACAAGCAGAAATCTAATACAGTTCAAATTTTTAGTTGATTTATTTTTAGTATATTAATTTGGCAATGTTTCTCAAAGGCAGAAAAATGTCTTGATTCCATAGATCATGTCATCTGATTAAAAATAAAAATAGTAATAATTTCTGAGTGGAATACACTGGTTTTAATTTTAAAAAATTCACTGAGGAATTATCACAAGTAAAATTAGAATTTAGAGGAATCTGTAAAGATCAGAAAGAATTTATGTGGAATTTCTGAATTCTGCTCATATTTCTCACCATTTCATTTCAAGTTGATGTTAGTATGATTACTTGAACTGCCAGGCACAGTGGTGCATGCCTGTAATCCCAGCGGCTAGAAGGCTGAAACAGGAAGATCTCCAGTTCAAAGTTAGCTTCAGAAACATTGAGGTGCTAAGCTACTCAGTGAGACCCTGTCTCTCAGTAAAATACAAAACAGAGCTAGGGATGTGGCTCAGTGATTGAGTGTCCCTGAGTTCAATCTCTGGTACCCCTGCCCAAGAAACGAAATTGCATCTCTACATTGTCTTGGTTTCCTGCTTTTTGGTATCTTTGTCTGAAGAGTACCACTGACTGGGAAGAGTTGGGAGCTCTACCCCATTTTACAGAGACTAGTCTAAATTCACATGTACCAAGATGACCTGCTGTGACTGGACTGCTTTCCTTTTCATTTCTGCTTAAAGGACAAAAGACAAAAGTAATGAAATTACCCTATAAGTACATGTAATACATTACATATAATATTGCATAAAATGCATTTAATGCAGAATATGGGGCAGAACTCTATAACTAAATACATTAATGTTTCTGTAGAGAGCATTACTATTTATATAGAAAGTATATAGCTGTTCATAGAAAAAGAAAAAATTATATATTTATATATGTATCAGAGAAGGCTTACTTGACCAACATATCTGAATTTCATCTATTTTATATAGCATCACAATGCATCACCCTATGTCCAATTTTTATAACAAATGTGTCTTTCTAAAAATTACATTTTAAAAATTCTGGATTTCACTTGTGGAAGTAAGGGACTTTGGCCCCAGTTTATTGCTATCACAATTATCACTGAACTTTCAATGTAATGTAACTGAATGCATTTTATTATTCCCTTCAATAATTGCATGTGTGGGAGGGTGTTCTGTGCAGTTATGGAACTTCCCTGTGGCCTTACAACTGAGAAGTGAAATCTAAACAATGTTATTTGACTCAAAAGCACAATTTGGCAATTCTATAAGGATCTCTGAGTATGTATGAAACAATACATATATTATAAAAAGACTTGAATCTGGATCTAATGGACAGAGTGATTGAAATGGGATCTCTGAGTATGTATGAAACAATACATATATTATAAAAAGACTTGAATCTGGATCTAATGGACAGAGGGACTGAAATGGTAACCCAGCTCCTGTACTAACTTCAGGAATATGTCTCATCTCCAAGTGCTGGAGTAAAAGTTCATCTTGATATATTGTGACTAATATAATTTGATTGCTTTAATATATTTCTTAGATGCATTGAAATCTCCTTGTTGTCATCTCTGAGGTACATCTCAGTATATTTTCAAGTACAGCAGCACAGAGTTGTAGTTAAGGTAAATGGTTTTAGAGTAAACCTGGGTTCAAAAACTGGTTCCCACTTTTCACTTGTGTAAAATTTAGCAAGTAATTTGTTTCTATTTTGTTTTGTTTTTATATCTTTGTATTTGATATAAAACAATAGTTCACTCTTGGCAGAGTTATTAGGAGAAATAATTAGGCATATAAACTGCTAAGGATATTTGCTGAACCAAGGGAACATTTTCTTAACACTATTGTGATTATTGTGTGACCCATACCTCTGAGACCCTTTTATTTCCATTTAGACACAGAGGGCTACAGAGAACAAAGAAAGACTCTGGATTCAATAGCAAGTTAGAAGAGCAAAAATGGAAAATTGAGTCTCCTGTACTGTTTTTCTCCCTCTACTCATAAAATCAGAATACCCATCCAATCAATGCTGTTATCAGTATGGAAAATGAGTGCCCCTTCAGAAAGAGCAGTTGTATTCTCAGCACCATCTTAGGTTAGTTGAAAAGACTGGGCTGTGTTGAGAAGAGGCCTGTTGTAGTAACTCTCTCCACTTTGGGGGCATTTGGGAGAAGAGGTGATGATAAAGTTCAGAAATGTACCAGGGAGAGTCAGAGCTAAGACTGAGGCTTAAAAGTAGTCTTTGGCTGGACAAATTGTTCTCTGTACTTGTCCAGAAATATTTCAGAAACTACTTATTATCCTAATTGCATGGTTTCAGAGCCACTCACAGGTTCCATACCTATTGGCTGCTAACACTTGTAACAATGATTGACAAAGGTCCAGGGAGTTCGGAGAGTGATGCAACACTTCTGATTCTTGACTGCAGTGGGTGGTTATCAGGTTATATGCATTTGTCAAAACCTATTGAACTATCAACCAAAGGTGAATTTTAATATGTTTTAATTATACCATAATAAAAATGGAAAGGAAAAAACACCATCAACTGTATTTAAGGAAATGACATACATCTTTGGTGGGAGCATAGTAGAATGTTATTTTATTCAGAGTTTGTTCCATAATATTGCAAAATATGATTTTAGTAAAATCTATTAATTCAAAAATTCTAATTCAGTTTTTCACAGATCAGTGGGCACATCCCACAAACAAATAATTGTAATTGTAATAGCTAATTTCATGCATACTCCTGAAGAAGTTTTTTTTTTTTTTTTTTCCTAGAAGGTAGTACTTTTCAATTTGGCCAAATTAAATAAATTACTATCCATTTGAATCATCATTAGTATAGTGACTGAAGATATCTAACGATTTTTCACAAATATTGAATTATTGCCAAAAGATTTATTGCCAGATAATTCTTAAATTTGATTCTTTTGCTCCTGTTACCTTTTATTAGAATAATTTTTCAAAAATACTTTTATGTTTTCCTAAGTGCTTGGGCTTAGTTCTTACTGATATGTCAATCCATGAGTTGTTGATAAATTCTTTTACAGGAAAAAAATTAAAATTTCCTAAAAATTTTTCTGAACTTCCACAATCTAATTCACTGAAAAATTATGTTGTGACTCTAATGGAGAGATAAACAAAGAAACAAACAAAAATCATTATTTCACATTTTAAAAGCTATATACATGTGTATTCATTATAATAATCATAGTTTTTCAGATGTATTTATATTTATGTTTATAGATCCTCTGTATTATAATTCTTCTGTTACTAAATACAATTCTAGTTTGGATATGGTCACTGTTGATTACATTCTCTGCTCCCCCAACCCCCACAAGAATATTTTGAATTCTAAGTTGTTAAATACAGATGGGAAATAAGTTCAAAGGAAGAGATGATATCCAGTTTCACAAACCCATGTTAAACAAATGAATCTCCTGCTAGGATCTTTTTGATTTTAACATCTAAAGCAACTCAGTGTTTTTAAGCAAGTTTTTTTAAAACGAGCACATAATCTCTGCAGAGCTAATTAATATCACATAAATGTTAATTATGTTTGCCAGGTTAATTTTCATCCAGAAATAAATTACAGGAGAAGTTTAAATATGATGAACATTCTGTCATTTGAAGAATCACTTGTGGAACAAAGAGATAACTCTAAGAATTAAGGGTAGTGCCTCTCTAAGGCTGGGAGTCGACTTTAAGAATGGACTTGGACACCTATTCAAGTAAAGAAGTAAGACAAGATTTGATTTCAGTCAGCTTAATTTACCTTTTCTTTATAAAGAGTGAGTTTATTTACTTTAACTCTACTCCATGAATATTATTTATGAGTTTGGACATTTTTATCTTTAGGCTATGCAGTTTGATAAATTTTATACATACATATGCATATTTACATATGCATATGTAAAATTTTCACAAGTATCCACATAACAATAATTTACACTTGTGTTTTACCCCAAAGTTTTCTTATGCCCCTTGGTAATCTCTGCTTTCCACACTTCCATAGACCACCTATCACAAACTTTTATAGATTGGTTTGTATTTCTAGAATTTATATAATGTTTTTTTTTTCTAATTTTATTTATACTTCATAATTGTATTGAGTTCCATACAACTTATATTTGTCTATCAATATTGTATTCTTTTTTTACTGCTCAGTTGCATTTTATTATATGAAAATACAACAGTTTATTTCATCTCATGATGGACATCTGGATTAGTTTAATATCTTTATCTGCCTATATCTATTTCTATACACACAGAGAAATAAATTAGACAAGGAAATATGTTAATGTAACCTGTGGTATTTCTGTTGTAGTTTTCTTAAGAAGATCATTAAGTGCAAAATCAATTAGTACAATTGAAGTGAGATCATATTTTTATATTACAAAAAGCCAATAGATGTCACTGTGGAAGTGATAATTTTGCTTGATTACTAGATTTGTGGTGTTGGAAGAAGAATAGTAAATAGGTTGATTATTATAAAAATAATATAATTGCTCTAATACTTAACTGACACAGTTTCCCTTAAAATCCCCAAGTAATACAGATAATTATTCAACTGAATAAAATAATGAATTATAGCTTTACATTAAAATGTGTCTGAAGCTCTGGTATTTCCAGTTGTACAAACAGCCACTCTCATCAATATTTATTCAATTCATTATACTATTTCAACAAGTACTCTCCATTCCTCATGAATAGTCCCCCCTTTTGTATATCAATTTTTAATGTGTTCTCCAAAAAGAGGACAATGAACATACTGTTGAGAAAGTCCATTTCCTGTTCATTTTCCACATGATGTCTCTCTGCAACAATGATTTCTATTTTTATTGTAACATGGGACAAAATTGTATAATGATGATTTCAGAACAGATTAAGTATTCATTAAGTTTTACGTAAAATATAAAAGCAGAAATTGATATTTATTACTAGGTCTATTAAGTTTGTAATGTAATTGTTAACATTGGTAACCCTTACAAACTATATCCTATCTATAGCTGATTTCAATGCAAATCAATTACTCTATCTATAACTCCTACTTGGAAACTTTTCTATCATTTGCCTAGTAATCAAAATCTAGTTGAGTGTACCTTTTTCTCCACATTCTTGGCAACATTTATTATTGCTGGTGGGACTGAAAATTATGCAATCACTCTGGAAAGCAGTATGGAGAGTCCTCAGAAAACTTGTTATGGAACCACTATTTGATCCAGTTATTCCACTACTCAGTTTATATTCAAAGAACATAAAATCAGCATACTACAGTGACACAGCTTCATCAGTGTTTATAGCAGCTCAATTCACAATAGCTAAACTATGGAAACAATGAAGATGTCCTTCAAAACATGAGTGGATAAAGAAAAGGTGGTATGTATATACAATGGAATATTACTCATCATTAAAAAAGAATGAAATTATGGCATTTGCAGGTAAATGGATAGAGATGGAGAATATCATGCTAAGCAAAATAAGCCAAACCCCAAAAACCAAAGGCCAAATGTTTTCTCTGATAAGTGGATTCTGATCCACAATGAGAGTAGGGTAGGTAAGAATGTAGAACTTTCCATTGGGCAAGAGGGGAGTAAGGGGAAAGGAGGGGGTACAGGGTGGAAACAATGGTTAAATGAGACAGACATAATTATCCTATATACATATATGATTACAGGGCCAGTGTGATTCTGCACTATGTACAGCCAGAGATTGATAAGTTATGCTCCATTTGTGTATAATGTGTCTCAAAATATATTATACTGTCATGTATAAATAATTACAACAAATTTTAATAAGAAAATTAAAGAAAAAAATCCAGCTGATTTCCCACCACCAAAAGTCTGCAGTCATCAGCATTTCTTAGATTGTCTCCTTTCTAGAATGAATTATACATCTTGCCTATACTCTTTTGTTACTCAGTAATAAGTTGTCTTGAAATGATTCATGTCTCAGGTAGGCTTTCTTTGTTTTGTTATGAGATAATCAATAGATACACAAAACCTATAATATTTGAAAGGACATGGAAGCTTAATCCAAGGTACATTTGAATTTAAAATCAATGAAACATACCAGTGTGTATATGAGGTGTGTGTGTATGTACCTGTGTGTGTGTACCTATGTGTGTGTGTGTGTGTGTGTGTGTGTGTGTGTGTGTAAATAATAATTTTCTAGATCTGGAATTTAAATATAAATTCCTCAAAGAAAACATTGTGCTATATTTAATAAGTTTAAGGCCTTCTGTGTGTGGTGGTTATGTGTGTATAGTACTGTTGATTGAACCCAGTGGTACTCTACCACTGAGCTCCATCTTCAATTCCCTTTTTTATTTTATTTTGAGATAGGGTTTCATAAATTTGCCAACACTGGCCTTAAACTTGTAATCCTTGTGTCTCAAACCTCCCTGGTAGTTAGGACTACATGTGTGTACCACCAAGCCCAGGCTAAGACTTTCTTTAAATAATTTCATTGGACTCTAAGGCAGATCCCTATATCATTGATTAAAATTAAAATTAATTCCCTAAAAAATTTCTCTTCTTTACTCTGTACCTCATTATTCTGCAAAAACCAGGATTATAACAACTATCTCCAAGTTGCTTGGTAATACATGAGAGGCAGCCTTTTGCACATGTCAGGATCACTCTGTTCCAACATTGGCTTAATCACTCACTATCCATGTATGCTTAGAGAGGATATTTTAATATTCTTTGTCTCAAAGTCTTCATCTGTAAAATGATATGGGTGTTTTTGCATAGTTCTAGGCACACAATATGCACAGAACAAATAATTATTAAATTAAAAATAAGTGGCCTACTACAATCTTCAGTGTAAACTTTGATAAGCAAACTATCATGTTCAGTTTGAATAAACAATATTTGATCTATTTGTTTATGGTCAACTTGGTGGTAAGCTTATTTCATCATTTGACTACATGTACAAACTCTCAAATTGAAAGGAACCACCATAAATACTTCAGTAATCATAAAATACTTGAGTGACTTTAATGAAAGCTATAGGAAATAAGGATCAAAAAGATGAAGTATACTGAAAGAAACAGAAGAAATGACCAGCATGCCAGATTTTTGAGATACAGAAACCAGTTCTCCACAAATATATAGAATAATATGATTTTTATAAACTAAGATAAAAGTAATCATGATAATCAAAAAACATTTATCTGTAACTGATTTTCTTAAATAATTTATACTACAAATACTAGACAGGTTTGCTGTTGAACATGGTTCCATGTAGAGCCCTCTTAGAAAATGTGCAGGATCACTGAAAAGACAGAATCAAAGCCACTAAAGCAATATACGTATAATTAATACACAAAATAGATTATACCCATATCATTCATCACAGATGAAGACTTTGAGACAAAGAATATTTAAATATCCTCTCTAAGCATACACGGATGTGAGTGATTAAACCAATGTCCGAACAGAGGGATTCTGACATGTGCATAAGACTGCCTGTCATATATTACCAAGTAACTTAGAGACAGAACGTCAACAGGATTTTTAGCCACTCTGAAACTAGTTGCTGCCATGTATCAGAGCCTTAAATAGCCTAAATGTCATCTATAGTTAAATCTATCATGTATATGGGACATATAGCTGGGTGATTAACTTATCCTTGTGAAGAAGAGTAGAAGCATTCTTATTCAGCTTGGGGACATAATTGCTACTGGTAGCAGCAGTAGTAAAAATAATAAAACTACTAACAACATCAATAATCACTAGCATTATATGTTGTTTTTATCTGCCCATGCTTCATTTTTCTTCATCTGGGAGTTACAAATTTTACTTTGGGAATATATCTTGTTGCCCTAACATGCCTTAGTTTTTGAAGAGTGCATGACCTAAACTAAATCACTAACAGCATTAGGTGATGTAACTTATTTTTTAGAATATCCAGTGAGGTCATGGATAGTGTCATTTTTTTTTTAACTCAAGTATATTTAAAAGTTGAAACACTGTGCCCTTGGGTATCCATACTAGTAAGTGATAGACTAGGTAGGTATGAATGTAAACTATCAAAGTTAAACTTGCACCAGAATTGAATAGACAATGAAGACTTTATTTAAGACTCTTGCAGAAAAAAAATGAACTAAACTCTGCTGAGATAAAAAGCGGGAGAGTCTTAAATGTTGATGTAAGCCAGAGGGAAAGTATTGGGGATGTTGAAGAAGGGACAGAGAGAGATAGGTCAATGGGAAGGAAGTATTCCTGAATCTGTAGATGTTTGTGTTAGCGATTGGGTCATGTGTGTTTACTAATTGGTGTCCATAAAAGTTAGTTTCCTACCTTCCTACAGATATTATTAAATAACGGTACAACATCTTTAATGCTTTCATTTCAAAACAAGGTTGCAAGGTCCTTGAGAAAAAAACAAAACAAAACAATATTTTCCAGAGCTGTGAAACTGAACATAGACTAGAAATAGATTTACATATATACCAAGTGAGAAGAGGCAGAATTGACGATTTTAAGTTTTCTAAAGTAAATGCTCAAAGAAAAGGGAGGTCAAAGACCTATAATCAGAAACAAACCTGTCTAAAGATTAGGCATGCTGCGAATAGTTAAGGACACCTTGGTGAGGGTATATCTCACACTGAAGCCCATTTTGTGAAGCACATTAGCATATTAACACTTTTGAAAGTCCTCCCTTTAGGAACAGGAAAACTAACCTCTACTCTGGTTGAAACTAGAAGAAGAATCATCCTCAGAATATATGGAATGTCAGGTGAGGTAGCTTTGCTTAACAAAGTATGGAAAATGTCAGTCTCAGATTAAGAAAAGATGGCTCCTTTTAAATTTATGTTTAAGAGAGATGGGGATATTTTCCCCCCCAAAGGTTACCCTGCATGTATAAAATGTGTGCTATTTTAAGAATAAAATGTTAAAGAATCTTTTTAAAACTCCTTTGGAGATAGCATTAGAATTCCTGTTATAAATAACATAATTGAGGGAGTGCTTGTATTCTCAAAGGACTAGTTTTCAAATCTGGATGTGCATTGGACTCATCCAGGAGCTTTACAAAGTGTTAGTATCTTGGTCCTTATGCAGAGATTCTGAATTCATTACTCCAGGGTGCAGCATGGTTATTTAGTTTAAAAATCTCTCCATGTGATTCTAATATGAAGCCAATGCTGAGAACTACTGTCTGAAAGGGATAATTTCCAGAATTCTAGAAAAATGTTACTTAGTAAGAGAAATAATGAGAAACATCTTCTTTTGCATGGAAACATTTGGAAAAGCCAATTTGTCCTTGAAAAGAATGGTATTTTTCTTTCTTTTTTTTTCTATCCCTCTGTGCCCCAAAATGCTCTCCAAATGAAGCAACTTGACCAACTGGAAAGTAATGTGTTTGGCCCAACCTTGTGTTAATTCAAGTGGGACTCACATAACCTACTTTTAGTTATGACATTATTTCTTATAACACAGGTGTAATAGGACTCTTTCTCCCACTTGATCTGAGATGATGATTATTTATGAGATGAAGGAAACATTTATTTCCTTCATATAAATAACTGAGCTGCTTGAGACAGACATATAATGTCATGCACTGACCCAGAAAATTAGGTTGTAATTTTATATCTGCTTTTCACTAGAGAAAACATTAGATAGTAAGACTTTCCTATCTGTAAATTTCTTACAAATATTGAAGAATGAAACACTCTCAAAAAACGTTCTATATTACATTCCTAGAACAAACTAATTTTTAACTAGTTCATGATTAATTAATGGCATTTAATTGGAGATGTCTGATGCATGCAAGGAGAGTAAAATAGATTTCTTAACGTTAAGATATTTTCCCTAAGGAGTCAATTAAGTGCTAACCAATGGAAAAAGTCAATGTTATTTTCTGTAGTTCTTTTTTTTGTGATCTTATCTTACATAGTTAATATTTTAAAATCAATTAAACTTCCTTTTGAAGGAGAAAGTCCATTTGCATTTTAAGAGAAAGTCCCCAAACTGATTATCTTCTTACTTATTCAGATCATTTTTTAGAGGCCCCAAAGAAATCCCACTAACCCCTTCTAAGCTTTAACCTGCATGTGTTCTTGTTGTGCCTCAGGTATATGCCTTGATTTTTTTCTAAGGAGATCACAAACCTCAGCTTTTCAACTGTCATAGTAATTTTGTTAACTCCACTATGCCTAGCACAGGGGTAGACACAGAGGCATTAAATATTTTTTGATTAATTGTCATAGGTCACCTTTCCCTAATTAGTGAGTCTACTTCTTTAATCATATTGGATTCTATATGTATAATAGGAATTGTAATGCATTCTGCTGTGAAATATAAATAAAAACGAATTAATTAATAAGAAAAATTTTAAAAGTAAAAACAAACAAAAACAAAAAAACAAGGACTACTTACCTATCATCCTCTCCAGAGTTCTGTCAAATAAAGAATGTTATTGAAATACAAAACAAACTGAAGGTAAGAAGGATAAAAAGCTGCCTATTAAATGTCAATAAAGATTTGTCTATGGAAAACAGACGTTGAACATGGCAAAGGCTTGAGGCTAAACTTGCACTTCTTACTTCAGATCTTGCTAGGTGGACAATACATCAAAAAATCTGATTTGATTTCCTGCTTTTGGGCAAATAAGCTGGGAGAGAGTGAGGAAAATTTGGAGGTAGAGGAAAAGGAGGAAAGACAGAGAGAGAAAGCTGGATGTCTAGTTTATATCAAAAACAGAGAAGAAGTCGATCAGTGGTAAGTCAAGGCAGAAACGGAGTTTCTGCCACTAACACCCAATATACTTAAGGAAAATTAAATGAGGTTTAAGAGATGAAAGAATGTTAATAACCAAATAGGCTTTTCTTTTTCCTTCATTGCTAAGGGAAGTTCTAAGTATTTAATTATCTGCCTTCATTCAATGGACATGCATAGACTCATTTAATAAAATATGAGTCCCTTTGGAATTATGAGGTCACAAGAATACCAATGGAAGTGTTCAAGAATAAATTTCAATTTGATTAGGGAAAAAAAGTCATATTAAAGTAATTATTTTAAATATGAGTAGCAAAATTTATATCAAGCTCATAAGGGAAGGTTACACTCAATTATTATAGAAATTAAATTTTCTACAGTAACATCACTACATTGTAAAAGTAATATGATTATTTCAAGTCAAAAAGTTGAAAAATGGAAAAAAAGACTATTAATAAATAAAGGGATACAAATTAAAGTATTTTTTAGTTCTGTGGTGACAATCTTCACTAAGTATAATCCTTCTTGAAACAAAACTGTTGGAAGTTACCAAAAAAAGCAATTAAACAATTAAACGCGCAAAAAGGAAAAAAGAATTAGACAAAAATCATCTCACCAAGAATTAAACATGCCAAACCTTATCTCTCCTACTGGGGTATGATTTCAATAAGAAATCTGACAATGATCTTTCTAAAACCCCATGCCTGAGAATTTTAATTTAATACAATTAAATGCCCAGGTTTATTATCTTACCTCTGATTATATTAAAAGCTATTAAGAAGATAAATATTTAGTTTATCGTTTCAATTATTTTAAAGAGTATTAATTCCATCAGAATTCTACCTACCAGTGTAGAGGCTATGGCTTCAAAGAATGAATCATACGCCCAAGAATGGTTTAGTTGCTCTTCCCATGTTCCTAGAGTCTTGTTCACCTGGCTTTCTGCTGAACAGTACTGTTGCTGGAGGCCAGATGCTGTGTCATGCTAACTGCATTCTCAATTCAGGCACAATACCTGCTACAAAATATTTATTAAATCACTATGTTATAGATTGTCCCATTTTATCATTTTGTCCATCTTATTTCTTTTTCTTGTCATCCAAGAATAAAAAAAAAACTCTCCAAAGTAAAATATAACTAATTAAACAATATCAAATTGGTTAAAAAAGTGAGGAAGTACTTTAATGAAACATGTAACTTTCATTATTTCAACTTGAGTTTGACAACACAAGACAGTCCCTTTTTATCAAATATTCAGGACCAAAATTAAGGTAGACAGCAACTTCATCATTTAAGTTTATCTGAATACATAAGAAGAGTAATTATTTTTTTTTTAAATCTAGGTTTATTTTAATACATTACTCATAGATTTTTAAATAATGGAAGCTCTTTTCACAAGCCAGATAGAAAGACAAATGAGGCTTAGACTGGGTTTCCCTAGAAACAAAACCTGGGACAAAAGTTTATTCTTAAGAAATTGGTTTGGGAATTTGATGCCAGGAAAAAAGATGAGACCAGGAAAGTGAAATGAACAATATACAGATGTGTTTTTAAGCCATCTGGCAATAGATTTCCAAAGCTATAGTTAATCTGTTATTAATCTGAAAGGACACTCCCGGATAGTTTGTAAAATGTATCTCAGAAGTATCTGCTTAATGGAAGAAAGGGAGAAAAGTTTATCAATTAATTTCTGTTCCCTATTAGTCAAGTACTACTCTTGGGACATTAACTATCTAGCAATTCCAGCTTGTTGTTTAGTGACTGTTGACAGATTTCCCAGAGGTACACACCAGCCAGAACATCAAAGAGAGCTCTGGGCAGGAAGCAGGTTACACTAGCTCCAAACTGATTTAAACCCATGTAAGCTAGTTGCCAGAGGTAGACAGCATAAGAGATGAGACCAGGTGGATTCAAAGAGGAGCAAAAGCAAAATTCAATGCAAGGAGCTTCTAATACAAAGTTGCATTTTGTTTGATATTATTTTTCTTCTCTGTTAAATTTTCTGATTACTGGAGACCATTGATCACTTTTTTTCCGTTTTTATATCTTGCTTGTCTCTCATTTCAAATTGTTCTTCTTATCTTGCTTTTTACTTTACTGTTGATAAAGTTGAAATTATTCTGATGATATGGGCATACCCATATTGTTTTTTCTTATTCATATACCAGTGCTCTTAAAAAAACAAATCTGGCTGACTAAATGTCTCTTGAGACGTGCTTTTGTACAGCAACAAAAAGTTTGCACAGTGGATTTAGACACCTATATGTTAAAAAAAAAATCACAGAACATCACAGAGCTATTTTTTGCAGGACATGTCTAAATAAATTTGACACTCCTTGAGAAGTACTTTTATCCCAATTGGAACAATTAGTAGTTTTAACCCATTGGTGGGGAGCAAACCCTGTTGTTTATCCCTTAGCCTTCAAGGTAAATTATTTTTTCCCCTAATCTTCCTCTAAAGAACATTAAAAGAAAA
Source organism: Urocitellus parryii (assembly GCF_045843805.1). NCBI lineage: Eukaryota > Metazoa > Chordata > Mammalia > Rodentia > Sciuridae > Urocitellus > Urocitellus parryii. The sequence continues at coordinate 140,566,079 of NC_135535.1, read as the reverse complement.
TTATCTAGAGCTAGTATATGAGTTATGTTGATAGTACTTTGTTAACTGAAGTGCATTGAATTGTAGATTCCTAAACGGTATGTCTGAATCCTAACTCCCAGTTCTTACCAGTGAGAATGACCTTATTTGGAGGAAGGTTCTTTGCCGGTATAATTAAAGATCTCAAGATGAAATATTCTTGATTAGACAGATTGACCCTACAATCTATGACAAGTGTTCTGAGAAGAGGAAAAGACACAGAGAGAAAAGAAGAAATGCAGGAATATGACAGTAGAAAGATTTGAATTATATAACTAAAGTTTCCAGACACCAAAGATGTTAACTGGCACCAGAAACTAGGAGAGAGAGATGGATATCTTATATTTCTAGAAGGAACCAACCCTGCTGACATGTTGATTTTTGGCTGCTAGCCTCCATAAAAGGGAAAATAAATTTCTGTAGTGTTAAGCAACATAGTTTGCAGTAATTTGTTATGGCAGTCCCATGAAATCAATACATTAATCGAGAGAAAATGGGCCATAATTTTCAAAAATAATTTCAGTTCGCTAGCAAACGCATTAACACATTTCTTGTACAATATGTACAACAGTTAATGGATCTTTGAAATAAAATTTGATTGGACTAGTGTACAAATTTACATGGATGTGTGGACACAGTTTGATCAATGCAGAATTTATTCCTTCAATGATACAGGGGATACTCATTTGGAATAAAATTGTTTTAGATTGCCAGAAAGGTGACTATCAATGTATAACTAATGATCTTGATTTCATTAGATATAATAGAATATCCATGTGCTTTTATGAATGTGTGATATGAGAATAGAATTTGAGAGCTCCTTTGCAGAGCTGCCCTATTATCTATTTAAAAAAAAAAATCTCTGACATTTAATACTGTCAAGATTTTAAAAAGCAATACAATGTCTTTGTAATGCAATATTTGTTTTTCAGATTCAAGTATTATTTATTAGCCTTCATTATCAATTATCTCTGACAGAATCTTTTAGAGAAGAAAGGTGCAATATTAAAAAAAAAAAGAATATATGTGCACTACTGGCCAAAAGATGGTAGGGGGTGAGTATTGGTTGCTTTAGAGGCAGCCTGCCAAAAGGACCATTTAAGAGATGCTGTGCTCTTGGCAAAAGGCAGTTAATTCAAGTTCCAATCAATGCTGCTGGTTGTTATCTAAGGTCCTCAGGGCCTATGTGCTCATTAAGCTCATTGAATAGTTGTACAAATCTCTTATTCAAGAATATATTTAATTCATGAAGTTGAATATTCATGCAGATAAGTAACTTATGGTCAATGTACTCAGAACAATTATATATTATAGATTAACTTTTTTGGGGGTATTAGCATCAGAAAAGAAAGTCAACATTAAAATTGACCACATACAGGGCTTTTGAAGGTTACCACTCATTCAAAAAGCCAAAATTAGGGGCTGGGGTTATGGCTTGGTGGTAGAGCCCTCGCCTAACACATACGCGGCCCTGGGTTCGATCCTCAGCACCACAGAAAAAATATAAAGGTATTGTGTCCATCTATAAGTAAAAAAAAATTTTAAAAAGTCAAAATTATTTCTTTACTCTCTGACTATTCTTACCAGTTACCTTCCATAGTTTATAGTAGGTCATTTGAAATTTATTCATTTTCAAGTATTTGTTTGAGTGCTTATATTGTCTTTTATGTATGTTCTGTTTTGCACGGTGAGCTTTTTTCCTAAAGAAAGCCATGAGCTAAGTGTCCCTGTTATGCTTGGTTTGCTGTGCTCATGGTGTGTCAGGGTGAATGTGGGCCAGTTCTCCTGATTCAGCACCCTCACCCCACCAGGTGATCATACTTCAGTGCTCATTTTGTCTATGAGCAACCAAGTGAAAATAATCACTGCTTGATTGTGACTTGATGCTATCTCTGGAGAAAAATTTATGTGACCCAGGCTAGACTAACATAGAGATAAATTCTGGGCAGAACTTTACTTAAAATGCCAAATCTTTATCTATGAAGTTGCTACATCTTCTGCAACTTCAATCAGTGCCTTATTAAGTTATTAAAAATTTCACAGTTCAGCAGAAATGAAGACAATTTATATATTATTTCACTTGGTCGAGTGCCTAAATTTTATTGATTAGCATCAATATGTGCATATTTAGTACACTTGGCCCTTCCTATCTTTGGGTTCTACATTCACATATTCAACTAACTGCAGAACAAAGACATTTGGAAAAAAAAAAAAAAACAATTTCTTCTTCATCTCATGACAGCATACATGATTTTTCTTGTCATTATTTCTTAAAAAATACAATAATTATTTATATAGTACTTACATTGTATTAGATATTATAAGTAACCTATACATGATTTTAATTTATATGGAGGATGTTTGTAGGATATATACAAATACTACCTCATTTTATATAATGGACTTGAGTACCCTTAGATTTTGGCATCTTCGGAAGTTCTTGAAACCAATACCCTTTGGATATGAAGAGAGGACAGTTTTGCTTTTGTCAATTGACACATGAGATATTTTATATGCTAATAATCAGTATGCTTAGTTTTGGAGTAGTGGTCAAAGCTGGAGATTGAAAGAGAATCCAAGTTTGAAATCCTCCTTTTATCATTTACCACTCTTGTAAGTTTAAAGGAAATTGAAGGAAATCTTCAGAGGATAAATATATTATTTATGTCACAATATATTTTTAAAGAATTATACTATATAGTCAGTGTAAAAAACTTAGACCAGAGCCAAGCACATGGTAAGAGTTTAATAATTAGTAGTTATTATGGACACATTTGCACTTGTGAATCAAATGAAGAAAAAAGTTTATTTTAATAAAAAAAATGTTTAAATGAACAATCCTATAAAGCATGTTCTTTTTACTCCTCAGTAATATAGTAAGTTCCTTATAGGGGTATGCAGGATCCTATGTGATTTCACCTTGTTTATTTAGTTCACTCCTACAAGCTCAGTGAGTCCCATAAAATTGACTTCCTGTTACCTCTCAAGTACATCAGATGTGTTTGTCTTTCAGCCTTTCCCTCAGTCTGTGGTGGACACCACTGACTGTCAGGATCAGTGACTGAATTATTGTCCTTGAGTTGTCCAGAGACAGAAGTGATGGCTCTTCTGGGAAATTTCAACAGCACAAGGGTGCTGATTGATTGCCCAGTTGCTATGGTGACACCCTGTTCAAAAGAAGGTTCCCTTGCCTGCTACGGAATTATCAGTTCTTGACCACAAGTTCAGATGCCAGCTGCTGGGGATTTGAGAATTAGGTGCGCAGGCTGATAATTATAATTGGGCGACTGGTATTCAACCTTGTTTCTGTTTCCTTTGAAAAAAAATTCTCACAATAAATCCTTTTGATGTTGAAGCCTATAAAATAAACATGCTAAGGAGGTTCTGGGTCACTATCTCCCTACCAGGGTTTAGTGATCCACCCAGTGCCAGTTTTTTCTCTATTTTTGTGTGTCTTTTCTTCATCCCCTCATTGCCCCTCCTCTGATACCTGAATTAAGAGACCTGTTGTGTCAGCTGACTTCTGTACATTCTTCAGCTGTGAGTGAAATTTTCCCAGCCTTACAAAGTCTTTCCTGACCAATCCTGTTTATCTTAGAACCTCTTCTGCACCCTTACCCTACATATATATGCAGGAGCCTAGCTGACAGATCTAAATAGCTATCTGCCTTAATCCAAAGAAATAACCATGAGTTTAAGAATATTCTTTTGTTTACGGTTTACCCTCAGCAACTAAAGAGAATATTTTATATAATAGACACAATAGTTGTTGAATGAATGAAAGGATGCATTCCACATCTATCATACTCCCATTCCAAATTGCTTCCTGATATGCATTTTGTAACCACAAAAGAAGCTAATTTGATTAATTTAACTATACAGGATGATGATGTGACATAAAATTAGAAAAGTTAGGTCTGAATTCCAGTTATTTCCTCATACCAGTTATAAGAGCAAAGGAAAAAAATTCAATTTATTAATCTCTGTAGATTATAAGGCTCTAGCATTTCTAAAGGTTAAGTGTTTTTTCCTGAAGGTGAAGAGATAAAATGTTCAAACCATATAGTATGGTTTTTATCATGCTTATACACTTAATACTGAATAATAAATCTATAGATATTTGCATTTAAAGTTGAAAATGTATTTTATTCTGCTTATTACAATAAGAGCATTTTAAAACATGTATTATTTTTGCCTTCGTGATATAGATGAAGTAATTGAAATTTATATTCTTTTAGCAATCAAAGGTAGCATTGAATATTTTCATTTTGAATTTACAGTTCAATAAGGAAAGGGATTGTACTAAGAAAAGAACAACTAAGATATATATGAATATATAAAAGAAAATGTATGATGAAAATTGGCTCATGGGATCATTGTGGCTTAGCATTCTCATGTTTTTCTAACTTCAAGATGGGGACTCAGGAAACCTGATGGTATAATTCAGTTTGAGTTTGAAAACAGGAGCTAATGCCCAAGTTCAAGAAGAAGAAAAAAATTATCCTTTCTTTTACTTTTTGTTTTGTTTGGGCCATAAAATGATTGGATGATGCCTGTACAACTGCTGAGGGTGGATTATTTTTATACAGAATGACAATTTTAGTGCTACTCTCTTCTAGAAATTCCCTTATAGGCACTCAGAAATAATGGTTGAGTATTTGGGCATCTGTTTTAGTCAGCTTTTTCCACTGCTGTTACTACAGGATCTGACCAGAACAATTTTAGGGGAGGAAAAGTTTACTTGAGGGCTCAAGGTTTCAGATCTCTCAGTCCATAGAAGGCTGGCTCCATTGGTCTGGGCTTGAGTTGGGGCTGAACATCATGGCAGAAGAGTGTGGCAGAGGGAAGCAGCTCACATCATGACCAGAAAGCACAGAGAGAGTCTACTTGTCAGTTACAAATATATACCCCAAGCCACACCCCAATTTCCACCTTCTTCAGCCACATCCTATCTCTTTAGTTATCCAGTCAGTTAATCTCTATCAGAAGATCACATCATTGATTGGGTTAAGAATCTAACAACCCAATCATTTCTCCCCTGCATCTCCTTGCACTGTGTCACATGTGAGCTTTTGGGGACATCTCATATCCACACTATAACAGCATCCCTTTAAAACTTCCACATTAAATTAACAATCACATTTGTTGTATGTGGATACCTTACAATTTCATTTTAAGTCAGTTATTTATTTAATTATTCATCAAATAATGTTCTAATAAATACTTCTATGCTAAGCATAGAACTAATTGGTATATGCAAACAAAATGCAATTATTAGTGGTGTGAAGTAAGGAATTCACATTCTAATATGTTTAAATATTGAACAAGGAACAACAGGGCATCTGATATTCCTATCATGCCTTCCTTCATATTGCCATTATTATTTACAAAGAAAGATGTGATTTTCTTTTATCAAATTTTTAGACTACTATTGGAAAGTTGAATCACTGGGGGAAAAGTGTGACTGATTTGAAGACTTTGGATACAAGTTGCAGTTTTTAAGTTTACAAGAAAATCTAAATAGTTCAAACAAGAGCAGTTAATTGATAATTTGAGCATTAACTAGATGAATGAATCAGATGGATAGCCATGTAGTCAGAACCTTTCTTATCACAGAGATTTGATTTAGAATCTGACTATTTAGAATTTATTCATCAAATTAGCATTCTCATGAAAGAATCAAGAATTTATTCAGAAAGACCTTTGAATTTCAGTGACAATATTCTAAATTAATTACACATTTATTAGATTCTGACATAGATATCACTTCAAAATTAACTAAATTTCTTTACTTTTTAAAGATCAAGAAGGGCAAGTAGCTTCAGAAAATTCCTTCCCCAGAAATGGAAAACCCACTGTTCTTTAAGGAACATATAGATGCCTCCAATTTAAATGACCCATAAAAACCCAACTGGGTAACCATATATGAAAACCAACAACTATAATCTGCAGTAGTGTACTCATCAGCTTTTTACCATTTGACTAAAATACCTGACATAAACAACTTAGCAGAGGATTTATCTTGGCTTACAGTTTCACATTGGTATGGAACTGTAGCTCACTTTATGGAAGCCAGAAAGCAGAGAAAGTTGAAGGGACTTGGGACTAGGGATAGATAGTCCTGAAGGGCATGCCCCCAAGGACACTCCATTCAAGTAGGTTCCACCTCCTATAATTTCTATCACTTGCCATTAGTTCACTCAGATTATTAATTCGTTGATGAATTAATCCACTGATAACATTAATGCCCTCATGATCCAATCACTTCTTCAAAGCCCCATCTCTGGTCATTGCTACCTTGGGAACCAAGACTTTAACACATGAGACTTTTGGAGAGCATTTTAGATCCAAACCATAACAATTAGGATATAATAGCAGGAGAATTCCCCACCAATATAATAATGACAAAACTGTAGGAGTCTTCAAACAGTTATCCATAGGTTATGGATATCATTATTACCAAGTTCCACAGGAGACTAACAATGTGTCCCTAAAGCTCTGATAGTTCCTACGTAAACTCTAAATTCTTCAGTTTGCTCTCATTAGAACATTTCATTTGCTACAGGAATATAAATATAGTAGTGTCTTTACTAATTTCCTACACTTGGTTCTTCACACAAAATACAATCATGTGTCGATGACACTACAATATTTCATATCAAAGTGATCTTTGGGCTTCCTTCCTAAACTTGAAGCATCCTAAACAGGCCTAAAATTGATGGTGATACTCTAGTGTCACAAGAGGCAGGGGTAAGGGAAAAGTCAGCATTTTCATATCATGCTAATTTATTCTTCCATTATTCTATTTTCTTGTATTTTGATTTGAGTGGAGACCTGACCAATATTTGATGGTTTTGCTCATATTAGATAGTTTGTCTTAGTGCCAAACAATAGATACCACAAACTGAGCTCAAAACTCTTTGTTTACTCCTTGCTTCATGTGCAGCTAATTTCTCCTTCTCAACTCACCTTTCAATGGTAATAGATCTCACCATTTCACATTTGACTTCTTTTTTTCCTTTACTATTTTCATATATTTGAAGGTCAATAGTTTTCAGATTTTCTGATAAGAATAAGAAAACTACTTACACCAAGACACAATTTACTGATAGCTATGAATTCATAACTAAAACAACAACAAAAAAACCCTTTATAGCACAAAATTACTATTTATCACATGTGGCAATACTTATCTTTTCTATTCTACTCTATCCTATTTCTTTAAAAATTCTAAATTCTGGTCACTTATCACTAAGTTAATTTTATAATCCATTGATTTCCCAAAATATTTCATTAGTATTTGTCTCTATTTAAATGAATAATGTTTATTTGAAACGTTACATGCAACAAAAGAAACTATCTTTGCCAGTCCACCACCCACCTGCATGCTCATTTGTTACCTCCGTCAGCTTTGCCATTGTAGTTAGCGGCATCATCATTCTCCCAGAAACTTGAGCCTACAAAGTCATCCTTGATTCTAAGCTTCCTTCATCTACTCTTATTTTACGTAAAATGTATTGTTTCTAAACTGTATCCTCAATCAGACCACTTGTCAGTCTCCACAGCTTCTCCCATAATCCATGTAAAACCAACTACTTCTGCTCAGACCACCATAGAAATCCTACAACTAGTCTTCCTGCTTTTATTTGTAGGAACTTTATAATCTATTTCTCTTTGTTTTCTTCTTTTTCCTTTTTTTTGCACAAATGTATTCATGGGGAAGCGTTATAGAGTCTGTTTCATCCCTAGAGCATACAAAATACTCTAAAAGTACAGAAGCAAATGATTTCGGAAGGTATCTAGTGAATTTGGGTCACTCACATCCCTCTCCTTTCCCAGGGTCTTCTCCTTGCACTTAGAATGGCATCTTCCTTTTCTCTACTAACATCATAATATGTGGTGATTGACAATCACCAAATGTACTGGCTTCTTTCTGATTCTCCTTTGGATGAGTTAAATGTATTCCTGCCTCAGGGTTTTTGGTCTTGGCTGACATACTTTGATCTCTTGAGGGAAATCTCTACCTTGAGGCATTGCAAGTCTGAAACCCTCTCTTCTCATTTAAATGTCTCATCTATACAAGGATCTTCCCTGAGTATGTAAACACATAATTCTTTATTTCATTAAATTATTTTTATTTTCTGTACAGATTTGATTAATATTTAAAATTTCATTTTTAAATCATTTTATAATTTTTTATGGGCTTACATTCTGTTTTCTAATACTAGAATGTAACATATACTAGGACAGGGATTTTGTCTTTTTGTTCACATCTATATCCCCATTATTCAAAATCATAACAAAATCAATGAACTATGTTGATTGATTAAACTATCAGGCTTAATCATATGTTGATTGAATCAATATGTAACTATGCAAGTGATGAAATAGGTTGAGTGATTGGATTATCATATATAAAAAAACAAAAGAATATTTTTCAAGTGCCTATGTTATATCTGTGTAAACTGTGGATTTATAACACTCTTCAGAATATTCCCCAGAATGATCATTCATATAATGATATGAGAAGTGGTTTCCAAAGCAAGAAAGGCCCAAATCATTTTGAACTGTGAGTCTCAAGTATTTTTTAAAAATTAAATAATCGTGAATGATAGTGATAAAATTACTATCATAAAATAGTTTTGTATATGATACAAAAAGAAATTAACATTTTCATATATAAAACTTATAGTGATATTGTTTGGAAGAAATGTCTCAAAGTTTAAATTCAAGGTTAGTTGTCACAGTGGGCTCAAGACCAAAGGCAACCTCCTAGAGTTTCTTTGCTATGAGGAATAGTAAAGCACAGAGCACAGGATGCCATAGAATGGATAACTTGGTGGTTTTTCTTTACCTAACAAGGAGAACCAAGACACATGTTTCCCCTAGTAATAGGAAAAAGTTCCCATAAATTATATGCCCAAAGACATATTTGCCTTAGGAAGAATGATTCCCTAGACTTCTGAGGCATTCAAGCCAGTTTTGATGGTAAGCTGGTTCAGAAGTAATATAGGAGTATAAGAGCAAAGGATGGGTACTTGACTGAAGTTGATTTTAAATTCTCCTACTTTCCAGGCTATAAATAGAACATCGGCTTGTATCTTTAAGGAATGCTAAATTTGCCACATAATTTTAAACATTTTAACATTTATCTCAAATCAAACTTCCTACATGTATGACCCTTTGATTCTACTAGTGGATTTCTTTGAAATTGTTATTTATGAAAATACAATACTTTTGGGAATTTACTATTTATTGAAAAAAGTTTAGATTTTTATCTCCATGGTTCTTGAAGTTTACACTTTATCTCCACTGTAACAATCCATACTTTCAGGTTTTATTCTTAATGAAAAACTCAACTTTTTACTAGTAATTTTTATCTAGTATATAAAGCAAGAAATATTCTGGATGTAATTTTGGAAATTTAATTAATACATAACATTTTCTACATTATTAATTATTCTTCTATACCAGGGGAAAGTAATTTTTTTCTGTGCCAGAAAAGTGCCAGATGGTAAATATTTCAGGTTTTGTGGACCCTTTGGTCTGCACTACATTTCCCTTGTATAGCAAAAGAAGCCATATACAATACGTAAATGAATAAATGTGGCTGTGTTTCAATAAGATTTGATTTACACAAACTGGTATCAGAATAGATTTAGCCAGTGGATTGACTCTGTATTATATTATCATTTAAATACTGCATAATACACCTCTGCATGGATAAACCCTTATAGTGATTACTCTTTGGTTAAATATTTTAATTGTTTCCTGCTTTTCTCTTTTGGAAGTAAAAATAAACATATTAGATAAAAATATTATTTATAAAAATATATAAAATAAACAATAAATGTATTATTTGTTAAAATAATTTTGCTTTCAAAACATGTTTCTGAGCTCATTCAGGTTTTGGAATATAGTGATAGTTCACTAATTCTCCTTGCTTCATATTATCCATTATATGACTACACCACAACAAATTTATTGGTTGACAATATACATGCATTGTTTCTATTGCTATTACAAATGATGCTGTTGTGAACATTGCTAGCACCTCTTTTGGTACTTGACTATAAGAGTACTAGTTGTATGGTGTAGGATATTACTATGTTTACTGTTTTCTAAAGTATTCCTGTATTGACTATTTTCTAAAGTTATCATTTTCCCAAAGCAGTTAAAGTAATATACCTCTTCACCAAAAGTGAAGTTGAGTTCCAATTACTCCAAATGATTAACATTACATGAAAGTATAATCATCTTAGCCATTCTGACAGTTATAAGCTGAAATTGCACTGATTTTAATTTATATTTCCCTCAGAACTAAAGGTAATGATTGGCTTTTAAATTAGTTAATTAGTTAATTGACTATTGTATTTTGTGAAGTGACTGTTGACATATTTCCTTCATTTTTCCATTGGATTACCTGCCTTTTATTGGTTTGTAGAAATTCTTTATATATTCTAAATATAAGTTCTTTATTATATATATGTATTGATAAAAGATATTCTTATATATAAACTAGTCTAACTTGTATTTTTGCATAGTAGATTTCATTGTTCTGTTCAAAATATTTTTTCTAATGCCAGTTAGTGCATATATTCTACAAAAAATTTATCTGAGAAATATTTAGATGAAATCTGAAAGCTTTAGATTAAATCTACTTATTTAATTCTTAACTTGACTGTATGATTCATATTTACTTTCAGGGGCATAGTGTTAGGTTGGTATTGATATGCTTCCTTTTTCATAGTATATCTAGTGTACCTTGAACCACTCTTAAAAAATAAAATGTTATCTTCCCACTGGATTGCTATAGAGACTCAGGCAAAGCATTACCTTAAGTCTATGGGTCTGTGATATATTAAACATATTTATCCTAGTTTATAATTTACTTCTGAGTTCACTGTGCATGCACATTTTAAACATAGAATAGTTTAAATAAAACCAATTTTTTTTCATTGTAATGTCTTTAAAAGATCTTCCTATTTTTAGTGGCTAACAATCTATATCTTTTCAAGCACACTTTTGTGAACCACTTTTTAAATTCCATAAACATATTTTGTGCAAATTACTGAAACGTTAGTTTACTTTTTGTTGATACAAGATGTCAAATTTGAGCTCAATTTCACTTCTCTCAAATCCTTTCCTCTGTTAATCAAGAAAAGATTTAAGTGAGAGCATAGATTTGCTTAGAGTGTCCACTGGTTAGGGACTGTGCATTTACCCTGCTTTCTCATGTCTAAGGGGACAGGGTGGTTTGGATCTGAATACCTCCTCCCCAAGCCCATTTAAGAATTTTTCTGATATTTTGAAGTTCAGTAGAAGTAAGAGTTGCATAATTTAGTTTATTGCTATTATAATCTTCTCTTTGCTGTTACTGTTCTTTAGATACCATTAACTGCATGGCAGGAGTTCAAATGCTGGAACTGTCATAGAGTTATTGTGTGAGTCTTTCAGTTTCTCTGGGATATGCCCCCATTAAGCCCTGTCTTAAGGAAAAAGCCCATTCAGACCCAGCTCTGACTCTTAATCTTTTTCTTCATCCATCAACTCCTGTACTATGTACCCCATAATTTCTTTCCATTGGAGTTTCTTCTCTCCATGTAGGCATGGTTCTTAGTGGGGAGTGAGGGATGAGAAAATGAACTGGAAAGATGATTTAGGATCAGATTTTTCTCTTGAACAACAGTATACCAACACTTCTTATCATGCAAATAACAATAACAACAATAACAACAAAATCCCTGACTCTTCTATTTTTGCCCCTTCTATTCACACTTGAATTTCTATAGTTTGGGTTGGGTAATATAGGAACAAATTCAGGAGCAGTGGAAGTTCATTGGATCTGCTACTTTGTATTTATCCATCTTGAAAAAACAATGATATGTGATCCTTAGGGGTAGGATTCTGGAGAGGCACTTTTCCCTCCTTATTGCCAGTGAGAAGTATAGTATCAAGAACGGTGTACTCTCCACCAAGCTAACAACTGTCTCCTTCCTCAGTTCTGCAATATACAGCTTGGATGTGGTAAACTGGGTGCTTGCTATGAATAGGCCGATTCAACTCCATGAATATAACGAGGAACCTGTCATTCATTATTGATCACTTAATTAGGATATTCATGTAATTAGCATATTTTCCTAGACTTGGACATTGATTCTAATGTAATATGAAATATCCTACTAAAGACTCTATACTGCATGATGAAATTAAAATCTAGGAAAAGAAAATTCTATCTTCCTATATCTCTTCTGTATGTTTACAATGCAATTATTTCTATCATCCTCATGTCCTTTCTTGCCAAATTCACTTGATAACTCTCACTAACTCCTCATATTTCTGCTTAAGCATTACCCCCATGACCCTTTTCTTCATCAGTTTTAGGTTAAGTGTTGTTACCCTACTTTTTAAAAACTGTTTCTAGAATATTCTGTTACAGTGTCTTTCTCATATGTTTAAGAGTCTATTGTTCTATTAGTATCAGCTATAACATTTGCAGGATTTATTGAAAATGAAAATGTTGGAGCCTTCAGTCAAAATGCATTAAAAATTTCCAGCTGGCAACAGCAGAGAACTTAACCCCATGTGGGGCCCTTCTGCATATGGGTCCCTGTGCATGTCTCTGAAATTCTACTTTTTTCTACTGAGTACATTTTCCCCTGGTAACTATACTATTTTCATGACATAGTGTATCCCTGTAAGTATCAAGAGGTCTGTGGTAGTTATATAATAAACATTTACATTAATTAAAATGTTACCTTTTTAATCACATTTAATTGCATAGGAAAAGCAACATAGAATAAAAAGTTTGGAGACTGACAGTGTGTAGAAATTTAGAAAAAGCTATAGACTTGCAAATCAAAAACCAAGAAAAATTAATGGAAATTAACAATTAATGGAAAATGCAAAAATCAAAATACTGCTTGAGCTATTCCAATAAAGTAGGAGAAGCAGGGGCAGGCATACTTTATCAAGGCACTATATCATAAAACAGGATTAGAGCAAGCAAAATCTTATTTTGCAAGTTATAAAAAATAAAAGTGAAAAGCAAAATTGTATCTTAAAAATAAGAACACATCATTTAAAAATGTTGTTGCTATTGGTTCTTGAAAGGGAGAAATACATGACTAAATACATCAGGCAAATAATATGTGGTTCTCTTTGAAATAAAATGTTGGGCATGACAGAGAAGGGACTAAAGTAAACTAATTGTCTCCTCAAAAATTTGTAGGGCTAGCAGTACCTAATTAGTCTTTTAGTTCTCAACTTAGGACGTGAAAAACACTTTACAGAAAACTTAGCCATTGAACTTTTCTTCTCTTTGTTACCCATGTCCAGCCTTTGCATGCAATATTTTATTGTCATTTCTAGTTTCAGGTTATATATGTCTGTGTCTGGGGACAGAATATATGCTACTACATTGAGGAGAATTTCTAGCTGGCAAATGCACCTTGCATTTTTTTTTTTTTTCATCTGTTGCCTAGACCACACTTCATGTATTTTCAGTCTAGCAAGATCTAAATATGATGAATAGTTCTCTACCATCACAGAAAACAGCAGCAATATAGTGGTGGAAATGGTGGTACAATAAGCTGTAAGAGGAGATTTTAGTTATTTTTATTTATTTTTTCTCAGAAGGCTATTTTTACAGAAAATAAATTGTCTTGAGGTTTAAGGTACTTTCATTTTAATGAGACTTAACCTGTTCCTTGCAAGATTATGCCAACTTCTAGAGTAACTACATTGAAGTTCACCATGCTATGGCAATAGTTATGGAGTATGTAGTAGAATATTTGTGTTAGAATTGCTACTGTAACATTTATTACCTTGGATCCTTTCAGAAGTTACAAAAGTACTATCTGCATCTTTTTTCTCCTATAAAGTGGTGCTAATAATAGAACTGAGAGAATCTGCCTTCCTGCCTTACAGGTGTGCCATGAGGAGTGATTTAAGACATGTATTTTTTTTTAGAAAATAAACCTTTAATAAGTGTTAGCTGTTACTATTAAAATCTTGAGTACTTACCTTTATGTTTTGCTTACCTGCTCAAGAACATAAAGTACCTCTTCTACAAAACCACATGACTCTATCAAGCCCTCCTCAGCATATAGAGTTCATTAATCTCATGTCACCTTATCCCTTCAAGTGGCCCTTGGGCTCCTGCCAGCCAGTGTCTCAGTGAACATCGTCCATCATGTTGTCCCTGACTTTCAAAATGGGTTCAGGTTTGATTCCTTTCTTCTCTCATTGTGTGTTTGTGCCCTTGGATTCTTAAACAGTCTTTTCTTGTTCCTTCTGACTCACGTTACTTATTTAGGTCCTCTCAACTTTTGAACTTCATTTCCACATATTGAATTGTGTATGTATGCTATTATCAGTCTATTTTCTTATAGAAGTTTTCATGTCATTGAGAGAAAAGATGTCTTTCTTCTTTCATAATCTCTAATTTGCATAAGAGCCTATTATATAGTATAATCAATACTTGGGTGACTGATTTCTCTTATAAACTAGCACACATGTAGAGAATTCTAGTTTAACATTTTGTTTACATTTTAGGTTTTTCATGTATTTTCAGAAAACAAAGTGTTTCCTTAACTTCCCTAAATAGGCAAATTATTGAGCTTTAAGGAGTAAAATGATAACTTTTGATTCAGCAGATAGGGTAAAAAAACACAGTGAGTACATCTATCTGCTGTCTCAACAACCTGGCAAGTTCTCCTCCAGAATCTCATCTCAGAGCTCTGAGCATTCCCTGTCCCCACTTTGGTACCAAGGACTGAACCCAGGGTGCTTAGCCACTGAGCCACATCCCCAACCCTTTTTTATATTTTATCTGAGCAGGGTTTTGCTGAGCTGTTTAGTGCCGCACTAAATTGCTAAGGATAGCTTTGAACTCACTATTCTCCTGCCTCAGCATTTCAAGCTGCCGGTATTACAGGCATGCGCCACCATGTTCCAGCCTTTGAGGATTTTTATTTATTTATTTTTTTTTTTGGTATTCTTCCCTATGAAGTCCACTGTTCTTTCTTATCCATGAGTTTATAACTCTGCCAAAGAATGGGCAATAAGTCAGAAATATCCATGAATAAAACATGGTCTCAATTAACTGTTAATATTGTGACTGATATATCACACAAGTTGCTGGAATATATTAATTTTATTTAAGGAAACTGCTGTTATATAAATAATCCTCTTTGTGCATCATGAATGGATTTCCAGTTGCTACCTAATTGACCTAATGTCTCAATCTGATTGTAACACAGTTATGTACATACTCTTAGATTTATTGCTGAAATGGTGAATCTTGCCTCCAAACAAGAGTACTGGAGGATGAAGTGGCTATAGTACAAAGAGAAAATCATTTTTATTTATCTATCAGTTCAGCTCTAGGGAATAGTGAAATTATTACGAGTAAAAGCTGTTCCAGCAAAAGGTCATCGGCTTTACTTTATTAATTTAATGTACATAAAATTATAGTTATAATAGGGCATCTTAAAATTTATTGACCTGCTCAACATGAAGGCAGACATTAAAAATTACTGAAATGACAGAGCATATTATCATGTACGGATTTGCAGCTTTGGAAATTTTTAGCATAATTTGAGAGTGGTGGTGTTTATGTTTGAGTGAGTTCTATTAAAAAAAAAACATATTTGCTGAACTGCTACCAGCTACAAATAAAAGACAGGATGAAAGAAAAACAGGTGGAAGTAACATGACCCTCAAAAAACCTATAGTCTAGTGAGGAAGATAAATATTTTAAAAGACAGTTAATATAAGGAAATAAAAGTTTTGAGAATGGTTAACATGAGATGATGAACACAGAGGACAAACATTTATCCCACTTTTAGAAGTTTAATTTCCAGTGGCTGGAGAAGAACTTTGTTCCATTAACTGGATATAATGACCTGTCACTTCTACTTCTTAGCTCCAATGCATCATTTCTCAATAGTGACAAGAACCAACCTGAAGGATTGCTAGATCATGTTGAACTTACTTCTGATGACAGAGATCAGGGCTCAGCCCCATGTCAAACACTTCTGTTGCCATGGATTCCAAATTAAATGTTTCTTTGATCAGGGTATGGGGAACCTTGTTCTATTCATCATCATTTAACTGCACAAGCTACAGCATATTTCTCTGATCTTTGTTGCTCCTGACAGCAGAGGAATTGAACATAAAACTGAACACAAATGATTAGAAAACACCACCTGTTCAGTACTTAATACAAAGAGAAAATCATGGTTGTGCTATTTGGAATAGAAATTCATTAGCATTAGCTCAGCTTGTCATTTGTATCACCAATTATGAAAAGCCTAACTTACTAAGTGCATGGGATGAAATAGCATGTGACAGATACCTGTTTTCTCTGTGAATTCCCCTCTGAAGATGTCAAGGACAGTGTGTGACTGATGAGGCTACTGTAGACCTGTCTCTAGATCACAGCACTTGTTGTTTGGAACATAAAAATAAGAGAAGTTATTTGAAAGTAACAATACATCAATAAAATGTATTACATAGCCCAAAAGGTGGCCTGCAAGCACTCAGTTGTGACCTACAGCTATCCTGCTGTAAAGAACAAGAAAAAAATGTGGAGTCCAGCTCAAAATCCAGAACCTTTGAATTTACATTTACAAGTACAAGAAGGCCAGATGAATCATATGGATTTGCCTTCTTCTTTTGACCAAAAACATTTCAAGAGAGCCATTAAACTGCAAATAAACGAAGGAAGCACTCAGTAATCATAAGCAAGACAAAATTTAACTTTTCATCTTCCAGTGTGCTTACTACTTCTCAAAGAAAATTCCTCAGTCGTAGTCAATAATTGCCTTTCTACACATCTACTTTAGCTACTCAAGTGATCTTTTATTACAACAGGTAACAAAAATTTAGCTTTACTTAAATCTGAATAGTATGCACAAAAAACATATCTGTTTTTAAGAAAACAGATTTAATCAGATCAAGACCTATATCATAAAATTCAAAAACCAATGCTATGTTTAGTGTGTTTTTGGTTCTTTGACTATTGGACCTAGAACATAGGAACCAATACTGATTTTATGTGTAGGGACCAATACTGATTTTATGTGAAGTGCAATATATAATATTGTGAATTACATATCTACAGTAGGCAGAGTTTTAAAACGAACCCCCCATCATTTCCACCCTCCATCATTCACACTGCATGTAAACTCTTCCCTTATGTGTGAACAGGACTAGTAAATAAGATGTAATATAACTTTTGTGATTGCACTATTTTATGGAAAATGTTTTTTTTCAGATGTATTTAACATTCCTTAGTAGAGGAATTAAAGTAAATCAAAGAGGAGACTTGGCCCCATTAAGTGAACCATTAGAGGAGATGGAATTCAAAGTGTGATGAATTCTGCTGTCCTTGAAGAAGCAAAGTGCTATGTCCTGCAATCATGGGCATATTCAGAAGCTAAGAATGGCTTGCACTTGACAATAAACAAGAAAACGAGGAACTCTACCACAAGGAACTGAATTCTGCTTACAGCCAGTGAGGACTCCAAGTGTCAGAAGAACCCGAAGCCCTGGTAGACACCTTATTTTTAACCTGATGTGCCCTTGAACTGAGGACCTTGCTAACTTCTACAGACTTGAACAACAGAAACTGTGGATGATAGATTTGTGTTATTTTAAACTGCTGTTTTTTTTTTTAAACTTGCTGCCCAGCAATAGAACATTAATGAAAACAAAGCCCTTTTTATTTTATGTTTCTTTTGATTTTTGAAATGAGGAAACTCAATGAAATGTTCAGATTGGCACACAAGTGAAAGTTCTATGGCCCTATGACTCATTATGTGGGATCATTATACTAAACAGTGATGCCTATAATAGATGAAAATCTAAGAGGAAGCAGGCATCTACAGGGGTAGACAGAGACATAACACTGGGCAACAAGATGGAAGTAGATAGAGTGAACAGAACCCAGTATTCAAAGCAAAGAATGAAGAAGTTAACTTCAGAGTAAATCTCAAAAAACACCTATGGTAACCAGTGGACTTGCAAAAGTATACAGAGAAAATGCAAAGCTCATTTACTTGGTTTAGTCTATTATTGTACATAGTAAACTTTCATTATAACAGCTAGAAAATGCAGAGAAGATATAGCTCAGAATGTTCTTCAAAACCAAAATAAGAAAAGTGCGGCAAGTTTTAGAAAAAAGGGATAATGGTTTAGGAATTTGGGACACTTGAAACTACTGGGCCCAGCTGTCCAGGGGTATGAGAAAAACAAAAATGTCTTAAATAAACAAGGGTCAAAATATCACACACTTAAAGAAAGCCAGTAATTAAAATCATGCAAGTTTACCCTGAAATATTTAGTAGGATAGAAGCAGGAGAAGGGAAAAGAGATAAAAAGTTCTTTCTGAGTTGTAGTTTGGCAGGAAAAATACGATAGAAAATAACAAATTTTATTAACCAAATAATGAGTAAAAAGAAAAATATGAAGGCCCTGAGGCACTGGATTCCAGAACCACAGTTCAAATGGGAAGTTGGTAAGAAGACTAGGGATTTCTACTAGTAAACTAATAAATATTGTTTCATTTTGTTTTTCAGATTAAAATGCACTCCCAATACAAATATGTCCTTGGGAGTTATAGAGGAAAGTTCATCTCTTTCCTTTCACAACCTGTCCTTCAGAAAACTGAGGAGGAGTTCCTCAAATCCTTGTCACTGTCTCATCCCTGTACCATGAGCCAAAATAGGATTTTAAAATCTTTTAGAAATTACTCACAGGAGAATCTCACATACCATGTATTTTCCTCATAGATAAATGAGAAAAACTTTTTGATGTGAAGTCAGAGTGATAAATAACTCTGAGATGTGGGGGAAACCATATGCCCCTGAATGACCTCCTTAAGGCCCATAACCCAGACATGGAAGGGAGATACAGTTGATGCATTGCTAGGGCTGGGAAGGCTGCTGTGTGACTCATGCAGGGCAACATTACCTCACCACCTGACAAGAAACAGGCATCCCTGTGTCCTTGGAGACTCTTACATAATGACTTATTTGTAAATCAGATAATAGAGCCTAAAACTCTTAGAGATGCATAGATTTCATCCTATAAATTAAAAATATGCAGAGTATAAGGAAGTACAAAAATACAAATAGAATAAAATGAAATCCATTAGGATGGAACTAGCATTGAGGCTTGACAATGACATAATTGGTTGTTGTCAAATTGATCACCAAACCTTTTGCTTAAACATGGACTGACATTAATTTAGAGCAATAAGAGAACTTGACTTTGATATACTTCAGCATTAATCTAAGTTTTATACCTGGGATTTCAAAACTCTGGGATCTTTACTTTTTTAAGTATTTTTAGTTGTAGATGGACACACTACCTTTATTTTGCTTAGTTTTTTTTTTTTTTTTAACGTGGTGGGTGCTAGATATCAAACCCAGTGCCTCAGGCATGCCAGGCAAGTGCTCTACCACTGAGCCACAAACCCAGCCTCTCTGTGATCTTTCTTAAGGTAAATGTGATCTGTCTCAAATTTCTAAGGAGTTAAATGTATTTTTTGTATAATCCTTATTGTTGCAACAAATATTTTGGGCTCATAAAAAAAATTTAAAATAATATTTTAGATTATTGTTCAAGACTATGACTAGAATTGCAAATTAAATGAATAAAACATTAAGAAAACATAAGCTCATAAGACAAAAGCTCGTCACATAAACTTAAAGACATAAGATTATAAGACAAAGCCTCTTCACAAAGAGCTTTTCACCTTTTAGAATATATTCATCATATTATTTGAGACTGAGACTTGAGCATTTTTATTGTACATAAAAATGTGAGGATATTTCATTGTTGTGTTCAGTGGAATGAAAAAAATTCAAAAGTGAATTGGACATTGACATTAATATGATAGTTGCAATATTTAATTTGCATATCTAACCATATATTTCCCCAAAAGATAAATGAGAATTTTTTGATGTATATTTAGAGATTGATAAAGTGATAGCAGAAGCAAAGAGGTATTTATTTGCTATAGTGGTGTGGTTAGAAGCTACCCGTTATTCATGGCATGGGGCTAGTTAGTCATATTTTAACTACTACAATGTTTAGCTGGTTCCTAAATGCTCCTAAAAATATAGAGAAATTCTATTAATTTAGCATTTTCAGCCATAAATATAAAGAAAATACAACTCTTGGTAAAATAGCTAAAACAGGAAATTATGTAAGAATTTTTGTACAGGTAGGATTGTTACAATTTTCTTTGATAGTTGTAAGAATAAGCTGATTATGTTTTTCATTGTTTTTTGAGAAGTAAATAAATGTACATATGAAACAGTTATTGATAGTATTTTTATAATTCAATCAATAATATTCTATCAAGTCTTTCTAAAAATGAATAGTTAACTAAGACAATACTAAGCATATTATTGTCAATTCTTATTGTTACTATAGAAGAATTTAAGCATCAAAAGGAAAACTCAATTTGAGCAGATGAAAAGATGTTTTGCAAGTAGAATTCAATGTCATGATCTGAAATAATATTAAAATAAACTTGTCTAAAATATAAAATTTGGAAGATTTCAAATAAAATATTACTTTCTAGAATCTCATGGAATATCTCTTGGCATCTGAACATCAAAAGATTTGGAAAATTGCTTTGTGATTTTGTGGCAACAATAAGTTAGAGATAAGGAAATGCTGGCCTTCTTTCATAGGTTTTATTTCCTCTGATCAACTATCAATTAAAATAATTTTTCCTATATCTATAGTACCAACTGGCAATTCTCATTTGTTATCTTCATTAGAGACTGTTGTTATATTGTCTTCATTTTAATTGCTTGCATGGTTCTGAAGGAATTCCAAGTTTCTTTATTTGGTCTTGATAGCATATGATGACTTTTGACCTGAAATTTGCAAATTATTTATTCTGACTTGATAATAGAATCTTCCAGTCCCATCAGTTCATTTAAGCTAGTGCACATCTAGTAAAATAATTCCATATTACTATCAAAGAATAAATGAGCTGAATAATTCACACAAAATCATCAGCTAGTTAATGACGGATCTGAAAATCTGAAAAATAGAATTCTTGACTCTTGTCCAGTTAGTAATTTTAAACTGTTGATGGGTTGCAGTCATTTTAACTATCATAGTAAATAACTAAATAGACAAATAATCCTAACCCTGGAATTCTAGATAAACTTTGATAAGTAAAAAATTATGCAAATTCATTTCCAAACATATAACTTACTTATTTTTTTCTGATTTAATTCAGGTTGTACCTTTCTATTAAACAAAATACTTGCTACTATGTAAATAAGACTTTTGAAAAGTAAAGGTTGTGTAAAATAGAGATTTTTGTCAATACCATCTGTGATTGTGTCATTCCAGTGAGTTATCAATAAGTATGTATGAAGGAATTCAAGAAGTCAAAATCCATCTTAGAACACATATGGTTTGATAACATTATTTTAAAGGGAAGAAATATAGCCATGTGCTTCATATACTGAGTTCTTATCTCCTATCTGAAAATGCACATTTTTTTTAGATTTGTTATTCATTTTAACCATCACAGACATACTATTAATTATATAATGTTATTATGTACATTTTTCAAATAAAAAAACTGAAGTCTAGGAAGGTCAAGTTCTCAAGTTAGTTAAAGGCAAGCAATCTTATCCTGATGTCTCTGAGCTAAAAATGTCCATGTTAAACCTAGAAAACTATATAAAACATATCTTGCCTTTATTTTGTATGATCTATTGAGTGGAAGTAGTGGTAAACCCACTGGACCATGACTGGGCAAATCATATTTATAGTCTGCATGGTGAGGGAAGTAGAAGAACTATAGGTTGGTGGACTCAGAGACTCACAGCACTAACATCCACCATTATTCCTAATATCATTAAAGTTAGGACATGGTTGTAAATCACCCCCACCTGGTAGTGGCATTTTCAGAAGTAGTTAGACACTACATGATTAT
This sequence comes from Urocitellus parryii, assembly GCF_045843805.1. Taxonomy (NCBI): domain Eukaryota; kingdom Metazoa; phylum Chordata; class Mammalia; order Rodentia; family Sciuridae; genus Urocitellus; species Urocitellus parryii. The sequence continues at coordinate 140,544,082 of NC_135535.1, read as the reverse complement.
GTGGTATTATAAAGTTTATCTAGTTTACCTGGTGAGGTCATTTGAAATTCAACATGAAATCTGTATGAAATATTTTTTTTTCTATTACCTCATATATGTTCAGAGATGACATGGAAAGAGTTTGTGCTTCTAACCATGATGGAGTATGGAAAGAGACGGGTCTTTAGAGATTTATAGTGCAATAAGTGAGCACCATCCTATGATGATAAAATCAAGAAATGAAACAGTTGGTATAAATTTAGAATAAGAAAAATATTCACAGTAATGTAAACCAAGTACTCCTGGACCAAATTGCCTAGTTTATCTTCATAATATGAAAGAGTTACCATTGGTTACATTAAAGCAGTAAAAAAGAAAATTAAATACAGAAAAAGATTCTATCCATAATTAGTGTTTTCAATAGCCACTAATGTCAACATATTTGAAAACTATGAATAAACTTAAGAGAAATAGTAAAGGGATAATACAAAGTAAAAATGTGTGTGTTGGCGGGGGTGATATTAATCAGTTCAAATGTAAGGTATTCTAATAAACAACATAAGGACACTGTTCCAGTGTACAAAGTCCTTTAAATAAACCTTGATGGTGATACTGAAATTAAATTCATGTACTTGTGAAGTGGCAACACTTTTATGCCCTATGGTTGTAGAAGAGTAATTAAACAGAAATTATTTTAGAGCTTGAAAGTCTTTAACATTATTAAGACTGACTAGGATATTGCTGAAGGCATCCTTGAATACTATACTGTGCTTCAGACAGTATTCACTTCTGTAGCAGACTTATATGGTTCCATAGAGGATACTTTAGAAAAGAAAAAAATGTATCCATTAATATACTTTTTCAAATTCATTTCATAGTTATACTGGTCCCACTTTGGAAACAAACTCAGGATATTCATAAAGTCCTTATTAATTACAATTAAGTTAATTTATAATTTTGTCTGCATGGCAGGATTTGTGCTTTTTGTGCACATGGAAAAGAAACAAAAGCATGATAATTAATTTTGTGGTACTTTTTTTTAAAACAATTTCCAGTTTCTTTATATGTTTGGATGATTCATTTTATTTGTGAATTTAAAAAGAGATGAAAGTTAATTCTGGGTTTACTTAGGTATCCTCACTAAATTTTGCTACTGATGAGGTCAGAGAAGTACCCAACATCGATTGTTATCTATTGAGATTTATGGCCATATGAATATCTTGTGCATACACAGTGGTATTTTTACACCTAGATTTGTCTAGTCAAGAGTTTGAATAGTAGTTCTGCCACTAATTGGGCTGTTGAATATTGATATTTCAACATTATGCTTTCCTTGTCTAAATATAGGAAGCAATGAGGCTTCCCTTTAGTATGAATTATACACATACAAAAATTAACACAGAACACCAAGAGCATTATGTCATACTAAACAAAATTTAGCTATATTTCTTTACTGTTGGAGAAGAAGGTAATGAGCAGGTAATGCAAATACTCTTCCAGCTTCCCACCAGACACTTCCTCTCAGGCCAGCAGCAGGCAGAAGGCCAGTGTGCTTAGTGCCTACATAATATGCAAGTGCTACAATGAACAATGAGATTTAAATTAGGGAGAGAGACCCTCCAATCCTCTCTCCCAAATATTGGGTTCTCTCCATACTTGTGATGAAACTCATCAATAATCTGGGCTCATAGATGAACTTCAGCTACCCATGTTTTTTTTTTTTTCCATTACATATAGTTGCTTTTTAGATCCACAATTTATCGTTTAAATTTACATTTCCCAGGGATAAAAGACATCAAGTTTCAACAGCATCATTTTACAAGCATATCTCAAAAAACCCTTTTTTAAATCATTTATATGTAAATAAATTCCAGTGTATATTTTGCTATTCTCTCTTAGATGTGTAAAAGAAAAAGAGAAATTGCCATTGCCTTTTTGCCAGTGAGTAGCTTAGTCATTTTGATGCTGTGACTTTTTTTCCCTAAAGACCTACATGGTTCTTTCTGTTGCTGAGGTGATGAAACACTTTTGATTTATAAAATTTCATTGTTCAATTTTAATATATTAGTTTCTTTATAAAATGAAGGGCTATCACTTCTGTTTAATACTTACTCTCATTCAGAATATCAGACCTTCCAGATTTAGTTTCTTAAGGAATAGATTTTAAAATGTCAAATATGATTATTATTTTGATATTACACTTCTCTAAGCCTGGCTGATTGGATGTTGTATCATGTGATTTTACTCATTAAGAAAGTTTTTTTCAGAGTCCTACTTTTAATGATGAGAAAACATCTTGCCCTTCTAAAACTTGACTGGGATTCTCTTTTACTGGGTAAAAGAGAAAAATGACTAGATTAAGAAGCTGGATCTCTTCGTCATCCTTATATTTAGTCTTTTGCATAAGACATGAGATATAAAATTGTTCTTACTATTCTGAGATAAGCAACTGGAGGCTATCATGAGCCACTAGCTAGCATATATCTGGTAAAACGATCCTTGTCATTTAGACTCAGTGCAGTGAGATCATGTCTGCCCAGGTAATTGCAAACAACAACACTTCACACATTTTTATATGAAACCTGAATTCATTAACATTTGCTGACTATTTGACTATTTGCCAAATGTATATTTGTCAGAATCAAAGAGTGAGAAAGTGTTCATCCATTCATTAACAAATGATGAACAACTTGTGCCAGATATTTAAAGTGGTCAAATTGAATTAAATTGTTTAAAAGAAACACCTTTGCATTCAAGAATCTAAGCAGCTATTGTGTAATACAGTGGAGATAGGGAATTTTAATACAATACAACATGTTTTACAGTAAGTTTAATTACAATACTACACAAAGGGTCAGAGCAGACAGAAGTCTTATCCAATTCAGGAGGGTCAGTGCCATGGCTGGAAAAAGCATATTAGTGAAAGAGTCATGTTTCATCTGCCACTTTTATAACTTATGGACTTCATTCCTACATTAGTTATTACTTGTCCAAGATTAGAAAACCATGAGTCAACAGAATGGAGAATAATTCTAGGACTCCTGAGAGGCCTTTCTATATATCTCTCTGGAAATTGAAAAATGTCTGCATCTAATGATTCAACCAACTGTAGAACAAAAATTGTTTAAAAAGGATACTGAACATGTACAGATGATTTTTTCTTGTCACTATTTCTAAAACACTACAACATAACAAATGTTTGTATAGAATTTTCAATATATTAAGTATTAAAGGTAATCTGGGTATGATTTGAAGTATATAAGAAGATGGTATAGATTATCAAAGTACATAGGAGCATCATGTAGGTTTTATGTAGGTATAGCTCATTCTATATAAGGGACTTGAATACCCACACATTTGAGTGTCTGAGTAGGCTCCCAGATACTAAGAGATAACTGTATGTATATAATTTTTTAAATATTTCTACAGAAACTATCCAAGAAGTTTAAAATTAGACATGAAAATGTTAAGAGTAGGAATAAATGAAATTCCATAGCTAGCCAAATACTATGGTATTTTTAGTGTTAAAATATATTATAACCTGAAATGATATATTGTCTATTCTCTAGAAATTGTTTCTCCAGAGATGTAGCCAAAGAACACTTTCCCCCTAATCTACACTACACTAAGAAAGTGACTCATTATTGTGACAAGTAGATTTATCAGTGTTATCTGCAGGTCCCAGAAGTCCAGAAAATGATCTAGAAACAAACTGGCTATTCTAGAATTTTTTCCTGGAAGAGAGGTGGTGAAATCTAAGCCTTACTTACAGACTCTAAATGACACTCAAGTAATATAAGCCATATTGGCAGAATGTCCCTACCTCCATATCTGACTGACAGACCAAGTGTAAGCTCAGTTTAGAGATGTTGGAACAGTATATCAGCCCCTTTCTCATAGGAACAGAATAAGTTGAAGCAGAACACATGATGAAATAATTAGAGACTTTCATTCTCTAGAGATATTTATGAACCAGAACACTCTTTCATTCACTAGATTTATAACACATGGAAATATTTTATGATGTTCTGAGACTTCATTTTATTAATCCCCAAAATGAAGCTGTAATAACTTCTCTTTTATAACTTTCATTTTAGTTTATGGTAATAGCCAGAAAGCAAATTGACCATATTTGTATGAGTATATAGTGTGAGTATCATCTCACAGAGATTAAATAAAGGAGATAGTTTACACATCATAATGGAAGGGCTTCTGAGGAAGTGATGTTTGAATGAATAAGAAAAGATCTTCTATGTTGAAAAGATTGTGAGTCAAATTTCTTCACATCCAAATAATAGCAAATAAAAAGTTCCTGTGCTGAGGAATGGAGGAACTTTGAATAGAGAAAAGGGGAGGAAGAGGAAAGGAGGAAGCTTGAAGGTAGGAATGATGGTGGAATGAGATGGACATCATTATCCTAGGTACATGTATGGAGACAGGAATGATGTGACTGTACTTTGTGTGCAGAGAAATGAAAAATTGTGCTCCACTGTATACTATGAATTGAAATGCATTCTGCTTTCATGTATAACAAATTAGAACAAATAAATAAATAATTTTTTAAAAAATAATGATAAAAATAAAAAGTACCATTCTGAGAAACATCTTGAACTATTTAAGTAAATAAAAGATGGATATTTTGGGTTGGGGAAAGGACAGAAGCCAAGAGTCATGGGAAATACGATTGGAGAGTTAGACTGGAGTTTTGGTAAAGACTGTAGGGCTCAATTTAAGAAAAATGAAAGACATGAAAACAAGAAATAGATATGGTCTGATAAAGATTTTTTGAAGAACTTCTTAGACTACCTTGAGACAAAGGAGTCAAGATTAGAAGAAGAGAAACTGAAAATGAAGAAAAGCACAGATAATGCAATATGGATTAAGATGGGGCAGTAAAGATGAATAGAAGTACTTGGATTTAAGACACATTTTAAAGAGTTAAATTGACAGGAGTTAACAATAAATTTTATGTAGGGGACAGAGGAAAGGAAAGACTCAAGCCCTACCCCAGGCAGTGCCCTGAGACAATTGTTGATGTTCTATTCAGAAATGAGGGAAGCCTCCTGTATGCATATGCACAATCAGAAGTGACTGCAGGGTATCCAGTGTTATCATTAAGCAGGCCGCCTAACACACATATGTGAATTTTTGACGCAGTTTTGACGACATGGCATACTTTATAATGAATATCTCACTCTTTGATGTGCACTAGGAACTCAAAAAATATAAAATGTGTCATATTTTAAAAATGGGATACAAAGAAAGATTTATACATAAGAATTTTCTTAATCTGGTATTTTAGTAATGATCATCATAATATGTAATTTAATTCTAGCTCTTAGATGTTATTTAATTTCTGCATGGCAAGTTGAGAGAATTTGCTTAGTTTGGTGTGGAGTCTTAGTCTTATTTAATAAGAAAAAGAGAAAAATGAAAAAATGGTTCAATATCATTATCAAATTAGAAGGTATGATGAAAATCTATACAGGTATCAAATATGGACACATGTGTCACATTGAAATTTCAGTTCTGCCACCTTTTAGCTTTGTCATCATGAGGTGGCCACTAAGCATCTCTGTTTCTCAATTTCCACATCTGCAAAATATAGACAATGATAGCAATGATGTGAGGGGTTTTAAAAGGACAGATTAGATTATACATTTAAAGCAGATAGCACAAGCTGAAATAACTATGAATGTAAAAGAATGAAATGAGTGATAGTACATGTGACATGTTATTATGAAAAGATTGCAAAGATTTTAACTTCCTTGGATATATAACGAGGAGTGTGATAATTGGATAAAATGGTGGTTCCAGTCTAATCTTTCTGAGTAATCTCCATACTGCTTTTCAGAGTGGTTGCACCAATTTGCAGGCTCACCAGTAATGTATGAGTGTACCCTTTGCCCCATATTCTCACTAACATTTATTGTTACTTGTATTCTTGATAGTTTCCATTTCACTGAACTGAGATGGAATCTCAGTGTACTTTTAATTGACATTTCTCTAACTGCTAGAGATGTTGAACAATTTTTTCAAATATTTGTTGATCATTTGCATTTCTTCTGTGAACTGCCTGTTCAGTTCCTGTGCCCATTTATTGATTGGGCACAGTGACATAGTCACATCAATATTTATAGCAGCACAATTCACAATAGCTAAGCTATGGAACAAGTCTAGGTGCCCTTCAATAGATGAATGGATAAAGAAAATGTGGTATTATCTACACAATGGATTATTACTTAGCCATAAAGAGGAATGACTTTATGACATTTACCAGCAAATAGATGGATCCAGAAACTATCATGCTAAGGGAAGTAAGCCAATTCCAAGAAACCAAAGGTCAAATGTCTCTGATAGGTGGAAGCCAAACCACAATAAGGATAGTGAAGATAAAAAGGGCAGTAAGTTAGACAATAGGGAATGGAGGAAAGGGAAGAGGCCATAAGAAAATGAAGAACAGTGGAATGAATCTGGCATAGTTTTTCCATGTACATATATGAAAATAACACAGTGAATCCCACCACGTACATCTATAATAATTGTACTCTAACTACAATTATATATATTATAATATATAAGGTATATTCCATGCTTGTATTATTATATCACAATGGATTCTTCTGTCATGTATAACTTAAGTGAACCAATAAATATGTGTATAAAAAGACTTCAAATAAAAATTATGGAATTATGAGTAGAGAATATTAATAAATTAAAGTATTTGAAAATAAAGCACTTATGATTTCACAATACATTACTTCAGATGTTGGCCTTAAAAAGAGACAAACTTTGTAGTTCTGATTTGCATTTTAATTATCATTAATGAGTTTGAACATTTTTCTTGTAGCTGTTGACCATTTGAAAATGCTCTTTAGAAACATGTTTTTTTTTAAGTCTTTTGTCCATTTTAAAAACATTTTGTTTTCTATTTACTTATAGTATTTCCTCACATAGTTTGAAAATCCACTCATCAGATAATTTGCAAATATTTCCTTTTGTAATATAAGCTTTCTTTTCATTTTATTTATTGTTTCCTTCATGCACAGAAGGCTCTGAGTTTAATGTAGACTCACTTGCTTATTTTAGCTTTTGTTGTATGTGATTTGGGTGTCATATCTAAGAGGTCATTGTCAAGAAGCTCATTCCTAGTAGCTTTATATTTTTAAGTCTTATATTTAAGACTTTAATTCATTTTGTATTAATTCATGTGTTGATTTAAATCTCTAATGTGAAACCTTCAATAAATGATTAGGTCTTGAGGCCTCTGCCCTCATAGTAGGTTTAGGGTTTTTGTAAGACAGACTGCAGGGAAACCTCTTCTCCTCTTGCTATGTGAAGAAACAGTGAAAAGCTCCACCTTTGAAGCAAAGAGTAGGTTGCCACCAGGCACCAAAACTCTTAGTACCTTGATCTTAGCCACAAATTTGTGAATAGAAAATTTCTGTTGTTTATAAACCAAAATACCTTGTTATAAAAGCCCAATGGCATCTCTCTCTCTCTCTCTCTCTCTCTCTCTCTCTCTCTCTCTCTCTCTATAGATAACTTTGACTAATATACATCTTTTAGGATGGCTCTAACCAACAAATGAAAAGAGAACAACAGTAAACAATGATGCAGAATATGGAATCCTTACACACTTATATTAAGTGGTGCAGTAGCTATAAAAAACAGTGTAGAGATTACTTAAATATTAAGAATAGAGCTATCATATTACCCAGCAATTACAATTGGGTACACATCTAAAATGATTGGTATCAAGATTTCAAGATATCTGTTATCCCACATGTATTGCAACATTAGTTACAATAGCCAAGATTTATAGAAAGAACACAAATTTCAATTATTATGGAATGAATTTTAAAAAATATATATGTATATGTTTATACACATTATATATGTGTACATTTGTACATAGGGAATAAAATGTAAGTTTGTAAGAATATACTCTGTTATTTGTAACATTATTTATGAATCTTGAATACATTATGCTAAGGGAAATATGCCTATCCAGGAGATCAGTTACTGCCTATTTCCACATATTTGTAGTAATCAAATTCATAGATGTAGAGAATATAATAGAGGTTAACAGACCTGGGGGTGGGGAAAATAGGGAGTTGTTTTTCACTAGATACAGAGTTTAAGCTCTGTTAGGTGAAAAATTCGAGGGATCTGTTGTGCATAATAGCCCTTTTGGTCAATACCTCTGCAAGGCCTTCACAAGTTATGAAGAGGCTAGACCTCATCTTATAAAAGCTCTTCACAAATAATAAAATCTAAAAACAACCATGAAGGCCCATAAAGAAGTGTTTAAAGTACTGGATATATTTATTATGTTGACTTTGGCAGTGTATGATAGGTGTTTGTATAAGTTTAGACTCCTCAACTTGTATACTTTAAATAATGTATGATTCTTCACACATCAATTATAAATGATAAAAAAAGTTTTTTTTTAAAAAATATGTCTTTTATTATAGTAATAATTTGAGGAGTACCCAGCAGTAATCCTACTTCCATCTGTGATGTACCAACTTCTTTTCCTTAATTAATAACTTCCGATTTGAGTTTCCACCCTTTGAGTTAATCTAAAAATAGATTTATTCTAATTGGTGCATTATTTCATAATAGACTTAGCTGTTAAATCAAATTAAAGAATAAAATACTTTAAAAAGAGGGAAATCTTATTAAAAAGAAATAGCTCAAGGTCATAAAGAAACTTCTTAGCAATTTGTAGTTGCCAAAATAAGAGCAGCTTCACTGTGGTATTATTCAGCATAATAGAAGAAACGTTGAGCTCATGCATTATTCACATTTTTTTTCTGAATCTGAACTAAGTATGAAAAGTGATGAAAAGGAGAAGCTTGTAACAGATTTTTTTAAAGCTGGAGACAGTTTTGTGTAATTCACACACTGCTATCATGTGAGTTCATGGAAGCATTACAATACTGTTGACTTTTTTGAGAAAGAGGCAAATAGACTTAATTTTAAGATTAGTTTTCATATTGCTTTAATTTTTTTCCTTAGGAAAGAGGCACAAAATCTACTCAAACAAGCACAATGTTGTTGTTGTTGTTGTTGTTGTTCTTCTTCTTCTTCTTCTTCTTCCTTTTTTTTTTTTTTTTTTTTTTTTTGGTCAACTTAATTGGCAGAAATTGATGCAAGCTGCTTCTCTGTTCTTAAAGTCTGGTGTTGGGACCATTGTAGAGTCTTGCTAAGGCAGTGAGATAAATTGCCCAGAGACTAAAGAAAACACCCACAGACAGTATGCAAGACATAAGATTTATTAAAAACTGTTTACAGGGAAGGACCAGTGGTGACAGGGTGCTTCATCAAATAGCATCATGGACAAGTGGCACATATCCTGTTCACAGTGCCCTCAATTCTGTGACCATCACCACGGAAAGAGGACTTGAAAAGGGACTGAAGCAGTGACATCATAACTTTGCTTAGTCTGCTTTGTTCCTTGTGTGACCACATTTCAAGGAGAATCTGTCCAGATGTGCATGCAAAAAATACAGTTCCTATAGATACACCTTGCCTTATTTACAGAACACATGAGAAAGAAAGAGTGTCCTTCAAGAGAGTATTTATCTGGCATTTCAGTGCAACCCTTCTCTTAATGTTCCCTTAACTTGGCTGGGTTCTTGGGCTTGGAATGGGGAGTTTCAGTGACATGGCGTTTTATTATCTTTTTTTTGGATGGTATATCTAGGTTCAACTTCTGCAAGCATTTTAGTTGGGTGGATGATTTTGTGTGTGGAATTTTAGATCTGAAGATCTTTGCTACTGATTCCACTCACATGGGCTCTAATGGAAATGTGATTTCTTCGTCCCCGTTTTCTTTTTCTGCACAGAACTTGTTTATAAACTCACTTGCCTTTGATAGCTCGGTCCAGTCACCTTAAGAACTTTTCCTCCTCTGGGCTATTTCTGTAATGTTCATGTCACATTTCTCTCTCATCAGCTTCTCACACAACAAATTCTCCATTCCAGGATTTTATCTCAGGATTCATATTTATTTGCCCAAAATTGAAGAATTGTATTAATTCAACAAATAAGCACTGAACCTTTATTATATGGCATAGATTGGGCAGAATAACTGGCACTACTTCTAAAGAGGAACAACAAGATCTCTGTAAAGGAAGACAAAAGAAAATGTATCATGTTTTTGTTTTTTGACTGTAATTTTACTTCTAAAACTTTGCCCCCAATCCTCACAATTGACATTATGAAAATGTACATGCCTTAAATGTAACTGCAAAATATTAGAAACAACCTAAATTTCTATACTTAAGGAATAAATTGTGGTAAATATAAAATTAGGATACTAGGCAGATATAAATGAAGCATATCCCTACAAACTTATGTGGAATAATTGCTATGTTATATTATTAAGTGAAAAAAAGAAAATTTTGATGATTTATCCATATTCTACTTTTATTAAAAAATAAGAATAAGTAAAAATTTAAAAAATCAAGTGCCTGCTTATTTAAGCAAAAAATAAGTGCTGGAAGAATAAAGCAATAAAAACTGAGGTTGGTTACCTACAAAACATAGATGAGAATTGTATATAAAGGGTAGAGGAATGGAGGGAGGAGATGTGTACTCCCTGAATGTATTTTTTTTTTTTTGGTGCAGTATGAAAATTGAAATCATGATAATCTTTCATCTGTTTTAAAGGAAATAAATAAAACCATCAAAGATAGAGGGATTGAAAATGGAATAAAACAAAAAAATAAATGAATATAACCATATGAAAGTAGAAGTATGAGGGAAAAATTACCCCAAATAATATAGTTTTAGTGCTATAAATCCTTATGTTTAAGAAAAAATTCTAATCAAATATTAATTTGTAGCTATTTTTCTCAAAGATCTATATTAGCAATCATGAAATTATATTTACATTTTTCAGAATGGAATAAATGAGTAAATTATCATGGATAATAAGAACTGGGGTTCTCCTATGATGGTTGCAAATGCGGGAGAGAGAAGACTGAAATAAATCCTACCAGTTTGGGTTGGACTTAAAGATGTTGGTGTTGTTTCCTGGGATTTAACATATATTTGCATAGGTAGCCTAATGCAGAAACAGATGAAAGGTGTACATGTGTGTGTATTTATATGTGTATGAATGTGGGGATGTGTACATGTGTGTATTTGTGTGTGTGTGTGTGTGTGTGTGTGTGTGTGTATGTATGTTATAATGACCAGGCCAAATGAGAGGCCCTAGAAGTCATTAAAATCTAATATCAACAATAATACTTACTAGTATATTTTGATTTCTAGATAGCATTATCCTGGGCTGGGGATATAGCTCAGTTGGTAGGGTGCTTGCCTTGCATACATAAAAGGCCATGGGTTCAATCCCCAACACACACACACACATGCAAAATAATAATAATAATAATAATAATTATTATTATTATTATCCCTTAACCAGATCCAAGGTGGGGAGTGGATTGTGGCTCAGTTGCAGAGCATTGTATCCATCTACAATTAAAAAAAAAAAAAGAAAGAAAGAAAGAAGATCCAAGTATATTTAGAGAATGACTAATTCTATATCAAAGCTGGCAAAGATAAAATGAAGCTGGAATATCTTGATAAAACAAAAGGTATGGAAGAGCTCAACAAATGCTGGGGAAATCTCATAAGGACTTAGAATTCAATTTGAAAGATGCCAAATAAGTCAAATCTAGGATAATATGACCATTAAATTCAATAAACAATGATGTTGAACTGAATAAAATAAGAATCCATAAGCTCAAAATCAAAAGATGTAAAAGAAATGATACAATTAGAAAATCACCATTTGGCAACTACCGTTAACAACTGATCCATGCAAGAATCATGAAGAAATTCTGAAACTATTCAGTGAATGTTTGAAGAGTAATAGAAGGTTTATATAATCTTAGAGAAGCATTCAACAGAACATTTACTAATTGTAAGGTATAAAATAGCAATTTTAATGGAAAAAACTGTCAGACAGCCCTTTAGCTAAATTTGCAAAATTATAGATATTGGTATTGACAAATAGCATATATTCCTTATACAATTCAGATAAGAATATTCATCATCACTGATACAATATTCAGGACAATAGTAATTATATTAAATTTATCTAGAAGAAGTATCAAATAAATTCAATTAGGCTAACATTTAATAAAGTAATTATCCAGCAAACATCAAAAATGTTAAAACTATAAGCACAGTTCAAGATTAAATGTTACTAAATAGGTATGGCAATATAATACAAGTGACTTTGAATTTTCTTTGCTATTATTGACAATTTATTTAAAATATCAGTAACAATTTATAAAACATTTAGAAAAATCTGAATAAGTTCTCTACATTATATCATACTTTAGCAAACATGACCTATGAGCCAAGTCAGCTTATTGCCTCTTTTTGAAATTGAGTTTATATTGAAGACAGCTATGCTTTTTCATTTGCATATTTTCTCTGGCTGCCTTTGCACTGCAACAGCAGAACAGTTGCAGCAGAGTAGCTGCAACAAAGTCCATATGGTCTGTAAAGCCTGAAATAATTAATCTCTGGCCCTTAACATAATAAGTTTTCAACTTTCAGGATAAGATGATGGTAGTGAATCAGTGTTAAGTTTTTGATGTTGTTTTTGGTACTCTGATAATATAAAATAATTTCTTGTTTGTTGGAAACATACACTGCATTTTATTGGCAGGGATGGTACAGGCACATCCTATCTGCAAATTGCTCATTAACAGTTTAGAGAAAAATATATATCATGTTATATGAATCTATAGATAGATAGAGAGATAGAGAGATCTCATGATAATGATAATGAGGGATGAATAAACACCATATTTAACTTTTGGAGAAACTGAAAATGATATCTGGGAAATCTTTGTACTATTTTTCCATTTGTTTTGTAGTTCTAAAACTATCAAAAATAATAATAAAGGAAAGTAAAGTGGGAAAGTTTTTTCTGACTTCTTCCTCTGTTCTAATTTTTCTCCAAATGCTCCTCTTCCTTGAATATATTTCCTGGGCTTCATTTTGCTGTCACTTTTGCAAATTTCCTTAAACTTTCTTAAAACTTTCTGTAATCAGATATCACCAGAGATCAACTTATTCTAGATAATTAAATAAACTTTCAAGAATTCTCCTTTCTCAAGCTCTGTAGGACATATACCACTGCCTATAAATTCCTGCTATCTAAACTTCAAGTTCTAGGTGTGTATAGGAGAGGGAGACTGTTACTTTTATTAACCCCTTATACCACTAGTTTTTCAATATTACTGAAATCTCACCTAACATCTATTGCTTTTACTGTCATTGCATTTTGCAATCTACACATGAAATTTTGCCTCTTTTCCAGGGTGTTCTTAGAAGGAAACTTCATATGTATGCAAGATAAATGTAAAATAAATATCAGGTTTGCTCAATCTACAAGGTTTACTTATTATTGCACTATGCACTATTGGGAACATCTGATTGCTTATAATTCTCCATAACATCCAGATCATTTTGCTTGGTTTCTTCTCCCCTTGGATTTATCCTCTTTCAAAATGAATGTTTCTTATCTTGTTTTAAATTGTCATTGTATACTATACTAACAGGTGTAGGCCAACATTTGAGCATTTGAATTTCTATAAACTCATTAATGTTTCTGTTAAACAACAAAAATAAATCTTGATTCTGGGGTTTCACACTTGAGGACAAAATTAAAATTGAAAAAAAAATCAATGTTTTTATTCTAAGTAGATAAGGAGTATATCACATTTGTTGAATTATAAATAAATTTTATGAAATTTGTGAAGAATCACTAAAATCAGATTTCCTAACATTAAAAAAGTAGGAAAGGAGGCTCTTACTTTTTATTTTGTACTGTCTCATGTGATTTGATTTTTCTAACAGCATTATTTGGTTTTATTGCTTAAGTGAATAAAGAACCAAAGTATTGGATAGTTTTAACATTATTTTCAACGTATTAGATACTAAAAAAATCCAATATGTACTCTGGTTACATATAATCAAATAAGTTAATAATACTGAGGCCAGGGATTGAGTATATATTGAAAACCTTGCTTTTGTTGTTCATAATGAGTTTGAAAATGATTATATGAACAAAAAACAAAGAGAAAGTAAGAAAGGACATATGCATACAAACAACAAAATATTTTGCATAGTGTCTGGTACAGAATAAATATTTTATATGTTTTAACTCTTTTGTTATTTTTGCTACTATTGTTACTGCTATTGTTGATTGTAAGCCACAGTGTACACCAGTTTATTGAATATGAATATGTAGTATATGGTATTGGAAAAGTGTGAGAAAATAACTTAATGTCACGTGATAAAAATGTTGAAAAATTATTTTAAAAATTATTTTTACTAAACTGTTATATGACTTTTGTTACAGGTGAAAGTAATGGCATCTTCAATTTATTCTCTGCGTTGACTAAGGTAAGTGTGGCTGCACTTTAAGATCTTTAAGGCAATTCTTAGACTGTTCTATTTATTTTGAAGAGAGGCTAATTTTTGTTTCTCTTCTATCCAGAAGAAGCCCAGGACTAATTTGACTACAGAGACATCATGATAAACTGTGCATACCCTTTGGTACAATGTAATGATTACTCTCACAGAACTCAGTAATCAACACATGCAAGACCATGATGGGATTTTAAAGTGGACATTCCTTAAGGAAATGAACTGGAGATTCAGCCCTGTTCCAGAATTAAGATCTTTAACAAGAAATGGACCGTTTATGCAGCAGCAGGTATATATACTAATAGGATGATTTTGTTTTAATTAGCAGAATTTCCTTGCAAAATAATTACATATGTTGTTTACTCAACTTTTTTTAAAAGGATCATTAACATTTTGTAATCTTCTTTCTTCCCAAACTATTCTGGAAAAGTTTTTAAAACGTTTTTTCTTCATTGTGAACATAAAACAAAATAGGTGCTGTGCTTAGGGCAAACTTCCATTTCCTATAATAATATTCTATGTGAAAAATCCAAATAGAAAATTTCAAATAGAAAAAGAGGTCATCATTATCCTAAGTACATATATGAAGACATGAATGCTGTGAATATATTTTGTATACAACCAGAGATATGAAAAATTGTGCTCTATATTTGTAATATGAATTGTAATGCAATCTATTGTCATATATAGCAAATTGAAATAAAAAATTAATTTTTAAAAAGCTGAAAAAAAACAACAAAAAAACTATAGAACTCAATAATATAATAAATAACTTAGACTTACCTGACATTTATATAATATTTCATCCTTCAACTATATGGAGTATATTATCCATCAACGAGTGAATACACTTTCTTCTCAGTAGCACATGGATCCTTCTTTAAAATAGAACATATATTATTCCACAAAGCAACTCTTAGAAAATATAAAAAAGTAGAGATACTACCTTGCATTCTATCAGATCATAATGTAATTCAATTAAAAAATCAATAATAAAATGAAAAATAAAAAGTATTCCAACACCTGGGGACTAAATAATATGCTACTAAATGAACAAGTGATTGTAAAAGACATCAAGAACAAGATTAAAAAATTCTTAGAAGTGAATGAGAACTCAGATACATGTATTCAAATCTCTGGGACACTATGAAGGCAGTACTAAAAGGATAGTTCTTTGTGTGGAGTTCATAACTTAAAAGAAGAAAAAGTCAACAAATAAATGACCTAACATCACATCCCAAAGCCCTAGAAAAAGAAGAAAAAACAACACCCAAAGCAGTAGAAGATAGGAAATAATTAAAATCAAAGCTGAAATCAATAAATTTGAAACAAAAAAAAAAAGAAAAAATTGACAAAACAAAAAGTTGCTTCTTTGAAAAAAATAAATAAAATTGACAAACCCTTAGTCATGCTAACAAAGAGAAGGCGGGAGAAAACTCAAATTACAAACATCTGTGATGAAAAGGAACTATTTCAACAGTCACTATAGAAATATAGAAGATAATTAGAAATTATTTTAAGAACTAGTACTCCAATAAAATAGAAAATATTGAAGACATGGGCAAATTTCTTAAGTCGTATGATTTGCCCAAATTGAATCAGACTGATATACACAATTTAAACAGATCAATTTCAAGTAATGAAATAGCAGATGCCATCAAATGTCTACCAACCAAGAAAAGCTCAGGACCAGATGGATACACAACCACGTTCTACAAGATCTTTAAAGAAGAAATAATACCAATATTCTCCAATTGATTTCAGGAAATAAAAAAAAGAGGGAACACTTCCAAACTCATTCTATGAACCTGATATCACCCTGTTTCCAAAACCAGGCAAAGACACATCAAAGAAAGAAAAATTCAGACCAATATCTCTAATGAACAAAGATGCAAAAATTCTCTGGCAAATAAAATACAAAAACATATCAAAAAGATAGTGCATGATGATCAAGTCGGATTCATCTCAGGGATGTATGGTTGGTTCAACATATAGAAATCAGTAAATGTAATTCATCACATCAATAGACTTAAAGATAAGAATCATATGATCATCTCAAATAATGCAGAAAAGTCATTTGACAAAATACAGCACCCCTTCATGTTCAAAACACTAGAAAAACTAGGGGTAACAGGAACATACCTCAATATCTTAAAAGCTGTCTATGCTAATCCCTATGCCAACATCATTCTAAATGGAGAAAAATTGAAGGCATTCCCTCTAAACACTGGAACAATACAGGGATGCCCTCTTTCACTACTTCTATTTAACAAAGTTCTTAAAACACTGGCCATGGCAAATAGACATTTGAAAGGGATAAGGATAGGAAAAGAAGAACTCAAATTACCACTATTTGCAGACAATATAATTCTATACCTAGAAGACCCAAAAAGTTCCACCAGAAAACTTCTAGAGCTAGTAAATGAATTCTGAAATGTAGCAGGATATAAAATCAACGCTCATAATTCAAAGGCTATTCTGTGTATCAGTGGCAAATCCGATGAAAGGGAAACAGGAAAATGACTGCACTTATAATAGCCTCAAAAAAAAAAAAAAAACCTTGGGAATCAACAAAAACTATGCAACAAAAACTACAGAACCCTAAAGAAAGAAATTAAAGACCTTAGAAGATGGAAAGATCTACTTTGTTCTGCCTAGAATAAATATTGTCAAAATGAGCATACAATCAAAAGCACTATACAGATTTAATGCAATTCCAATCAAAATCTGCTTTTTCTGTTTCTATGACATTCCTCATAGAAATAGAAAATAAAATTCATCTGGAAAAATAAGAGACCCAGAATAGCTAAAGCAATCCTTACTAAGAAGATTGAAGCAGCTGGCATCACTACACATATCTTAATCTAGTACAGAGCAATAGTAACAAAACCAGCATGGTATTGACACCAAAATAGTCTTGTAGACCAATGGTACAGAATAGAGGACAGAGAGACTAACTCACATAATCACAGTTAACTTATATTAGATAATGCTGCCAAAAATATACATTGGAGAAAAGATAGCCTCTTCACCAAATGGTGCTGGGAAAACTGGAAATTCATATGCAATAAAATCAAGTTAAACCCCTATCTCTCACCATGCACTAAACTCAACTCAAAGTGGATCAAGAACCTGGGAATTCTGCCTATTAGAAGAAAAAGTAGGCCCAAATATTCATCATGTCATACTAGGCCCCAACTTCCTTAATAAACTCCTATCGCACAAGAATTAAAATCAAGAATCAATAAATGGGATGAATTCAAACTAAAAAGCTTCTTCTCAGCAAAAGAAATAATCAGTGAGGTGAATAAACAGCCTACAATTTGGGAACAAATTTTAACCACACACACATATCAGATAGAGCACTAATCTCTAGGATATATAGATAACTCAAAAATCTTAACACTAATAACAAATAAACCAATGAAATAAATGGGCCAAGGAACTGAACAGACATTTCTCAGAAGATATAAAATCAATCAACAAACATATGAAAAAATGTTCAATATCTTAAGCAATTAGAGAAATGCAAATCAAAACTATCAAAGATTTCATCTCATTCTAGTCAGATTGGCAGCTAATAAGAATACAAACAACAATAAGTGTTGGCAAGGATGTGGGGAAAAAGGCATGCCAATACATTGCTGATGGGACTGCAGATTAGTGTAGCCAATATAGAATGCAGTATGGAGATTCCTTCGAAAACTGGAAATAGAACCACGATTTGGCCCAGCTATTCCATTCCTGTGTCTATACCCAAAGGTCTTAAAAACAGCATACTAAAGGGACATAGCCACATCAATGTGTATAGCAGCACAATTCACAATAGCTAAGCTGTGGAACCAACCTAGCTGCACTTCAGTAGATGAGTGAATAAAGAAAACGTGGTATATATACACAATGGATTAGTATTCAGCATTAAAAGAGAATAAAATCATGGCATTTGCAGGTAAATGGATGGAGCTGGAGAATATAATGCTAAGTGAAGTTAGCCAATCCCAAACAAACAAATGCTGAATGTGTTCTTTGCTTCATGAATGCTGCTTCATAATGTGGTTGGGGAGGGCATGGGAGGATTAGATGAACTCTAGATAGGGAAAAGAGAGGGAGATAGGAAGGGAGGGGACATGGAGGTAGGAAAGACAGTGGAGTGAGTCGGACATCATTACCCTAAGTCCATCATTACCCTAACTACATATATGAAAACACAAATGTTGTGACTCCACTTTGTGTAAAATCGGCGATATGAAAAGTTGTGCTCTATATATCTAATATGAATTGTAATGTGTTTTTCTGGCATTATAACAAATTAAAATTAAAACAAAAAACTACTGATAACCTGAATTAATACAAAGCAAAATTTGCCATTACACAGAAAACTCTTACTTTTGTGAATTAATCAACAAGTCTGTGACTCTGCCATTGATGTAATATTTTTGATTAATTAATCCAAAGCATTTAAAACATTAAACCCTAAAAGTTAGGCAAAATGATGAAGAATTTTTAAAAGCAAGTAAATGAGTCTAAATTACATGGAAGAGGATTTCATTTCCAATAATGCACCCCGTTCTTTAAATGGTTACAGAGTTTAAATGAAAATCAATGCTTTGTACAACAAATTAAGATGTCTTAGATTTGGTGTGTTGGAAAAATATTTGAAAATATGTGAATATTTGATTAATGAAGGGATTTGATTAGGATACATCATTGTTTATGGATATAGACAAGCTCTCAAGGAGGTTCAAAAGATCTAGCTTCCTAGTTTGATGTGATCTTGTAAAATAAGTGTCTCATTTTATTGGTTTAAAATCATAAAAGAAAAAGGAAAAATTATAGGAAAACAAATATTTATAGTAATTTTCTTTATATCTGTGAACTGCATGAAAGTTATTTACATTATCTAAATTTGTCTTCCCTAAGAAGAGTAATAGTGGAATTAAACAACCATTTTACTAGAGGATCCAGCTTTCCTTGTGTCTGCAACAATTTACAAGTTGGAAAGTGGGGACCAAGAATATATTACTTGGCTTCCTTTGTATCTGACATAATGTGTGGTCAAAAATGCTTCACATAATTTATACAAAAACCTCAACAAAATTCTGAATTTGGAAGTACAAGTAGTAAACTATTTCATATAATACATTCTAAAATATTGAAATTAATATTTTATGTTCAAACACCACAGATAGTATGTAGATGTACATATGATTGTAAATTTCATAATTTTAGAATTCCAGAAACAAGGAATAACATCTGACTGAGTCTTCATAAGAGGAATAGTGAATCAAAGCTGTAGGTAGCAAATATTGATAATTAAAGCTGAAATTTATCCTTAATATGTACCCTTTATTCACACATGCTGCAACATATCCAGCAGCTCTGATTTATCTTGTCAATAATGAAGTGTCAAGACGGCAGTTTTCTGGTACATAATAGATGTTAGACACTTTTTTATATGACCAAAATATAGCATTAAAAAAGTTTGCCTAATACTTTCAGTAATACTGGATATAGTTAGTGCATGTAACCCACTGGGTTAGACTTCCTTTTAGTCTAATTAAATACAGTCCTGCTGTGCACTATTCTCAAAAGAAATCATGAAAAAGAATTAATATAGTTGTATATGGTCATATAATCCATTCATTTATGTTTCATTTTATCATAATATCATTTCTATTGTTGTTTCAGCTGCAAAACCTAAGCTGGATTTCCTTAAGCAGGGCAGTTAATTGGTTTGAGACTTCCTGGTCAGCATATTTATTTTCACTGCAAATATTTTCTTAAGGAGGAAAAAGACAAATCTGACTCTTGAGAGAAGCTATAATTAAGACAGATAACCAGAGAAAGATAGTAAGGGAGATACAAATTAGACAGCAGTGGCACCATCAAAATATAATTTTTGTTGCAAACCAATTCCTTACAAATAGGTCTATAAAATTTTTTAGAAATTTCTTTTAATAAGGCAAACTCCAGAGGATGACTAAATTGTTTTATCAACAAATTTTATTTCTCAGTTTCAGGAGTAACAAAATAAAATAAATGTTCTAATTTTTAGAAATAAAAACAAAAATAAATAAAACCAAAAAATTAATGAACTTTTTGGTCAAATTTTTTGAGTTTGTGAAAAACCTATCTTGAAAGATGTGCAAGAAATTTAGTTTTATGGAAATCCAAGTGAGCATATTTATTAGAAAAGAAAAATAAAATTATATTTGGAAAATAACATTTCAAAGACCAAATGGCCAACTAATTATTAAATGTTGGTGATATACTATGTCCTGATGCAAATAAGTTATTTGACTACATAAGTTCTGACATATGAGTTCAACTTTTTTTTTTTTTCTGAAAGTAACAAATGCACATATACGTATATTTACATCCTTTCTCTTATTCCTGGAGTACTACTGGAAATCATCCTGTCTTTAGATCTAACAAATGGTCTACTTATATTAACTTAGGTTTAGACAAGAAATTAGAATAAGAAGAAGTAAGGTTTTTGTACTAGACTGTTGGCTGAGATCTATAAAGTACTTTAACTGGTTGGTTCAGGATCCAGCTCTACAGCAGGAAACAAATCCCCAAGGAAAATCTTTTGGACACAAATGTTATAAAACGTAATTAGAAAAGTCTTGATTTTGGAAACCAATGTTCCTGAAAATGCCAAGTTAAATGGACGATTACTCTGGTTTGCCTTGGAGATAGCTTTACACATAGGGAAGTGGCCTGAAGTAATTTTGTTATATGGAGAGAAAGCATCAGATGTGTCTTTAATAACAGGCAAATGCCACTGTGACCTCAAATGCAAATCTTAAAAACCTCAATTGGATAGTAAAATTGTGGCAAGTAACTTGAGAAATACAATGAGAAACTAAGTTGTGTAAACTCTTCTAAAATATTTAAATATGTAAATATAAGAGCCCTTCCTTTTAAAAAATGATTAGAAATAATAATGCAGCCAGAAATTCTCTGGATAACACTATTATTTTTAATCAAAAATTCTTTTAAGTTCCACATATGTGTCCAAACATAACTATGAGACAAGCTTGTACAATGCTTCATGGTTCAGATTCTAGTGTACTTTTCATAGCATGAAGGATACAGCAAGTGGACTGATTTTTGTAGAGAAATAACTTACTGTCACTTTCACAGGGAAAAGATAAACTGAATAATAATTTTCTACTTGCCATTTGCTACTTTCAAATCTTCATATATTACTTCCTTTGTGAAGCTTGCCTTGGTCCTAACAGAGTAATCTCCTATTTTGGCTTCATTTTAATTACATGGTTGTATGCAGTATCATAATTAAAATTTTTAGATATACTCTATCTTCACCAACTGGCACATACATTAAGACACAAAACCTTTATTTAAATTATTATATGAAATCACACTGAAATTATTAAAAAATGTTAGTTGGCCATATCATACCACAAATATAATGAGCAGAAACAGTCCAGAATAAAATGAGAAATAGGAAATCTGAATTCCTATCAAATGAAAAATGAAATGCAATTTCATTATCAAATAAGGATTCTAGGCTTCTTATAAAGTGAAGACTTGGGTGTCTCATGTTTTCTACAATTGTCTGCATTTACCTCTGGAAAATAATAGATGAACTTGAACTTATATGCATCCCAACTCTACTAAAGGGTCTTTCACTGGTAAACTAGAGGCCACAATCATTCATATAAAGGTCTTGAAAAAACGGTAGTTTTTGTCTTTGTTTCTAAACCATGAGGAGAATTTAGAGGCTATTGGTATCAATGCTAAGTTGACAACAACCATTACTATGTATAAATCTGATGCACTAATATCTGTTTTTTTAAAAAAATAATTTGTATTAGATGTCTATTACCCTGGCAAGTTATCCTAAAATTCAATGCCTTAAAATAACAGACATATATTATCTCATAGTTTCTTAGCTTCAGGAATCAGATATTACTCTGAGTGTTTTTTTCTCCCATCTTTTTTATTGGTACGATACAGTTGTATATTTGGATGGGACTTATCATTACATATTTATACATACACACATAAACAATATAAGTTGTCCAATGTCACTTCCAGAACTTCTCCCCCCACACCTCCACCTCTTGATCCGTTTTCTCTACTGATCTTTTGGTTCTCATGAAATGCACCTCTACTTTTATTTTCTTTGTTCCTCTCTAGATTCCATATATGAGAAAACATATGTCCCTGTACCTTCTGAGTTTGACTTTTGTTACTTAACGTAATGGTCTCTAGTTTCATCTATTTTCATGCAAGTGACATAGTTTCATTTTTTTGAGGACTGAATAAAATTCTATTTTGTTTAGGCCACATTTTCTTTGTCCATTCATCCACTGATGGACACCTAGGCTGGTGCCACAGTTTGGCTATTGTGAATTGTACTTCTATGAACATGGGCATGCCTGTATCACAGAACTATATATAATGACTTTTATTCTTTAGAATGAATACCAAAGAGTTGTATGGCTGGGTCATAGGATGCCCAATCAGTTTTGTTGGTTTGTTTTTTGTTTTGTACCAGGGATAAAATTTTTCTTGATTCTTAAAGTTTTTTTTTTTTTTTTTTAAGACAGAGTCTCACTAAGTTGCTCAGGGCCTTGCTAGATTACTGAAGCTGGTTGTTTTGAACTACTGATCATCCTGTCTCAGTCTCCTGTATCACTGTGATTATAGACGTGTGCCATTGTGCTTGGCCATACTCAGTCATTTGAGGAAACTCCATACTGATTTCCATAGTGGTTGTACTAACTTACAATCTCACCAACAGTGTACAAGTGTTCCTTTTTCTATACATCCTCTCCATCATTTATTATTTGTATTCGTGATGAGGGCCATTCTGACTGAGATGAATTCTTAGTGTAGTTTTGATTTTAATTTCTCTAATTGCTAATCATGTTGAACATTTTTTTCATGTATTTGTTGGCCATTTGTTGTTGGGTTTTTAGCTCCCTGTTCCCTCCTGACCTGCGGGAGAGATGGGGAGAGCACGCCCCCACCAGGATGAACTAAGAAAGGAAAAGGCCCTCCCTTACTGGAGGACAATCAGACAAGTCAAGGAGACCAGTTTATTGAGAAAACACACACAGCTAATACAAGGCACAGGAGCCAATCAGGATAAAAGTCAGCAGGGTGGGGAGAGTTCACGTGTACACCCATCCTACAGGCAGTAATGAGTGACAGGAGCTGTCCACAAGGGCAGAATTGTTCTGACCATATCCTAGAGGTGGCCTGATTTTCCGTCATAACCCAAGCAACGCCTTCTGGCTAATTGCCAGGTGCTATCTTAGCCACATGTGGCCCCAGGACTGAGAACCAGTAGCAGCCAGCAAGTTAGGTTTCCTGCTTTCTGATGCAACATGCCCCACATGTTACATCATGCCCTACAATTTGTATTTCTTCTTTTGAGAAGTGTTTGTTTAGTTCATTTGCCCATTGTTTAATTGGGTTATTTAATATTTTGTGTGTGAAGGTTTAAAGCTCTTTATATATTTAAGGTATTAATCCTGTCAGAAAAGTAGCTAGAAAAGATTATCTCCCATTCTGTAGGTGCTCTTTGTTTACTTTGCTGTGCAGAAGCGTTTTGATTTGATGACATCACACTAATTAACTCTCAATATTATTTTCCTGAGCTTTGGGAGGCTTATTGAGAAAGTCATTGCCTGTGGTAGAGTGTTGGCCCTCCATTTTCTTCTGGGAGTTCAGTAGTTTCTGGTCTAATTCTGAGGTCTGTGATGCATTTTGAGTTGATTTTTGTGCAGGGTGAGAGATAAGGGTCTAGTTTCATTTTGCACATATAGATAACCAGTTTTCTGACTTCATGGTTTTGGCTCAGGCACTCTCTTATGATTCCAGGAAAGCTCTTGACTGGAGCTGAAGTTTTCAGAAGACATGACTCTTTCATAAGGCATCCTCTAGAACACATCCTGTAAGGGGGGGGGGAGGAGAGAGAGAGAGAGAGAGAGAGAGAGAGAGAGAGAGAGAGAGAGAGAGAGAGAGAACCCAAATCAATTTTTTAAAAATATATTTAAAGATTTTGCTATCAGAAGTGATTTACTATCTATTTTGGCATGTATTGTTTTGGTCTTAACACTGATACAGTATGGGCTAGGATGACACAGTTATGAATACTATGAAATAGAATTATTAAGGATCATCTTGAAAACTAGCCACTAAAATGCTCACAAAACAGATGGCATCATCAGTATTCTAGATGCAGTGTTTCTGAAAGTGAGACAGAGAGACCTACTTGGATGATTCCACAGGTATGTACATGACTGAGCTGGAATTTAAGTTTCACTCTTTCTGAGTCCTAATCTTTCACCAAGGACAAAATTTTTTTCTAATTTAATCATTTAAATGACAATCATTTTTTTATTTTCAAAATATCTCTTATACTATTCACTCTGATTTTCTTACTACCATCTTAACATGGATTTTAGTGGTTAAACTTTATTCCAAGATATAGGAAACACAGAATAAAGAGATAAGTAATAAAGATAAATAATAAAATAATAAATAATAATAATAAAATAATAAATAATAAAATAATAAAGATAAGTAATAAAGAGATAATAAATGACGATATTCGGTATTTCCAAGCATAGACGTTCCCTGGCTTACAATGGTTCAAGTTGGTGTGAAAGCAATACACATTCAGTAGAAAGCATATTCCAGACCTTTTCCCTTGCTAATGATGTGCTGCACAATGCTCTGTGGTAATGTTGGGCAGCATCCAGTGAGCCCCCAATAAATGAGCAATTGACACTGCGTAGTATAATGTGAAGTGAACCTGTGCTTTGCAGGTTAGGTGTGGGGAAAGACATTTTCTTTTTTTTTTTAACAATATTTTCAACTTGTGATGGGTTTTTCAGGATGTAACTCTGTGATAATTTTAGGAGTGTCTGCATACGAATGACAAGAATCATTTTACATAGGTAGGAGATGTCATGTGAAACATAGATATGGCCTTTAACATTGAATCACATAGTCACAGGGATTCACTTTCAAACCTCCTGATAACATCAAAGAGAAAATCAAAGTGATGCTAAGTCATTTTTAGGAATTCTCTGAAATGATTAATCATATAATACCATGGGATTAGCATTATACTCAGCCTCAAATTGTTAAACAACTATTAGGTAGGTGATGGTTACTATCTAGAATATAATAGCATTCATTATATATATATATATATATATATATATATATATATATAATTTATATTTAAGTTTTATTGAGATATAGTCAGCAAATAAAAATTGTATGTATTTAAGGTATAACAATGATTTGCTATATCTATTACTATAAAATAATTATCACAATTAAGCTAATTAACACATCCATCAGCTTACATAGTTACCTTTTTTTAAAATGGGGAAAATTGAGCCGCAACTACTAAATTACATTTAAAATATATCTTAAAGAAAAGTTTTGGTTTAGAACAAAATTGAGCAAAAAACACAGTGTTCACATATACATCCTGAACTCCTACAGCAATTTTCACCATTAGTATTCCACAACAGAGTGGAATATTTGGTAAAAATGATGAATCTATATTGACACATCATTATCATTCAAATTCTATACAGTATATCAGGTTTCACTCTTGGAATTATATATTCTATAGTACTTGATAGATGTACATACCCATTATTTTAGTACTATACAGAATCATTTTACTTCCCTAAAAATCCTCAATGTTCCCTTATTCATCCTTCCTGACCCCCTAACCTTTAGCAACCTCGGACCTTATATAACCTCTGACTTTATGTTCTCTCAGTTCCTTTTCCAGAATGTCACATTGTTGGTATTATTTCTTAGATACCTATCACTTGAATTTTTTCACTGAGAAATATACACTTAAGGTTCTTCCATGTATTTTCTTGGCTTAATGGTGCATGTCTTTTTTTTTTTTTTTTCCTGAACAATGTCCCCTGTCTGGATGTTCTACATTTTATTTATCCATTTACCTACTAAAGTGCATCTTGGTTGCCATCAAGTTTTAGCGTTTATAAATAAAGCTGCTATAAACATTAGTGTTCACATTTTTTCTTAGGAATAAAGTTTCAAATAATTTGGGAAAATACCAAGAAAGGAAAGCATAGGGGTGCATGAAAAACATATGTTTTTGTTTTTGTTTGTTTGTTTTGCGTTTGTTGTTTTTGTGGTGGTGGTGGAGGCAAAGGGGATTGAACCCAGGGCCTTGTGTACACAAGAAAAGCATGCTACCAGCTGAGTTATATCCCCAACCCTATATATTTAGTTTTGTAAGCAACTACCAAACTGTACTCCAAAGTGGCCTTGTCATTTTGCATTCCTACCAGCAATGAGTTTCTGCTGCTCCACAATATTTGGGAGTGTTTTGTCCTGCATTTTGGCTATTCCAATAGGCATATAATAGTATACTTTTGTTTTATTTTGTATTTACCTAGTGACATAAGATGTAGTGTATTTATTCATATGCGTATTTGCCACTTGCATCTTCTCTATGACGAAGGTCCTATGTGTTTAGCTCCTTTGCTCAATTTTAATTGGATTCATCCTTTTCTTACTGTTCAGCTATAAGATTTTTGTATATGTTAGTTAACAGTCTTTTATCAGATATCTTTTTTTTGTAAATATTTTCTCTATTCTAGCTTTTCCTTTCATTTTCTTTACAATGTCTTTTGCAGAGAAGTCTTTCTATTTTTAATGAAGTCCAACATAATAAAATTATTTCTTTCAAACATAATACTTTTGGTATTTATATAAAAAATACCATCAAGTAATTTGAGGGAACCTAGATATTTTTCCATGAGAAACTTCCTAGGCTTTACAGTTTTGGATTTGCATTTAGGTCTATGGTTTATTTTGAGTTAATCCTTGTCAAAGACCAGTTAGCCATATTTATGTGTATACATTTATGTGAGTTTTTTATTATGTTCTTTTTCTCAATGTGTGTATCATTTCACCAGCAATACAGTACTTTGATTAAAATAGCATTTGTATTTATTCTGTAGTTTTTTCTTTGGTCTCATTATCTGCATTTTTGGTATCATTTTAATTTTAATGAGTAAAACTTGCATTTTAATTATAGTAGTCATGCAATATTCCATGTTAAAGAACATCTGAAGGTTAAAAAGATGATAAATGAAGCAATTGAGGTACTTCTTAACACTAATACACATTATTAGCAGAAATGATAGGTAAAAATTACTAAAAAATTTTATTTTAATAATAAAAACATATTTAACCATAAAAAGATATAAACTGCTGGAATTTTATTGAGAATTTTTGCATCTATGTTCATTAGAGATATTGGTCTAAAGTTTTCTTTCTTTGATGTGCCTTTGCCTGGTTTTGGGATCAAGGTGATATTGGCCTCATAGAATAAGTTTGGAAGTGCTGCCTCTTTTTCTATTTCTTGAAATACATTGAAGAGTATTGGTATAGTTCTTCTTTAAAGATTTTGTAGAACTAGACTGTGTATCCATCAAGTCCAAAAACATATCAAAAAGATCATGCACCATGATCAAGTGGGATTCATCCCAGGGATGAAAGGTTGGTTCAAAATATGGAAATCAATAAATGTAATTCATCACATCAATAGACTCAAAGATAAGAATCACATGATTATCCCAATAGATGCAGAAAAAGCATTTGACAAAAGACAGCACCTTTTCATGTTCAAAAAACTAGATAAACTAGGGATAACAGAAACATATCTCAACATTGTAAAGGCTATCTACACTAAGCCTCAGGCCAACATCATTCAAAAAGAAGAAAACTTAAAGACATTCCCTTTAATAACTGGAAAATGACAGGGATGCCCTCTCTCACCACTTCTATTTAACATAGTTATTGGAATAGTGGCCAGAGCAATTATACAGACAAAGAAATTAAAGGGATACATAAAAAAAAGAAGAACTGAAATTGGCACTATTTGCTGATGATATGATTCCATACCTGGAAGACCATAAATGTTACACCAGAAAACTTTTAGAAATAATAAATGAATTCAGCAAAATAGCATGATATAAAATTAACACCCATAAATTAAAGGCATTTCTATATATCAATGACAATTCCTCTGAGAAGGAAATGAGGAAATATTTGGGAATCAACTTAATGAAAGAGGTGAAAGATCTATAAAATAGAAAACTACAGAACCCTAAAGAAAGAAATCAAACAAGACCTTCGAAGATGGAAAGATCTATCTTGCTCTTGGATAGGCAGAATTAATATTATCAAAATGACCATACTACCAAAAGTACTATACAGATTTAATGCAATTCCTATCAAAATCCCAATGGCATTCCTCATAGAAATAGAAAACACAATCATGAAATTCATCTGGAAAACTAAGAGACCCAGAAATAGCTAAAGATACACTTGGTAGGAAGAGTGAAGCAGGTGGCCTCACTATACCAGAACTTAGACTACACAACAGAGCAATAGTAACAAAAACAGCATGGTATTGGCACCAAAACAGACTGGTAGACCATTGGTACAGAATAGAGGACACAGAGACTAACCCACAAAATTACAATTATATTATATTAGACAAAGATGCCAACAAAAATGGATTGGAGAAAAGATAGCCTCTTCAACAAATGGTGCTGGAAAACTGGAAATCCATCTGCAACAAAATCAAATTAAACCCATATCTCTCACCATGCACTAAACTCAACTCAAAGTGAATCAAGAACCTAGGAATTAAATCAGAGACTCTGAGTCTATTAGTAGAAAAAAGTAGGCCCTACTCTTCATCATGTCAGTTTTGGCCCCAACTTCCTTAATAAGACACCTATAACATAAGAATTAAAATCAAGAATCAATAAATGGGATTGATTTAAACTAAAAAGTTTCTTCTCAGCAAAGGAAACAATCTGTATGGTGAATAGACAGCCTACATCCTGGGAGCAAATTTTTACCCCTCACACATCAGATAGAGCCCTAATCTCTAGGGTATATAAAGAGCTCATAAACCTAAGCACCAAGAAAACAAATAACCCAATCAATAAATGGGCCAAGGACCTGAACAGACACTTCTCAGAATAGTATATACAATCAATCAACAAACATATTTAAAAAGTTCATTATCTCTAGCAATTAGAGAAATACAAATCAAAACTATCTAAGATTTCATCTTACTCTGGTCAGAATAGCGGCTATTAAGAATACAAACAAGAATAAGTGTTGTCAAGGATGTGGGGGAAAAGGCACACTCATACATTGCTGGTGGGACTGCAAATTGGTGCAGCCAATAAGGCAAACAGTATGGAGAATCCTTGGAAAACTTGGAATGGAACCACCATTTAACCCTGCTATCCCTCTCCTCATCTATACCCAAAGGACTTAAAAACAGCATACTACAGGGAAACAACCACATAGATGTTTATAGGAGCACAATTCACAATAGCTGAACTGTGGAACCAACCTAGATGCCCATCAGTAAATGAATGGATAAAGAAAATGTGGAATATGTACACAATGGAATATTATTCAGCAATAAAAGAGAATAAAATCATGGCATTTGCAGGTAAATGGATGGAGCTGGAGAATATAATGCTAAGTGAAGTTAGCCAATTAAAAAAAATAATGCCAATTGTTTTCTCTGATATAAGAAGACTGATTCATAGTGGGGTGGGGGGCGGGAGCAAGGGAGGAATAGAGAAACTCTAGATGTGGCAGAGGGGTGGGAGGTAAAAAGGAGGGGGCAGGGGGTTAGCAAGGATGGTAGAATGTGATGGACATCATTATCCATAGTACATGTATGAAGACATAAATTGGTGTCAAATACTTTATATACAACCAGAGATATGAAAAATTGTGCTGTTATGTGTAATAAGAATTGTAATGCATTCCGTTGTCATATATTTTTTTAAAAAATCAGTTAAAAAAAAGAAACACACTAAAAAATAATTAAATAAACTTCTGTACATTTCACCCCCAATTACTCTTTACATCCCACCATGAAACTTTCCATTATTAAATATTCTTCAATACATATTATTGTATTAATAATTCACAATATCATTATTTGAAAGTTTTGGTAATTTGATATATTGCCAACATGTTGTAATTATTTTTTAACTCCTGATAATGAAGAAATATTATCTATTCATGTGATTTGCATTTCTAAGAATTATCATTTGTATGAATGGAGTCTTGAGATGTTTCTTATTTTATAAGAATTTGGTACATATTTAGCATAGAAAACCTCCATCTATGACATTATCCAAGGACATTTTGTCAGTGTGCTATTTGCATTAATAATTATATTAACACTTTTTGACGTTTTGACCTAAAATATTCATCATTAGTCATAGTCATCTTCATGTTTAAGCAGTTTTCACCTGTTTATGTATAAAATTTCTCTTTGATTCTAGTTTTTAAGATAATCTGTTTATTTTTTATATATTTCAATTTTTCTGTGCTATTTTTAGCAAATTTATAACACATTTTTATAAATTTCATGGTGTTATCAGAGGAAAGTAGGGCAGGCTTTTTCATAACAGAGAAAATTCAGGGAGCAGGTATGTGAATAAAATGGCTAATTAGTTTGAAAGTTTTGTGGTCTGTTTTTTCCAATCCACTGCTGGCAGTCTCTTTGGAATTCAATAGTCAGTGGCAGACAGCTGACATGCTCTAGACCAGAGACAATTGAATAGACTGCTGTATCACCTACAAGCTTAATATTTGAAAGTTTGCATACAGTGATTTCCCATTTAAGATAAATTTTCACATATACAACAGAATGCAATTTTTCTAACTATTTCAGCATAATCCAACATTTACCAAAAGATTTACAAACTACACTGCTAAAATAAATAATAAGTAGATATAAATATTTTAGTATACAATAATAAGGAGACAGTAGTGTCATTTTACAGTTAAATTAGTTCTGGGATTGTTGTTTCTGTATTTTTCTTAAGTTAAACTGTTGAATGTATTTTATTTGTGTTTTTGTTAATTTGAAGTGTTGAATGTATTTTATTTATTTGATGCTGTATATTTTCTTTTGGAATTGTCATTATTACATATCAAATTTTTAAATTATATTTTAATCAATTATTATGAAATCAGAGGTAAAGGACAGTAATATTTTATCTCTTATGTTTTCAATCTACATATTACTTTACTATATCTTCTTTTTATAACTTTTGTCATATAATTTATGTTAAAGCATCATTTTATTTGCATATAGGTGTACCTGGTATTTTCTTTTGAGTTCTTTTTAATTCAGATGTGTAAATTCTTATAAAATACCTGTTTTAGAAAGACTGACAAAATTAATCTTTAAAATATAGTGGTTCTGTTGTTTTGGTATAAATTATACTCAGATATGATTCCATTGGAACATCCAAGGTCTCCCAGGAAGGCATGAGGACCACATGCTATCAAGATGTTTGTGCTCTCTCAAAGGCAGTGACAAACTGCTTTTCTCAGCACCACTATAATAACTTCGTGCTTCTCTCACAACACAGTGGAAGTCTGAGTGAAGTTCTGCTTTTCCATCCAGGAGGAAATCCCAGAGTACTGGAGGTAGGAGCTGAGTCCACCTTCCACAAATTGTGTGTGTATTTTAAGAACATGCTGGGTACCCATTTGCTCACTATCAGCACTAGTAGTTCTCCATTTCTTTAGTGACCTCAGTCACTCCAAGAACAAATTCATGCTTGTTTTATGTTGCCTTTTGATAACTTTCTCCTCTCCTGGGTATACAACATTATTTAAGGTAATTGATTCTGTCAACTTTTAAAGTTGGTCCCCCCACCCCCTTGCTTGGTAAAATCCTGGCTAGTTTTCAACAAACTTTTTGATCTCATTTTATTTTTCACAAATTGTTTTTATATTTATTATCTTTTAAAAAAATATTTGATTGACCTTTATTAATTTACTTATATGTGGTGCTGAGAATCAAACCCAGTGCCTCACATGTGCTAGGCAAGTGCATTACCACTGAGCCACAACCCCAGCCTTTATCATCATCTTTTAATTTTTTTTTAAATTTGTCTAAATCAATTATATATGAATGTTTTTTTATATAAAGAATGTATTTTATAAATAGAATTTATTTTTGCACTTTGATATATCATACATAGATGGGATATAATTTTTCACTTTTCTGAGTGTGTATGTTGTGGAATCACATTGGTCATGCAGTCACATGTATACTAATAGTAATAATGTCTGTTTTGTTCTACTATCCTTCCTATCCCCTCATCCCCTCCCATCCCCTTTCTTCACTTCCCTCTACCTAATCTAAGGTAACTCTATTCTTCTCCAGTACTCCTTCCCCTTTATTGTGCATTAGCATCTGCATGTTAGAGAAAATATTTGGTTTTGTGGATTGGCTTATTTTGCTTAGCATGATATTCTCCAACTCCATCCATTAAAGGCAAATGTCATAATTTCATTCTTCTTTAAAGCTGAGTAATATCCCATTGAATATATATGCCACATTTTCTTTTTTTATTTATATATGACAGCAGAATGCATTACGAATCTTATTACATTTATAGAGCATAATTTTTCATGTCTCTGGTTGTATACATAGTATATTCACACAAATTCATATCTTCATACACTTACTTTGGATAGTAGTGACCACCATATTCCACCATCATTAATTACCCCATGGCCTTCCCTTCCCTTCCAACCCCTCTGTCCTATCTAGAGTTCATCTGTTCCTCCCATGATTCTGCTCCCTATCTCACTATGAATCAGCCTCCTTATATCAAAGAAAACATTCGGCATTTGTATAGCACATTTTCTTTATCCATTCATCTCTTTAAGGATACCTAGGTTTCTTCGATACTTTAGCTATTGTAAATTGAGCTGCTATAAATATTGCTGTGGCTGCATTACTGTAGTATATTGATTTTAAGTCCTTTGGGTATAAACCAAGGAGTGGGATTGCTAGTTCAAATGGTAGTTCTGTTCCAAGTTTTCTGAGTAATCTCCATAGTGCTTTCCATAGTGGTTGCACCAATTTGCAGTCCCACCAGCAATGTCTGAGTGTACCTTTCTCCCCACATCCTCACCAACATTTATTGATGGCTGTATTCTTGATGATTGCCATTCTGACTGGAGTGAGATGAAATCTTAGTGTAGTTTTGATTTGCATTTCTCTAATTGCCAGAAATGTTGAACACTTTTTCATATATTTGTTGATACATTGTATTTCTTCTTCTGTGAAGTGTCTGTTCAGTTTCTTAGCCCAATCATTGATTGGGTTATTTGTTATTTTGGTGTTAAGTTTTTTGAGTTCTTTAAATATCCTACATATAAACGCTTTATTGCAGGTGCATGTGGTAAAGATTTTCTCCAAATCTGTAGGCTGTCTTCTCACATTATTGTTTTCTTTGCTGAGAAGAAGCCTCTTAGTTTAAATCCATCCCATTTATTGATCCTTGATTTTACTTCTTGCACTTAAGGGATCTTGTTAAGAAAGTCAGATACTAGGCCAATATATGGTGAAGATTTTGGCCTACTTCTTCTTCTATTAGGTGCAGGATCTCTGTTCTAGTGCCTAAGTCTTTGATACACTTTGAGTTCCCTTTTGTGCAGGGTGAGAGAGGCTTAATTTCATTTTGCTGCATATGAATTTCCAGGTTTGCCAGCACCATTTGATGAATATTTACAGAACTTTTCTGATGTTTCTAAGACCACACAAGAGGCACCTCATTTTTTATCATTATTTCTATAGCTTAAATAGTGTTGATAGCAAGAAATTATATCAGTTAGATAATATTCTATAATGACTTTGTCATTTTATGGTTTGCCAAACATAAATCTTTACAAAGACAGATATGTAGCAATTTCACACTGTCCAAACTTTAATCAGTCCATTCCATTGATAATGATGGATGAATGGTAAAGTGTAATGGTAACTTTTATTCCTGCAATAAGTGGTAGATGAAATAGTGACAGGCCTTTAGAGTAGAAAGCATTGATTTCTTTTTCCCCTCCAGTCTTGTGAATTTTCCTATCCACAGAGCCCAGATTTATTCTATTCAAGCAGATTTTCCTACAGAAGGATGAATTGCATTATATACATATATGTATATAATATATATACATAATTGTAGTGAATAATACATTTTATTAAGAACAAAAAAGATGATTCCATTAAAGCATTGTATTGACATATAAGCATATCCACAGAGTTTTTTTTTTAACAATTTATTTTAGTATAGATGTTTCAAGTTAGGTGTAGAGACACTGTTTTGAGGAGATGTTCTCTGAAAATGGTTTATTGCAACACAAACCATCCAAGATCATTAATACTTGGCTCAGTAGATTGGTTACACAATCAGAGCCTGAAATTCAAATCCTACTTATCAATCACTCTGTGACTTGATGAAAGTCATTAAGTGCTGTCATATTATATAGGAAAGTATAATTTTTCTGATACATGTATGATGAGTTTGCTGCTTGCACATCAGTTAACTGTATCAAATATCTCTGAGCCTCAGTCTCTTATTATCCCTGTTAAATGAGGATAATAATACACATGGTATGAGCTGTGATGAGGATAAGTACCTCACACTAAATTTGTTTTTAGTGACTAACAACTTCTATAACATAAAACAAAGAAACACACACACATACACACACAAACACACACATACTTTTAATTAAAAATAAGCCAAACTAAACAATGTTAGAGGAAAGTAATGTTTCTGAATAATGTACTAAAATGTTTAAATCTCCAATATATCATATTTATGACAATAAGACTTCTAGCAAAATATCATTGTGACCCATCATAACTTGGTATTTTCTTTGTTTCTAAAACCGATTTTTGTCATACTACAATTTAAACTTTGGAAAATAATTGAAATCATTTTATATTAACTGTAATGAGGAAGCTTACTCCTGATATCATCTGATGATAAAGAATGAATGTGACTGTCAGTGTTGAAGGCAGGTGTAGTTGTCCCTCTTATAGAATAACATCCCTTACCTTATTTAATTCATTTAGCTTGACTCTTGGGGTGTAGTAAGTGTGTCCTACTTAATGGAAATCCATGCAGTCAGCACACTGAGTCAGTGTGGTTTTATCTGATTTTTTTTTTTTTTGCTTTTTCCTTTCTTCAGTTTTTTTCCTGGCAACAGATTATAGAATATGTTCTTTAATGTCAACAATCACTGCTGGATGTGTTGAAGTATTTTTATCAACTGCATTGCTGCCTTTGTTTTCATTGTCAATGTTCTTTCCTGGGGAAACTAGTATGAATTTAATGTCTTTGTCTCACCCTGTTGCTTTGAAATTGTTAAACAACATTTTCTACAAGAGCTTAATGTCCCTTAGCTGATGCAAACACTCACACACACATGAATCCTCATATTCTTCAGGATAAAATGAACAGTCTTTAGTGATGATTATAATAAATTTCAATCTGGATAAAACTTAGAGAAACTTTATTAATTCTTGGGAATATTTTCATAGTGAATAATATGTTAATAATCCAAAAGTCATGAAATTATTCATACATTATTATTGAAAAATGCTTTGAAATCCCATGTCTCATGTTAACCCATGCATATTCTTTTAGTAACATAAAAAGATTTATGTAAAAGTATTTTAGAATATCTGGTAACTTCATGCATTTTCTGGTTAGTTTACATCAAGCTAACACAGAGAACACTAGTTTGGGTTATTAAAGAGAAAAAGAGATCAGATATTAAATGTTATGGAATAGAATCATTCTAATAAAACCACAATGTTTGATACAGTTTCCAGCCCAATTATATTTTTTAACTTATAATAGTACCTAGAATAGAGGTAGCATTTCAATTTAAATACTAATAATATAGACATTTTATTTATTATATACAATCCTATAGAAGAGGTTGGAAATTTTCATCATGATTGAAAGAAGATATTTACTTACCCAAATAAATGAATGCCTTTTCCTCATATTCTTTAAGATAATCATGTTATATTGCTTATTGGGAATGGGAGAGAGGAGAACTTTTACACAACAGTATAGAAAATTTTCAAGTTCATTCTTCAAGTACTAATCAGGTTGTTCTTGATAATCCTGGGAGTTCTCTGGTGTTTGTTTTCCATGATTTCTTTTTTTAATCTGTAAATTTTCATTGTGATTACATTTATTCTTAATATATTGAGTTGTGCCATTTTCATTTTAGGATAGATACAAATTGTTTTTATTTAGATCTGAAATTATTGCAATATCCATAAAAATGAATATTGACAGAGACACCCAATAAATTATTTTTCATTTATCCTTCTTTCATATAGTCTCACAAATTTGCCAATCTTTCAATTATTTTGCCCAAATGCAAAATTCAACACATGGAACTAACAATTTTTAAAGTTGCAGGACCAGCATGTGCATGAAATAATGTGGCAGGTTTTAAGCATTATAACATACTACCCACAATCTGCAGGGTTTAAAGTACTTTTACCTGAAAAATTTACTAATAATCAAATTAGTTCAGAGTAGAGCAATGATTAAATGTCAGTTTTTAACTCCTGACCTGAATGTCAGTGATTAAATATCTCAAAATATCTCAAAGATGTTAAAAAATGAAGGGTAGACACTTTCATTTACTCTGGAACCCTATTATTTGACCTAGTAACAATACTTCTAAGAATTTTTCTTGAGTGATATTTATGGAATCTAAAAAAGAGTTAAAGAAGCTCAATAAATTAATCTCATAAAGTACCATTCATCACATCATTTTTTTGAAATAATATAACAAAACAAAAGAGAAAACCAAATAATAAAACAAACAAACAAAAAACCCTGTGGTTAATAACAAGGAAAACATATGCACCAGGAAAGGGGACTAGATATAAGCTAAGGTTTATGAACATGATTCAGTAATGAAATATCAGGTGAGCAGTCGATATATGCATGGCTTGACTTCATTTCTATTTTAAAAATTAAAATGTACACAGCACAAAAATAAATTATGGGAACATATATAGCACACTTACTGAATTTTGTACTGGGCACAGGATGATAGGGATACTGTCATTTTTTAACTTTTTCAATAATTAGATGTGGATTTTTATTTTAGTACATATATTCCTTTGATTAGACCCATAATAAAGTAACAACAAATATGTGTTTTCTCATCTGGAGGTTAGAAGTTTGAGATCAAAGTATTGCTAGAACTGATTTCTCCCCATACTTCTCTTCCTGGCTTGTAGATGGCCATTTTTTCTCCCTCTCAGGTGGTTGCTTCTCCATGTGTGCCTGGGGTCACTGAATTTTAGAACTCCCACCAATTACTTCACTTTAATTAAATTACTACTTTAAGGATTATTTTTCCCAAATAAAGTCTTATTCTAAGGTCCTGGGAGTCAGGGCTTCAATGTATAAATTTTAGGGAGCACAAGTGAACCCATAAGAATATATAATACTTCAGTAATATTTTGGGGGGAGGGGTACCAGGGATTAAACTCAGGGGCACTCGGCCTCTGAGCCACATCCCCAGCCCTATTTTTGTATTTTTTATTTAGAGACAGTGTCTCTCTGAGTTGCTAAGCATGTCACTGTTGCTGAGGCTGGCATTAAACTCACTATCCTCCTGCCTCAGCCTCCTGAGCCACTGGGTTTCTAGGCAGGCATGACCACTGCCAAGCCATTCCCCAGATTACACAGTACTTAGTTGTGATTGATTGGCAAAACTCACCACACACGATGTTACAGTAAATTGTTGGTCAGGGCTTGTGTGGAAGCTAGAGAGACAGTGCCCAGGACCACAGCTGTACCTCCTTTTGCACTTAACTTTCTCCTTCCACTTATTTCTAGTAATCCTGAGGATAACAGACTGACAAACTGCAGGTAGAACTTCTGGTGAAATTGTGGAACTGATATGTTTATATGAATGGCTAATAGACTTCTACGTAGAGAAAAACATATCTTATGTAGGCCATTATTGTTAAGATCTTGTGTTATACAAGCAGAAATGAACTCTTTTTTGGTGCAGAGAATTTAAGAAAAAATACAACTGATGTGGTTAACACTTTCTTTAAAAAACGATGTTCTTTTCTAGTATCTGAGATGACCTCCTTGATGACATTATAATCAAGATCAATAATAAAACGTGCTCTGGCCTTTGAGGACCTTTATGTGACCCATGTCTAAGTATTTTTATAATAGTTTCATGGACAGATTTTCAATAATTAACTTCTAGGAATGAAATTGTATTATACATTAACAATACTTAATGGGGAAAATGGCTCTCCAGAACAGCTGAGACTATCTAAACATAATATTTTTGCCTGTTAAGCATGAATGGCACTGTGAAGTTTTATAATTCCTACTATCTGAAAAATTTGACTCAAATGAATTGACCACATTCAGTTCAACTCTCATTTAGAAAAAGACCATCACAAATAATGTCGCTAAAGGACTGTGCAATGGAACTTTTAGCATGACTTTACATATATATATATATATATATATATATATATATATATATATACACACACATATATACATATATATGTGTGTGTATTTGTGTGTATGTATATATATATATAATATATTTGGAAATGTATGTAGTATTATATATGCATCACCATTTCTCAATTGGTTCACATACTTAAAACATGTAAAAAGGGTCTGGTGGTATAAGTTAGTTGTAGAGTACATGCTTAGCATGTGAAAAGCCCTGGGTTGAATCCGTATCACCCACAATGAAAATAAATAGATTAATAAATATATAAATACAAATGTATGCCTGGTGGTTTATATCAGTGGTGGTACATTTGCCTAACATGTTATAGGCCATGTATTTAAGCCCCAGCACCACAGTAGGAGGAGGAGAGAGAGGAGGAGGAGGAGAAGGGGGAAGAGGAGGAGAAGGAGAAGGAGGAGGAGAGGGAGAAGGAGGAGGAGAGGGAGGAGGAGGAGGAGAAAGAGGAGGAGAGGGAGAAAAATGTAGAAAAAGTCAATCAACATAAAAGTGAAATGTAAAGTAAAATAAGATGTAGTTTATGTTAGTTCGTATCAAATGCTACATCTAGTTACACGCTGAATATAGTGCATAAAACTTGTAATTGATTTTTCAATATTTGTAATTAACTTTTAGTAAAGTTATGCTGTAATACATTTCATCTTGTATGAGGTAGTGTGTTCAGTATTTCATGCATGAATTTAAAATGTTTTCTTAATCTCAACCAGCTACTAAGTAGTTGACAGACTTACCTATTAATAGGAATTCAAACCTCCTTTCTCCTCTTCCTCCAAATTTTCTGCTCCTTCAAAGAAATGAACCAGAATACAAAGCAAAGTACTGTCCTCCTGAGGACAAGATACATTGTAAAATTTGAAGATAGTGATATTTTTAGGCTTCTTAAATTGAGAATATAAACAAAGATTACAAAGATCAGCATGCAATATATATATTCTTTTAGCAATAATACTCATGTAACTAATGACTACAGCCCATTCTACAGACAATAAATGTTGCAAAATTTAATATTTATCCCACTTCTTCCCTCTTTCACACACATCCAAAAATCAATCTATCTCAAATTTTCTCTCCTCAAAGCAAGTAAAAAGTTTAATAACTTCAACAAAAATGAAAATCAAAAACTATCCCATATACAAAAGTAATGCTGTCCAGTTGCTTTTCCTGATTTAAGAAGTCCTGAGTCTCCATCATAAAAGAGAGCCAGCCCCAGCATAATTAGATAAACACTCACTGTATGTTAGGAAGATAAGACATGCACAAATAAAGGAGCATGAGGAATCCAATCCAATCTGTCCCACTGGATTGCACTGCTGGCTTTTGAGGCAAAGTCTTGGTTAATAAAACAGGCCAGACTTTCTCTGTTTCCATCTGCACACCC
This sequence comes from Urocitellus parryii, assembly GCF_045843805.1. NCBI lineage: Eukaryota > Metazoa > Chordata > Mammalia > Rodentia > Sciuridae > Urocitellus > Urocitellus parryii. The sequence continues at coordinate 140,503,803 of NC_135535.1, read as the reverse complement.
CCTCCCCAGAGGCTGCATGAGAAGAAGTGATGGGTTAGGGACAGGATTTGGTTATTCTGGGTTGGCTGCCAGGAATGTGACTACTAAATCGCATCTAATGTATGTTCATGTTAGCATTCTGCTACATAATTCACATTAGAACCCACACCTATCTGATCTTAAATTCAGGTTCATTCATACACACATGAATGTATGCCCCATCCTCAGAGTTACAGGCAGCTTTTCAACTCCATTCTCTGTCTTTTAGCAATATCTATATGAAGTTTCCATGTTTTTCTTATTCTTACCCCAGTGAGAACTTACTCTTGGACTGAGACTCCTAGCCTAATGTCCAAGACCCAGTTTCAAATACTAAATGTCTTGCTAAGTATCTAAATATTACTTAAAGTTGATTTAAAAAACTGTGTATTTGAGGTAGAAACAATAAAATCAAAAGCTTTTATCAGATTTTAAAGATTATATTCCTCTACCTTGTGTTTAAAAATAATTTCCCCCCAAATAATTAGAAATTACATTAATGATAATAATGGCAGTATAATTTACCATTAATCATTACCATTAATTGAATTAATATTCTCAGAAACATTTAATTGTTATAACAAGTCAGGAAAAATGACTAATGATTCACATTATAATGAAGAAATTGAAGCTGAAAAGGATTAAGAAATTTCCTCAAAGTGTTACATTAAATACAAGTACTACCAAGAGTGTACCCGTATCTGCCTGACTCCAGTTCCCATATTCTGAACATAATACTTCATATTGATATCATGGCAAAATGAATTATAAAGTGGAAAATATATTCTCTTTCAAAGCATGCAAGGGTAACCAGTATATCACACACCTAAATCACACTAAGGAAAACTTTTCTAATTGAGTTTATTAGCAAATGGGAAATAATTTCCTCTTATATTAGAGAAATTTTTTTTGCAGCTCCCATAATATTATATCAAGTAGGCTATAAAACCAAATGTCACTGTGATTCCAGTATAAACTCTTTATAATTGAAAACATAAGAGATTTGTTTAAAATAAAGTTTCTTTTTAGAAAGCAGTGATGATTTATATATTAAAATTTGAACTCTTTGTCTTACATCCTAGGGTTCATATAAAGAAGGTCAGCATTATTAATCAGGATTTTCATGTTGTCGTGTAAGAGATCAGTTGACCAAGAGTTGCAAGCATTGGAATCTATCTCAGGGGCTGCTGGATGCAATGTGACATTGTGTGTTTAACTTCTCTTTAAGACTCATCAACTTCAAATATAAAAAGTGATAGAAATGCTTTTGTCTCTTTTCTCTCCAACATGAAGTAATTCAGCTTAATTTTATGCTCCTTGTTGCTAAAGTCTGATGAAATGAGTACTCAAGGCATTAATCGACTTTTATTTATGCTCTGCACATGTCAACATTATCATTTAATGTGGCAGCAGCATTGCAAAGAATTTAGTTTTTGCTGCTGCCTGTGCTCCACAGAAGCCTACATTAAAAGTGTATCATTTTCCTTTTTAATTATCCTAATTTCCTTATCAACTCTAATAATAATATGCATACAGAGGCACTTCACACACTTAGGCTGATAAATGTCTGCCAGAGCTTTAAATATCGGTTGCCCTTCATACTTTTTCATCAACAAGGATCAGCTTATTACCCAATAGACTAATTAAATAATTTAAAGTTTTAAGATGATTTCCTGGATGAATGATGAAACCCACCATCATAGAAATATGTTTGCAGTTTAAAAAATAAATATAATTAACAAAGTAGTCCCTATAACCTATATAAAATATTACCTATAAGTTTGATCACTTTATCTGTAGGCACCATTTCATCAAAATTGAAACAAAATATATGCTATCTTATGTCAGAGGACCCAAATTTGGAAATAATTCATCGATTATATATAACAATAATCCAAATCAGAGTTATGATCATATTTTCAAGCAGCAGAAAATGTTTTACAGATTTCAAGAAATAGTTCAGTTTAAGTGGCAATAATTTAAATGCTGAGAATTACTTAGATAGATAGCAGTGAGATCTGGAAACCTGACCTCACGTTTTCATATAGAAGCATTTGTTCTAGGATTGATAAACTAGTATAGCTTTAAAAATCTGTGTATGTATAAATGCATTGTTTGTTGTTGGGTTTTTTTTTTTTTTTTTTTTTTTTGGCAGGAAGGGAAAATACTGGGGATTTAAGCCAAAGTCAGTTTACCACTGATCTACATGCCCAGCCTTTTTATTTGTTTTCCTTTGAGAAAGGGTCTCACTAATTGCTTCGGTCCTTACTAAATTGCTGAGACTGGCTTTGAATTTGCAATCCTCCTGTCTCAGCCTCCAAACTCACTGGGATTACAGGTGTGTACTACCATGCCAAGCAAATGTGTCATTTCTTAAATGCTTCTATTTGCTTTCAAACTCTGTTCAATCAAGTAGTATCTATCAGTTGCTGATTTTTCATATACTACATTAAGCATTGCAGTATATACTATGTGGGTTATTCTGGGAATGTTATTGATCACTGAATGCATTAAGCAGTTAATGATGTAGTAGAAGAAAGACAAGTTGACAAAAATGTGTTAAATAGTTGATAAATGACAAGAATGTGCCCACTGTTTATGTATGTAAACATAAATGCTATGCCATTATCCACTGGTCTTCTTAGAAATTATTTAGTAAGGATCTATTGTCAAACTTTGGGCAGACAATAATATCACTAAAGAATTAACAACGTAGTTATTGATGACTTGTAGCAGTTAATAGAGGGAACTTCATTTTGGCAAATTCCAAAAATGTTTTGTTAAATTTGCTTAAAATACTGAGATATAATTTAGTATATTCATTATTTGAAATACCAACCTTATAAAGGACAAGATTACGTGGCTAGGATGGTAAATAGTGAAGGCAGTACATGAAATGACTTGGAAAAATTGACTTAATTGTTTGAAGTGGGGGTCAGGACAAACTCTTGTCAAGGGCAACTGAATTATAAAAAGAACCAAGATAAATGAAATGTCTTTCACCAGAGAGTCCAAGAGACTAGGGAGCTGCTAATGTACCATTTATATCAAACACAAGGGAGAGAAAATTAGTAGATAAAAAGGATATTGAAATATTCATGGCCAAATTTTCAGTGAATCTTTATCAAGTAACTTATTTTAGATGGAAGGTCATCTTATGTGTGGTAGTTTACATTTAAATCCACGCAATTAGGTGTAAATATTCATAGGACAATTTATCTTTCTGATATTAAATTAATAGTTCATTTGAAAACAGGTACATTTTTACCTATAAGTATGTGGCCTAAATACTGAATATAATCTTGATTTGAAAATCAAAGTGAAATTGAAATCTGAGTTATGTGGAGGAAAAAATAAAGCCATTGATGTGTTTGACAGAAAATTCCATCAATACAGACAAATAAAGTGTATCCTTTTATTGCTTTTATGTTTTAAATATTTTGCATGTTTATATATATTTTATTAATATTTTACCACATATAATGCCCACCTATTATTAACCATCCCTTCAGGGCTTATATTTGTAAGAGAATTTTCTCCCTGAATCTTTTATTTTTTATTTGATCACAGGACAATTTTAGTTAATATTTACTTGAATGTTTGCAGTGATGTAAATATTTAGATTAGAGTTTCTTTACCTGGTTTAATTTTGTGCCCCAGGAAATATTTGGCAATCACTGTATTTAGAGGGAAATCCTACTGGCATCTGGAGAATAGAGGACAAGAATTCTGCCAAATATTTTACAATAAGCAGACAGGACAGCACTCTGCAACAATGAATTGTTCAGCACCAAAAGTCCTGGTATCAACATTGAGAAGCCCTGAGGTAGATGTATCTTTGAATTTCCCAAAATGCTTCCTCAAGTCAAAAAGAATAATTTCATTGAAATAGCATAATTAATGTACTATTGAGTCATACAGTATGTGTACTTCAAAGCTACATATTTTCTTTTTTTAATTAATTAATTTATTTATTCTAACTTGTTATACATGATGGCAGAATGCAATTCATTTCATATTACACAAAAAGAACATAATTTTTCAAGACATTGATTGGGATTGCATTGAATCTGTAAACTGCTTTTGGTATTACGGTCATTTTGATAATATTAATTCTTCCTATCCAAGAACAAGGTAGATCTTTTCATATTCTAAGGTCTTCTTTAATTTCTCTCTTTAGTGTGTTGTACTTTTCATTGTAGAAGTCTTTTTTTCATTGGTTGTTCAAAACATTACAAAGCTCATGACATATCATCTTCCATACATTTGATTCAAGTGGGTATGAACTCCTATTTTTTATCCCAAATACAAGTTGCAGAATCACATCAGTTACACATCCACATTTTTTTTTTATTTTTATTTTTTTTAGTTCTCGGCGGACACAACATCTTTGTTGGTATGTGGTGCTGAGGATCGAACCCGGGCCGCACGCATGCCAGGCGAGCGCGCTACCACTTGAGCCACATCCCCAGCCCCACATCCACATTTTTACATAATACCATATTAATGACTGTTGTATTCTGCTACCTTTCCTATCCCCTACTATCCCCCCTCCCCTTCCCTCTCATCTTCCCTCTCTACCCCATCTGCTGTTGTTTAATTCTCTCCCTTGTTTTTTTTTCCTTTCCCCTCACAAACTCTTATATGTAATTTTGTGTAACAATGAGGGTCTCCTTCCATTTCCATACAGTTTCCCTTCTCTCTCCCTTTCTCCCACCCCACTCGTCTCTGTGTAATGTTAATCTTTTCCTCATGCTTTTCTTCCCTGTTCTGATCTTAGTTGCTCCCTTTAGATCAAAGAAGACATTTGGCATTTGTTTTTCTAAGGATTGGCTAGCTTCACTTAGCATTATCTGCTCTAATGCCATCCATTTCCCTGCAAAATCCATGATTTTGTCATTTTTTAGTGCTGTGTAATACTCCATTGTGTATAAATGCCACAGTTTTTTAATCCATTCATCTATTGAAGGGCGTCTAGGTTGATTCCAAAGTCTAGCTATTGTGAATTGTGCTGCTATGATCATTGATGTGGCAGTATCCCTATAGTATGCTCTTTTAAGGTCCTCAGGGAATAGACCGAGAAGGGCGAGAGCTGGGTCAAATGGTGGTTCCATTCCCAGCTTTCCTAGGAATCTCCATACTGCTTTCCATATTGGCCGCACCAATTTGCAGTCCCACCAGCAATGTACAAGTGTACCCTTTTCCCCACATCCTTGCCAGCACTTATTGTTACTTGACTTCAGAATGGCTGCCAATCTTACTGGAGTGAGATGGTATCTTAGGGTGGTTTTGATTTGCATTTCTCTGACTGCTAGAGATGGTGAGCATTTTTTCATATACTTATTAATTGATTGTATGTCGTCCTCTGAGAAATGTCTGTTCAGGTCCTTGGCCCATTTGTTGATAGGGTTGTTATCTTATTGTTTAATTTTTGAGTTCTTTGTATATTCTGGATATTAGGGCTCTATCTGAAGTGTGAGGAGTAAAAATTTGTTCCCAGGATGTAGGTTCCCTATTTACCTCTCTTATTGTTTCTCTTGCTGAGAAAAAACTTTTTAGTTTAAGTAAGTCCCATTTGTTTATTCTTGTATATAACTCTTGGGCTATGGGCGTCCTATTAAGGAATTTGGAGCCTGACCCCACAATATGTAGATCGGAGCCAACTTTTTCTTCTATCAGGTGCAGAGTCTCTGATTTGATATCTAGCTCCTTGACCCATTTTTGAATTAACTTTTGTGCATGGCGAGAGAAAGGGGTTCAGCTTCATTTTGTTCAGCACCATTTGTTGAAGATGCTATCCTTTCTCCATTGCATGCTTTTAGCACCTTTATCAAATATAAGAAAGTTGTAATTTTGTGGAGTGGTCTCTGTGTCCTCTATTCTGTACCATTGGTCCACCTGCCTGTTTTGGTACCAGTACCATGCTGTTTTTTGTTACTATTGCTCAGTAGTACAGTTTGAAATCTGGTATCGCTATACCTCCCGATTCACACTTCCTGCTTAGAATTGCTTTTGCTATTCTGGGTCTTTTGTTTTTCCATATGAATTTCATGATAGCTTTATCTATTTCTATAAGAAATGTCGTTGGGATTTTGATTGGCATTGCGTTGAACCTGTAGAGAACTTTGGGTAGTATTGCCATTTTGATGATGTTGGTTCTGCCTATCCATGAACAGGGTACATTTTTCCATCTTCTAAGATCTTCTTCTATCTCTCTCTTTAGGGTTCTGTAGTTTTCATTGTATAAATCTTTCACCTCTTTTGTTACGTTGATTTGTGCACCATGATCAAGTAGGATTCATCCCTGGGATGCAAGGCTGGTTCAATATACGGAAATCAATAAATATTATTCACCACATCAATAGACTTAAAGATAAGAACCATATGATCGTCTCCATAGATGCAGAAAAAGCATTCGACAAAGTACAGCATCCTTTTATGTTCAAAACACTAGAAAAACTGGGGATAACAGGAACATGCCTCAACATTGTAAAAGCTATATATGCTAAGCCTCAGGCTAGCATCATTCTAAATGGAGGAAAACTAAAGGCATTCCCGCTAAAATCTGGAACAAGAAAGGGATGCCTTCTCTCACCACTTCTATTTAATTTAGTCCTTGAAATACTGACCAGAGCAATTAGACAGACAAAAGAAATTAAAGGCATAAAAATAGGAAAAGAAGAACTTAAAATATCACTATTTCCGACAATATGATCCTATACCTAGAAGACCCAAAAGGGTCTACAAAGAAACTACAAGAACTAACAAATGAATTCAACAAAGTGGCAGGATATAAAATCAACACACATAAATCAAAGGCATTCCTGTATATCAGCAACAAAACTTCTGAAATGGAAATGAGGAAAACCACCCCATTCACAATATCCTCAAAAAAAAAATCATTGTAGAGGTCTTTCATTTAATTTATTCCCATGTAATTTTTTGATGCTATTATAAATGGGGTGGTTATCCTAGTTTTACATTCAGTGGATTTGTCACTTATATACAGAAATGCCTTTGATTTATGGATGTTGATATTATATCCTGCTAATTTGCTGAATTCATTTACTAGTTCTAAGAGATTTCTGGTGGAATGTTTTGGGTCTTCTAGTATAGAATCAAATCATCTGCAAATAATGATAATTTGAATTTTTCTTTTCCTATCTGTATTTCTTAAATTTCTCTCATCTGTCTTATTGCTCTGGCTAGAGTGTCAAGAACTATGTTAAATAGAAGTAGTGACAGAGGGCATCCCTGTCTTGGTCCAGTTTTTAAAGGGAATGCCTTTTATTTTTCTCCATTTAGAATGATTCTGGCCTGGGGCTTAGCATAGATAGCCCTTAAAATGTTGAGGTATGTTCCTGTTATCCCTAGTTTTTCTAGCATTTTGAACACGAAGAGATTCTGTATTTTATCAAAGGCTTTCTTGGCTTCTATTAAGATGATCATAGAATTTTTTTATCTTTGAGTCTATTGATGTGATTAATTACATTTATTGATTTTTGTATTGTTGAACCAACCTTTCATTCCTGGGATGAACCCTACTTGATCATTATGCACTATCTTTGTATTTGATTTGCCAGAATGTTATTGAGAAATTTTGCATCTATATTCATTAGAGATATTTGTCTGAAGTTTTCTTTCTTTGATGTGTCTTTGTCTGGTTTTGGATTCAGGGTGATATTGGCCTCATAGAATGTGTTTGGAAGTGTTCCCTGTTTTTCTATTTCATAAAATAGTTTGAGAAATATTAATGTTAGTTCTTCTTTAACAGTCTTGTAGAACTCAGCTTTGTATTCATCCAATCTTGGGCTTTTCATGGTTAGTAGGCTTCTGATGGTGTCCTCTATTTCCTTGATTGAAATTTGTCTGTTTAAATTGTGTACATCATCCTGATTTCGTTTAGGCATATCATATGCCTATTGAAATTTGTCAATGCCTTCAATATTTTTTATTTTATTGAAGACTAGTTTTTAAAATAATTTCTAATTATCTTCTGTATTTCTATAGTGTCTATTGTGATATTTTCTTTTTTATCACAGATGTTAGTAATTTGAGTTTTGTCTCTCCTTCCCTTCATTAGCATGACTAAGGGTTTGTCAATTTTATTTATTTTTTCAGAAAACCAACTTTCTGTTTTGTGAATTTTTTCAATTGTTTCTTTTGTTTCAAATTCATTGATTTCAGCTCTGATATTAATTATTTCCTGTCTTCTAATGCTTTTGGTGTTGTTTGTTCTTCTTTTTCTATGGCTTTTAGATGTAATGTTAGGTCATTGATTTGTTAACTTTTTTTCTTTTAAGGAATTAACTCCATGCAATGAACTTTCCTCTCAGCACTGCCTTCATAGTTTCCCAGAGATTTCGATATGTTATATCAGTGTTCTCATTTACACCTAAGAGGTTTTAATCTACTTCTTGATATCTTTTGCAACCTATTGCTCATTCAATAGTGTATTATTTAGTCTCCAGGTGTTGGAGTAGCTTTTATTTTTTATTTTACCATTGATTTTTACTTTCATTTCATTGTGGTCTGATAGAATGCAGGGTAGTATCTCTACTTTTCCATATTTACAAAGATTTGCTTTGTGGCATATCATATGGTCTATTTTAAAGAAAGATACATGTACTTCTGAGAAGAAAGTGTATTCACTCGTTGATGGATAATATACTCTATATATGTCAATTAAGTCTAAGTTATTGACTATATTATTGAGTTCTATAGTTTCTTTGTTTAGCTTTTGTTTGGTGCATCTATCTAGTGGTGAAAGACGTGTGTTAAACTCACCCAGAATTATTGTGTTGTGATCTGTTTGACTCTTGAAATGAGAAGAGTCTGATTGATGAACATAGATGCTCCATTGTTTGGGGCATATATATTTATAACTGTTATATCTTATTGATATATGGTTCCATTAAGCAGTATGAAATGTCCATCTTTATCCCTTTTGATTAACTTTGGCTTGATGTCTATTTGATCTGAGAATGGAAACCCTCTCTTTACTTATGTAGGTCATGTGAGTGGTATATTTTATCCCAAACTTTTATCTTCAGTCTGTGGGTGTTTTTTTCTATGAGATGAGTCTCTTGAAAGCAGCATATTGTTGGATCTTTTTTTAATCCAATCTACCAGCCTATGTCTTTTGACCGGTGACTTTAGGCCATTAACATTTAGGGCTAAAAGTGAAATATGATTTGTATTACCAGTCATTTTTGTTTATTTTTGGTGTTTAGTTTGTTTTGGTTTCTCCTTTGGTTGGCTTTTTTTTTTTTTTTTTACTGTAGTTCTTCCCTATACAGATTTTCATTGTTAGTTTTCATTTCCTCCTCATTGAATATTTTGCCAAGAATATTCTGTAGTGCATGCTTTCTCGCTGTAAATTCTTTTAGCTTCTGTTCATCATGGAAGGTTTTATTTCATCTTTAAATTTGAAGCTTAATTTTGTTGGATACGAGATTCTTGGTTGGCATCCATTATCTTTTAGAGCTTAGTAAATGTTGTTCCAGGGTCTCCAAGATTTGAGAGCCTGGATTGAAAAATCTGACAAGATCGACATTGGTCTTCCCGTATAAGTATTTTGATTTTTCTCTCTTATGGCCTTTACAATTCTATCCTTATTATGTATGCTAGGCATTTTTATTATAATGTGTCTTGATGTTGGATATGTTGTAATTTTGTACATTTGGGATTCTATAGGCCTCTTGGATTTGATTTTTCAATTCATTTATCATGTTTGGGAAATTTTCTGATATTATTTCATTGAAGAGATTGTGTATCTTTTTGTTTGAATCTCTGAACCTTCCTGTATCCCAATAAATTTTAATTTGGTCTTTTGATGATATCCTATAATTCTTGAATGTTCTGTTCATGGTTTCTTACCACCTTCCCTATGAGGTCAACTTTATATTCAAGATTGTATATTTTGTCTTCATTGTCTGAGTTCTGTCTTCCAAGTGGTCTAGTGTGTTGTTGATGCTATCTATTGAGTTTGTTAATTGGCTTATTGTTTCTTTGATTTCCAGGATTTCTGTTTGTTTGTTTGTTTTCAGTATCTCTATCTCTTTCTTGAAGTAATATCTTGCAAACTTTCTTTGCTCTTTTATCTTTTTGTTGGGGTGATTGATGGTCACCTAAATTTGTTCTCTTATCTCTTTGTTGGAGTCATTAATTTTTGCCAGTATCTACTCACTTAGGTTGTTCTTTAATTCCCAAATCATTTTAGTTATTATATTCTGAACTCCTTCTTTGACATTTCACATGCTTCACTATCTATGGATTCTATTGTAGTGTCTTGGTTTGTTTAGGGTGCTTTCCTCCCTTGGTTTTTCATGATGTCTATGTGTCTTCCTATCTTGCAGTGTAGACTTGAAGTATTACAGCTTCTGCCCTATTGTCTTATGGTGTACCTACAGGTTACCAATACCTCACTTTTAAGGGACAGATCAATATTACAGCACAAAATGCACCCAAAATGCAGCCATATGGCAATTAGCTTCTATGTTTGCATTTACAGTTTTGTCACTATATACAGAAATGATTAGTTTGCTTATCTTCAACTATATAGTTAATAGGTTTGTGTGATGGCTTACAGTTTCTGATGGTGGAAGGTAGTATGGGGGGTTGGCTGAGATGTTTATGAGGTAGGAGGTGAGAATATGGTCATATTAGATTATATGACTAGTGAGAAGGTAATCATAAGAAGTTGGTTTTAGTAGGAGGAGATAGGCAACCCCATGCAAGACTCCCTGTTACCTCAGAAACAAGAAAACTGTTAGGAACCCCTAGTAGAAAAACCTCTGGTGCAGTCAGGCCAGAAGGACCTTGGTGACGTCTTACCAGGTCCTTATTGTTGTTTCTTGATACAAGTGTTGATATCCCAGTTTTGTGGTGATGGTAGCCTCTGTGTTTCCTAATGTTGGGCTGTGGAGCCACACTTTGGTGAACAAGGAACCCAGCACAGGGTGGCTCAAGGCTGGAACTCCAGGCCACGGTGGCACAGGGTAGAGGAGCCGCTTCTGCAAACCTACGTATTTTCTAACACAAGTAATTGTCTTGGTCTTTATTAAAATTGTCTTGACCTTTATTAAAAACATAGTTTTCATGTTACAAACTTTTGGTAAAGAATATTAACATGGATGAACTTAAGTTGCCTGAATGCTTGCTGCCTAAAATGATGCATAAAATGACCATGTTGATTATGATGTCCCTTGACAGGTTTTGGTAAAAAGTACTCTACAGTGTAAAGATTAAGAAAGTTTTTTAGAAATCAGCATATCAAAGAGTTACATGCACTCCCATATTCATTGCAGCACTATTCATAGGGGTTAAAATCTGGAGTCAATTGAGGTGTTCATCAGTATATGAATCAATAAAAAAGTGTTATATATATAAATAAATGTTAAATACATATAAAGAATATGTTATATATATGTGGTATATATATGCATGTATATGTGTATATAACATATACATATATGACTATACATACTCAACTACATAATTGCAAATGTACACACACACACACACACACACATATATATATATATATACACACAGGCACACACACAGACATAATAATATATTATTTAGCAAGAAGAAGAGAGTAAACGGTTATTATTAGAGACTAAGAATTGTAAGAAGGAGACAGGTGATATGGAATGATAGGGAAGTTGGATAATAGGTACCCAGATACAAGTTGATAAGAGAAGTAAGTCCTGGTATACTAAAGCACAGTAGGGCAATTATAGTTCATAATAGTCTATCATGTGTTTTATGAGGCACTAGAAAAGTGCAGTTAATAGGCTTCAAACACAATAAAATAATAAATATTTGAAGAGATGTAATTCTAATTACCCTGATTTGATCATTTTATATCATTTGCGTGTACCAGATCATCACACTGTACCTCATAAACATGTGCCATTGTTATATGTCAATTAAAAGTAAAACATTAAAAAGGTAGTTTTCCTATCTGGAAAATTTGAGTATCCTAATCTCTTGTTTTATCCTACTCTCTAATTTTATGCTGAAAATCCTTGTTTACACTTTTAAAACTATTATATTTCCCTAAAACCTGATTAAAAAATAAAATCCATTTTATATACATCTGTGTATTAAGTATTACTATCGGAAGTGCATAATAGTCCATGCAGAATAGTAGAGTGGGCAAAGGTTGTCTAGGATAAGACTGCCTGGATGTAATCCAGGCTCAGTCATAAACTGTGAATTTGGTCCACCTGTGTGTACTTTAGAAGTAATAGTTACATTGTGGGCATTATATATGCTAATGCTCTCTGTTCTTTTAATACACTGGCAAACAGCTCTCTGTAAGTGTTAGTTTTCTTGAAATATTAAGAAGTCTGAATTTTTGTCTCTATTGGGAACTGTGGTCTAGAGAAACAGCACACCTCTGGAAACTCATCTTGACACCAGTGAAGGTTTCCTACGATCGGGGAAGCTGTTCTGGTTATGACAGCACAGAGAAAATATTTAGATGTATTTTCTCTGAAGATAGATGGTGCCAATCTGACAAGATTTCATTTATGATAATCAATGAAAACAGAAGACATTTAGATGTTTAAGATCAAGAGTGAAAACTGAACAAGGTGACAATAAAAAAAAATCACAATACTAGATTACAACTTTAAAGAGTTGGTTTCTCACACATAATCCCTCCAAATTTGAAAGACACTCTTAAAATTCACAACAAAAGAGGTTTTGAATGTAGAATAATTAATCAATAAAGTCTTCTTAGAACACAATAATATTTGTAGTACAACTAACATGGATATTAGATACTTTTAAAAATAATACAACTTTTCCATGTTAGTATATATTACATTGGGACACACACTTTAAGCATCAGGTTATAGCTAACACACCTATGTATGGGCTCCAGTGTGCCTGGGAGAAAAACAAAAACAAACAAACAAATAAACTAGAGGAGCAAATCCAGCAGTGGCAATCGAAACTAAGTCAAACTCAGCCAAAGAACCTAGATATCCAGAGGCCTTCACTGTTCTAAGTCCTATTTGAAGTGATTTCATGAACTCACTCTCCTCTGAGGCTGTTTTGTACATATTCAGGGAAAGAGAGACTGTGAGATGAAATGAACAGTCCACTTCAGGAAGACCTCTCTGAGAAAGGATCTTTTGTTATGGAATGAACTCCATCTAGTACCTGAAGGTGAAGACAATAACTTATGTCAATATTAGCAGTCTCCTAAGGGCATAAAGAGACCTGGAAAAGCCACAGAAATTAGCATTTCTTGTATGTGAGACATAGTCCTGATCTGGGCTCCTGCCTCCTGCTCCTTCCTTTACCTAGAAAACATACCATTTAGAAACCTAGAGGAGAAGTGTGGTTGGCAGGGGCTATTTTCTCACTGGAGCTTAGACACCATGAGTTAAAATGGTTTTAACTAAGTGTAGTAATATTTAACTGGGTCTATCCATCTATCATCTACCTATCTACCTATGTACTTATCTACTTGTCTAGCTGATACATGTATGATACACATAAAGTTCACATGGCAGAAAGAAAAAATGAAAGCTGAAATCTTTATCTACTTTTAGAAGTAGATTTAGGAAAACCAAATATACTGCTCATATTCTCCCATAAGGTAATGCTTACCTAAGTTTGATCTCTTTAATAAGACAATTTTCCTCAAATTATTTATTGTAGCTATCATATAATGATTACTAGGATCAAAGATGCACAAGGAGTATAAATGACAATTACTTCAATTGGACAGTTTCTCAGTTTTAGAGGATTTTGAGAGTTTAGAATGTAAAGAAATAGATGACGGATTGCCTTGAGGCAAGAAAGAGATCAGTTTTAATTCTGTATGATGAAATCTTTATGGCTGTTGCCTTCAGAATGGGGTTTACTTGACTCTTCCTAGGGAGCACGGCATCTTCTCTCAACGTGAAGCATGTTTCAGTTTCTATTTCCTGGCTCAACCTATGGATTAAAGCCACAACAGGAACAATTTTTAATGATGCATTATAAAAATTTACTTCTTAAAGCACTACAAAAAGAAAACTAATAGCCCATATGAAGTAGGTTTACTTTTTTGCTTTTTTATCAATATTACTTCAATGAATAGGTGATGTGTGACTTAAGTCAATTTTTAAAATGCCACAAGACTATAGGCAAAGGTGGATTATTGCCATTCCTTCCAAAAAAAAAAAACAGAGTTTAGTGTGATTGTGATTGAGTGATTATTTACTCTTATATAATAATTAAGTAGGGTCCATCAGTAAATTAGTCTTTCCACGTGGTTAAATTATATAGATAACCGAGTCTCATAATCTAAGTGCCAAGCCTTATTCTAGAATTTAAGTTGTTTTGAAATATATAATTAAAATCCATAGATCCTATTTTAGTTTTTATTTAGCTAATTCAATATGATTACATTATCAGAGCTGAGTTTTATTAAGAAATATATTCTATTGAAATACTTAAGACTACTTACTACCCCTAAACATATGATACCAAGTGTGTTGTTTGCTGTTTAATTTTGTGGATAAAAAAGTAGGAAATTAGGAAATATTTTTAAACATCATAAAGCATTTTACAGGTTCCAAGGAAGGGCAATTCATGTGGTAATATTTTCAATGCTGAGAATTGTTTTTATACACAAGAGTGTTTTCTGTGTTCCAAGTACTTTGGACTTCATTCTTCTATCACTTCAGATATACAAGTTAGTTAGTTATAGACTTTGTACAAATGTTGTTTATTGTCTCTCTGTAATTTTCAAATAGATGTCTCCGTACTACCATTCAAATCTGAACAATTGTATCACTTCTAATTCTACATTGCCTCGTGAATTTAAATAAGTGAATATCCAGTGGGAGATGTGAGTTTACAGTTCTAAGAGCCAATTTTATTTTAACTGATACACAAAAACCTAAATGTTATATACATTAATGTAGTACAATGTGATGTTTGATATGTATGTTCATTGCATAATGTTTAAATCAAGCTAAACATATTTATGTTTTCAAGCACTTATCAATTTTTGGGGGAGCCATTGATTGAAACTGTCTCTATTATCAAAAGATGTAAAATTATTTTGGTATCTGAAATATCCACCATGCCATGGAAAATGTCATTGTTAATTCAATACACAATTTAAATTTTCCTTCAATAAAATTGTGATGTTATATTTTCTTAATGATACACATAAGTACCCATTTCCACATGTCTTTCCAACTCTGAATGTGATCATTTATTTTATCTTTGATAGTTATTTATATATGCATTTTAAAAGCAGCTAGAAAAATAACCTTATATGTCTCATATATATCCAGGCTATTTATGATATATATTCTGTTTTGGAGTATGGTAAGGAAAGCATCAATTCTGATTTTTTTTTAAAAAGGCTGTTTACTGAAATCAAATTGTCATATGATATTATTTAACAAACTATCATTAAGTATTTTTTATGTTTGCTGTGTATAAAATAAACTCTTGGTCTAAATGATGAGGAAGTCAAATGAAATCCTCTAGGCCAGAAATGAATGGTGGAAGGTATAGCTCTTCCTACAGATTTTAAGTTCTAATGTTAGGATGTTTCTAATAAACTAACTGTTTAATAATAACCGAAAACAATATTATTTATGAACATTTAAGAAACATTAATTGCGTATATCTTTTAAGGGGAATAAAACATTGAATAAAACAGACAAAAATCAGTATTCTAGTAATAACCATAAAAGTAAATTTTATGTGCTTAAGTGCTATGAAAGCCAATTGATAAAAACAAAAAGATTAGGTGTCAAATGGAGAAATATTATAAATGCCATTCAGAGAATCACTATGAGGTTCATAAGTCATAGTGAGATGACTAATAAATGGTGCAATAACACATTTGAATGACAGTGTGAAAGCATCTGTTTGAAGAACACAGGGAGGCGTGAAGAATATTTGCACAGAGCCCATAACTAACTTGCATGTCTGAGATGATAGAAAAATAAAGGTCAACATACCTGGAACTTAGAAAATACTGATTCCTATACACTTAGGTCTAAAAGGGAGGCACAGGTCAGATGGTGCTAGGTTTTGCAAGTCTGGGTGAGGAAGTCATGTATAAAAGGTGCACTTTTAGATTATGATTCCATAATATATTCAACTCCAAAATCTGTACCTGTGATATGTGCTCGATATGTATGAATTAAAGATATTTATATGTTTGTACTTCTAGACATAACCACTTAAATATATGAATGAAAAAGAATGTACTTAGTTCACTTTCTTACATCTTTTCATTGACTTATTCATAGGTTTTATTTCTCTGCACTGGTGCTCCATATAAAATATTAAGAACATGGCCAATTAATTGGTTACAGAGCATTGTAGACAGGGAGAGTAAAGTTAAAAGGGAGGAAATTATAGCATGGAATAAGATAGTCAGGCTGCAGTCTATATGAGGACAGGGAGAAAGAAGAAACAGAACATGGCATAATACCAAAATGTCAAGAACAACATCTTGCCAAGTAATGTGTAAGAATTCCATCCAGTGGTTGATGCGTTTAGAATGTAACTTTCTATATATTATCATTTCATTCAGTTTTTTTCTTGTATTAAGTATTTTACATTTTTGAAACAGCTGTATTTTATCAGAGTAAAGCAAACAAACTCAGTCTTTTTTGACTTGTTGCCACTTCTGTATGTGTATGACTAAGATCCAAGAAAGGAACTTCCAAATATCATACCATAAGGGACTAAGAGTTGCGGAAGGATCTGCACAGACATATGTCCACAGTGTCATCTTGATGCACATTGTCTAATCTAGGCCTCAAGCATTAGTCCACATGGATTGATAACTAGTTCCCATCTAAATTACTTTTTAGATCTGTGGGTCCTTCCTACTTGCATGTTAACCCTAGGAGCACATGAGTCATCCTGGTTTTATAATGGACATAAGTTGGGCAGTTCTTTTTAAGACCAAGTCCTCTTACATCTTTTTGCTTTCCCCCAGCTGTCAGCAGCATAATAAATGGGTCTTGCTTCCCTTTTCTCTAATTTTTTTTTAATTGGTGTAGAACTTTCTTTAATTGATTTGGCCATTCCTCTGGAATTCAGGTGAGAAAATTTAAGGCATCATGTGGATTTCCATTTGCATAATTCTCCCTCAACTTCTCTGCACCTCAGAGAATCTTCTGGTTTCGAGCCTCAGGGATGAGAAACATGGTTCATCTTTCAGCATGTCTTTCCTGCTTCCAAGAGTATTGCCTTTCTTCTGAATCCTTATATGCTCCCTCACTTTGGAAATGTAAAGGTCCTCACTTTGGAAATATAAAGGACTGGAGAATATACTCTTTTATTTTTGCCCTCTTTATTTAGTTTTCACATTCTTCCCTTGGAAGAAACTAAGATAATTGGGATGCCATTTGGTCTAATGTGGGTGAAGAGGGACCGAAGTAGTTCCAAGGGTCTAACACTTATACAATATGTGCAAGAAAAAAATCAATTAATTTTCCAAAACATTTTTTTTTCATACAGAACATGGCTAGGACTGGAGATATTGTTCAGGGATAGAGCACTTGTCTGGCATGCCACAAGACCCTGGGTTCCATCCCTAGTACCACAATGAATAAACAAATTAATTACTTTATTAATTTTAAAAAAGCTTATGGTTAGATGAGATCCTAGATTAGGATATGACATGGGAAAGATTATGTTTGAAGACAAGTAGTTCTTGCAAATAATCGGAGTTCCCACTTTTATATAGGAAATGAGTGGTTAAACATATCCCCAAAACCTTAGAAGTATTTTTGATCTATAGAAATCTTAAATATAATGAAAGTATAAGACTGAAGTGACTGAATTCCCCAGATAGTCACAGATAATTATAATTTTTTCTCAAGTAGTTAAAGCTGGAAATAAGTTTTATTTATTTTAAAGTATTATGAAAATATTCTTTTCTTTGCAAGTCATTTGATATATTTTATCAGTTTGTAAAAATTCTTATGATAGATAACTTTCATTCGATTCACTTCCAATACAGCAAGATCACGAGAACTGTAGATATGGAATTATGGAAGAACTTGCTTTTATATGGTATATTTTACAGATTTATAATTTATTTTTTATTATAAATTTATAGTTTCTTTTAGCTTCTACTTCACAGTGAACTGCTATTGAAAGACCTTTGTACAATCTAGTTAGATGTGTGTCTTTAATTTTAGAAAAACATTTTAAATGAATAAAGTAGCTAATTAAATAAATATGTAAAAAAAATATGATTTCTTATAAAACTGTAATTGATACCACAAATTTTATTTGAAAGGTCAACAAGCACTTTACAACTATTGAATCAAATACAGAGCAATTAATTCATCTAATATAATTACATGTACTTAGCAAATGACATATTCTTTTAATCATTATATTAAAGTCTATATTTCATTATGCAAAATAAATTGTGAGATACTTGGTTACAATGTAGTATATAAAATATGAATCAATTTTAACTGAATAACAATAAATCAATTTTTATAATCAGTCAATACTTGTAGTTTTTACTTTATAAAATTTATTTTTAAAATTCTTAATTTCATGTGTTAAATAAATATTAATTAGGTACCTATTGTGTGCCAGAAGGAATGTGTTTAAAAAAAATATGAGCCACAAAGATGAAGAAGACTCAGCCTCTGTTCTCAAAATCAAGACTCTACTGCGAGAATCACATATGACCTAAGGTTAAAAAAAAAAGGAATATTCAATGATAAAAGAGAAATTTAGAAGATTTTAATGGATTTCTCAAAAAGGCATCAATTCAGGCCAACATGAAATTAAAGGGTTGGATAACATTTCAGATGGATGTGCTACTTCACTCAATACTGAATAGTTTAATCTAGACAGCGAAGAAGGGGAGTTGAAGAAGGATGAACTGGATAAAAAAGCTCAAAGGCAGGGGAAACCTTGGCATATTTTGGTAACTTTAAGTAGTAAGAATAGCCATAACCTAAAAGGTACATGAGGAATGTGTAATAAGAATGTCTAGGGCTGTGGGGATGCGGCTCAAGCGGTAGCGTGTTCGCCTGGCCCGGTTCAATCCTCAGCACCACCCAAACAAAGATGTTGTGTCTGCCGAAAACTAAAAAATAAATATTAAAATTCTCTCTCTCTCTTAAAAAATAAAGAATGTCTAATAAGAATCTAACCTAATGGAGCTGTGTAGTTGGAAAATACAGAATAATTTTCATAATGTTTTAAAATTATTATGGATATGCTTCTTTTATAGTTTACCAAAATTCAACAAGTAGTTGTTCCTTAAATATTAGAATATATATCTAAAACATATCAAGAAACATTTTGTATTCCATTACATGAAATTTATTTCACTTCAACTTTGAATTTTTTATGTAAATCTGGGATTAAATAAAAGTACAATTTTAAGGTATGCATCTTGAAATTAATGAATGGTAAATAAAGCAATGGAAATTGATTATGATGACATCTTCTTTAGAGACAAAACAAGTGGTCTAAAATTGAAAAGATACAGCCAAAGAATCTTAAATGTCTGAAACAGGAAGAGGAAGAAGAGGAATCAAAGGAAACTAAAAAAGCTCATCCTAAACAAAACAGAAAAATTCTTAACACAATGGACTAAAAGGTAATGGGAGATGGTGTTTCAGGAAGGAAGGAGTAGTTATATGGTGAAATTAAAAGTTTTCAACTATTGCCTTTACCAACCAGGAAGTAGTATTAGTTTCCTATTGCTGTTATTATACATTACCACAACTTTAGTGGCTTAAACCATGAAAAATTATTATTTTTCAATCTTTCATTATAGATGTCTGAAAAAGGTTTATGGAGCTAAACCTAACATGTGGGCACTGCTGTGCTCCTTCTGGAAGCAACCAGAATTCTTCCTTTTTTTTAGCTTCTAGAGGCTCATGACCACACCACTCTGACCTCTTCCTTTTTCTTCCTCTGACTCAGCCTTGTGATTTCATTAAGCCTCCTGTATAACACAGGATAATACCTCCATTTCAAGATTGTTACTAAAATTACATAAGAAAATTCCATATTGTCATTTAGGTAATATTTTTTATGGTTGTGAAGATTAAGAGTTAGGATGCAAACATCTTTAAGGTTCTTAGTGACCATAGGAAAGCCAATTGTAGTTTATTAGACGAATATGAGTATGTAGAAATGAATGTTTTTTTGAAGACTTTTAGCTGTGAAGCAAAAGAGAAAAAATAGGGACTGAGAATGATAGAAATCAGAGAGATTTGAAGATGTCATAATGTGAATTGAAGATAGTTAAAAGAAATAAGAAAAGTATTATGTAAAGGGGAATGAAGAATTAGCAATGATGAGATAAATGTGGATAAATCAGAACAAGTTTGAAGGAGAAGCTTTAGAAAAAAGGAAAGGGCTTTGTCTCCCATTGTAACAGTATATATGGTAATTCAGATGTGTGGGGATTCAGGTAAATTTGAAGGCTCTTTGGCAGGAATTTGAGACTTCTCTTATAAATTAACTCTTATTGTTTCTCTCTAAAGCTACAAAGTCAAGTCATTGCCTGATAACAAAGTTAAACTGATAAAACAGACTTCACAAGTGAAAAAATTTTAAGATGTCCATGGGCCAGGAGACAGCAGATTAAGAATAATAATCATAATAAAAGAGATTATTTGGCATTATTGAGGGGCCAAATAAAGTCACAATATTTGAGTATGTTGTTATTTAAAAGTGGGATATTTGTGCATCACTCAACAATTAAGTAGAGGCTTGGAGAATGTTGGCAGTTAAGTTGAAATGGTGTTGGAGGTTTTCTAGACTGGAAAGATAATGGAGCTAGACAACTGAGAATATTTATAAGAGAGTCATTGAGTTGATAGGTCATAGAATTTAAAGGTCATGAAGTAAATAAAATGGAAGACTGACAGAAAGGAAAGTGGGTAGAAAACTGTTACTTTAAAATTTTTAAAAAAGAGACAAAGGAGTGGCAAATGAGTACAAAACAGGAAAAATAAAAACTGTTGTGGATATTTGCACAAAGTAGTTCATAAATGGGTCTGTTCTAGATGATAGAAGTCCAACCAGGTGGCCATAGAACATGTGACTGAAGTAAATTGTCAGAGACATTTTTTTGAAATTGAGGATACCTGGAAATCTGAATTCTTTTGATATTTCATTTGAAATGGAAGTAGAATATTGGTGTGATCATTTTTGAAAAACACAGTCTGAAAAAGAAAATACATATAATATAATCTTATTGGTGTTACGTTACTAAACTAGTTAAGGAATTTCAAACACATCAACTAGCAATATCTAGCAATCAATATCTTGGTTTTCATAGTTGGTTTTTTATCCTTTAAACATGTTCATTAAAATGAAAACAAAATGAATCCAACAATCTAACTATGTCCCTCATTAGTATTTTGGGGTTACTGGTTTATTTTTTAAATATAGTTTGTTTTATCTAACTCTCTGATTCTAGGAAAAAAATGAAAACATGTAAGACAAGAGAACTAATTAGAGTCTATGTTGATAATCTATATGAGAACAAGATATATTTTGACTTGAAATCTCTTCAGTTGTGAGGTTAAAAAAAATGGTGATATATAAAAATACACAGCAGCAAATTAATTTAGGCGATCCTGACTTAACTATTAGGATAAACCCACTTAAGTCTGCAGAAATTGATACATACTTTCTCAAAATGTTAAGTTCCAAGACTAAAAATATAAACTTAATCAGGAAAAATTATTTTTGTCTTTATATTTTTAAATGCTAGCCTCTGGCAAAAGAGAAATTATAAGTTTTCAAATGTATCCCTTGTATCTCAGAGATTCTTTTAAACCCCTCTCCAGCCAAATTGTTAAAAGAAATAAATACTGTAGACATTAAGGTTACTTGAGAAAGTGCCTGTATAATTTTCTATCACAAATCTCCTTATTTGAAGGGCACTGAAGCTTAATCCTGATTATAGAACTGTTTGTCACAAGATTACATTCTTAACCTTGTAACTAAACCAACTTAAATTGTCGACCATCCTTTCTGCTCTAGTCAGTGGCAGTGGTCTGGATTTATGATGCAATATTTTCTTTTATTTATACAAGCACTGTCACAGGAATTAGGTTTTAGTATTTTATGTCCTAATCTGTCCCCCGAAAGGTAAGACTAAACTGCATAACTTTTACCATTTTCATGCCCTATTATTTCACTAACTCATTGTTGGACTCTTTCCTTTGTAATGTAGCTCAGCAACCAAATGATGCAGGAGAAAAAGACACAAAAGGTGTCATTTTAAATGATCAGTGGCCAAAGGCAGGCAGCCCCAGCCTGTGTCTCCCAGCATCCTTGTTTTTCTTAGTTTGTTTCTTATCCTTTAAACATAGTCATTAGAGTGAAAACAAAACAAGAATCTGAAGTAATTCATGAAGCAATTAATACCATGAGGATCTATTGTTCCTTTTTAATTCAAAGAAAAATCTGTTACTTGGATAATTATTTAATTTAATCTTTAAGCCACAGAAAAAGCAGGGGTTACTCCTTCATAGTCCTCACATATCTGAGATCATCAGTTGTTATTTACACCGAGGCATCCTGTTACCATAAATAAAATGATTATTATATACTTATCATATGTCAAGCAATAAGGGTTCAAATAGTTAACAGATAAAGTTTAGCTGTCAAAATATATTTAATGTTATGCAAGGATGCTGCCACAGATTGGAGTAATCTTCAGTGATAGAATTCTAAAAGAATTTAGAATATGTAATATGACTTCATGTTCCCAAAAGTTGTGAGAACATGCACCTCTTGTTATAGCTCCACACTATGTCTCCTGTAGTTGTTTAGGAATTGGCCTGAGCAGTGGTAGGAAGCTGGCCTATGAAGAGTCAAAGAGCTCTTTTTGTACTTGGATTCTTTGACTCCTTAGTATCAAATCATACCAACACTTCATAATTACTTTCTATTTCTCTGTATTTTGTTATCCAGAATGAAAAATGACTCAGACTATAGAGCTGAGATTCAAGAAAATGTATGGGCGAGGCCATTGTACATAGGCTGTACTCTTGAAATTATTCAAGAGTGCCAATCTGTTATAATACTGAAAATAACAAATATGACTAAAAGACTTGGGCATGAG
Organism: Urocitellus parryii; assembly: GCF_045843805.1. Taxonomy (NCBI): domain Eukaryota; kingdom Metazoa; phylum Chordata; class Mammalia; order Rodentia; family Sciuridae; genus Urocitellus; species Urocitellus parryii. The sequence goes on along the minus strand of NC_135535.1, from coordinate 140,480,669 downwards.
AAGAAAATGATTGAAAAGTGAATTACTTTGAGATCACTATGTTTTGAATGTTGTTTCCAGAGGGTTTTTTTTTAAAAAGCAATGAATATGTTAAGAAAATTTAAGCAGTCTTGTTTTCTACAATAAAAATATATCCCAATCATTTTGATTTCAACAGTTTCTTCTAGTCAACCCCAAAATGGCAGAGTAAAGACAAAGTTGTTCATATTATCTTTGGAAAAAAACTTCACATTAAATAAATCAGTGATAAATTTGGTTTAAAATATTTAAAAAGGAACAGAAATATTTAATATTTAGTCTTTTATTCCCTAATCAGAAAGAAGAAAAAGAATCAGAGAAACTGTATAAATAAAGTATGGGAAAACTTTAAGCAAAGTGTAATATTCTGATTTCCTATTCTACACCAAAATGCAAAATACATTCCAATGCTCTGTGGTTACTTTATATTATAAATTACATGCACAACATTGTCATATTTCAAGTGTTATTTTGATATGTCTTTTTACTAGTTCTCATTAGTTCTTTGTTTAAAATTATTAAGGAAGGAAAATAATAAGTTAATCAAAAAGCTCAACAACTACCCTATATGGTCTTTTACAAAACAGTCTTTTTTTCCTTCTTTTCCAAGTCTTTTATTTTTCAAAGTTCCCAGCTCAAAATCTATAGAATCTCTGATTCACCTAATGCAAATTGATGCCTAAGAGATCTAATTTTTTTTCTTTTACTTTGTTGTTTTCTATTGTATCTTCCATAATTGATGCTTCCCAGCATGACACTTTTCACCCTTAAGTTAGAATTATGTTCACTGGTGATAAATTAGTAAATACCTAAAGGCTCAACATGCTTGCCCTTTCTCTCTCTCATATAGTATTGATACACATTAATACACTACTTCTAGTTATTCAGCACCTCTCTCACAGCCCGTGCTCCAGAAATTGCTGGAAGACATACTCAACTAGAATATTCTTCTTCAATTAACCTTTTCTTTTTTTGGGGGGGTGGTATAAACTTGTCCAGGGAAAAGTTTTTTTATCCTTCATTTTAAGAATTTCTGACTTTTTTTCCCCCAAGTCTCTATCTCTTTCTTGAAGTAATCTTTTGCTACCTGTATTAGCTGCCTTATCTCTTTGTTGCAGTGATCAACTTTTGCCTGTATTTGCTCCTTTAGATCACTTTAATTATGAACCTTCTGCACTCCTTCTCTGACATTTCATCAATCTTGCTGTCTATTGGTTCTGTTATTGTAGTGTCCTGGTTTGTTTGGGGCAGTTTCCTTCCTTTGTTTTTTCATGTTGTCGAAGTGTCTTCCTTTCTTGCAGCATGGATTTAAGATATTACAGTTTTGCCCTATATTTCTGCAGTACCTGTACCTCACTCTGATGTTGGGCTGACACACCCTGCTGGAGTCCCTCAATGTATGCTACTGCATCTAAAGGCATTGGCAACAATAGCCAAGGTATCTCGAGATAATAGTAGAGGGGCCCTAAGGTGGAAGCAATGTCTTATGGGGCTGAAAGGGTGGGTCTCACAATCTCTTTGGGATGCCTGCTCTGAGATGCAGCTGCTTCTAGGCCCTGTCTGTTGTCAAAAAGTTAGGGGCTACTGGGTAGGGAAGGCTATGGCGATGACTGCAGTGTCCCAAGATGGAAGTGGGTTAGGCTTAGGCTCCCAGGTAGGGGAGGAGGTGTAAACTTGGACCTACCCCGGACCTGGGTCCTGCACAAGTCCGTGTGGGCAGATCTGGGCCAGGCCTGGGCTCTGGCTGTAGTCTGCTGGTGGGAAGAGGCAGTCCTGTGCTGGAGGCTGGGCTCCGTGTCTACCCTGCTGGTGGAGGGGATGGACCCGGGCCTACTGTGAGCCTGAGTCCTGGACAGGTTTGTGTGGGTGGACTCGAGCTGCTGAGCTTGACCTCCCTCTGTAGACTGCTGCACTGAAGGGGCAGTCCTGGGCCAGAGGCTGTGCTCTGGAGGGTGCCTGTGGGTGAAGGGATGGCCCTCTGCCTTCTGTGAGCCTGGGTCCCAGGCAGGCTGGTGTGGGTGGATCGTCAGTGAAAGTTTTTATGAAAACTTAGCTTATCGAGTTTCCCAGAACATACTTTTTCTCTTCTGGCCCTACCCGTGGGTCCAGCACTTTTTGGATCTATATGGCATTATTTTTTTTTTTTTTCCCCTCATGTAGTCTTTTTCATTCCTAAACAGTTAGCTGATTTCAGGAAAATCTCCTAATTACATGATACAGTGTTTCCTTTTCTCTTTAACCATATGGTAAGAAAGGGAAGGTAATCTGCCTACCTTGTTCCATGTTGCATACCTGGGGCCAAGCATCATGCCTTGTTCAGCAAATGTTTTCCTAAAAAATGAATTCGCCAAAGAATTATTAGGAATGTTACTATTAATTCCATAAAATAATTAGAATCTATTGAAGTAATGTAAAACAATATCTGATTATTTAACGAACTAACACATTTAATAAACAGTTAAAAATATATGAATTAGGAACTAGTAGGTTTTTAACACTACTTATAGGTGACTTTAACAGAACAGCCTGTCACTGAAATGCTTCATCATTGCAACAAGATACTGCTATATTGTGGTGGGCTATTGTTCATATAGACACTCTCAAGCAATTTAATTTATATTTCTAAACTTTTGTCAGGGTTTCCCCAAATCAGAAATGCTTTTTTAAAAACCGGACTGTTGAGAAGTATAACATGTATTTTTATTAATTTATTAAAAATTGTTCACAATTCTGGATTCTATAAATACGGTCATTCTCATGTTATTTTGCTTAAAATTTCTGAGCATTAATGGACCTGTGGCCTCAATTTATGTGCTACAATGAGCATAGACTGTTATTTGGAAATATGAGGACACTCTTCAACCAGTGGAAATTTTAAACTTTAATCATAGAACTGAATACCTTAGCTCTATACTATGACTCTATTGGAAACATTATGGGTAAAGACTCCAAAGCAGGTTATATTTTTACTACCTGACTATAAAAGCTATAATGAAAAAATGCTGGTACTAAATTTAAAAGAATATTCTAATGTAAATTGAAATTTGGGTCTGCATGCTTAGAAAAAGTGTGCTCACTACAATTATAATTCACCAGCTAAATCCAGCAGCAGATAAACCACTACACTGGCAGCTGTCTTACACCCTGATTCACACACACTAAAGCCACTGCCAAGAGAAGCAGTTCTATATTTAGGTGCGTTTTTTTTCTAAACTCCCTAAAAGACCACACTTTTATGTTTCAGGGCATTTTTCTTCTGACTATGAGAAATATGATGTTGCATGGTGATAGTATAATGACAACAAATACTTCCAATTTATGAATTGTTAATAGATTTCTAATAATCATCATTCATTTGGATATTCAAAACTAAAATTGTTAAGATGAATGTCTATGTTATGTTTATACCTACATTTGGGCAATGAAGTCTATGTCTACTGCCATGATAAAGTGATATTTTTCCTTAAACTTAGTATTCAAGTTTTATCCTACAAATTTGGCATGTTGTGATTCTGTAAACTCACAAAGTGATTTAGTAACTATCCAGATAGAAAGGAATTTAGTTTCACAAACACCTCTATAGACTGTTTCTAAGGCCAAGGGAGAATAAGTATCTCAGTTCCCTAAGAACAGAGCCTGAAACTACTGTGGAAGAAATCTCTCTTGATATTCACACTTGGTCTTAAACAATCACATCTCTTTCACATTTTATTTTGTTAATCTATTAAGGCTTCAGAATGGTCAAGGAAGACAAAAGATCTAGTAATCTATTAAAAGAAAAACATTGGTAGGTTAGTAACTCTGCAATTTGTAAAACCAATTAGTAATAAACACATTCAGCACATATTTACAGAAGACAAGTTCTGCCTGGGGCAAAAGCGCAGAAGGAGATGTAGCAGTTTAGTTATACAACTTTGTGAGTCTTGTTGTCCAGAATGTTTAGTTCTATAGTGAAACTTTGACTCCTCACCAGACCAAAAAAAATTATGAAAAAATGCTTTATATGATCAAAACCAGTGATTCACCATATTAGTGCACAATTTATCTTCTATCTCTGGTTATACAAACATGGACCCTTGGTATATTTTTAACACTGAACAATGTTTTTTCACAATAATATTTTTTATTTCATATTTTATTTGATACTTTCTATAAATTGACACATTGGGAACTTGTGCAATTGACTGTACTTAACAATTGCATGTTTTTAAAAGATGTGCATATGTTTATTCTGTGGATTTTTTTAATTTAATTTTTAATTGACAAAAAAATGCCATCTTGCCATTTTCTGTGCAGTTCAAAATATTTTTAGTTTACCTGCAGACTTTTTTTTTTTTTTGTACTAGAGAGCACTTTATAACTGAGTTATATTTCTCAGTTCTTGAGATTTCATTTATTGTCCATGTATTTATAGAAATGTGTTGTTAAATTGTCAAAAAACTATAGATTCTTTGTTATTTATTTCTATAAACATTCTATGATTTTAATTATTATAAATTAGTCACAGATTATTTTCCATTATAGGATATTGTCTACTTTGGTGAATATTCCCGGTACACTTGAAGGGAATTTTCTGCCTTGGCATGTGTAGTCTTATTTAGATGTCAGGTCCAAATAGGTGATGGTAGTTTGAGTACTTCCATGTCTTGCTAATGTTCTATGTCCGAGACAGGAATGGGTAAATATTAAACTAAAAGTGTGGATGATAATATTGCTGCATGTATTTCTGCCAATGTTTTAATGCTTTCTGTGGCTATATTCATATGCATATACTCATTTCAGAGGGCTATGTCTTCTTGGTAAACTGACTCTTTATTACTATGTAGTAGATATTTTTATTCCTAGTCATTTTCTTTGTTCTGGAATCTAATTTGTCTGATATTAATAGAACCACTCCAACTTTTTGGTTATTGTATTAATAGCCCATTTTCCCCGTTCTTATCTATTTGTTGCATTATATATAAAGTGAGTTTTTCTATACCATATTATTGTTTGTTCTTTCTTTTTTTCTAATTTGACAGTGTCTGCTTTCATGCCAATGTGTTTGGACAATTTTCACTTAAAGTAATTACTAATGCATCTAACTTTAGGTCCCCCACATTATTCTTTGTTTTCTGCTTGTTCCCCCACATTTTAAAAATTTGTCTGTTACTTTCATTTCCAGATTTCTTTTGTATTATTGCAACACTAAAACTCCATATTGATTTACCTATTATTTCTTTAGTTGTTCCTCCCTAATCAATGAGTTTAAGAAAATTAGGGCTCAGACTTCAGGCCAGACTATTGCCATACTGGTTTCTGTGCTTCTATTCTGGGATATCTGGGGTGTCAAGTATCTCCACACACTGGTTTTCAGCTTGATAATATTTCTACTTTATTCACAATTGGGGATCTAGTTTATATATGGCTATGAGGACTAGAAATCCACCTGTGGATACAGAGTTGGAATCCACCAGGGAGCTGGAAAAATGAAATATTTTCACACTTCTGTAAAGTCTCAAAAGTCAGTGGGGAATTTCCTTGGAAGGAAGTACTTTACTTGCTAATTGTGATTCCTAAAACTAGTACTCAGTAGAGGGAATTGAGTGATAATTTTATGAATTATACAATCCATTGAATTGAGTAATAATTGTAGAATGAAAATATCTGAAAGGGAAATAAATATGTTGGTAGAAATATGCTGTTTGAGATCATGTGAAATCAAATTTTCATAATATGTCTAAATAAATTACTTTTGTCAAAAGTACATTTAGCACCAAAAGGGCTAAATGTTCTTCAATATTCTACTATCCTACATTTTTTTTTCTTGAAAGCATGCATAACAATTAAAAAATAAAAGAAGGGACTCTGTTGTATAATTCTTGACTGCATGTAGGGAATCAAAGAGTAAGGACAGGTTTTGGAGAAACACATCAAAAATACTCAAATTGAGGGTATGAAGTGGTAGAAGAAAATACTAATGAGCCATGATAAAAATTTACAATAGAAAACTTCCAATTCAATTTGAGAACAAAGTATGAAAATAATTGAAAGCTAAACTCTAGTGGAATATTACAAGTTCTCTAGATGAAACTGTTAAAACACTTGGAGGGATGGGCATGGTGGTGTCTACCTGTAATTCCAGGTCCAGGGAGACTAAAACATGAAGATTAGAAGTCAAAGGCCAGCCTCAGCAATTTATCGAGGCCCTAAGCAATTTGATGAGACCACCTCGTCTCAAAAAAAAAAAAAAAAAAAATTGTGGCCTGTATCTCAGTGGTAATGTGCCCCTGATTTCAATCCCCAGTACCAAAAACAACAAACAAACAAACAAAAATACTCAGGGAATGGTCCTACCTGATGCAACCCAAGGACAGAATAGGTCAAGTCTGTAACCTATTCAATGCTGCAAGTCAAGTAGTAAGCCACTTCTACCTACAGAAGGTCACAGCTCTTCTATAGAATCAGATTCCAGAAGTGAATCTGAAGAAAGAGCAGAAAATATCAGTGGAAGTTAAAATATGCTAGTACAAGTTTCAAGAACTGGATTAAAGGTTTCAAACAATAATTAAAACTTCATACAACCATTGTCATTTGGAAAAATAGCCCATGGCTACTTCACTAGTTCTCTAACTTCAGAGAGAACTCTTGGAAGAAAGATATCAACAGCCAAAGTGGATTATATATACTAATATTAGTAAACAAAAATATGATTTTCTTCATAGGCCAGTCCTAGGTTGTGTTTATCAAATCTTGTCAGAGAAGTAGCTCTAAGGTAAAGGCATTTCACTTATTTTTCCACCATCAATGATGTGCCTTCTCCCTGGCAAAATTTTTCTCTGTTCTTAGTGAAATAGTGGGGTTGGGCCTGGGAATGTGGCTCAAGTGGTAGCGCACTCACCTGGCATGCTCGGGGCGCTGGGTTCGATCCTCAGCACCACATAAAAATAAAATAAAGATATTCTGACACCGAAATCTGAAAAATAAATATTAAAAAATTCTCTCTCTCTGTCTTAAAAAAAATACGTGGGTTATGTCTAAAAACTGACTCCCACTGACTGTAGTTGAGTACTATGATTTGGAACCCGATTTACCTATGATTTTTACTCTGCAAAAATGGTGTGTATTATTACTAATGCCTAAACCTGAGACTTTTGCCAAATATGCCCATCATAAATTTTCCATGAGAATTCCGATCTGATTGATTTGGACCATCTCTTCAGTTCTGGGTGATCCCTTCTTCCACCTCTGATTCTAACTGAGCATTATCTTTAAGAGAACTCACTTTGGTCTTCAACTTTAGTAAGGGCTTACATTCTAATCTTTGAGCATATACACATAGGGATTCAACTTTGAGTTTTGCTGTTTCCAAAAAGAGGAAAGAACTTACTACACATAAAAATCGTATTAAGCTTTAAAATCTGAGAGTTAGCAACCTTTTGTAATTTGTATCCCAACAGTTTATATAAATAGTGAATAATTTACTAGTTACAATAATGTACTTTTTAATATTTACTTCTGTGTTTCATATTTAAAGTTTCTGCTGTTTGGGAAAAATTATCAGAACCATATTTTAACTCAGTAATCAAAGTTGTTTCATAGTATATTAAACAAAGCTACACAGTTTCTAGCACATTTAGCTCTTTCACAAAAATCACATGAAGTTTGCTTTGTTATACATACCTCAGGTTAGTGGCTGTAATCTAATTTTCAACCCCAAAAATAAGCTATCACTTTTAACATAGAAAAATTACCTTCTGCACCATAATCATTTGCTGCTAAAAGTTAGTGTACAATTCCTCAAATGATGAAATGGCAGACATAAAAAGCAAATGATCCTTTAATCACCTCATTGTAAATGTTTACAAGAAAGAGCATGTGTGAACTTCTTGTTCCCTTTACTGCAACTTCCAGCAAAATTATTGTCAAATGATTTGCTCAACTGCCCCATTTACAACACATGTTCTTATATTACTGCCATTTGTTAGTTTGATGGAACCATACATCCAGGATATGTGCTAAAACAAAGCATATCCACATTGCTACAGCAATATGACCAAGATGTCAAATAATTTGTATCACAAGCATTACAATGTGTACTATAATGTGCTTTTTTGAGCTGGTGAATTGTGCCATAGAATGAGAAATGAGGAGTTTGAAAATAATCTTTGAGATCCTCAAGGGTATAAATGAAATTGCCTGTTGTATACACTTATGTTAAAATAAACAAAAACAAAACCATCCACAGAACATTGTAGGTACATTGAAGTTTAACTTGTATCTCTATAGAAAAATAACAAATTCTGTTTGTGAATATATGCCTTTGTAACATTCTATGATTCACTTGTAGCATCTTTATTTAGGCATAAATTAAACTAATATCATCAAAGCATTCATTGGCAAAAAAGATTAAAAGGATCTATAAATATTTGTCTAAAGTCCAGTAAAACTCTGTATACTTACTATAAAATAATTATTTTTCAACTAAAATGAAAAACAAATTTATTTTATTATCAGTGAAATATTTTTTTACAAGCATTTTTTAGAATTTTATATAAATTTAAATAAATTTCAAATACAAGCAAATATGTCTATATGGCTGCCTAAATATGAAGATGTCAATTTGAATATTATTCTTTATATCAACTTATGTAATTTTTGAGGTACCTTTTGTCTGTGGAAAATGGCCACTTCATGTTAATTATTTCTTATCAGTCTGCCAAAACTTAAGAATATATTTATTAAATTATCTCAGGGTTAGAGAAAACCATGATGTTGTGGAAAGTATGTATGACTGAGTCTGAATATAGGATAAGTAAGTCTATACTCTGGGAACAAAACATTGTTTATAAGAATCAGTGTGATGGTAAGATTTGGAAAACAAAAATCTTCCTGGATATGTGAAGAAAAGTAATTTAAATACTTACAAAGTATTATAAGAAATGCAGGAACCAAAATTCCAAGAAAGCACCACTCAGCTTTCAAATTTACCCTTTAAGCTTTCCTAGAAATGGAACATGATTGATATAAATTTGTAAGTTCAAATATATTTGTAACATCTAAGTTGAAGCTGATTTTTTTTCCTGGCTTTAGTTTTAGAGAGAATTACTTCAGTTCTTCCTTTTTCTTTGTCAAGAAACATCTTCATGTTTATAACCAGAAGAAGGTAATTCATACTTATTTTTAATATATTTTGCAAGAATAACTCCTTCACTTCTTACTTTTATGTTTCTTTAATTCAATCGTGTTCATGTCTTAAGAAGATTGATTGTGTTAATGGTCAAGAGATTAAAAATATGTAGTTTGATATGATAACAGAAAACAATCTGGCCCATAGTTGAATTGTGTCAAACCCAATGGCTTTATTTTTATTTTATGTTTTGTTTTATTTTACTTTAACTTTCTTGGTAGTTCAAATTTTCTATGTAGGTAAATTACTTTAGGACAGATGTATAGATTTTGTGTATATCAAAAATTAAAAATTGTCTTTTGCAACAGAAAAATTAATTGAGAACTTCCAGTGGAGTTTGGTCACAATAATCACTGGTGCAAATAAAAGGGAATTTAGACTGAAAAAAAAAAAAGAACATAACAACTTTGTAAATAGTTACTTATATTGAGATGAAAGTCTGAATTGATAATATAGCTGAAGCAGTGTGATAGGATTATGTTTACATTATGTTTAGGTCTGGAAAATGAATGACTAGGTTTTAATTACCATGTCTAAATTTCACATTTATGGGTAATTACAAAGTTTACTCTTGAAGTAGAATGTAAAGTTCACTTATTGACAAAAAGCAGTCAAAACCAAGAAAAATTTCTATCTAACAAATAATTTGGTTAGTTATTATATAGCTATTTACCACCAAATCTGTATGAGGGATAAGTAAATGTACCAGAAATAATTATTTGTCTTTCTTATTTTACTCTATCCATGTAAAACAAACAAATTTATTATACTTTGACTAGTTAAAGATTTGTGAAAATGTTCATCTTTGAATCAGGGCTCATCGTAACCACTGTTCCATCAGCTCAGAATATTTTTCAAACTGTAACATATGACCCTTGTATGGAAATTATCTGTAATGTTTGATTATTATTTTGACTTCTGGGCTCCTTCTGAGACTTACTGATGTGACATTCTGCAATATAAGCAGACTTCTCTGCCTTTAAAAAAATACACTGAAGTTTGATATATCTTATTTAATAGAAGACTTGTATGCTTAATTACTGTCTACTACCTCAGGCATATTTGTAAGCCAGGAAAATTCATCAAAAAGTGATAATAAAAGACAATTTTAGGGCTGGGGATATAGCTCAGTTGATAGACTGCTTCACATGCACAAGGCCCTGGGTTTTATCCCCAGCACCAGGAAGAAAAAAAAAGACAATTTTAAAGTGTAAGGTAAAAATTCCACAAACCACAGATACCCAGCACACATGGATTTTGGTATAAAAAATGTAATAGTTCAGAGAGTAATGCAGCACTTACGTATGTATTTATTTATTTATCCAAGAAAATATTTATTAACTATTCGTTGAGAGGTACTCCTAGAAGTGGGAGCAAGCATTAAAAAGAGTGGCAAAAATATATGCCTTTGTGAAAGGAGCAGGAAAAAAATCAGACAATAAGTATATTGAGCTTGAAAGTGTGATAAAAGACAGCAAATAATATGAAAAAGAGAGAAATTAGAACTATGTTAGGGAGACTAAGATTGATGGGAAGAAATAGAAGAACTTGAGACAGCGTGCTCAGAGCCTCCATGTTGAGAAAATAACTTTTGAATCAAGATTTGAATGAGATGAGTAAGTTAGTTATGGTGATCATTCTAAGTAAAGGAAATAATCTGTTCACAGTCCTTATTATACATTTTTTCCAATCGCATTTTCTTGAATGCCACAAAGTTTTGACAAAGAAAAAAAAATAGTTGGTGATAATATTTCCGTTGATGCCCCTGCTTGCTGTTGTTATTTCTTTAGTGTGGACCAATTTCTTCAGGAATATTAAATGTTAAATACCTTTTCCTGGAATACAAATTAAAGTTAACTTTTAATTCTGCTTATAGTGAGATATTTTAAGTTAAATTACACATAATAGATGCTAACTTGGATGGAGAGTCATTGATGGGGATAATAGGCATAATTATCTACCCTATAAAATATTTTATTGTTGTCTTTAGTTTTATACTTCTGTAATTTTTCTTGTCACAATATAAATGAGTTTTAGTAAGTTACATAATTATATAATTTTCCCACTGGCCTAGGCAAAAGTAAGTAACATTTGTACATATGGATGCTAATATATTAATCAGATTTTATATAAAGCTTAAGTGCAAATTTGGTAAATAGATTTTTGGGGGAATATAGAATGAGATATACTAAAAATATGAGAAGTGAAGTAGGATGAGGAGTAAATTGAAAAATGGTTATGTTTTATGTGTTTTTGTTCCTTAACATTACAAATTTTGTTTTGTATTGAATACTCAATGCAGTTATGAAACAAACATGTGTCCTCCAGGATAACTTTCTTTAAAGTTTTATTTAGCATTGAGTGCACTAGTAGTGTTCTATAGGGCTTAAGAGAACAAACATTTATTCTATGACAAGACCTTCCCAATCTTGGTTTACAGTATTATTATCCACTCAGAAAAAGGCAAGTATTTTCATTCCTATTTTTCACATATTAAAATTAGACTTAAAGATTATTTACTCAACATGGAAAGTTTACTTATCCAAGTTAAGTCATCTGATTTGAATAAAAGTACTACATTTTGTTTTTCAAAGTGATTTTGACTAAGACTATAGCAAGGAAAATATTTTATCTTGTAAGCTTACCTTATTGTCAACCTCCAAGAAGGCACTCCAAGGTCACCATCTCCCATTCCAGCCCTCCCATAGTCTTTTTCAAAAACAAATAGTGATGGCTTATGTAATCAGTAAGAGATGAATAGGAGTGTGCCATTCAAAGCTGACTCGTAAAAGATAATGAATGTTCCATCTTGCTCTCTGTATCATTTACTGTCAAAGAAACCAGTTGCCATGTGGTAAGGAATGAAGTCCTCCTCCATTTGAGTGAGCCATGTCAAGCAGGTCTTCCATCCTATTAAACATGAGTTGAGTATAGTCCTTGCTAACATCTTGACAGTAATCTTGTGAGAGACTTTGAGGCAAAGCATCCACTTTATTCATTCTCAAATTTCTGACAGAATGACCCAATGTAAGTTAATAATTTTTAGTGTTTTAACATGTTATTTTGGAAAACAGTTTGTTATATATGAATAGAAAAATTATTATACCCAATATAGACAATGCAAAAATGTCCACAAAGTTAAAATTTCTCATAGTACTTGCCCTGATGATATATTTATTCTTCAATCCTATTTTATTAAAAGTTTTTTTTCTGCTCACAACTCCTAAAATATATTATTATATGACTTAATAAGCTTCATTATCATTTTACAAAGAGAATAAGGTAAGTACAGATTTGATTCTTGTTCCAATTCATTTAGCCATTCTATAGAGAAGTATGACAATAATACTTATTAATACTTACTAAACAACAATCAATCTGAAAGGGTGGGCATTACCACTATTCTGACTTTATATAAAAAGAGAAGTAGTGATTAGTAGCTGGTTCACCATTAAGTGCCAAAGTACCATATCTCACCATATAAGTGTCACCACCACATTAACATATATTCAGAAGTATCTGTACATCCTAATCTTGCACCAAAGACAGTTCAGTAATAAATGATTTTTAGGTAATACCAGCACAATATTTTTAAAGCTTTACATGAGGTTACATAGCAGTTTTTGCCAAAAAAAAATATATATATATATATATATATATATATATATATATGTAGTCTGCAATGATTATATTGTGATAAAATACAGTATGTGTTCATGAGCATTGTACCAGGCACAGATGTTGGTGATGGTTTGTGTATTTATTCTTATAGTTATCCTAGAATGTTGATATGTTATTTAATTTTAGAGTTAAGAGGAAATTAGACATCAAATGTCTAGTTTAGCCAAAAAATCAACTGATGATGATTTGAACCTCAGTTGGGGACCTTTATCTAATCAACTTTTGTATATTAGCAAAGTTTTTCTACACTGTAGTATTTCTTAATAAGATGTTAATTTTTCCTCTACCAGAACATGGCAGAAACACGATGCTGAATTTCACTTGTTAAATACATCCTTAAGTCATGTTGAAATAAGCTTCTATATCACTTATCTACTGACCAAATTCTGTGGTGAGGAGCAGTGGAAACTTACTCAGTTTTTCTACATGAAAGATACTGACCCATTCAATTCCTTTATTTTTTAAATTATTCTTAAAAGATCCATTTTATATGCTTTCTATATTTTGCAATTTCCATGTTACTAATTTTATACTATAATTCAATGTCATAGATAGTATAAGATTCTCAACAGTTTAATATTATTATTATTTTATTTTATGAAAATTTCAAATCATTTTAATGCTTTGATCAGTTTCTCCTTGTTAGCAAGCAAGATATCCTGCCAGCTAATAATGAATTACAGAAAGTCAATACCTGTGACCATACTTTTCCCATATTAAATATTGTCACACCATATTACTCCTATATTATACTTGAACACTGTACATTTTAGTCTAATTTTATAAATTTATACTATAAAAGGCTAGTTTCCTTCCTTTCTCTTTCATATTGAAGAGACTTTATTATTGGAGGGACAAGATGGTATAGTGATTAAACAGATGCACTAGAGAGCTAGAAAATTCAAATTGAATCCTTGATCTGGACTATGGTTTTGAACTAGAAGGTTCCCTGAAGTTTCTTGTGTTAAAGCCCTGATCTACATCCTGGGGTGCTATTGGAAGGTTGTGGAATGTGTAAGAGGTGGGACCTAGTGGAAGGTCTTCTGGACATTGGGGGTATGTCTTGAAGGAGATGTTAGGACCCTAGTTCCTTGTCTTCTTCTCTTTTGCTTCCATATTACGAAGTGAGGGCTCTTTCTGCCACATGCTTCTACCATGACATACTGCCTCTCCGCAACCGAAAATAAGGGGTGTACTCTTCATGGACTGAAACCAACAAATCTATGAGTCAAAATAAACCTTTCGTATTTTTACGTTTATAGTCTGAAGTATTTTGTTGTTTTAACATAAAACAGAGTCCATCACCAAAAGCACTACAAATGTTGGAAATTATTTAACTTTCAAGCATCTCTTTCCTCATCTATATAATGTAGACAAAAGTAGTATATATAACATATAGCAAAATTGCATAATAGTATTTTGGAACATAGTATCATTGTATTATCCTGTAGGATAATATACACTATATAATCACAGGGTATATAACATAGAGTTGCAAGGAGGCTTAAATGTATCAATATATTTTTATAAAGCATTTTAGCATCATATTGATATTTAATGAGTACTTAAACTACTAACTATATCATTGTCATTATGATAATTCTCAGCTTACATTGGAAATAGTTAAAAAATTATTTATTTTCTGCTAAGAAAAAGGCATTTAGTTGAATATTCTATCCATGTTAGAGTTTTCAAAATCATTTCAAGCTTGTAAGAGAGGAATCATTATTCCAATTTTCTAAACAAGGACACTGACATGCTTATAATTTAAGTCATCTGAAAAAAAATGCCCGAGCTCTTAAGTGTCAGTCGACCATGCTCAACCTAAGTTATAAATTGTCTTATTCAGATGGCAGATCAGTTACTTATGTTTTGAGCTCAAATTTGAAGCCATTGGTAAATTCATCTCAGGATTGCTCACCTAGCTATAGTGTCTGTTTTAGTTCATGCTGTGGGCACCCCCAGACTTACACTGGAACCTCCCCATTTTCTAGTTTATAAAAATGTCTTAATCTAGTCTAGTAAATCTGTTTCATTTCTATTAATCTTTAGTAATCTCTTTAAAATGCATTGCACAATTAATAAATAATAAAAATAATAATAGAAAGGAAATTTCAGGGGCTGGGATTGTGGCTTAATGGTAGAGTGTTCTAACACGCATGAGGCATTGGGTTCAATTCTCAGCACCACGTTAAAATAAAGATTCTGTGTCCACTTACAACTAAAAAAATAAATATTTTTTAAAAAGAAAGAAAGGAAATTTCATCTGCAAATATAAAATATAATGCTACATTAAACAGGAATCTTGGAAATAAAATATTGTTGGATTTCAGATCCCAAAAATGGACTACCAGAGAAATTTAAAATTATCAGTGCATATCACTTGCCTTTTATTAATACAGCTCTTGGCTATCTTCACCTTTTGAAGCTTGCTTCATTCCTTCTTCCAGTGGCAGCCCGCATCAAATAAATAATCCACAGAGAGAACAAATGCTTGACTGTCTACCCAACCTGGAACAACTTTGAAGGGCAATCTCAATTTGAGGATCATTATATGGTTGGCCGAGTTTTTCATCATAATGTTGTCCCTGGTTCACTTCATCCTCTGCCCAATCCTTTCTTCCTTTCCTTTCCACATATGTTGCTCTCAAGAACAGTCCTCATAGAACTTCTTCCTGCTAATCTCCACCTCAGAGTCTGTTTTCAAGGATCCCAACTGACTATAGCAAGCCTGTTAGAATACATTTCGATTCTAAATAAACCTCTTGCCATATGATCTCTATTATCAAATATTTTATGGGCTACCAGTAGAGAAAGTATATTATACATCACTTGGAGCAGAACATCACTGAAACACATTTTTTTCTTTCATTCTATTTTTCACTACTTGTTTACTAATTAAATCAACTTACTTAGAGTGTTCAATGCTCTTTTTTGTATTTGGTACTCTGAAGTCTGTTTCTCCTTGCAATTTTTTTTTTTTTTTGCAAATGCCAGATGACTGAACTTTTCTCAAATTATTTTCTTGTTAATTTCTAACTTTGTATCTCATTCATCCACATAAAAGAGAGTTTTGAAATAAATTTTCAGTAGTTGTTCAATATATATGTTAAGATACTTAGAAATTAGAATGCTTAAATATCCTATTCCCTCTAGAAATATTTTAAAATTGCAAAGTCAATTTAGTTCCTTTTTTATTTGGACTTTCCGTTGTATTAAGTATGAGCCTTTTGATATATGTGCAATATTTGCCTTCCTTTTGGATTTATGTTTAGTAATGGAAACTCTCTTGTGGTCAGATCTTTTCTGTTTCTTAACAACCCTTGCTCACTATTTACATATATCAAGCCACATGACAAGAAGAATGTATTCTTAATACATTTTGTGGTAAGACAATATAGAATTAGATCTTAATGGTTCAACATAAGCAGAAGGCAAAAGCACAGTCTTCTAATCTCCTAATATGAGGGCTAATTAAGTGAAGGCTGGTGACCAGATGTCCTCTTTTCTCCTTAGGCACAGAACGAAGATAAGTAGGTTTAAACTCAACATGGGGGATTCAGAAAATTACACTCAGAAAGTCATCAAGCAGTCAGGCCATTCACAGAAAGGACTACATTTGAACTTTGCATATGTTAACTTTGTTTTAAATCAGATTATGTATCTGACAGGAGGTAATTTTTTTTCAATGTAAAAGATTGATATGTTGTGCTTTGTTAATTAAAGGGATAAATATAATATATATATATATATATATATATATACACACACACAGGTACATATATATATATACATATACATACATACATATATACATACATATTTATAAATATAATTCATGATAGAATGTGTTTCTAAAATTTTATTGAATTATATATTTATTTGCTTTTATGCTAAGGAAGGGGTAGGAAGAACAATAGAGCCTATTATAAGTTTTTTAAAACTAAAATGTTTAATTTCAGGTCTGATTTGAAAATCATATCATAGAGTTCCTTTCTGTGTGTGTGAGTCCAAGGGAGTGCTATCCAGAAGATATATGACAAAGATTGCCATACTTGACTACATATTTATTCTTAACAATCTTAGTTACTGTATTGTGTAAAAGCTAAAAGGATAAAATCAATGAGCTAATGATTAGATTACAGTACTAAAGCTGTTCAATATAAAGGGCAAGAATAAAAGCCAATGCAGTTAAATTATTCTAAGAATTGGTGAACTTTCAGTCAATAGAAAAATATGTCTTAATCATTCTAAATAAAACTGTGTGCTGGAGAATAAGGTCAGCAAGACGTCAGAAGAGGGAAATGTCAGCCTCTTACTTCAGAAGCATTGGTGAGATGATTGTATGTGATCCTTACATACCTTTATAAAGACTTTCATATGACATCTTAATATCAGTTAAGAGTTTTTAACAACTCAAAGGAAAACTTAGGACAAACTCTCTGAAATAAGAGGAACGATTTCATTTATTTTGTCAACTGCTTCCCCAAACTAGCCTAGCTCAATGACAAGAGAGACCCAGACATCCATTAAAAT
Source organism: Urocitellus parryii (assembly GCF_045843805.1). Taxonomy (NCBI): domain Eukaryota; kingdom Metazoa; phylum Chordata; class Mammalia; order Rodentia; family Sciuridae; genus Urocitellus; species Urocitellus parryii. The sequence continues at coordinate 140,463,265 of NC_135535.1, read as the reverse complement.
CCACTTGGCCCATGATTTCTTCCTTGGGGGAAAACATCCATCTTACACTCACAGCCTTTGAGTTTCTCTCTCTCGAAAGAAAGAAAGAAAGAAAGAAAGAAAGAAAGAAAGAAAGAAAGAATATCTACCTCTATCTTACTTCAGTTCAGAACAGTCAAGAAACTGGTATAGTCTGCTGTAGTTAGGGTTCCTGGAGGAAGTTTAGCAACATACAAAAAGGGAAGTAGCTCTGAACACCTACTTGGTACTGTAAGATTGGAAAACTGTGCACAATACTGAGAATTCCCATTTAAAGGAAGGGCTAAAAGTAGAGTTGCCTCTAGCCTACCAGTATTTTAGTGCAATCTTCTAGTTAAAGAGGGAGAAAGCATTCAAACATATAAGCATTGTGGCATTAATAGAAAATATCCAATCCTGATACCTGTCCTTCAGGAGAAAGTGAAAGAAGTAGAATTTGTAGACTCTGGGCATTCCAATGAAATACCCCAGGGAAAAGGAGAGAGTGGCTATGGACTACATGGGGTAGGAAGTTTAGAAGAAGGGACACCACACTCCACCTGCTCTAAGTAAAGAGAAGTTAAATATACACATTCTCAGAAAGTATTAGAGAGGTTTCCATAGTCTTTAGCTGGGCTGCTTGATGGAGGTTTTTCCATGCTCAAACTGTCACTAAAGGTTGGAAAAAAAAGGTTGTTTCATCAAAAGTGCAGACACTAAAGCAAAGCTACTAAAACACAAAAAATCAGGGGAATACAGCACTACTGAAGGAACAAAATAAGTCTCAGTATTGAATAAAAAGACAGAGCACTATTATTTGTTTGTTACAGCATCCAAAATGAATGTCTTTCAAAAGCTCAGTAAGCTTCAATCAAACAAAACCAGTGGGGGGAAAATATCATGAACAAAATGAGAGTGTCAACAGAAATACAGTAACTCAAAAAAACAAACAAAAGCCCCTAAAGGATACAATAATTGGACTGAAAAATTCAATAATCAATTTTTAAAAATCAGTCTTGATATAGCTAAGGAAAGTATAAGCAATCTTCTCTAAGAAAGATTATTTGAAATTATCTTGTCAAATTTGCAAAAAGATCAAAAAGTAGAACAGAAAGAAGATAGATTGTGGAATTTATGTGATATAATCAAGTAAGCCAGTATATGCAACTTGGGAATTCTAGAATAAGAAAAAGCAAAAGAGTCAGAAGCTTATTTGAATAAATGAAATGGCTGGGGATTGGATGAACGTCATAGCAATTCCAGTGACTTGGGAGGATGAGATATTAGGATCCCAAGTTTGAAGCCAGCCTTAATAATTTATAGAGACCCTGTATCAAAACTAAAAAAAAAAAAAAAGCTCAAGGATGCAAATCAGTGGTAGAGCATCCCTTAGTTCCCTATACTGAAAGAAAAAAAAAAGGACAAAATTCTCCAAATATAGGAGAGAAATTGATTCTTGTACCCAAATTCATGAAGGCTCAATGATTCAATGAAGGAAAAAAAAATAATCTTCAACCAGATACCTTATACTAAATTATCAGAAGTCAGAGACAAAGAAAAAAGTTTGAAATCACAAGTAGAAAATGACTCATTCTCTGAAAGGAAACTCTTGTAAGACCATCAACTTTACAGAGGGAAGTAGTAAGATACATTAAAAATAATGAAAGGGAAAACAAAACAAAACATCTGCTAACTAAGAATGCAATAACCTTAAATTTTTTCTTTAATAAATAAAGAAGAGATAAAGGCTTTCCTGGTCCTATATAAATAAATAAATAAAAAGAAAGAAAGAAGAAAGAAACCTGAACTAAACTAGCAACTAAACCTAAATTAAACAGAATGAAAGACAGAGATTACAGTAGAATAAAATAAAATTGAGGCAGAGAAAGCAATAGGAAAAATTGACATTGGTTAGCTTTTTGAATAGACAAAAAATGACAAAACTAAGGTAGACTCAAAAACAAGGAAGACTAAAATTAATAAATTCAGAAATAAGAGACATTATAAACAATGCCACAGAAATAAAAGAGGATCACAGGACAACACTGTGAATATTTATGTACCAACACATTATGTAATGTGGAGGAAAAGGAAAAATTATTAGTACATACAACCAGACAAGACCACTAAATCATGAAGAAACAGAAAATCTGAATGGACCAATAATAAGATAAACCCATTAATAATAAATATACCAACAAAAAAAATCTGGGACCAGAGGGCTTCAAAAATGAATTTTGCCAAATATTTTAAGAATTAACTCATTTGTTCTCAAATTCTTTGAAAACATTGGAAAGAATACTTCCAAACTCATTTTTTGAGCCAATGTATTCTGATACCATAGTATTCTTTTCTAGTGATATTTTTTTATGTAAAAAAAAATATCACTAGAAAAGAAAAAGGAAACCCTGATAATTATCAGGGTTCATCAATACCATTATCCCTAGTGAACATAAGTTAAAAAAATCCTCCTCAATAAAATACTTACAAATCTAAATCAAAAGCACTTTAGAGGAAGGGCACAGTGGTGCAGGCCTGTAACCCCAGAGGCTCAGGAGGCTGAGGCAGGAAGATTGCCAGTTCAAAGCCAGCCTCAGCAAAAGTGAGGAGTAAGCAGTGAGACCCTGTCTCTAAATAAAATCCAAAATAGGGTGGGGATGTGGCTCAGTGGTCGAGTGCCTCTAAGTTCAATCCCCAGTAACTGTGCCCCCACCCCAAAAACAAGCACATTAGAAAGAGCATACATCATGATCAGACATGTTTTATCCATAGAATGCAAGATTAGTTCAACATATACAAGTCAGTAAATGGGATACACCATATTAGCAAAATGAAAGTTATAAATTGCATGATCATCTCAATATATGAAGACAACATTTTTAAAAATCAGCATCCTTTCATGATGAAAACATTCATCAAATTAGGTACAGGAACAGCACAACAAAGGTCATTTACCACAAGCAATCATGCCCTAAGCTAAAAATTGAAAGTCCTAGTCAGGGTAATCAGGTAAGAAAATGAAAGGAACGTAATACAAATTCAAAAGTAGGAACTAAAATAACCTCTGTATTCAGATGACAAGATTCGAAAATTAAAAACACTACAGAGTTCACCAAAAAAATCACAGAACTAATAAATGAATTCAGTAAGTATCAGGGTACAAAGTCAACATAGAAGTCACTTGTTTCTATACACTAAAAAAAAAATGTGAAAATGAAATTAAGCCCAATTCCATTTTTAACAGTATATGAAAAATACTTAGGAAACAAATTGACCTAAGAAGCAAAAGATTTATACATTGAAAATTATTGTAAAATATTTATTTAGAAAATTTGGAAAAACAGACAAATTAAAAAATATCATGTAGAAGAAGATTTACTATTTTAAAAAATGTCCATACTACCAAAAGCAATCTATGACATCCATATTGTCTTTATCAAAACTTCATTGAATTTTTTACAAAAATGAAACAAAAAATACTAAAACGTGTATGAACCCAGAATGTTGAGCATGATCTTGAGAAAGAAGAAAAAGCTAGAGGCATTACACTTCCTTATTACAGGGTATATTCCAAAGCTGCAATAAATAATATGGTATGTTGTAGCATAAAGAAAGATATGTATCATGGAAAAATGTGTGCAGATGAACATTATTGCTTTATAATTATTGATATAAAAAGTTTTTAAAAATATTAAAATAATCCAATGTGGTGCTTATATAGTCATTGGAATAGTATTCACTTTTAAACAGGAAAGGGAGCCTGTCACTTGCTACAACATGCATGGACCTTGAGGATATAATATCAAGAAAAATAAGCTGTTCACAACAGAAAGGAAGAAAAACAAACCAAAACACAAACAAGTAAGCAAACAAAAACAAATACAGTGTCATTCCTTATGCATGAGGTACCTACAGTATTCACTTCATAGAATCAGGAAGCAGATCATGGTTATCAGGTGCTGAATGCAGAAAAGCTTTGTGTTGAGGCACAGCATTTCAATTTCACAAGATGAAAACATTCTAGAGAAGTTTTTCTAATTCAACTACAGTTAACACTAGTTAACTTCATTGAGTTAAAAAACACTTAAAATTATTAAGATGAGAAAATTTATGTTATGTGCTTTTTAGTATAATTTAAAAAAATTTAAAACAATTCACACACATAGCAAAATTATTAAATAATCTAATAAAGAAGAGAATTTTGGAAAATAGATGTTTTATATGCTATTGTATAACTCAATACAATATTTTAAAATTGTAATTCATATATAGTTATTTAGAATTTATATTCTATTTTGAGTAGAAATCTTACTGTTATAATTTATCTTGTATATTTTCTTGTAAAAATAAAAATGATAAATTATTTATGTACCATGTTTTTTGAAAAATAACTTTTATAAAGATCATTTTAATAAATAAAGTTCATATCAATAAATATTTTTGTAAGATAATATTAACTAATGTAACAGTAATCCCCTAATTTTCAGTGTTTTAAATCAATAAAAGTAATTACCCATAATGTAAACCGAATTCATTATTCCCAATCAGCATTTTAAAAAGTTCTTTGTAGTCATACAGAGACCCAACTGAGACAGATTCCAACATCTTCAACATAGGCTTTTACAGTCATTGTCAGCTGGCAGAACACTTTAAAAGGACTGCATATTAAGGAATAGATTCATATGGTAAAGGAATGGTGATGTAGCTCAGTTGGTAGAGTGCTTGCCTTGTATGCTCACAGCTCTCCATTCAATCCCCAGCACTATACATACCCACACAAAAACAGATTTTCATGGTCAATATCTCTATATAGTATACCTCCACTTTGCTACATTCAAGCATGGTCCTCTGTGGTACAGCAGTAGGGTCCCTCTGGATTTTCTTTCTTTCTTTTCTTTTTAAATTTTTCCTAAGATATGAAGTCATTAGAGTCTGATTCCAGACCTACGGAATTAGATTTGCATTTTAATATGCTCATCCATATAAATCAAATGCTTATTAAATCAGAGATCCCATAGGAGACATAGACAAACTTCCTGGCCACTTAGTACTTACTATCCTTTACTAATTTTAGATATCAAGATGAGGAAAAAATATGGAGAATTTCATAATTTTTTAACTGTATGACCTCATTTATATAGAGAATCTAAAGAAATGCAACTTACGATAATAGAATAAAAAGGGACTGGAGTATGGGTAAATGGAAAGGATTGGTCAAAGTGTACAAACCTTCAGTTAGAAAATGACTGATTTCTAGAAACCTAATTTTCATCACAGTGTAGTTAATAATAATAATGTATTCTATGCTTGAAATTTTCTGGAAGTAGATCTCAAGTATTCTCATGATGAGGTATGAGGTGATAGATATGAGAGCTCTAGAGTGGTAATTATTTCACCACGTACATACATCAAACTACTACATTGTACCCTTTAAAACATAAAACATCTTGGAAAAAAAAAAAAAAACTAAGTCCAAAGCTAAGGAAGTTTCAAATTTTGTCTTACCTTTGCTTTTAGCATATCTGACTTTCCTTCTGGGGTTATTTCCTTCTTCCTAAAGTATATCTTTTGGAAATTCCACTGGTACATTTGGAATTCTCCTAGCAATAAACTCTCTCATATTTGTTTATTAGAAAGCATTCTTATTTGGCTAATTTTAAAACCTGTGTATGTATGTGAGTTTGTGTGTGTGTGTGAGTGTGAGTGTGTGTGTGTGTGTGTGTGTGTATCCTATCAGCTCTCAAACATTTTTAACCATCATCTCATCAATGTCTCTCCTCCATTCCCTCTATACTTTAATTAGTTGTACTTTAGGCCATCTCAATTTATCCTCATTCATACCATTCGTGTCTTCATACATGTATTTGGGTTAGAGAATTTCATAATTTTTAATAATTTTATTTCAATTAATATTTTTTTATTTTTCATAAACAAGTTTTCATTTCTAAGGCATCAAAATGACTATTTTACAATTTTAGTGTTCATTTTAATACCCATGATGGATTCATCCTTTGTATACTTAAATTTGTAAAATTTTAACTCTTAGAAATAATCTCACTGAATCTTTCCATGGTCAAATTTACACAATAGTGATAAGCCAATCCCACAAACCAAAGGCCAAATGTTTTCTCTAATATGCAGATACTAATTCACAATAAGGTAGGCAGGGGCACAAGGAAGAATAATGTTACCTTAGATTAGGTAGAGGTAAGTGATGGAAAGGAAGGGGATAGGATGTGGTGATAGGAAAGACAGTAGAATGAAACAGACATTATTACTGTATGTATATATGTGACTGCATGACCAATATGATTCTGCACATGTACACTCAGAAAAATGAGAAATTATATCCTACTATATATGATATATAAAAGTGCATAAATGCATTCTATTGTCATGCATAACTAATTAAAACAAATTTAAAAAATTAAAAAGAGAAAATAATATAATTTAAATAATCTTTCAGAATTTTTATATGAAGTCATGCAAAGCTATACTGAAAAGAAATCTGGAAAAAATGGGAAAAAAATACAAGAGGGAATACATTTATTTTATAAACACATTAAAAGATTGTGAACATTTTGACAATTCATTGTATTTAAATTGGAAATGTATACACACATGCACACACATATATGCTGTATTTCTATAGTTTGTGTTTTTAAAATACAAAGTTTTCCAAAGACCATTGTTGACAAATTTCACTTTTATTTTTAATGTTATAATTGGCATTTTGATCAAGCATTCTCATTTTGGTTGGACTATTGTGTTCAGAAGTTAATCACATTTAAATATTAATTTTTCTAAGTTAAAAACAAGCACCTCTCCCAAATTTAAGAAACACAGATAAAGCAAAACGGTATTAGAGCTCCCCCTGGTGGCTCATGAGAGCTGCAGTCGATGTTCATGTACAAATCCCATAAAATATCATCAAGCAATTAACTGGGAGATATTAGCGTTCTGGAAAATTAGAAAATTTCTATGCCTTGTCTTAAAAAATGAAGAGATTTCTCTTTTAGTCTATAATATAGAGTTTGTTACTCTCTTAAAACATTAAGTGGAAAGTCGTTTATTTCCTTACGATATTTACAAAATAATTTTGAAAACAGTTGGATAGCCCTTTCTCTTCAACACTTAAAATTTCTTAAGGTTTAATTTTTGTTGTTGTTGTTGTTCCTGAGAAGAATGTTTGAAAATATTTACCATCAAGGAAAATTTGAGAATTTTAGACCTATAGGAGTCCAGGTCACTAAATTCGTTCAGAATTTTATCACCCCTGTGAAAAATCTAAGAAAGAATTTGCGAAAATCATAGTCACATTGATTTTATTTCATGGTAGAACACATTGGACTAACATTTGTTTGTTTAATTTCCAGTCTTTAAAGATATTTAAAAAGCAGAGAGAAATTATAGTTAAACCTATGTTAGAAGAGAATTCTTGGAACAAGCATCCCTTATGAATTTCATACATAATGAATATCTGTACTTAAATAAGGTAGAAGATAATTCGTTTCCTGAACATGATTCTCACAACCATTAGTTTGCAGAATAAAAGCTATTGCACTGATTTTCAGTCTGCTGAATATTTTACTCAAACACCCAGATATTTTTATAAGCAGTTATACCATCTAACAAAGCACATGAAAGAGCAATAAAGAATCAATTAAACTGAGAAAATTTGAGCCATAATGACCATTCTATTTCAGGCTTCCATTTCCAGACAAATTTCTAAGGAATTCAGGTTTTTTGTTTGTTTGGTTTGGGTTTTTTTTGGGGGGTAGGGGTGGGGGGCACGTACCATGGATGAACTCAGGGGCACTTGATGATTGAGCCACATCAACCCTATTTTGTATTTTATTTAGAAACAGGGTCTCATTGAGTTGCTTAGCACCTTGCTTTTGCTGAGGCTGGCTTTGAACTGGTGATCCTCCTGCCTCAACCTCTTGAGCTTCTAGGATTACAATGTGCATCACTGTGCCTGGTAGGAATTCGGTTTTAAATAGAAATTGTCACACATCGCTATAACAATTTTGGTTTTATGTATTGATTTATATATATGGGGAGGGAGAGACAGAGAGGGACAGAAAGAGGGAAATAACTAACATTTACTTGCCATAGGGCATAAGAGCCAATGGAATTTTTTCCTGGTTTGTTTTACTAACACGATAGCAAAACTTTGCTATATGGAGAGTAAAAAGAATATCATTTCAAAGACTTTCCAAATCTTCTTCTTCTTTTTTTTTTTTTTTTGTATTGAGGTAATTATTGTAGAATCACTAGGAGACTGATTTTGGTGTTATGAGTGTGTGTGCGCGAGCTCAAAATACAGTCAACAAAGTTTTCATTGTAAATATTCTTTTCTTATCTCAGGATCCTTGACAACAAAGACAGTAGATATGTAAACATAAATATGTAAGCCCATTATGACATCCTACTCTATGAAAAGATTTCTTCATAATGGAAGATCTATTTTTAACTAATGTGTGATGATTTAAGGTTGTACATTTTCAAAATATTTAACCAATAGTGTGAATCAACTTCAATAGAATATTTCCAAATGAAACCTTCATATTAATAGTGATATTACATTCAACAAAGTGAAGCTGATAGTACACAGGAAAGCCGTTATTCTCTAACAATAGCAATGTCTTGTTTGTTCTAGCAGCAGAGAAGAGATGCTAAAGAAGCTGAAATGAATTGATCCATGTTGCTTTGTTTGCTTACAAAACACTAGTTACTTGTGTGAATTCAGTAATCATATTTTCAATTCAATATTATATAATGGAATGAACCCTTGTGAAAAGAGACTGTATTCTTTTGTTCAAAATAGTTTTGCTAAAGCAGTTAGATGTACAAAGAGAATCCAAGCAGATTAAAGCAGTCACTTCTTTTAAAGAGCACAAAATTTCAGGAAGCAAGCAGAAAGTGACCGCAACCAAATTGTTGAAAACTGTTGGCTGTTAGTATTTTTTTAAAATCTAAATATGGAGGGGCTGGGGCTGTAAGGCAGTAGTAGAGTGCCTGCCTAGCAGGTGTGAGGTGCTGGGTACTATCCTCAGCACCACATAAAAATAAATAAAGGTATTGTGTTCACCTACAACTAAAAAAAAAATTAAAGAATTTTAAATCTGGATAACTAGGTTTTATGCTTTGTAAGAAATGTCATTTAAATGAAGCCAAGAAAACACATCTGAAACAACTTGTAAAGATTAAATTTAGTTTGAGGCAGAAATCATATGCTTTTCTCTTGGTTGATTTTCCTGTTGCTGAATAGACTTATTAGACTATCAGTGATCTCATGATATGTAGGCAAAATAGACTGAGAAGTTGAGTCTATTTTAAGCTGCAGGTGTGAATGGAGGTCTCTTAAGCAGGGCATGATATGGTTAATTTCTTTGAGCAGTGTTTGTTTGAACATTGATTAGAAGATGATCTAGCAAAAGAACACATGTAGCAAAGGGTGTTTTTCTAATGTTCCCAGAATAATGAAGAGATGAAAGTAATACAAATCTCAGTGGGAATTATCTTCACTAACAACTGTTATTCTAATTTAACCACCTTGTCATCAGGAAGCCAAAGGTCAAGTGAGTTTCTGAAGATTTGGTGCTTAGCAAATTGTGTAAATTTAAACTGAACTGTAGTGTTTTGCTTTAAATAATTAAATTTTCACCTTTAATTTCAGAAGGTCCTTATCTCTTATATGATCAATGCCAGTTGTTGTTCAGTTAATAGAAAAAAATTAATCTAAGAAACATAATTCTTGGTTAATAAATAACTTAAGTTTTATTTAAGTTTACATACACACGTGCGCACACACACACACACACACACACACACACACACACACTCCCTCCTGTCCAGGCAAAGACTACTTCCATGTCCCCTTGATGCTGGGCTGGTTATTTGACTTGATTGGCTGGTGGGAAGCATAGGCTTGAACCACACTTACTCTCTTGTCCTTCTGTCATCAGAAAGAGACAAAACGCCCTGTGAAAATGTTTCTCTCTAAATAATAAACACACATTGAACGGAGTCCTCCCTGCTGACACACATATGGAAGCGGAAACACAAGGTGACCACATTGTGTCACTGAGTTTTGAGGTATTTGTCAGTCACTCACTGATGAACACTCCAGAGATAAAACTCAAATGCTTCTAAAAAAGCAACACATTTAACTTGTTGAAGCAGAGATATGTCAACTAAAAATCATATAAGCTATACATGTAAGTGTGATGACATCACAAAATAAAAACTGGGTGGAGTTTTACTTGCATCTGTGTCAGGCCTTCGTATCCTCTGCTGTTTTCCTCTCCTTGGTCAAAGTGACTTGACTGACAACATCTATTACCATAGAGTTGAGTTTAAAGGGAGTGCTATGTGTCGAAGTCTTATTTCAAAGTTAGTGCAGAAAGACTATTTTTATTTCTTTATTTACTTATTTATCACTAAATCCATTATTAGCAAAGCTGTCACAAAAGTTTTCTTCTCAAAATCCCAATGAGCTTGTGATCTTGCCCCATTTCTCCCTCGCTGATCTTTATGCCTGTCTGATATCCTCTCTGTTCCTTTTGAACAATACTCCTTATGTTAGAGTGACACATTTCTAGATCCTTAGATGACAGTAGCATTAGGTATAAGAATGATCCATGGCTATGCCAGTTGACATGACTGAAACATACTCATGGCAGGTCATGTGGCTCCTGATCTCCACCTTGCTTTGCTCCGTGCTCAACAGAGTCTATGCAATCACTGTTCCTTTACATGGCTCTAAATATTACTTTTTCAAAGTTGCTTTTAATTTCCACAAAAGCTACAAGTACTTAGATATATAGTTTTAATGTGAATTTAAGTATACAAATATATATCTTAATAATTAGTCATAATTAATATGTATCTATAGCTTTCAAATATTTGTTCATGGAAAAACAAAAATTTGTAGCAAATTTTAAATAATAAATTATATGAATTATAGAAAAAGCTGACTTTTTATTGATATCTTATTTATGTTTTCTATAGGCTCCCTCTTAGCCCTGGACTAGGAAGCTGCCCTCCTTTTCTTGCTGAGCTAGATATCCTCCAGATACATCTCAGCTCCTATCACTATGGTCCATGGTGAAATTTTGTAGTTATTATATTGATTTTAAACCAATTTAAATATACTATCAATAGATATCAAGTGTCTTAAGTTTAACTTAAATTATAATTTACAATTAATTCATATTTAAGTAACAATCTCATGTGTAAATTTTAATGATGCTAAGTTAAATGTCAAGAGAGAACAGCTTTTTTATTCCCTTTGGCTATTACTTGCAAATACTAAGTGAGACCAGCCATATTCTGCCCACCTTCGTTCATTATACAAAAACTGAGACTTCCTCGCTATAGCATGACCTTTTTCTTTCCTAAAACTGATAATCAATTGCTTGCTGTCAGTGTTTGTTCATTTGCATAATTTCTCTTTTAATCCAATGTGTGTGACACATTATAATTTGATGATTGTCTTCATTTTAGTGTCACTTTTTGCTGACCTAGACAAACTAGTTTGTTCCATGACTGCTGATTTTCCCAAATTAATAGACATTTTCTTATAATATTTTTAATATTTGTGGGAATCTATAAGTTGATTGATCACATCAATAGTTTGTCTTTTTTCTCAAACTCCTGTTCTAAATTTTTCAAGATATCCACAGAGAAGAAATTTATATTTGCCCTCTGTCCTCAAACACAATAAATACACAAAATCTGAAAAGTGAAAATAAAAATAAGAGGTGTGTGGAAGTTAGAGATCTTGGAGGTGTGTTCACAGTATAATATATATTCTGTATTGCATTTAGCATTTAATTTGCATGGATCTGATCCAACATAGCTTTTTCCAAAAGAATATTGAAAAATATATTTAAATTCAAATAGTTTGCCGTACAAATGCAAAAGATGACAAAAACTTGTCTTTCATAAAAGATAATTATTTATTTGCCAAACTTACTCACTAGTCTCAATTATCTGGATTTCTTTGTAACAAATTCTTATTAAACTACAGAAAATTAAATGGCATCTACAGGGCTGAACAACAATTCTGTATCCAGTTGGAGACAAATTCTCTTGATGATTTTTAGCTTATAGAGTGCTTTAGAAAATTTTACTTAAAAAATCCAGATTTGGGTGGGGGCCTCAATTGAAAAATAACAACACGATACAGAAGAAATATCCAGGTACCTTGACTGACCCCATTCTCTCACACTTTAGTTTGTAGTTCTCAAGAACAAACAAGTAGCGCATTGAAATTGCAATATCCTAAGATGGGGAGGAACCTCCCATGTGAACATTCCTCCCTGGAATAGCCTGGTCCTTGTTCTTGTTCCTCCTGGAAATAAAATAGTTTAAGTTGGTCCATGCTTTGCTCCTCTCTCTTCTGGGAGCAAGGCCCCCTTCAAACTTCAAACTTTCCTCCCAGTGCAAGGCATTACTCCTGAGGAATATAACACAGGATAGACTGATCTGGGGCTCCCATAGGCAGCCAAAACTCCCTGTGCCCAAGGCAGTTTTCTTGAACAGTGATATAATGTTTCTTTTGAATCCATTTCATGTGGCTTGTTTTTCATGTAGCATGTTGCATCTCTATGGAGGCACATAAGTTGGTAATCAATGCAAAGTGAAGCTGCTTTGCATATAAGATAACATATCCTTATATGTTAACAGATATTTTGAGCAGAGCTACTGCCCCTTTAGATAGCCATACACTGTCCAGATCACCACTGTCCTCACTGCTTCTCACACTTAGTTTTTACTTCAATCATTTAAAAATTCAAAATCCTGGGCAATTCCTAGTATAATAGTATTTGGAATTGTTAATTTTCCAAACTGTTCATTAACTATTAATTCAGAATGTTAATATTCAAATTTATATTTCTTCCTTTTTCCACCTCCAGTAGTCGGTTTAGTCTTTCATAATTGAGAAAACACAAAATAATTGTAGCGGAATAATGTCTTTTGATAACAAAGTACAAAGAAATTGCTTACCAGTTGAATAAGAGATTTGAATTAATGCATTTGTCAAATTTAAAATTGGAATAAACAAAGCTTTTTTTAAAAAAAATGGGATATATATTATAAATATTCATCATTTTTGTACACCTTGAAGTTTTTGTATTCAATCAAGTACAATATAAATATTATGTTAATTAGTTAAATAGAAAACAGTTGCATCTAACTGATATACTCAGATTCATAATTAATCATTAAGATTTATCAAAGTTTAAACATCTAGATGCTATACATTTATATATGAGAAATCTCTAATATAACTTCCTTAAACCATATCTTCCAGGGTTTATATCATTCTGGATGACAAGTGGGTGCTTAGGCACATAAAGAGATCAACATGGTTTTAGAAATATATTAATGTGTTTTCTTGTTAGTAATTATATTAATTTTTATTATTGTATAACATTACTAAAAACTTAGTAGCTTAAATCAATGCACTTTTATTAGTTTTTTTTTTATTTCTAGATTAGAATCTCATAAAGGCGTGACTGAATTTCCATATCAGGATTTCTCATGGTTAAGGTCCTGGTTGTGACTGAGCTGAGTTTTCTTCTGGAGGCTTTGGAGAGAAATCCACATCTCAGTTCACATTGTTGAATTTATTTCATTCCTTAGGTTGTAGAACAGAGGTCGCTGTTCCCTTGGTGATTACCAAATAGCACCTGCTCTCAGAGGGAAGCTGATGTTAGGTCCTTCTTGGTAATACTGAAACCAAGTTCTTGTCCCAAAGCTGCCAAGCGGTGGACCAGATGGGCTGCAGTATCAGTGGAAGCATATGCAGAGCCCACTGTACCATGTGAGCCTGAGGTGCAGTGGACCAGCACTGAGGTAAGCCAGCTTGTGCCAACCTGTTGCACTGGCACTGGCCTTGCCAGGGTCTGGTGTAGATATGCACTCCATACAGAGGCACGACCCAGAACAATCGAGCATCCACAGCACAACAACCTAAATCTTCTGCACTGACCCTGTGAAAACAGAATTTGGACAGACCTGAATGGAATTGCACAGCTCACCATGTCAGTGCCTTCCCAAATCCTGATTAGCATAAACTTGGACCAACAGCATTGATGCAAGTGTTATATGAACCCCTAGACTAGCACACTCAATGTAACCCCTAGGGGTTCCCCTCTCACCCTGCAAGAACTCTGTCCTTTCTACCGACATAACAAATTTTACTCTTTTCCACTTACTCTTCCTCATTTGTGGATTACTTTCTTAGAATTAGTGAGACAAGAACCTGTAAATAAATTGGCAGTGAGCTACTAGGGTCTGCTTCAACACTGTGGGGCATAGTCCAGCATTAAGAGCTGTTAACACATTGCTCAATGGTAGTGGAAAAGAAACATTTTTTTTTTTTTTTTTAGCTGCAGAGGCCTGCAGCTCACACAGACTCCATGTTCCTGCAGAAGTGGAGAATCTAGTTTTACCTCAAATTCTGGATTCACTATGTTGGGTAGTTTTCATGGGTGGATGTATGCTTTCTTCCTGCTTATTCATTATTTCTGACTTTTTGGTTTTCAAACTTTTATTTTATGTGACTTGGCCATAAATGAACTATTTCCCTATTTTAAGGTGAAATACACCATATAACATTTTCTAATCATGAGACTAAAATCATCATCTCTTACAAATCTAGGGATTACTCAGGGAATACCACAAGGAGATACATTAGGGTATTGTTAGAATTCTGTATATAACAAGAATATTCATAATTAAATTATGGTTTTGTTTAGTGATATTCATAAATTTTACTAAGATGAGTATATGTCTTTGCCTTTTGTCAAAAGGCTTCTAAATAAAATACAGATAAGTGTTTTTAAATATAATCCATATATTTCTTTTCAGTTTTACAATTAACTCTTACTTTTCATTGTTCTTGCCTTTTACCAAAGTTATGATTAGATTCAATCTTAACATGGGGAAAATAAGTTTATGAAGAATGAAATAATTTTGTATCAAGAAACAGTACAAAAGTCCTTTGACAGAGTGGAGACTCCTTCAAAATATTTAACTAATGCACTTGTAGTAAATGAGTCTGGTGACATCAGATTTGATTACTTGGGTGTATTTTTTTCTGTTTTACTACCTGTTTTCTTTACTCACTTATACAATACCACAGGATCATTTCTAGATATGAAATGTGTCACTATTTTACTCTATGCTTTAAAAATTCCATTTTTCAATGGTTCGGAGAATGGAGTATAAATTCTGATAACTTTTGCTACTCACTTGAAGTTATCCAGTTTAAGTGTATAAAGAATGTTTGAGCATTTTAAAATAAATCAATAAATTATGGTTATTCCTAGAGAAAGATAGAATCATACAGAAAAACAAAATCAAATCTTGGGTTCAGTTGACCTATGTTTAAGTCTGAGAGCCTACCACTTACCAAGACACTGAGAAACATTTAATATTTTTACATCTTGAATTTCTCCTTATGAAATGGCAATGAGAAGAGCTCATGACCTTGTTATAACTATGAAAAAATAAAATAGCCAGTATAAATAAGTGTGCATGTTTGTAATGTCTTGTCTCTTTGTTTTTGTTATCATTGTTGTTGTGTTGTTTTGTTATTTGTGTGTTTTTTTTTTTTTTTTTTTTTTTTTTTTTTTTTTTTTTTTTTTTTTTTGGTGCTGGGGATTGAACCTACCCTCTGGAGCTGTGCTAGCAAGTGCTCTTCCACCAAGCTACATCCAAAGCCCCTGAGTGTGCATTCTGAAGACACTTTTTAGTAAATGGTTTGTTAAATATTCTACAAAATCAACATTTTTCTAAATAGCCTACAGAATTGCATCCCTGGATATCTGTAAGAATATTTCATTACTTATTTATTCTATTGTTCACTTGTGGAGAAGAGAAGAATGTTGGATTTCTGAATATTTTTTAAATTAGAATCAAAGACTGATGGCTGGCATTGACTTAGAACCATGCACTGCTTGAATGGAATGGATTCTCTGAAGTGAAGAACAAAGAAAATCTATTTGTTATTTGGCTTCAGGTTTTGGCAATTGGGGTATCAATGGATGATCTCTTATTTCTCAGAGAGAACCATCTATAATCCTTGTCTATTAAGGTGTTACAAGGATTATTATTTGTGAAACATTTTTTAAATCCTTGTTTAAAGCTATTTTGTAAGTATCAAAACTCATTGCACAAGCTTAATTTCCAATTCCACAAGAAAAGATATGCATGGGTTCTTTATTATTAAATAAATTTGTTAGATGATCCAGCTTAGTGTGATTATAATAGCCTACTTATTAATGTAAATTTCATTCTAATAATGTTTATTGATGGAGACTTTTATACTTGGAAATTGCACAAACAAAACCCAGATAATACAGTTGAGGTTTAAACCAGTGAGCTCTAGGCAATGATCTGAAAAGTAATCTAAAAGAATTTTCATGGAAAATGACAATAAGACATCCCCTCTCCTGTACTTAACTCTTAGAGGTTAAGTTATTTCATACCTCAAGTTTATTCAGTATTGAGACTTGAATAAAATTTCAAGTGCATATACATCTCCAAACCTCCACCCCCTACCATTCACACATAACTACTTTCCATTTCTGTAGGTCAAGATGGAAAAGATAATTAAAAAAATAGTTTCACACCATCATCCCTTGACCCTATCAAATGTTTTATGACTTGATTTTGAATGCAAATTAATTTTATAGTAATCCCAGATGAAAGCACACATTCTCAAAGAAGACCACAGGTGGACTATAAACTGCATAAGTTACACACCTTAGAGATGGTGACATGAATGAAACAATGGGTGACTATTCAGATCTAAACAACGGGTTACTGTTCGGATTTATATATAGTCATACCTTAGTGATATTAAACCATTCATTTAAAGTTTCTCCATTTCAGATCACACACACACACACACACACACACACACACACACACAGACGGCTAGATAATATGGATCTCATACACATTATCTATATGTATGTTATATGTACATGGGATCCAGACCACTTGTATGTCATACTGACAGCCCCTTAGTAGAGCCTCTGATTAAGAGAGAAAGTCTTTTTCCATAAGAACAATGCAGTCATTGCCAACTATCCCTGCCTGTAATCAGGCACTTAGTATTAGAACTATTTTGGAATATTTCAATGCAATCAAGCTATGGGCTTGGTAGTGATATATAGAGTGAATACATTAGAATCTGATATAACATTAGAAAGGAAAAAAGAAAAAGTGAGACACCTGGTTCTAGGATACTAAAGAGGAATAAACAACAACAAAAAATATTCAAAATTCTTTTGAGACTGGACTCATTCTTGCTCATCATTTTATTTTAAACTCCGGGCATGGAACCTAAGTTAATTCATAGGCTTTTGACAATTATCAATGAAAACTTGAGTAATACTCATAATGTGTGTGAATCCATCAGTGTTTCCAAACCTTTGTGATTTAGAAAATGAGAAGACAAGTCTAAAGCAAACTTAATAATATTTATTGATATTAAGCAACTGTATTTCTATACTTCATTCATCTAAAAGCCTTTTAATTTTTATGCCATTTAAATATTAATTTCAGTATTTACTTGATTTGTATGTTTTTTTTCTCAAAGAAGACATATTTCTTACTTAATAAACTCTTGTATATCTTCCACTGGAGAAACCTAGCAAACAATTTCAAGTAAATTGTTTCTACTTTGATTAACATATGACAAGTATATTCTACGTTTTTTCCTGGAGGAGTAGAGGAGAAGAAGGTTCCTTCTTCTAAGCAGGTTTCCTTGAGTTTTTTTTTTAATTTTTTATTTTTGCTTTGATTTTAGAGAAAATTTAGGTTCATAACAAAATTGAGCAGAATACAGATAGTTCCCATATGTTGACTGCTCCAAACCCCCTACCCTTCTCTACCACATTCTGCATCACAGTAATACACACAGTACATTTAGTAAAGCTACACTAACTAGTCATTATTATCCAAAGTCTATAGTTTACAGTAGGGTTCAATACTTTCATCATATCCTCTGAGTTATGACAAAAGTATAATGACACTTAACCATTGCTACAGTTTCAAACAGAATAGTTTCATGCCATAAAAACTTGGTTGCTTCCAAGTTATGGTCTATATGATTAAAGAATACATATGATAAACATATGTATGCAGGGTTGTGCAAGGAATATTTTCAATGAATTTGAGTAAATAGCAAGGACTATGATTGTGGAATTGTGTAATAGGAATATGTCTATTTTTTTGTGAAACCATCCTCCAAAGTGGCTATTTTACACTCCCATCAACAGTGAATCAGAGTTCCTGCTGATCCACATACTCATGGGCATTTGATATCATCAATATTTTGAGGTTTTGCTATTCTAATAAGTATGCAGTGGTATCTCCTTGTTGTTGTAATTTGATTTCCCTAGTAGAATATAATGTTAGTTATGTTTTAATGTGCTGATTTGTTATTGTGTATCTTCTTTGATAATGTGTCTATTTAGATCTTTTGTCTATTATTTAATCAGGCTATACTCTCTATATTGTTGGGTTTTAAAATTTCTTTGTATCTTTTGAATTATAGTCATACATGTCTTCTGAAAATATTCTCACCTAGTCTGTGAGACATATTTTCATTCTTTTCACAGTCTTTTTTTGAGCAAAATTTTTAATTTTAAGTAAGTCTAACTTACCAACTGTTCTTGCTTGGATTATCTTTTAATATTGTCATTACCAAACTCAAAGTCATATAGTTTTTCTCCTGTATTATATTCTAGGAGCTTAATACCTTGAGTTTAATATTTATGACAGTGATTCATTTTGAGTTAATTTGTGAAATGTGTAAAGCCTGTGTCTTGATTTTTTATTTTTCAGGAAGATAGAAAGCAAACTTTGTTGAAAAGACTAGTCTTTCTCCATTTAATTGTTCTGGTTTTTTTGTTTTGTTTTGTTTTTGTCAAGGATAAGTGGATTAGTAGTGTGATCTATTCATGAGCTATTAGGTTCCATTAATATATTCATAGATTTCTTTCAAATACCATACCAAAATCAAACAAAAGAAATTATCATTGCTCAATTACAGAGCCTGAAAGTCTGAAATCATGATGTTGATATGATTGGTTTCTTCTGAGACTTTAATAAAGAAGTTATCCATTTGAAATCCCAGCTTCTGGTCCTTCACAGGCAAACACAAGAATCATTTAGTCTGTGGAGGCATCAGCCCAACTGTGCCTTCATCTTCACATCTTAGTCTACTTATGTGTGCACTCATGTCCAAACTTCTTCTTTAATAAGGACACCAGTCATATTGCATTCATTACAGTTCATGCTATTCCTCTATTTCATCTTAACTTTTCTGCAATGACCCCATTTCCAAAGAAGTTTGTATTTGAAAGTACCAGAGCTTAGAATTTCAATATATAAATTGATTGTAGGGGGATTTCCTCTAAAATAGTATTTATAATATATCACCAAACAAACTGAAAATACAAAAAAAAAAAAAGACTGCTATTTAATGTGATTTATCTTGTGTTTCAGTTTATTCTCATCCCAGGAGATTAAATTGAGACCCTCTTAGTTTTTTACTTCAAACATAACCACACTTTGTATGCATCAATTACACTATAAGGTTACCTTAAATTTATTTTATTAAGTTGTTTATGGGGGTAATCATAATCCAGTAGTTCAAAATTTAGCTTCTAATTATGTGTGGACTCAAAGCAAGTGATTCCAAATAAACTCATTAAGGTCAGAAGCTAGGGACTTTAGAAGTCAGGTAATTCTATCCATTTATTTTGAACATGATAAAAAAATCATTCTCACCAAAGACTTTGCTAAGTTTACACAGAAAGCCATTTCCAATCAGGACTATAAATAAAACATATGACACTTGTATCTTCATGGTCTATGTTGGTAGTCCTTCACATTGTTGAAATACAATTTTGGTGTTCAGACCATACAGGTTTAAGGGAGCTGAACAGTAGCATTTGTTACCTACTTCATACTCAATGACAACACAATTGTTGCTTGAAATTGACCACAATTGAGGGGGGATCCAACATGGCGGCCGGCGAGCAAGCAGCATTTTCTATACCTCCGCAGTAACAGGATCAGAGAGACACATAAATACACTTGCATGGGACCTGCTGAAGATCTTCTAACAATATTCCACGGGAAGGAGACCTGCCGATAACCAGTAAGTCTGTGTGAGGGGTCAGTGTGTCCCAGGCGACTGAATCTCGGCAACGCGGATCAGGGACACAATCCCGCCGGTCACGGTGGCGGCTGATCTGGGCCCTGCAGGGCTGAGTCTGGGATCGGCCTCAGGCGGTTCAGCGCTAGGATCCACACTCCTACCACCCCACCCTCCTCCAGCCGGTCTGGAGCAACGCGGAGCAGGGACACAATCCCGCCAGCCACGGAGGCGGCTGGACTGGGCCCCGCAGGCCTGAGTCTGTGAACGGCCTCTAGCGGTTTGGTGCTAGGACTTTGGTAGCGCTTAGGGCTGAGTTTCAGCTTTGAGACAGAGGAGAGAAGCGGTCCAGTTTGGTTCCAGACACTGGTCGGACCACAGAGGAGGACAGCAGCCGCCATTTCAAAGAGATGATGTAATCATCCCCATGTTCTACTGATCACAGCTCATTCAGTTACTGAAGAGGTGATTTCAGGCTAGTAAATTTCAAAAACACAACAGTTGCACCAAGCAGAAAGAAGCGCGTGCAGTATGAAAAGACAAGGAAAGAAAGGATCACAAGCAATGCAGGTCAACTCAACTTTAGAAGAGGTAATAGCTGCAACAGATGGAATATCAGATAAAGAGTTCAGGATATATATGCTTCAGATGATCTGGAGTCTCAAGGAAGACATGAGACAGCAAAATCAGACAATGAAAGATCACATTGACAAACAAATCCAGGAAGTAAAAGATCAATTTCACAGGGAGATAGAGGTAATAAAAAACAAACAAATAGAAATACTAGAAATGCAGGAAACAATAAACCAACTTAAAAACTCAATTGAGAATACTACCAGCAGAGTGGATCACTTAGAAGATAGAACATCAGACAATGAAGACAGAGTATTTCAACTTGAAAAGAACATAGATAGCTCAGCAAGTCTACTAAGAAACCATGAGCAGAACATTCAAGAGCTATGGGATAATATCAAAAGACCAAACTTAAGAGTCATTGGGATACAGGAAGGCACAGAGCTCCAAACCAAAGGATTAAGCAATCTATTCAGTGAAATAATACAAGAAAACTTCCCAGACATGAAGAATGTGACAGAATCCCAAATCCTAGAAGCCTACAGGACGCCGATGGTGCAAAATCATAAGAGATCCACACCTAGACACATTATAATGAAGATGTCCAACATACAGAATAAGGAGAGAATTTTAAAAGCTGCAAGAGAAAGAAAGCAGATGACATTTAGGGGTAAACCAATCAGGATAACAGCTGATCTCTCAACACAGACTCTGAAAGCTAGAAGATCCTGGAATAACATATTTCAAACACTGAAAGACAATGGGTTCCAACCAAGAATCGTGTATCCGGCGAAATTAAGCTTCAGGATAGAAGATGAATTTAAAACCTTCCATGATAAACAAAAGTTAAAAGAATTCGCAGCTAGAAAACCATCTCTTCAAAAAATCCTTGGCAAAACATTACAGGAAGAAGAAATGGAAAATAACATTGAAAACCAACAATGGGAGGTAGGACAGTAAAGGGGGGAAAGTAGTCAAAGAGGATAACAAATCAAGTTTAGTAACATCAATAAACAAATATGGCTGGAAGAACAAATCATATCTCAATAATAACCTTAAATGTTAATGGCTTAAACTCACCAATTAAGAGACACAGGCTAGTAGAATGGATCACAAAACAAGACCCAACAATATGCTGCCTACAGGAGACGCATCTGATAGGAAAAGATATTCATAGACTGAAGGTGAAAGGGTGGGAAAAATCAGACCACTCATATGGACTGCGGAAACAAGCAGGAGTGTCCATACTCATATCTAATAAAATAGATTTCAAGCCAAAGTTAATCAAAAGGGATAAAGAAGGACACTTCATACTGCTCAAGGGAACCATACACCAACAAGACATAACAATCATAAATATATATGCCCAAAACAACGGTGCTATGTTCATCAAGCAAACTCTTCTCAAGTTCAAGAGTCTAATAGACCACCATACAATAATCATGGGAGACTTTAATACACCTCTCTCACCACTGGACAGATCTTCCAAACAAAAGTTAAATAAGGAAACTATAGAACTCAATAACATAATTAATAACCTAGACTTAATTGACATATATAGACTATACCACCCAACATCAAGTAATTACACTTTTTTCTCAGCAGCACATGGAACCTTCTCAAAAATAGACCATATATTATGTCACAGGGCAACTCTTAGACAATATAAAGGGGTAGAGATAGTACCATGCATCTTATCTGATCATAATGGAATGAAACTGAAAATCAATGATAAAAGAAGGAAGGAAAAATCAAGCATCACCTGGAGAATGAACAATAGGTTGCTTAATGATCAATGGGTTCTAGAAGACATTAAGGAGGAAATTAAAAAATTCCTAGAGTCAAATGAAAACACAGACACAACATATCGGAATCTATGGGACACATTGAAAGCAGTTCTAAGAGGAAAATTCATTGCTTGGAGTTCATTCCTCAAAAAAAGAAAAACCAACAAATAAATGATCTCATACTTCATCTCAAAATCCTAGAAAAAGAAGAGCAAAACAACAGCAAAAGAAGTAGAAGGCAAGAAATAATTAAAATCAGAGCTGAAATTAATGAAATTGAAACAAAAGAAACAATTGAAAAAATCGACAAAACTAAAAGTTGGTTTTTTGAAAAAATAAATAAAATTGACAGACCCTTAGCCATGCTGACGAAGAGAAGAAGAGAGAGAACCCAAAGTACTAGCATACGGGATGAAAAAGGCAATATCACAACAGACACTTCAGAAATACAGATGATAATCAGAAATTATTTTGAATCCTTATACTCCAATAAAATAGAAGATAGTGAAGGCATAGATAAATTCCTTAAGTCTTATGATCTGCCCAGATTGAGTCAGGAGGACATAGACAACCTAAACAGGCCAATAACAATAGAGGAAATAGAAGAAACCATCAAAAGACTACCAACTAAGAAAAGCCCAGGACCGGATGGGTATACAGCAGAGTTTTACAAAACCTTTAAAGAGGAACTAACACCAATACTTTTCAAGCTATTTCAGGAAATAGAAAAAGAGGGAGAACTTCCAAATTCGTTCTACGAGGCCAACATCACCCTGATTCCGAAACCAGACAAAGACACTTCAAAGAAAGAAAACTACAGACCAATATCTCTAATGAACCTTGATGCAAAAATCCTCAATAAAATTCTGGCGAATCGGATTCAAATACATATCAAAAAAATTATACACCATGATCAAGTAGGATTCATCCCTGGTATGCAAGGTTGGTTCAATATACGGAAATCAATAAATGTTATCCACCACATCAATAGACTTAAATATAAGAACCATATGATCATCTCGATAGATGCAGAAAAAGCTTTCGACGAAGTACAGCATCCCTTTATGTTCAAAACTCTAGAAAAATTAGGGATAACTGGATCATACCTCAATATTGTAAAAGCAATCTATGATAAGCCACAGGCCAGCATCATTCTGAATGGAGAAAAATTGAAGGCATTCCCTCTAAGATCTGGTACAAGACAGGGATGCCCTCTCTCACCACTTCTGTTCAACATAGTCCTCGAAACACTGGCCAGAGCAATTAGGCAGATGAAAGAAATTAAAGGCATAAAAATAGGAAAAGAAGAACTTAAATTATCACTATTTGCAGATGATATGATTCTATACCTAGCAGACCCAAAAGGGTCTACAAAGAAGCTATTAGAGCTAATAAATGAATTCAGCAAAGTGGCAGGATATAAGATCAACACGCATAAATCAAAGGCATTCCTGTATATCAGCGACAAATCCTCTGAAACGGAAATGAGGACAACTACTCCATTCACAATATCCCCCCAAAAAATAAAATACTTGGGAATCAACCTAACAAAAGAGGTGAAAGATTTATACAATGAAAATTACAGAACCCTAAAGAAGGACATAGAAGAAGACCTTAGAAGATGGAAAAATATACCCTGCTCATGGATAGGCAGAACTAACATCATCAAAATGGCGATATTACCAAAAGTCCTATATAAGTTCAATGCAATGCCAATCAAAATCCCAACAGCATATGTTGTAGAAATCGATAAAAGAATCATGAAATTCATATGGAATAATAAAAGACCCAGAATAGCAAAAACAATACTAAGCAGGAAGTGTGAATCAGGCGGTATAGCGATACCAGACTTCAAACTATACTACAGAGCAATAGTTAAAAAAACAGCATGGTACTGGTACCAAAACAGGCGGGTGGACCAATGGTACAGAATAGAGGACACAGTAACCAATCCACAAAACTACAACTATCTTATTTTTGATAAAGGGACTAAAAGCATGCAATGGAGGAAGGATAGCATCTTCAACAAATGGTGCTGGGAAAACTGGAAATCCATTTGCACCAAAATGAATCTGAATCCCTATCTCTCGCCGTGCACAAAAGTTAACTCAAAATGGATCAAGGAGCTTGATATTAAATCAGAGACATGGCATCTGATAGAAGAAAAAGTTGGTTATGATCTACACGCTGTGGGATCGGGCTCCAAATTCCTCAATAGGACACCCATAGCGCTAGAGTTAACAAATAGAATCAACAAATGGGGCTTACTCAAACTAAAAAGTTTTTTCTCAGCAAAAGAAACAATAAGAGAGATAAACAGGGAGCCTACATCCTGGGAACAAATCTTTACTCCACACACTTCAGATAGAGCCCTAATAACCAGAATATACAAAGAACTCAAAAAATTAGACAATAAGATACCAAATAACCCAATCAATAAATGGGCAAAGGACCTGAACAGACACTTCTCAGAGGAGGACATACAATCAATCAATAAGTACATGAATAAATGCTCACCATCGCTAGCAGTCAGAGAAATGCAAATCAAAACTACCCTAAGATACCATCTCACTCCAGTAAGACTGGCAGCCATTAGGAAGTCAAACAACAATAAGTGCTGGAGAGGATGCGGGGAAAAGGGCACTCTTGTTCATTGATGGTGGGACTGCAAATTGGTGCAGCCAATTTGGAAAGCAGTATGGAGATTTCTTGGAAAGCTGGGAATGGAACCACCATTTGACCCAGCTATTCCCCTTCTCGGTCTATTCCCTAAAGCCCTAACAAGAGCATGCTACAGGGACACTGCTACATCGATGTTCATAGCAGCTCAATTCACGATAGCAAGACTGTGGAACCAGCCTAGATGCCCTTCAATAGATGAATGGATAAAAAAAATGTGGCATTTATATACTATGGAGTATTACTCTGCATTAAAAAATGACAAAATCATAGAATTTGGAGGGAAATGGATGGCATTAGAGCAGATTATGCTAAGTGAAGCTAGTCAATCTTTAAAAAACAAATACCAAATGACTCCTTTGATATAAGGGGAGTAAACAAGGACAGGGTAGGGACGAAGAGCTTGAGAAGAAGATTTACATTAAATAGGGATGAGAGGTGGGAGGGAAAGGGAGTGAGAAGGGAAATTGCATGGAAATGGAAGGCGATCCTCAGGGTTATACAAAATGTCATATAAGAGGAAAGGAGGGGCAAGACAAGATAATACAAATGGAAGAAATGATTTACAGTAGAAGGGGTAGAGAGAGAAAAGGGGAGGGGAGGGGAGGGGAGGGGGGATAGTAGAGAATAGGACAGACAGCAGAATACTTCAGACACTAGAAAGGCAATATGTCAATCAATGGAAGGGAAACTGATGTGATACAGCAATTTGTATACGGGGTAAAAGCGGGAGTTCATAATCCACGTGAATCAACCGTGTAATATGATGTATTAAGAACTATGTAATGTTATGAACGACCAATAAAAAAAAAAAAGAAATTGACCACAATTGAAATATTAATCCATGGAGTTCAAAAAAATTGACAGATCAGGGCTTTACCCTGCCCAGATATAATTGTTTAACATTCCTCTCAGAAACTTTCTAGGGAGCTCCAAGGACAAGGACACTTTTAAAAGGATAAATTGCCAGATGCACAATTATATAAACTATATAAAAGTAAAGTAACATATTTGGGCAGTTGAAGATATGTGTTAAAAATTTGAAATCACTGTACATGTACACTGGCACTGACCAGTAATGCAAATAGGTGGTGCATAGTGGAAATCTGGTTTACCACTACTGTTGTGGAGGGGAGAAGACAAGTAAGGGGGGAAGGCTAAAATAATTCATGTGATAAGACATGGAATTAGAGACATTAGTATAAACTCATGTTCAATTTAATATACATGCAGATGAGCAAATGAAAACTTGTAGAAATACTTATTGATATTTGTATCTGCATACATTAGAAAAATCTTATATTTTTCTGTCCTTTAAAGTGAGGATCATCTGGTAGTGCCATAAAATAAGGAAATGCTAGAAAGCAAACAAAAAACCTATAATAATAGAAATGTGACAAAGGTACACAAAAGCCAACTCAAAGCACGCCCAATGGTGAAAAATGGTATGAGTTGACAAAAAAATAACACTAATAAGAAGTAATGAATTATAATCCAGAATGTAAAATAAACACAAAATAGTCCATGCTGATGTAAATAAATGAGAAGACAAATAAATAAGAAAAATGAGAGAAATCTCTTCTACACAAGAATTCCATACAATTCATGTAGATATTTGAACATCAGGAAATGTACTGTAAATTTCCACTCTTTACCTATGGGCTGTGAATAGTGACTACTTTTCCAAAATTACAACATGGTGGGAGCCGAGGGGAAAATTATAAAAAGGGAGCCAATTGTTAAACAACAGTAGAGAAATTTATTTATTTATTTATTTTTATTTATTTATTTTATTCTTTTTTATTATTATTAGTTGTTCAAAACATTACAAAGCTCTTGATTAAGGTCCCCAGCAACAGAAATAAGTCAGGATAAAGTTGTGTCACCTTTGATATGATGTGATGAAAATAGCAGTTTACCTTTGTAATCTTCCTCCCAAACCCAATACCAGTCAAATCATGAGAAAAACATTAGACAAATCCAAATTGAGGAACACTGAAGACAGTTAAGGTCATTAATAACAATCAAAGTCTGAGAAACTGTCACTGTCAAAATGATCCTAAAGAATCACAAATTTTAAAAGCAATGTGGAATTCCGGTTGGAATATTGTGACATAATAAGGACATAAGGTAAAAAACCAAGGAAATCAGAATGGAGTATAAATGTAGTTAATGTGTCTATGTTGGCTTATTAGTAGTCTTCTAATGTAAAATGTTAATAATAGGGAAACTCTTTGTGGAGGAACAAAGAGGGACTCTGTTATCTTTTAACATTCTTGCAAATCATATGGTTTTACAACAAAAAGTTTGTTAAAACTAAGGGAAATGGATAAAATTATGAGTCCAGGAAAAAGAAGAAGATGATACATATCAGTGATTGCAAATAAATATCCCATCTATGTATTTTTAATTGTGAACTATCAACTACTGTGTGTGTCACACTACTGTGTGTGTATACACACACATGTGTCTTAAATTCATAAGAAAACAGATGTCACCATTTTTAAAAAATATACATCATAATTAATGGAAATTATAATCTCAGAAATTCAAAACAATTACAAGTTATTTGAATTTATAATAATATGTTTTATGTACAAGCTTCAGTTTAGGACACATAAAATTTTCAAAAGCAAATATATATCAAATAAGTGAAATACATATTAAAACATGATTTTACAATATTGTAAGACTTGAATTTGGCTTTACTTCTCTGATACCACTTTTTAAGAAGAGAATTGTCTTATTCTTAGTAGGAGGGATGCCTTACATTTCTAGCTTCCCCAGCAGCATTTTCACCTTAACTGTGTTTAAATGTGATTAAATTAATAAGACTCTTCCATTTTATATTTTGCACATCAAAAGACAATGTGATTTACAATTTGGCTTGTTTGTTTCTAAGAAATACTTTAATTCTTAGGTCTATTTGGTGCAATGTTAACCATCAAAATATTTGGTGATAAAATTAACTAACATTAATGACATATGGAGAACTGGAAGCTAAATTTATAGTTATTTTTACCCACTAAACTGTATGTTGAAAATAGATACATCCTTCAAATTTTTGAAAACTATGAGCCTCTGAAATGTTTCTAATGCTCTTGATTGTTAGAAATTAATGGGTGCCTTGGTATTATTGCATTTGACAGAAGGATAAATTGCGGATCAATAAGCTAATTATATATTCCCTGTCTCACAACTACTTAGGAGAGGCATGCAGATCCAATTCTGTCACTGGTGGCTGCTCTCAGCACCTTGGGAACATAAATTTGTTCACATATCACCACTCATTTCATCAAGCCATGAAAGAGAGTCTTGAATCACCTCACCATTTTTCCCATGTTGGTCAGAAACAAGTCACTCATCCTGTCCACACTGAAATTGAGGTGATTATACGAAAGCATTAATACCAGGAGGTGAGGCATTTAGAGGACAGTAGTGGGAGTGGTACCATGGAGTATGTCCTCAAAAATTCACAAAATCTAAGTTTTAAGGAATGTCTAATTTTTATTCAAATTACCTCATTTTATGTATACAACAATTATTTTGGTGGAAGAGAAAACTAAACATATTTGGTAGATTATCCAAAGCCATTTGACTTTTTAAAAATTTGTTTTTATTAGTTACACATGATAGTAGGATGTATTTTAACATAGACATATATGGAGAATAACTTATTCTTCTGGTCGTACATGATGTAGAATTAAATTAGTTGTGTAATCATAGGAAGGTAATGTTCAATTCATTCTATTAAATTTCCTTTTCCTCCTCCCTTTCCTTCATTCCCCTTTGTCTAATGCACTGAACTTCTATTCTTCCTCATACCCCCACTCCCTTATTATGAGTTAGCATCTGCATATAAGAGAAAACTTTCACCCTTTGGTATTTGGGGGATTGGGTTATTTCATTTAGCATGATATTCTCCAGTTCCATCAATTTATCAGCAAGTGCTATAATTTCCTTATTCTTGATGGATGAGTAATATTTCATTGTATATATAGACCACATTTTCTTTATCTATTTATCTGTTGAAGGGAACCTAGGTTGGTTCCATATTTTAGCTACTGTTAATTGAGTGCTTTAAATATCAATGTGACTACATCACTGTAGTATGCTGATTTTAAGTCCTTTGGGTATAAACAGAAGCGTGGGATAACTGGGTCATATGGTGGTTCCATTCAAAGTTTTCCGAGGAATTTCCATACGACTTTCCAAAAAGAGAATATCATATTGGACACTACTGCAATGCAGATGATAATTAGAAACTATTGTGAATATTTTTACTCCAATAATATTAATAATCTTAAAAACATACATAATTTCTAGAGAAATATGACCTAACAAATGGAATCAGGAGGACATACACAATTTAAACAGAACAACAAAATTCTGGAAAATCACATAGAAAAACATATTAAAAAGAGAGTTCACCACAATCAAGTGGGGTTCATCCCAGAGAATGCAAGATTGGTTCAATGTATGGAAATCAATAAACATAATTCATCACATCAATAGACTCAAAGACAAGAATCATATGATTATCTCAGTAGATGCAGAAAAAGCATTTGACAAAATATATCACCATCCATGTTCAAAACACTAGAAAAACTAGGCATATTAAGAACATACCTCAACATTGTAAAAGCCATATAAGCGAAGCTCAAGGCCAACATCATTTTCAATGAAAAAAAATTGAAAGCATTCTCTCTAAAAACTGGAACAAGACAAGGATGTCCTGTTTCACTACTTTTACTCAACATAGTCCTGGAAACTTGCCAGAGCAATTAGAAGAAAGAAATTAAAGGGATATAAACAGGAAAAGCTATTTAACTTTTAAAACACATGGCTAAGTTATTTGAATTTAGTTATCAAATTTCAGATACTTCTGCGTAAATCTTACTTTACCAATGGATTCTGATACTTTGAAAACCTGATCTAGAGATTATATACTATAGGTGTAGTTCTGAATAATTAAAATTGTCAGTAGATATTTCATTGTTGGATTTGTCCAGGTGCATAAAGAGAAGGAATAATAGATGCTATGATTTTTATAGAATAATAAAAACTGAAATCTAATTTTCTGCTCAGCTTGACTAAAGTTTAGATTGATTTTTTCCTGATTTGAAATCTCATCTCTCTCCCTTTCTTGGAGCATTTATTTTAGAAATCTTGTAATTGTACACCCTCTCAGCTTTGAGATGCATACCAACTTAAGTAACCTCTTGCCAACTTTACAAACTAGCACAACCTTTCTCAAATCCCCAGGAATCATCTTGGTAAAATCATCAAAGAAGATAGTGTTCCTTCCACCAATTTTAATGGCAGGATAGAAGCCTCACACCAACAAACTGCTAACTCCAAGTTTTAAAAATTCCTCTTATCTTCAAGGTACCAGAAAGTTTACTATTCTTTTGGGTGAGGCCATTTAGGAAATACAAGGACCTGTTTCCTCATTCCCCTGCCCCACCATCCAGCTTTTAAAAACCTGACCACCTTGTTACCATACATTGGAGTACAAACTCATTACTGTCTTCTCTCCCATATTGCAATAGTCTTGAATAAAGTCTCATTGGTATTTAAACTTTTCTAGTAAACTTTTCACTTTGACAAATCAAATATCCAATTCTAGCTAAAGATTAAAAATTCTTTAGGAGATAAATGTCCAAAATAACATCCTGGTATCGAATGGGATTTTTTTTTTTTTTTTTTTGCCAATTTAGAAGTATCCTGTCAACATTAAGCAGCATTGTAATGGCCTGTAAAGGCTGGTTTTGCTTTGTTTGATGAAATTTAAATTACTTTTTAAATTTGGTTCACATTTCCTCCCAATCTTGTAATCAATTTCACCCTATATTTCAATCAAAACATTCAAATTGCACTTTTCTAGGCTCTATCATCCCTGCACATTTCCTTTGCTTTTGCTCAAATAATTTACCATGTAACCTTTGCCCTTAATTACAGCTCATTATTTCCTTCTTATCCTGGGACATCAATGAAGGAATGGGGAAAAGACAAGTATTCCTTCTTTGTATTCCTCTGGCATCTTGTACTTCATTTTTTTTTTTTTATTGGAAATGGATGGCACTAGAGCAGATTATGCTTAGTGAAGCTAGCCAATCCCTAAAAAACAAATACCAAATGTCTTCTTTGATATAATGAGAGCAACTAAGAACAGAGCAAGGAGGAAGAGCAAGAGGAAAAGATTAACATTAAACAGATACATGAGGTGGGAGGGAAAGGGAGAGAAAAGGGAAATTGCATAGAAATGGAGGGAGACCCTCATTGTTATACAAAATTACATATAAGAGGTTGTAAGGGGAATTGGAAAATAAACAAAGTACTTCATTCTTTATCCAGATAATGCAAAAGAACTCAGAATGACTTTGGTAAAGTTGTTACTAGTTGATGTAAATTCCTACATGAAAACAGAGTATGTTCATTGTGTGCTTGCTTTGTAACCCTAAAAAAAAAAAAAAAAAAACTAAGTTTCTGTAATATGAAGCATGCAAAATAAGATTTCTCAACGGTCACAGAAATCTAGAATTTTAAACATTTACATTACTTTCAATAAAATCAATCAGCATTTAAAAAGTCACCCTCTTTCTTTAGATTCATTCTTCAATTTAAATGTAATCCAAAAAGCATATTTTAGCCAGAGTTTAAGGTGCTATAACACAAAAAGTTTGTCTGACTCTCTGTTTGTCTATCTATCTATTCATCCATCCACCCATTCATCCATCCAGCTTAGTATTGACTGATATGTGCTACAGTTTGGATCTTACTTGTCCTCCAAAGCCCATAAATACAAAGCTTAGCTCCAGCCTGTGTTTCTCTTTGGAGGTGGTGGAACCTTTAGGAGGTGGGGTGTATTATGTATTATGTACCATTTCATCACTGTGACCAAAAAGCCTGACAAGAAATACACAAAGGAATAAAATTTGGGCTCATGTTTTCAGAAGTTTCAGTCCATAGTTGGAGGATTCCATTTCTGTGGGCCTCAGATGAGTCAAACATCAAGGCAGAAAGGTATTACAGAGGACAGCTTCTTAGCTCATGGCAGCCAGGAAGTAAAGAGAACTAGAGCAGGAGGGAGGGAGGAACATAGATAGATAGATAGATAGATAGATAGATAGATAGATAGATAGACAGGTAGATAAAGAATATGAGCAGCCAGGGACAAAATATAATCCCAAAGTGCACACCCTGATGATTTACTTCCTTAAGCCATGCTCTACTTCCTAGAGATAACACCCAATAATCCATTGAATTACCAATTCAAATAGATTAATCCACTTATTAAGTTACAGCTATCATAATTTTTACCTCTGATCATATCTTTATTGTCTAATTCATGAGTTTTGTGTGGGACACCTCCTATCCATCTATAACAAGGTACTTTTCAGAAGGAAGTTATGTCATTGGGGAGTGCCCTGTCTGTCTCTCTCTCTTTTCATGTCCTGGCTGCCATGTAGTGATCAGACCTCTTTTGCCATATACTCCTGCCATGAGGTACATGACAAAATTTACAAGGCCAAGTGAATATAAATCGAAAACTCTAAAATCATGAGACAAATCAATCTTTTCCCTTATTAAGTTGATTGATCTCAAGTTTTTGTTACAATGATGAAAAGCTAAAGAATACAGCATACTCCTAAACACTGGGTCCTTAATAACAAGCAAGTCTGTCCCCAGGATGTTAGGGTTTCCATTTAGGATAAGTCTGAGATTGCTCTTATTTAAGGTCAATATGGAAGTCTAGGTTATAGAACTTTGACAAGCTTCTGATTGCCAGACCCCGAATCCTTATTCAAGTTACTTGTGCAGAAATTTGAGGTCAAATTAAACTTGAGAGGAATATGTTTGTGGCACAATATAACCAGAAAAAAGGTGGACTGTCATTTTTAAGACACACTCTTTCAGACTTTTATATTATATTCTTTTATATTTTTTCTCTTTTCTCTTGTTTACTTGCAGGAGATTTTGTAACTTTTCCTATAAGCACCATACCAGTCATTTCACTTGAGTTCTTTATTAAGGACAAATCTAGGCAGAAACTGTTTCCCTGTGGTCATTTTGGATATAACTTCTATTTTCCTTCAATGTCTCTTTGGGCTGTTCCCTATCCCGATTTATTTTTCATCTTTTCACAACAGAGGTATTGTGCATTCTTCATGACTGTTCTTTCTCCCCCACAGATTTCTTTTCTTTATAAACTCATTCAAGTTAGAGTAAGGACACTCCTGTGAGGTATAGGAGATTTGTTCAAAAAGAAATAATAATGATGATAAAAATCTCAGTTTCTTTTAGGGGCCAAACATGGAACAAATAAATGAAAGCATCTCAATTTGAGATTAATGGCATCGTTTTTGCATATTAATGTTATAAAAGAAACTTTCATGTGAAACATAACCAAAAAAAAAAATGTGTTTACCATACTTCTCTGAAATATACAGCCTCTGGCTCTAAATTTTATTTTTCTAATTGTGAAAGGAAATATGTCACAAAGAAATACATTTTTACTAAAAAATATAATTGTTAAAGAAAAAAACCAATAAATTGTGATTTTGGGCACCACTGCTAGAAAGTTAATTAACAAAGAGGGTTAGAGGATGTTTGAAATGAAATGCAGATTACACTTTCTCAAGAGGGCAGTGTTTACTCATACTCATATTCTTTGTGAGAATATGAGCCTGTTAATGCCAATCTGTCTTTCAAGAAATAGAACAAGAAATAATCAATTCAATATATTTTTAATAACCAGATTTTTTTTTAAAATTCTTTACTTATTTCAAAACACTCTGAGTACCTAGTAAAAATATGTGTGCATGTCATTTCTAGCCCTTGAAACAACTTTAAGCCTTTGGTAGTGAAAATAAGTTGTATAAAGCAAATCATCATTCCATCACTTACCACAGGGAATTCAGTTACAATCAATGAACTAGCGTATAATATATTAGTAAGCACAACTCTTGAGGCTAAAATCCACCAATTTACACAAAACTCTGACCCACAACCCACCTGCACTCAGCTCCTTATCAGTACTGAGATAATGTGAAATAACTACTTGACAGATTATTGCAAACAATATTCCAAACAGTCTAAATCTGTGACTATAAATACTGAGGTATTTGCAACTTGTTGCATCTCATCTGTTCCCGTGTAGTATCCTATCACAGGGTGTTTTCTTGGCACACACAAAGAAGATCGTGTGTAAAATCCTGTTTCCAGGTTAATTCAGTGTTAAGTTCTAATGTGAATACATGACATTTAATTAGATGACATGATTAATTTTTTCATCATTTTTTTAGAAAACCAAATAAAAACCATGACTATAGTAAGAAAATTATTGTTTCCATACACAAATGATGCCTTTACTTTTGCCAGATGTTTTTTAAAAGTTCATAGAGAACATGTTGTGCTTATTCATTTTGTTTGTGTACTCATGTAACCAGCACCCAGATTACCAGCAGCTCAGAGGACTTTGGTCATATTCCCTCCACCTAAGTTACCACTGCCTGACATAATGCTATGAACACTGTTTTTGAATGTTATGTAAATGGAGTCATGCTACAATTACTTTTTGAAGGCTCCTGTTATGCAATACTGGGCTTGCCTTAAATCTGTGGGCGGTATCTATAATTTGTTCATTCATTGTTGCATGTATTTCCATTGAACACACAATTATTTATCCATTTTAATGTTTATTTATAGTTCATACAATTATGAAAATATTGCTATGAACATTATTTTACTTGTCTTTTAGTGAATATATGCATTCAGAACTTTTAAATATAAATCGAGGAGAGGCATCACATTCATAGATACTGGGCTAACTGTATAGCTTCAGTAGATCTACAGCACGGTTTCAGTTGTGATTATACCAAAGTGTACTAGTCACCAGACATTTATGAAAATTCCAGTTTGACACATACTTAGTAATGCTCTCTCTGGCTCTCTCTTTGCTAACAGGGTTTGAACCCAGGGGTGTTTAACCACTGAGCCACTTGCTTAGGACCTCACTGAATAGCTGAAGCTAGCTTTTAATTTTTGATCCTCTTGCCTCAGCCTCCAAAGCTGCTGAGATTACAGGTATGAGCTATGGCGCCTGCCCCCCCACCTTTTTTTTTATGTGAGTCTTTCCTCTAAATTTGTAATGATATTGAATTAGAGATATAGTTGTCATTTTTCTAATCTCTAAATTGAGCACATTTTCATAAGCTTGGTGGTCTTTTATTATATACTTCTTTGTTAAGTGAAAATTATATTTTTTCACTATTGGAAATGTCTTTTTTTGAATTGTATGTAATTATACCTATTATAGTGATCTTATAATTGTATTATTTTTATTTGATAACCTAAAACATAGAATTTATTTAATTAGCAATATGATTTACTGTATTCTTTCCATAAAAATGACTAGACGTTATTTTTAGTTTATCTCTCTTTCAATAATTACATTCACCATAATGTATTTGTTGATAACTTAGGCACTCTAAAAACAAAACAATCCACAAGGGAAAACTAACTTTGAACATTTTGAAAAGTTTTTTTCAAAACTTTATTCATTTAAATATTTATTGGGTGAAAACTAGTTTATAAAGTATTTTTCTAGGCATTAGGGACAGAGTAGTCCATAAATTCTTGTCCATGCTATATGCAAAAATACAAAGACAGTTTTATTACAGTAACAACTAAACATTAAACCTACGTGTTCCTCAAAAATGACCCCTAGCAGCCTTAGTTAAAAAAAAAAAAAAAAACCTGCATTAAATGAGGAAGTGCCTTGTACAGAGTAAAAAATTCCTATATTTTTACTGGGCTCAGTTTCCCATAGTTCAGAGTAATTTGCTTTCTGGAAGATAGAGTGGAGATAAGATTATGGAGGTATTGGCTTGAGGGCTGCATTGATTTCCTATGAACAAACTGCTCATGGTGGTTTGTGATGATGAATTACAGTCTGTTCAGAGAAGAAGGCTCCCTTCCCTCTACTTTTTCTAGGAGTGGTTGATAAGTCTCTAGTGTTTTAGAGTTTCTGCACACATTATTGGATGTCATTCAACCAAATAAAATTTCTCTCCAGCTTGAAACTTAAACTGAATATGAGAAAAGACAACACATTCAGAGCAAAGAAAATACACAAGGAGTGAATTTAAGCTGTTCTTTTTTTGACACAATAAGAGCAAGGTTAGTTACAGGTTTTCTGAGTCATTAAAAGCAATGAGTCTTGCCAGAGCAACAAGATATTTTGAGGCTTGTATTTAAAGAAAAACAACAGTAACCAAAAAATGTATCAAAAATAGCAAAATAGAAGAAAAGAAATACTTGCATTTTAATGCAGATTCAGTTAGTAGTTAACTTGGTGTAACTTAACTATATGTATTTTAATTTAGATAGCTTATACTGTAGATTCTGCTTCCATAGTAAACTATTTGCCCCCCGCCTCCCAGAGAGGATGAAATGAGAATGTCTAGCTTTTCTTTTTCTCATAATATTTATTTTTGCTTTTGTTTCCAAGGGATATTGCCGCAGTCTGGCTGGGCACAAATCATGGAGCAGCCACAAAGCACTTGTGTGTTCAAACAGGAAATTTTATTGCCTGAACTCCAACAGCACTCCACGCACACTCCCTGGGAACTTTCCCAAACGCCACCCACGCAGCCCCTCTCCCGCACACCACACACCGGAACTCCCTCCACCAGGCTGTGCGCACTCACTCTCAGAACCCCCCCCCCCCATTACTCCAAAGTAGAAGGCGCCGGAGGCAGCAAGAGGTCTAATGCACAACTGAATCAATCCAGCATCATCTTAATGGCTGGCCTCCCAACCATTACTTCTGGCAAAATGCCAGGGGCCATTCCGACTTGGCTGTGGCTCTCAGTAGTATATTTTTTGATGTATTTATTTATTCTAATTTTTATAGATGACAGCAGAATGCATTTCAATTCATAGTATATACATAAAGTACAAATTTTCATGTCTTGGGTTGTACACAAAGTGGAGTCACACCAATTGTATCTTCATACATGTTCTTAGGGTAATGATGTCCATCTCATTCCACCATCTTTCCTACTGTCATGCTCCCCTGCCCTCATTCCTCTTTGCCCTATCTAAAATTTCTCCATTTCTCCCATGCTCCCCATTATCCCCATTATGGATTAGCATCCACATATCAGAGAAAACATTTGGCCTTTGGTTTTTTGGGATTGGCTAAATTCACTTAGCATGATATTCTTCAACTCCATCCATTTACCTGCAAATGCCATAATTTTATTCTCTTTTAATTCTGAGTAATATTCCATTGTGTGTGTGTATATATATATATATATATATATATATATATATACACATATATATATAAGTTTCTTTATCCATTCATCTATTGAAGACATCTAGGTTGGTTCCACACTTAGCTATTGTGAATTTATTGCTATAAACATTGATGTGGCTGTGTCACTATTTTTGTCAAGAATGGTTTGAGAGTTTACTTTGTTTGCAATCTAACAAATTAGTTTTCCACAGTTTCATGGATGATGGCTGAGAACACAGAAATAAAGGAGTGTTATGGTTTAGATACCAAGTGTCCCCCAGGAGGTCCTGGGTGAGACAATGAAAGAAAGTTTAGAGGCAATGATTGGATTAGACATTTGAACCTAGTCCATGCCTTAATCCCTGATAGGGATTAACTAGGTGGTAATTGTAGGCAGGAGCATGTGGTTGGACATGGGTTCCGGGGGTGTTTCTTTGGGGTATATATTTGGCCCTTGTTGGGCAGAGTTCTCTCTGTGCTTCCTAGTTCCATGGGCCAGTTGTTTTTCTCTGCCACAGTTTTCTACCATGATGTTCGGCCTCACTTTAGGACCAGGGCAATGAAGTCTGTGGACTGAGACCTCTCAATGGATGAGCACTCAATAAGTTTCTTTCTCTAAAATTGCTCTTGTCAGGTTTTTTTGGTTACAGCAGTGAAAAAGCTGCCTAACACAAGGAGTTTATTCTAAATAGCATAGTGGGCCTCATAAACATTATGTTGACACTACTTTTCATTGCATTCTGAGTCTCAAAGGTGCAATGCAGAATGGTCCTCTGGATGCTGGTCAGTCGGTGGTTTGTGATATGGTTGAGGAATTCCAACTTTAAACGATTTATTTGAAGAGGGCTATCTGCAATACACACTATCTTTGTAGGCAGACACAACGATCTTTACCTTCCACAAGAAAAACAGTTACTCTTTGCCCTAAGACACAGTCTTCCAAGGATATTTCTAATATTAATGTCTTTGAGAAGATCGTCTAGAAAAATATCTTAATATTTCTACTTAGAAGAAAAAAACAAAGGTGTATACTTTAAAGACTCACGGAGAACTATATCCCAGCAATTTTTTAAAGATATATATTCATTGCATTATTTTCTTTCTGTAATATTATTCTTTTTTTTCCTCTTTTTGTTTTTCTCATTTCTATTAGCACTTTTGAAAATTAATTGTCAATATAATCTCTGCTTCTTTGAAGAAAATGTTTTTTTTCCTCTGAAAGTTTTTATATTTTCTAATTTCCTTTGGTTTGCAGAAATTTCTCTATAATGTGCATTGTCATGAGACTCTTCATATTTATCTTACAAATTTTTAGCAAGTTGTTGCTTGTGTTTAGTATTTATTGTTTACTTGCAGAGTCTGAGTCTATTTCTGAATGTCAGTATCGTGTAATGTTTAATCCTTTCTTTTTTCTTTTTTTGGCCAAACTGGAAGAAATAGAGGAGTATTTTATTGAACAAAGAAACCATAATCTAAGAGAAATCGTCTGGTAAACTGTGATGACTTTCCAATCAATCTATGACACTGTTTTCATCATCTTTTTATTCTTTTTTCCTATTGATCCTTGAGTCTTACCCATTCACACTGTTATGGTTTGGATGTGAGGTGTCCCCCCAAAGTTACATGTGAGACAACACAAGGAGATTCATAGGAGAAATGATTGGATGAGGAGAGTTTTAACGCAATCAGTGAATTAATCCTTGAGGGATTAACTGAGTAGTAACTGGAGACAGGAGGGGTGCGGCTGGAGTAAGTGGTTAGTTTGGGGCGTGTTTATGGGGTATATATACTTTGTATCTGGAGAGTGGAGTCTCTCACTCTGCTCCTTGATTACAATGATGGGAGCTGCTTTCCTTTGCCACACAATCCACCATGATGTTCAGCCTCATCTCATCTCCATCCTGGAGAAATAGAGCCTGGCTTCCATGAACTAAGACCTCTGAAACCATTAGCCCTGGAATAAAATTTATCTCCTCTATAATTGTTCAGCTCAGATCTTTAGTCATAGCAGTGAAAAAGCTGCCATACAACACACACTTTCATTTATTTTTTATTTTTTGTATCGTCTGACAGAAATGGTGAACAACTGAGTTGTGGAGTTTCTAGATGATGTTATCTTCCTCTTTAGAGGACCACATTTTTCTTTATTCTCCACAATGCTGGAAGGACTGCAGTAAATAGAGGCTGGGCTCTGGCATGGCACAGTCTATCTCTAGTCTTCTCTTAGGTGTGACCTATAAGGCTGTCAGCAGCGTGCCTGGTGGGTGTTTCTTCTTATCCTTGAAAGGCTTCAGGAGATTGAATTTTGTCTTTTAGATGTTTCAGCTTACCTTTCACTTTTGGCCTTATTCAGACAAAAAAAAAAAAAAAAAAAAAACTTGGCAACTGTGTTGAGGCAAAGAATTGCTTTCATTGTAATGTCCCTCACAGATTTGCATCTTGTTAATGCAGTCTATTGTGGCCACCAACTCACAGTTAGTTCCTCAGCTCACCAGAAATTTCCCCAGGTCCAGACGAATCTCAGGTTCTCAACATTAGTGTGCATCCTATATTCAGAAATTTCCTCAGGGTGTAGGCATGTATAGAAGTTCAGCTCAACTAGCAAAAGCAGCACCAGCTCCCCTGGATATTTTTGTATCCCTCAAGTGTTCCTTGCTTCAATACATCTTTTACAGCCTTAACAAAATAACCTTTGTTTTGTAATTTGTTAAGCTTTTCTAATTGGATTGATAGAAGACTTCATCTTACCCAGAAGCAGAATTTGCCATACTCACTGATTTTAAATAGGAAAGAAAATATTTTGAAACAATACTAAACAGGATATTTAGATTTCACTGTAATCTTTAAGTAATATATACATATTTATAAAGGAATTATGGGATTCATACATTTTCAGGTGTCTCTAGAATAACTGTTATTGTAATTCTTATTATCTTCATTGAAATCATTAATAATAGTTAATCTGACAGGGGTTTTTTTAGCTGATACTTGGATTTTGGCAAAGTTCTATTTAATGATATAATCAAGTTGAAAGCTAATATCTCTGAATTTCTGTTAATATTATTAAATTCTAGGCCACTTTTCAAAGTGTTTTTGTCAAACTACAGCTGCTTAACATGGTCTTAGATAGAAGGAGAGTCATACTTAAATAAATCCCCAGAACTCTAAATTGAAGCCAATTAATTTTACTTCAGCATTTCTAAGTAGATTTATTCTTCAGAACTGTGCCAGCTTGTGAGCCCTGCTACAAAGTACTATCGAATGGGTGGCTTTGATAGAAATTTACTTTTTTTTTTCAATACTAGAGGTTAGAAATCCAACACCAAGCTGTGGATATGGTTGAAGCTCCCAAGGCTTGTAGATGGTCATCTTTTTCCTCTGTATTCACATGGTTTTCTTAGATGCATGGTGTGACTTAATCTTCTACTCTTAGAAGTATACTCATCATATTGTGTTAGGACCCACACCAATGACCCCCATTTAACCTAAATTATCTATAAGTTTGGAATTCAACATATGAATGTATCTGGGACATTTCCCTACAAAAGGCTCATTGCAGGAAAATACTATTTCATTGTAGTATCT
Source organism: Urocitellus parryii (assembly GCF_045843805.1). Taxonomy (NCBI): domain Eukaryota; kingdom Metazoa; phylum Chordata; class Mammalia; order Rodentia; family Sciuridae; genus Urocitellus; species Urocitellus parryii. The sequence goes on along the minus strand of NC_135535.1, from coordinate 140,422,143 downwards.
GTTAAAACATTCCAAAAACATATTTTGGAAACATTTTAAAGGTGTATTCTGAATACAATTGTTATAATTTTCTCAAATGAAAATATTAGGTATTTTATCCAGCCTAAAGGTAGAATGTTAAAAAAACAGTTTTTATTTTATTAAATCTACATTTCAATCATCTGATATGATTGTGATGATATCTCATGTGATTATAACTTGCATTTTCCTAAAGACTACTGATGTTGAACAACATTTGTGTGCTTGCTTATTTTCTCTATGTGTATATTCTTTTATGAAGTGCTCCTTCAAAACAGTTGCTAATATTCTGAATTGGGAAGCTTGTTTTCTTGTTATTAAGTTTTGAGAGTTTTAAAAAACTTATTTGGGGTATTAGACCATTATCAGATATTTGATTCATTAATATTTTCATTTAATCAACAGTCTGTGTTTAATTTTCTTAACAGTGCCTTTTAAAAAAACAGAACATTTTAAAATTTTGATGTACTTCAGATTATAAATTTGTTCGTTTATGAACTATGTCTTTAGTGTTATGTCTAGAAAATCTTTGCATGCCAATATCCCAAAACAATTTATATTTTCTTCTAAATGTTTTATACTTTTGTTTCACACTATGGTTATTCAAGATTTTTATTTAGTGTATTTGGTATGAGGTGCTTATCCAAATCTTTTTTTTTTTTGTCATCAGAATGTTCAGTTGCTTCAGTTTGAAACTAGTCTTTCTCAATTGAACTGCTTTTGTATTTTTATTGAAATCCCTATGAGTAAGACTCTTTCTGAATTTTATTCTCTAACATATTTATTTTCATTCCTCGTTTTTAGGTTTAAACCTAATACAGCTTTGCCAATCTTATAGGAATGGAGAGACAAGAATAAGAGATTCTAGTGAGCTAACATTCCAGTAGAGCAGAAATAGAAAAATAAGCTTAATCCATTCATTGACTTTCCTTCAATGATATTTATAAATATTCTGACACTATTGGGGCAGATGGAAATCTTTGCATTGAAGACTGGCAGAAAATTATGGAGAATAGTAGAATAATTAGAGGGATTTGCAGGAGTGCATATTATACAGATGGAAAATATTTGAGTGTTTATTTATAGATACATTTGATTCCATATAAAAGTCCATTAGATGGCCTTTTTGTGTATGAATGATAAAACAATAAGTTGCATCTACCTATAATTTCAAAGCACAAATACTGAGAGCAACAAGTGTGTAAGGAAACAATTCTGGAGGTCTTAAAATACAAGATAGATATCAAGATGCATTTTAATACTATACTGATTAAGACAATATATTATTGGTTTGAGTTCAGACAGTGATCAATGAAATAGTCCAAAACAGATCCACACATGTATAGATGTGAGTTATGCCAAAGATGGTATTGCTATGAGAAATGATGGTCTTTTAAATAAATGGGTTCTGGATCAACTGCATGTCCAAAAGTGGAACACATTTCTAAACCACTGTCTTTAATAATATAGAAAACATAATTCTTGAAATAATGTAAATTTACATGAAAATTGAAAAATAAAATTGTTTTTGAAGGATGTCAGGAAAGTATAATTATTATCTTGTGGTAGACAAATATTTCCCAAGCAAGGGGCAAATACTGCTAACTATAAAGAAATAATAATGATAAATACAACTACATTTAACTATATTTAAATTAAAACTTTAGTTTGATCAGAGCATACTAATTTTAAAAAACACATAGAGAAGATATTTTAAGTACATTTTAAAATTTCAATGAATATTTTCAACAAATATATGCTTTAGTCAGATGAGGGTGATACAAAATACCACAGCCTGGGCGTCCTAAATGAAGGTGCCAGTATGGACATATTCTGAAGAATATGGATGTGTTTCTTCCCAACAGGCAGGAGGCTTCCTTTTTTTTTTTTTTTGCATATTTAAGCTGTAATTTTTTTTGGGGGGGTTAGCAATTTTTTATTCTAATTTGTTATACGTAATAGCAGAATGCATTAGAGAGAGGAAGTTCTAGTGTGGCTTCCCCTTCTTGTAAAAGTGCTAATCCCATCCTGTCTGTTCCACCTTCATGACTTCAGCTGAACCTAATGTCGTCCATGTGACCCTACCTTCTGATACCATCAAATGAGGAATTAGTGTTTCAACAAAGAATTTGAGGGGGATGCAATGTTTAGTCTATAAGAGTATGTGGTGATGAGTGTAAAAGTATTTATAATTTAGATATCAACTGTCCCCCAAAAGTCAATGTTAAAGTTTTGTTTTGTTAAAGTTTTGTTAAAGTTTTGTTACCACTTGAGCCACATCCCCAGCCCTCTTGCTTTTTTACACCCTGGCCATGAAGCAAACAGTTTTTTTGTTTGTTTGTTTGTCTTTCCCCCACCTGCTGCCCTTATGTGCAGTTTCATCACAGTCCTGAAAGCAAGTGAGCCAAACCGTAATGGACTGAAACCTCTAAAATTATGCCCCCAAATAATCCTTTCCTTCTTATAAGTTTATTTTTACAGGTATTTGTTATAGAGATGAAAAACTGAATAACGGCTTTATCACAGTCAGCAACATGGATGATTCTCAAAAACATAACATTGTCTAAAATAAGCCAAATCCAGTGTAGGGCATAGTATTTGGTTCTATTTGTATTAGAACTCAGAAACTTATACAACTAAAATATGCCTTTTATGGGTTAGGTATCAGGTGTTCATCAAAAGCTCATTTGCGAGACAATGCCAGAATTTTCAGAGCTAAAATGATTAGAGAGTTGTATCCTAATTGGTAGACTAATCCAACTGTTATGGATTCACTGGGCAGTAACTGTAAGCAGGTAAGGTGTGACTAGAGGAAGTAGGGCACTGGGGGCAAGACTTTGGGGCTGGTATTTTGTGGTTGGTAAACAGAGATCTTCTGTATTCTTTTCCTGTGCCTTTCCTGAGCTGCTTTCCTCCACTGTGCCCTTATACAACGATGTTCTGACTCACTGTGAGCCCAGAGGAATAGAAACAGACCATCATGGGCTTCTGAAACCATGAGGTAAAATAAACATTTCCTCCTCTAATACCAGGAGGTCACAGTGACAAAAATGTTGACTAAAGTAATACTGTTAGAAGTCAGGGTAGAAACTACTTTGGAAATAGTGACTAGAGACAAGACAAAGGGATTTCTTGTAATAGTAATAGTCAATTTCTGAATTTGGATGCTGATTACAGGAATGTGTTAATTTTGTGAAAATTATAGATCTGTACACATATTGTTGTATGTATCTAATACTTCTGTATCTTAAACTTTGGTGTTTGGGTTGGAATGTGACTACTTACATGATATATATCTATATGTTGATATACATTATTTATTAAAATGAAAAATAAAAAGACAGGAGTTTTATTATGGTCTCAGCCACTTTTGAAACATAATACCAAGTGAAATATTTTTCTGTCATTTAGTGATATGTCCATTGGAAAAAAATTAATTGTACATAAATTTTTATAAGCAAATAAGACTAAAATTATAAAGTTTGATATATATATATATATATATATCAAACACATATAGGCAAATAAAACTAAAATTGTAAAGTTTTATATATATATATATATATATATATATATTTTTTTTTTTTTTTTCTTTTACCAGGGGTTGAACTAGGGGCACTTAATCACTGAGCCACATCCCCAGCCCTATTTTGTATATTATTTAGAGACAGGGTCTCACTGAGTTGCTTAGCACCTTGCTTTTGCTGAGTCTAGCTTTGGACTTGAGCTCCTCCTGCCTCAGCCTTCTCAGACACTGGGATTACAGGTGTGTACCACCATACCGGGCCTTTATTGTTATTATTATTTTAAATTTTGAGACAGGGTCTCAAATTTTGCTTAGGGCTCTTCTATGTTGCTGAAGCTGGCTTTGAACTTGAGATCCTCCTGCTTCAGCTTCCTTAGTCACTGGGATTACAGGCATGTGTCGCTGTGCCCATCTTGAGGCTCGTTTAATTATACATCTTTTAGAGGAAAGTGTATCACTATCTAAATATTACAAATGTATTTATAGAAAATTATATTTCTCTACCAAACTTACTTTACTTCCATGAAGATATCACCAATTTTTGGATCAGCTAATATTGTACTTTGTATTGGTTTTAGTCATAGATTAGTTATTTCTGTTAATCAAAATCCCCAGATCCTCTCAGATCTGAGGTATGATGGCAGAGTACCATGGAAAGATTATAGTAAGAAGTTAGAGTAGCTTAGTTGTGGCCTATCAGAGCAGAGAAGAGATATAAATATTTAAACAGTATTTATTTAAACAGTATATTTTTATGATTCAGTCACTAATATTATCTGCTCATAGCAGTTGGCTAAGAATATAAGCTGAATATCAGAATGTGTCATCACACCAAAATATCTTTGTTCTGAATGTTCCTGTTTTATAAGAGTGAATTATTCCAACAAAAATATTAATTCAGCATCAATAATCAAGTGCTCCTTATAAAATCAAGGTTATAGATGCATGATACATGTTACTAATCTTAACAAAGGCAAACACAACAAAACTTGTTTGCATTAAATGATCTGTCTCAATTCATTATTAAAAGCCCTAAAATGAAAACTTTCAATTGTACTTTGTAAATTGCAATTAAATTCTATTTTTTATTGGTACTTCAAACTTTCAAATGATTTGCCAAGTACCCTAACTAGCTACTTTATAGAATGCCTCCAGAGAAATTCTTTTCTTCTCGAGTTATTTGTTTCCTCTTTGCATCTTCTTACTTTGGAATTAGGAGCCAATACTCATTCTACACAGGAGGGCTGTGTTTTAAGTTCATGACCATTTATTAAAAGGGTATGGCAATCAAAAATAGTAAGTTTCCAAAGTAGTAAAGTTATTCTCTTTCACTTAGAATGATGACATTTTAAATTAATATGTTGGTGCAAATGTTTGGCAGAAAAAAATATGTTTTTGCAAGTAAATAAAGGCATTTGTTTTCTTGTCTTATTTAGTGGAAGATGGGTGAATTTTTTATTTGGGTAGATGTTTCCAATTTCTTAGAGAATGTTTAATTCTACTCCATCTTAATGAATTGGCAAAATGAAATGGTTTACTCTCAGATATGCAGTGCAACTCTTATCTACAATTTCTGTGCTACTTACTATTAACACTTTAATCAGGAGATAAATACAAGAATTACCTATGTTGTTTGAAATCCATCTATTTTTTTGTAAATAATTTACCTTGTATCCTTGACCATACCAGATTATGCCATTTGTGTTCATGAAGAATTATTTTACTTTCCTGTGAACTGAAATTTATGAAATTGTACTTTCTCATTACAGAATATATACAATGAAGAGAGTTTCAGCAAACATCCTTTTGGTTTCTGTTTATGTATTTATGTTAGAATTAGAAAGTCATATTTATTACATTACATTCCCCCAAAAAAACAAGGAGAAATATTATTAGTAAAGTAATTTCTGAGAAAGTTTAATTTCTATTTATTTTTGTTATTATTTTATAATGTGAAATTAATAAATAATTGTGTATTTTTATTTTTTTCTTTCTAGGGTGATTGGGAAGTACAAAACCTAATGTTAACCTATAGTTGACAAGTTTCAGGATCTACTGACGTGTGCCTTAAGCATTACATTTTCTTTCGAGCTCCAACTGATATATCCATCTATATTTTCTTTGTAACACTTGTGCCTTACATCCAAATAAATTTTTCATATCTTGCCTTTAAAAAAATACAAATAAATTTGGAAAGAAGTGGAGAGTTAAGAATAATCATACGACATACTGTGCTTTCCTGTCATTTAAAATAATAAAGAAATTAATTGAAAATACATAATTCAAGTCATTTCAAATTTCAAATAATATATCTGTTGTCATTTATTTTTATTTACATAAAATATAAAGAAATACTGAAATGCATGGAAATGATTTAAAAATTGATGTACCCCTGAAAAAACACTTTTCCCTAGTTTTGTATTATGATTTCTTCATATTGATTTCTTTTAGAGTAGATTATCTGAGTCACTACAAAAGGCAGTGAATAATAGGTGAAGAGACTGACTCCGAATTAGACAGTTCTTCATATGTTCTGCTCAGATGTTCTCTAACACATCACAATTTAATTGCACTGAAATACAATTATTTTGTTTTAATATAGTACTGCCTATAAAAATAAAACATGAAGCACAGATGTAATACTGTTTTCTACTAACACACATTTAAACAAGTAAAAACAAGAAAGGAAAATTAGTGCTAAAATATAATTTCTTTAATAGTTTAAATCTATAGTATTATTTCAACATGCAATCAATGTAAAATACTTATTAAGGGAATTTCACTTCTTTTCCCCTTTCAGTTCTTCCAGTTGCTTTCTATATTTTGAAGATGCATTACTTGACATTTAAAATTGTCTATTTTCCTTCTGAGTTGATATTTCTACCAACGTATTGTCCCTCTTTATTCTAGAAAATGTTTTTAAAAATTTTGTCGTAAGCATAAAATAATCTTAACTTCAGAGTCTACCCTCTTCTATGTTAATGCAGTCAATCCAGCTTTCTTCTGATTAAGGTTAGCAGAGGGGGTCTTTCTTCTTATTTTTAACTTACCTGTCTCTTCACAATTAAAGTAGGTGTCCTGTAGTCAGCAAATAGTGTCTTGTTTGAATATCTCTGACTTTTAATCCAGAGGTTTAGACAATTACATTAGTAGAAATTTTAAATAGTCAAATTTAAGTCTACCATTTGCTACCTAATTTTTTGGCCATTTTTCTTCAAATATTTCCTCTGCTCTATTTCTCTTTATTTTCCCTCCGTGAGCTCATTAAACACATCTTAGACTATTTAAAGCTCTTATGGGTTCTCTTCTTCGTTGTTGATTCTCATATCTTTTGATGTTTCTATTCAAATGATTGGTATTGATCTAAATTTAAGATCTAAATTTAAGGTGAATCCTGCCCTACTAAATGATGTATATATACATAATGTATATATTTAAGGTATATATACACTTTATATATATTTAATGAATAATATAATATTTAATATGATATTATTCAATATATACTAAATATAAATGTGTTATGTATATCATATATATATATATACTTTATGTATATTTATACCTTTTATATGTATACACAAATATACATATATTTGTGTATATATATATATTTATGATATAAATCAGATATCATAGTTTTAAAGGATCTTACCATTCATATTATTCAAATACATGACTTTATACATGTGTACATTGAGAAACAGAAGACTGAAGTGATTTGACTAAAGATTCCTTGTTGAGAAATTATTTCTTAAATTTCTCTAATAATTTTTTCTGTATATCTACCTTTTATTGATCATAGTTCAACATTCTTTCTCTGAGACATTTCATCAGGGATAAGCCTTAAAAATAGTAAGTATTAGAGACTGCACAAAGCTTGATATATGTATTTTAAGGATTTGTTAGCTATTAAAATCTTGTCTTCCAAATTTTCTTAAGTACTGCCAATAATGAGAAATACAGTTTATATTGCAACATAGCATGTGTACGCCCACCTATATGCACATACATATGCATGAACAGATATACATGGTCAGAATAACATCACAAAGTTGGTGCTTGCCACATACACATACACATATATGTATACACACATACACACACACACTGTTCACTTTTCTTCAGGAAAATACTATTCTATTCTACTAATTTCACATAAGGCAATGTTTTTAAAATGTATGCCATACTACATTTAATGCATTCTAAAGTTAATTCAGTAAATTTTGATAACATTAAAACATGAACTACAATTTTGTTTTCTTAATTTATTTTGGGGCTGGTTGTTGTGTAACTTCAAGAGGAAAATAAATATATTTGAAATACATCAAAACATTTTGAAAAATCAACACACTATTGCATTTTGAAAATTCATTAGAAAAATAAATCATCATCTTTTTCATTTTGTTAATAAATGGATTTCAATGTTGACTCCAACTAATCAAAGTGAGAGCAAAATTAGGTTTTTTTTTTTTTTAAGTTTAACCTTCAGGCAGAAAAGATAGTTACCACATAATCAATCCAATCTGATTAGTTTAAGCTATCTGTACATATTAATCTAAAATCAACCAACATGTTTGGAGCTCAAGAGCACTCATTAGATATTTTAAATGAACAAATAATATTGTAAACAAGTTCAATTAATGACAAAAAATGCATGTAGAACTAAGCAATGAATGTAATTATCATAAGCAAGGAATTAATAGTTGAAGAATACTTAAATTAACAATACAATATAGTGTAAATATGATATATTTTCACATTTTCCATAGGTAGATAATGTGTACATAAATATTGCATATGCATATTATATGAAACTCTAATATAACATACTATAAACCTTAATGTTATCCACATTAGCTAGTGGTATATGTATGTACACACACACACACACACACGTATACATATATGCAACTTACAATGTTCTATAATATTAAAAACCAAAATAGAAAATCATCAGAAAATGCTTAATAATGTTTTCTGGAAATACACTCTTTAGTCACAATTTCTATTTCATCTGTAAATAAAACTAATATATACACTAATTTAATCAACTTAAGATAGTATATTAAAAAATAAAAAAAAACATATTTCCAAAGTCTTTGAGATGAAACTGATACATGTTGGAAAATAATCAAATGAAAGCTAATTTGTCTAAATAAAATGAATTTGAAGTGCAATTTTAATGGGAAGAAACACATAAGAACTTAGAAATAAATTTTATTTAACCTTAAAAATAGAAGTACAATTACTAAATTTTTAAGTAATGTAAAATAATAATAGCTGGGTATAATTGTATGTGTCTATAATCCCAGCAATTAATGAGACAGGCAGGAAGATTGCAAATTCAATGCTAGTGAGAGGTGTTGCCTCAAAATACAAATTAAAAAGCCACAGTGGTAGTGCATCCCTTACTGTTGAGAGCCACAGCCGAAGGGGGCCCAGCAAACTTTCAGAATGCCAGCTGATGATTGGCTGATGCCTTATCCCTCATACTGAAAAAAAAAGCATTACATTAATCTTATGAATTAAATTATCACTTTTCACACATATAAATTTAAGTAACACTTTGATTTATTAACCCATTTTTAATCCCCCCAAAATGTTTAGTAAGTACTTATTCTGCATTTGGGTTTGAATATAGAAAGTCATAAGGATTATAATTTGTTAATTCCCTGTGTGTGTTCATTCCCTATTTCCAATATAAGGAAATCTGAGTTTGTCAAATACCCAGAGAGTACTTTCTCAAAGAAAACTGATCCCAGACTTTTGGGGTACATAATAAAGAAAAATGACTCATAGATGAGGTCAGGAAAAAGGGTTTTTTTCAACAAACTTTTAACATATTTTTCTTTTGATCCAACTGATGATTCTTTCCCTTCAATGAGTAGGTCAATATGCCAAAGATTGAAACCACTGCACTAAGTTGTAAAGGGTCTAACAGGACCCAGAAGCAAGGTACAGTTCTGAGAAAAACTCCTCTAAAACCAATGAGATACTTGCCAGGGTAACAAAAAGTCTTGAAGGATGAATCATGAGTAGGAGAAATCACTCTAAAGCACTTAGGCAACCCCTGAATGCACTCCAGCAGACTTCTGACAGTAGGTAGCATGAGAAAAAAAAAAAAAAAAACGGGAAAAGATTACTCTGACATGCAGTGTACCTCCATAGGGACTAGAGAGCAAAGATAACTACACATTGATCCAAGAAGATAGAAGTCAAGCTGCCACATCAAAAGGGAGAGAAATGAGAGAAAGGAGGGAGAACAAAGATGTGGTCAGATCCTGAGTTCTCCTAAAAACTACAACAAAAAAGAGATCTAGTTTTAGTACAGCCCATTATCCTTAAGGAAGCTTATATTACTGATGTTCCATTGTCTGGTGGTAAATATTATTTGCTTCACTATGCACAGTTATTATTTTCACACATGTTTGTCATGCACTAAATTACATTAAAATAATGACATAAATAATGAAAATGTTGGATTTTTCTTTAAAAAAACATTCAATGAAGCCAATCTAGAAATCGTGCAGCATTGGAATTGTTGGATGGTGATCTTAGTAAAGTAATAAATACTTTGTGGAATCAACTAGAAAAGATATGGAAAGAAGTGGGAAATCTAAACAAAGAAATGGCAAATTTTAAAAAAGTAAGAAAAGTGGAAATGTTAGAAATTTTTTTAAAGTGCTCTTAAAAATAAAGAGTTTATTTATTTTTATTAATAAACTAATCAGGAAAGATCAATAAACTGTTGAAACTGAGAGTGAATCAGAAATACTCAGAAAAATTTTTCAGCATAGCAGGCCTTTTGTAAGCAGGATTTGATGGTAACAATAATAACCAAATTCAGTGCAACTCCTGACCAAGGTGACTCATCTTAAGTCAAAGAACTGGTAGAAAAGGGACCATTCTACTCTCTAGGCCTAAATAATATTTATTACTGTTACTATTGATATCCTACATTTTGACATTTAATTTAAAATATATAAAAGAAACAAAAAAGTAAGAAGAAATACAACCCTACTACCAGAATAAATGATGTTACAAGTATTGGAAATAACAGTTGCAGATGTTACAATAACTACAACTGTTACAATAACTATGATTTATAAAATAAGCCAAATGAAAATATCAAATCATGAAAGAACAGATGGGATCATTCAACAAAGATGGATAATATAATAAGGTAGCATTAAAATTCTAGAAACAGTCACTATAAGAGATGATTAATTCCATTTAATTTTTATGAAAGTATCACATAGAAAAGAAAGAAATATGAACAAAAACATCTAAAAAAGTTTAGCTGTTTTTAAATTTGTACAATGATGACTTTAAAAAATGATGAAAAATAAATTGAATAAAATACAAATAAATGAAACAGTTTCCTTCTTCGTAGCATGGAAAAATTAATATTGTTAAAAATTCATACAACCAAAATGAACTACAGATTCAGTACAATCCCCATCAGTATTTCAGTGGCACTTTTTATCTAAATATTAAGCCAATTCTAAAATTTGTATGAAAACATAAGAGACACTAAATAACCAAAGTAAACTTAAGCAAAAAAATAACAAAATGGGAGATTATACCACCTAATTTCCAAATATATCACACAGCTCTAGTAATCAAAACAACATGGACCTGGTATAAAACACACACATATAGACTAATGGGACAGAATAGAGACTCCAAAGGCAAGTTTGTAAATTTTAGTCAACTGATTTTCAACAAAGGTGCCAAGAATTCACAATGTGAAAAGATAATCTCTTCATTAAACGATATTAGTAAAACTGAATATCCAGCTGCACGCAAAAAATGAAAATTTACCCTTATTTTATACCATATATAAAATTCAATTTGAACTTGACTAAACATGTAAATGTAAGACCTGAAACTGGGCTGGGCATATAGCTCAGTTAGTAGAGTGCTACCTGAAGGTAAAAGACTTCTTGATATTAGTTGGATCAATGACAAATTGGATATGATCCCCAAAGTGTAGGAAAAGTAGAAAACAGATTTCATCAAACTAACAAAGATTTTGAACATTAAAAGAAACAGTCAACAAGGTGAAAACACAGCCTAGATACTGTGAGAAAATGTTTGAAAATAATACATTTGATAAGGGATTAATGTTCAAAATAAATAAGAAACAGCTGTCATTCAACAGCAACAAAACACTTATTTACATAATTTTTAGGCTATTGTGAATGGGGTAGTCTTCCTAATTGCTCTGAGGGGTCATCACTGATGTAGAGAAATGCATTTGATTTATGGATGTTGGTTTTCTGTCCTGCTACTTTGCTGAATTAATTTATTAATTCTAGGAATTTCCTGGTGGAGTTTTTTGCATCCTCTAAGTATAGAATCTTGTCTTCACCAAATAATGATAGTTAGAGTTCTTTTCTTATACCTTTTCATATACCTTTCTGTCTAATTTTTCTGTCTAGAGTTTCAAGGACTATATTGGATAGGATTGGTGAGAGAGGGCATCCCTGTCTTGGTCCAGTTCTTAGAATGTTTCCAATTTTTCTCCATGTAGAAGTATGTTGACCTTGAGTTTAGCAAAGATAGCTTTGACAATGTGAGGTATGTTCCTACTATCCTTAATTTTTCTAGTGTTCTGAATGTGAAATGGTGTTGTATTTTATCAACTGCTTCTTCTGTTTCTATTGAAAAATCACATGATTTTTATCTTTGTTTATTGATGTGATGAATTACATATATGAATTTCTGTATGTCAAACCAACCTTGCATCCCTGGAATGAACCCCACTTGATTATGGTGCACAATCTTTAAAATATGTTTTTGTATGCAATTTGTCAGAATTTTATTGAGAATTTTTGCATCTGTGCTCACCAGGAAGTTTTCTTTCCTTGATATGTCTGTTTGGCTTAGGTACCAGCATGATACTAGCCTCATAGAATGAGTTTGGAAGGGTTGCCTCCTTTTCTATTTCATGAAATAATTTGAAGAGTACTGGTATGAATTATGCTTTGAAGGTCTTGTAGAATTTGGCTGAGAATCCATCTGGTCCTGAACTTTTCTTAGTTGGTACAGGCAAAGGAAGAGAAGAAACATATCTAAAAGAAGACATAGAAATATCCAGCAGGTATATGATAAACTACTCAACATCACTAACCATCAGATAAATGAAAATTAAAAACATAATAATATAATACCTCACACTAGTTAGAATGACTGTAAACAAAAGACAAAAGAAAAAGTGCTGGTGAGAATGCAGAGAAAGTGGGGGTGGTAATAAAATTTTGGATGGCCATTATGTGAAAGAGTATAGAAGTTCCCCCCAAAATTAAAACTAGAACTACTGTAATATTACTGCAGCAATTCAACTATTGGGTATATTTCCAAACAGAATTAAAACACCATGTCCCATGTTTACTGGACTATCATTTGCAATAGCCAAGCAATTAATTCAAACTAAACATCCATCAGTGGATAAATAAAGAAAATATAGCATACACCCCCCCACACACATACTCACACACAAAATTGAATGCTATTCAACATTCAAAAAAGAAATTGTTATTTGTGATAACACAGGTGAACCTAGAAGATATCATAATGATGAAATAATCCAGTCAATGAAATAAAAATACTGCATGGTTCCATTTATATATGAGCTCTAAAAGAGAGAACTCATGAAAGCAGAGTATAAAGGTTATTGTTAATGATGGGAGGCTGGGGGAAATGAGGACACATTGTTCAAAGAGTATATTGTTTCAGTTTGGCAGGATGAATAAATCCTGGATATTGAATACATTGCCTGGTGAATATAGTTAATAGTAGTGTATTTTTTCCTTAACTTTCTAAAAGAATAGGTCCTATAAGTATCCATTACAAAAAAAATAAGTAACTGTGTGAGGTGATGTTTATATTAACTAGTTTAATAATCTAATTAATTAGTTTGATTATACATATTATGTATACATATATATATGTACACACACAAATATATATATATATATATATATATATATATATATATTTGACATTTATATAAAATAACTTTTCAATTTTACCAACATAAAACTGAGGGAAATGCTATGATCCTAAGGACCAAGGGGATTTATTTACAAAACATATTCATCCTTACATACATGCATTATATATGCATATGTATATGCATACACATAATACACTTATGTTTATATTTATATATATTTATACATAAAATATATTCATATGAAATAAAATAAATAGCTTAAGATATATGTAATGCATAGGTTTTTTTTGTAAAATCGCCCCTGGCATAGGACTTCATAACCATGTTCTGCCTAGCCCAGATGCTCCATGGTGTTCCTAAACCTCCTCACAAATCTAGAAAAGCTGGCAGGCGAGAGGATACCAATCTATTATGGTTGTATTCCTTATCTCAATTTGATATCAAGGTTAAAGAAACAACTTATAATCTCAAATGTTTATAGAGTTCATTTTTCAACTTCCATATAACTAATACTATTTCACTGTTTTATTTCCTAAAATGCTTAGTATTTTGTAGCTTTGTCACTATGCTGTTTCAGGAATTCATGCTAAGGGACCAAAGTCAGGTGAAATTGTAATAGATAGTTATAATTTAACTTCAGAAAATACTTTTCAGATCTACCTTAAATCAAATGCAAATGCAAATATATTAACTATAGTTTTTCTACTTATTTTTCCCCACTAAAAATGACCATTGGGAAAGCATGGTTCTTAAATCAAAGAGCTTTTATTTTTAAAATGTTAGTGTTTCCAATTTCTGTTATTTCTACCATTTTACACCATCTCTCATAGATTCAGTTTATACACATTCAAAAGGAGTAAATAGATTTCTTTTCTCCCTTGCCTTCATTTGTAAAGCACAAATTGAGTACTTTTTATCTACCACGGAAATTTTTAAGTAAATGTATATCTCATGAAACATACATATTAGTAGATAAATAGATAACAAATAAAGATAAAATTACCTACCACAATTTTATGATAATATCCCTATAAAAATAAGGAAAATTAAAGGGATAAATATTATAATGAACTGATTGTAAGGTATGGGATATCAGCTTACACAGAATAGGAACCAAATTTCCTCAGTATTTATTAATATAAAAGTGGTTTGAATTAATTTGAACTTATTAGTGCTTATTTTTCTATATTGGCCACCAACTTTATATGTCATTCTGTAGCACAAATGAAGTCTATGTATATTGGCTATACTGTATCTTTGGTCTGAGAAAAAATGAAGAAAACCTTGAGTGGTGTTCAGTAAAGCAACTTTAAGAAGATTATGTACTAGTCACAATAATAAAGACTATTTATCTGTGAAGGACTTCTTCAAAATATCTACCTCATAAAGTCATTATGGATGCTATATAAGGTAATATGTGTTCCCCCAAGGCCTACTTGTTAAAGATTAGTCCCAGTCATTACACTGTTGGGAAGTGGTAGTATCTCTAAGCAGTGGAGTCTACTTGGAAGCAGTCTTATGAGAGCGTGACTTTGAAGGGGATATTAGAACCCTAGCTCCTACGCTTTCTCTCTCTTTGCTTCTTGGCTGACATGAAGTGAGCAGCTCCCCTGCCATGCACTCCCACCATGATGTACTGCCTGGCTACAGGCCCAGAAGTAATTAGGCCAAATGGCCATTTGTTGAAACCTCCCAAACTGTGACCAAAATCAACCATTCTTATTTTTAATTTGATTATCTTAGGTATCTTGTTACAGTAATAGCTGGATGACAGTTTAAATAAATTTTCCTATTTTGCAAATTCAGTATAAGTCTATAAATAATGTGGAAGAATTTTCTTCAAAGTCTTTCTAAAATCAAATATTTTCTGTACACTAAACTACATTCTCCTTTTTTTATTCTTCACAACTCTCCTTTTTAAAGATGTAAATGTCACAAGGTCTGATATTTTCATTACTTGTGTTCTTCATTTTCTTTGTAAAATTATCAGAAAGTTATACGTACTAGAATTTAAAAATAAAGTAATTTTAAAACTTGGGCTTTGGAGAAAACTTTAAAAGCTATATTTTGGATTCTGTTCTTGGATATGAGCATGTTAGATGGCTCCTATTTTATGAACAGCTGGAATAGTAGAGAGATTTTTTTTTCTCTTTTTTGCAATACACCTGGAGGCTTGCAACCACTGAGTGTTAAAACAAACTGTAATCAATAAGCATTCTCCAAGTGGTCCATTCTCACTTATGAGTCTCACCATGAAATTATTGTACTGAGGCTCTCTCTTTATTCTCAGAAAAAGACAGGAAAAGTATGAAAACATGTTTCTTGGAATTTTATAACTATGAGAAATATTTCTTGAAATAAGTGTCAACAAATAAGATAGAATGCATTTGAATTATAATAGAAGAATTAGTGTAATTATTCTTGTGGATGTTTTGTTTTATTTCAGATTATTTTTAATAAAATAATGCTTACTGAGAGTTCTCTCAGTTTTGTTTGTTAAAACTTGTCAAAAGTAATGACTAAATAAACTTTCATAATCATCTTATATAACCTATATATTTGAACTCCTAAGAAGAATTTCAACAGCATTATTCAAGGATACATTGAAACAAATTTACTTGGGGGCTTGATTGTAAGTGAAATTTTTATGAACAATATATTAAAATTCTCCATAGTTATAACCTGGAGCAGAAAGGTACATCAAATTGGTCCCTCAACATCCTTTCCATTTCCAGAATGTGAGAATCCTAACTAGATGCACTGTTCTTACAGCATCCTTGCTACATTTGTGTCTAACAGGCATGTTTTCAGTAATTTCTACAGTATGTTTCCTATGTATTTTGAAGAAAAAAAGCAATAATTACAAAAAAGCAAGTTTTTTTTTTCTTCCCATGGAAAGGCAGGGAAAATATGTTGTAGAAAGCATATACATAGATGGTATTTTCAGATAATCTGAGCATCTTTATCTTTCAAATAGGGTTTTGAAATCATTTCTCAGATAATATAATTATCCAAATGGCTTAGTTTTAGCATACTAACTTCTAATTCCTTTTTTCTTGTTTTTTTTTCTCTTTCCCCACCTTATATAGGATGAATGAAATGTTCTTTTTTAAAAAAAAATTACTTATTTTAATTAGGTATATATGACAGCAGAATGCATTTTAATTTATTTTATATACAATTCATTGTATATACAATTGCAGCATGACTTCACATTTTTCTGACTGTACATGATGTAGTGTCACACATGTATGCAGTCATACATATACCTCAGGTAATAATGTCCATCACGTTCCATCATCTTCCCTACCCACATACCTTCTTTTCTCCCCTTCATCCCTCTTGCCCAATCAAAGTTTCTCCATTTTTTTCCCATGCAATAACCCCCACCCCATTGTGGATCAGCATCCACTTATCAGAGAGAACATTCGGACTTTGGTTTGGGGGGATTGGCTAATTTCATTTAGCATGATATTCCCCAACTCCTTCCATTTACCTGCAAATGCCATAACTTTTTTCTTTTAATGCTGAATAATATTTCATTGTGAATATATACCAGAGTTTCTTTATCCATTCATCTATTGAACGGTATTCTAGTTTGCTACCATAGTTCAGCTATTGTAAATTGAACTGCTATAAACATTGATGTGGCTGCATTACTATAGCATGCTGTTTTTAAGTCTTTTGGTTATAAATCAAGGAGTGGAATAGCTGGGTCAAATGGTTGTTGCTAGGAGCCACTGCAAAAGTATTACATTCATATGGTAAATGGACTCCTGCTGTTCACCTAGGCCCCTTTGGGAACTCAAGTTACTGGACTCCCGGAGAGTTCCCATTGGTTGGGGAAGGATGGTAGGAGGGTGTTCCGGGGGAAGTGGAGCCCCCTGCTCAGGTAGAGACACATGTGTGTGGACCGGCTTGTTAGGGGACGCACACTGCCTCTCACAAAATAAAACTTTGTTTCAGTTTGACTGGCTTGTGTTTTTGTGCCCAGCCGGGTTGCAAGATTGCAAGCCGGAGTGCACTGACAGCCCAGCAGGGAGGCGCCCAGCAGGAAGGCAGCAGGCGGTGCTCGGAGACAGCAGCGGCAGGAGCGGAGCTCGGGAGAGCCCATGCAGCCCAGCCGGGCAGCCTGCAGCAGTTGTTCCATTCCAAGTTTTCTGAGGAATCTTCATACTGCTTTCCAGAGTGATTGCACCAATTTTCAGTCCCACCAGCAATGTATGAGTGTGCCTTTTCCCCTTCATCCTTGCCAACACTTATTGTTGTTTGTATGCATAATAGCTGCCATTCTGACTGGTGTGAGATGAAATCTTAGGGTACTTTTGATTTGCATTTCTCTAATTTCTAGAGATGTTGAATTTTTTTTTCATATATTTGTTGATATATATGGTATATCTTCTTCTGAGAAGTATCTGTTCAGCTCTTTAGCCCATTTATTAATTAGGTTGTTTGTTTCTTTGGTGTTTTTTGAGTTCTTTATATATCCTGGGGATTAGTGCACTATCTATCTGGCATACTTTTGGCAAAAATTAGCTCCCAAAATGTAGGTAGGCTCTCTATTCACCTCATTGATTGTTTATTTTGCGGAGTAGAAGCTTTTTAGTTTGATTCCATCCCATTTATTAATTCTTGATTTTATTTCTTACACTTTAAGAGTTAAGGCAATCGGGGCCTAATCCAATATGATGAAGATTTGGGCCTACTTTTTCACTTTATTAGATGTGTGGTCTCTGTTCTAATTTCTATTTCCTTGATTCACTTTGAATTGAGTTTTGTGCATGGTGAGACATAGGGGTTTAGTTTCATTTTGCTCCATATAGATTTCAGTTCTCCAGCACCACGTGTTAAGAGGCTATCTTTTTTCCACTGTATGTTTTCAGCTCCTTTGTCTAGATGAGGTAACTGTATTTATGTGTGTTCATCTCTGTGTCTTCTATTCTGTAAAATTGGTCTACATGTCTATCTTGGTGCCAATACCATGCTGTTTTTGTTTTAGACTCGAGCTTTGTAGCATGGTTTAAGGTCTGGTATTGGGATGCCTCATGCTTCATTCTTCTTGCTAAGGATTGCTTTGGCTATTCTGGGTCTCTTATTTTTCGAAACGAATTTCATGATTGCTTTTGCTATTTCTATAAGGAATGACATTGGGATTTTAATAGAAATCGCATTGAATCTGTATAGTTCTTTGGGTAGTATGGCCATCTTGATTTTGCCTATCCAAGAGCATGGGAGATCTTTCCATTTTCTAAGGTCTTCTTTAATTTATCTCCTGAGTTTTCTGTAGTTTTCATTGTAGAGGTCTTTGACTTCTTTTGTTGATTCCAAAGTATTTTATTTTTTTGAGTTGTTGTGAATGGGGTAGTTTCCATAATTTTTCTTTCAGAGGATTCATCAGTGATGTATAGAAATGCCTTTGATTTATGGGTATTGATTTTATATCCTGCTACTTTGCTGCATTAATTAATTAATTCTAGAAGTTTTCTGGTGGAGTTTTTTGTATTTTCTAAGTATAGAATCATGTCATCAGCAAATAATGATGGTTTGAATTCTTTTCCTATTCATATCCCTTTAATTTCTTTTGTTTGTTTAATTGCTCTGGCTAGAGTTTCAAGGACTATGTTGAATAGAAGTGGTGAAAAAGGGCATCCCTGTCTTGTTAATGTTGTGTATTCTTTGGTTTGAATCTCTGTCCCTTCCTCTATCCCAATAAATATTAGATTTTATTTTTTTATGCTATCCCATAATTCTTGGATGTTCTGTTCATGGTTTCTTAGCATCTTCAATGTGTGGTCAACTTTATTTTCAAGATTGTATATTTTGTCTTCATTTTCTGATGTTGCCTGTATTTTCTTTCTTATATTTTTGTTGGAGTGATTTTTACCTGTGTTTGCTCACTTAGGTCATTCTTTAATTTGTAGATCATTTTAATTATGTACATTCTGAACTCCTTCTCTGACGTTTTATCAACTGTGCTATCTGTGGATTCTATTTTTGTAGTATCTTGGTTTGTTTGGGGCAATTTCCTCCCTTGTTTTTTCATGTTTTCTGTATATCTCCCTTTCTTGCAGTGTGGATCTGAGGTATTACAGTTTCCACCCTATAATCTTCCAGTGTCCTTGCAGATGACCTCTACTCACCTTGGTGTTGAGTTTCTAGTCCCTGGCTGGTGTCCCAAGATAAATGCTACTGCAACTAAAGGTGATGGTGAAAATAGCAGAGGTAACTCAAATAGTAGTGTGTGTGTGTGTGTGGGGGGGGGGGTTCCCAAGATGGCTGCAGCCACTTTCAGAGATGGTGCTGAAAGGATGGGTTGCCTGTTTGGAGATGCAGCTGCCTCCAGGACCTATCTGTTTTCCCAAGGTGGAGGCTACTGCATGGAGAGGGCTATGGCAGTGGCTGCAGTGTCCCAAGATGGGGGTGGGCTAGGCCTGGGCTTCTGCGTGGGTCTGCCAGTCAGTGGAGCAGTCCTGGGCCTAACCTTGGCTTAGGTTCCTGCCGGGGTCTGCAGGGTGGTCCCAGGCCAGGGCTCCAGCATGGGTCTGCTGGATGGTGGTGAAATATTCTTTTTTGATTACATTTTAATTACATTCTAGTTTTACTTGTCATAATATTTTGTGTGTGCATGTGCATGTTTGTATGCCTGCATACTATATAATTTAAAATATAATTTGTGAACCTTAAAATATATGCTTTTATTCCTCCTTCTCAACATTAATGCTACTGTATTATATGTTTTTCATCATATGCCATAAATGTCATGATAATTGTTAAATAATCAATTATATTATAAATCCTAAAAATAATTATTTTTGTAATTACCTACATAGATATCACAACCAACTTTCTCAATTCCTTTGAGTAGATGTGAATTTTCATGAGAAATTAATTTTTTTCTTATGGAGGTGTAATGTTTAAAATTATTCATAATTTGTCTACTGAAATTGGCTTATCTTTTTGTGTCTTCTGTTATTTGATAAAAAAATTTGTTTAAATTTTTGAAAATAATTTTCTGGGTAAAAGTTTTATGTGATTTCTGCTTAAAAAATGCTAAAAAAATCCTCTATGCAGAATATAACTTTGTTCCTATTTCTGCTTTTAAATTTTTTTAAATTTATCTTGTGTTTTCAGCAATTTGCTTATGATGTTCTTGCTGGAGTTCTATACACTTATTTTGCCCCTGAATCATTGAGCATCCTGTAACTGTAGATTAATAGTTTTTTTTTTTGCCAAATTTGGAAAATCTTATCTATGATTTCTCCAAATATGTTTGTGATTCCTTTCTTCTGCTGGGTCTTCAAAATATGTGTTAGGTTGCTGATATTTTCTCCATATCACTGATGTGTTAACATTTTAAAGATGACTTTTTTCCTCCTATGTGTCTTATTTTGGATAGGTTTTTTCTTTAATCTTTTTTAGTGTTTTTTTCTTTCCCTCCAGATACCATGTTTTGTATTTTCAGCTTTTCCATTTAAAAATAAATTTCATCTGTTTAATTTATCACTCAAATTTCTGTCTATATTCTTGAACATATAGAATGTATTTTGATTCTAATAGCTCAATTAATGCCATTTATTTGCTAATCTCAATACCTACATATTTTTTTTTCTGTTTCTCTCAGTTATCTTTGGATGGTTGATCATATTCTCCTGTGTTTTTTCTTATATGGTTGTTAATACTTGTTTGGATATTTGACATGGTGAATTATATATTTTTATTTGCTTGATTCTGTTTTATTTCTTTGCTGTTAGATCTTGTTCTTCCTCACATTTTAGTGAGCTGGAATTAGACTCCACTGATGCTTTTTTATTAAGCCATTTTAGGATGGGTATAGAGCAGCCTACTCAGACAACCTCCTTCTGCACTTTTTATTTGTTGCTTCCATTGTAATAAGTTATTTGTGTTCAGCCCTGTGAGAAAATAAACTATTCCCAACCTTCTGTGAACTCTAAAAATTGCCCTGCCTATTCCTACATGTAGTTACCTTTTAAACTCATATTTCCATATTATGCCAAAGACTAACGGCTGTCTCCAGATGGCTGGAGCAATTTTTCTCTACAGTATCCTTTCCCCCAACATCATACTCCACAAATTCCAGACTCCGTGCCTTTTTTACTGTCTTAAATAAATAAATAAATATCCTTGACTCTTCAAAAATGCTGGGTTCTATTTGGGTTCTATTCTCCTCTGTTTCATTCTGGAAGCTGCTCCAGACAATCAGCTGGGGACGGCTTTAGGTTTACTTTATTTGTTTCACGGTTTTCAGGAATCGCAGCCTTCTGACACCTGTTTTATAATGTTTAAACATCATATCTGTCATGTATCTTGGCTTTTGGTTCAGTTATTTTGATGGTTTATTTAATCTCATTCTATTGTTTTGAATGAGTTACCGGTACATATTTCCTGTTTAATATACTGAAAGCTTCAATTGTGCAGCATGTAACATTTTCTGGCTCTAAATTAGTACAAGCTTTATTATAAGCACATAATCTTGAATAACGATATGTAAAATATGATTCTGTAATATAATAGCTACTATTCCACAGAGTGTTTATTGCAGGAACACACAAACATTAAAAATCTTGGAAAAACCACATGGAGCCTCAAGAATACTCCTGCTGGGTAGGCAGGAAAAAGAGAAAGGGTTATTCTTTCTTTAAGTGCCTTTCAATGTAAATATGTGAATGTGAGTTTCAGAAACATTATTCAAACCACACTGGAAGAAATTATTCCTTCATACCTATTAATATGACATAATTAAAATTTTCCTTATATTATTATTGTTATTAGCACAATTTTGATATAGACTTTAATGTCATGATTGACACAGTATCTTGAAGAGGTTTTTAAATTGAATAATAATGTCTCTCTTTTCAAGAATCAAGATTCTTTTCCTGAATTATTTCTTTCAATTATTTC
This sequence comes from Urocitellus parryii, assembly GCF_045843805.1. Lineage (NCBI taxonomy): Eukaryota > Metazoa > Chordata > Mammalia > Rodentia > Sciuridae > Urocitellus > Urocitellus parryii. Next base: position 140,399,716 of record NC_135535.1, on the reverse strand, counting down.
TTTCTTTCCATTACTTCTGAGAGTATACATCTTCTCCAAGCACTGTTTACAAAACAGGAATAACTATGTTTTCTCATGAGGAGAAAACAAAAATATCATAAAATAATATCTCAGTGGAAGATTGGAATGTGGCAGTTTCTGCCTTCTTCCTTAAGGCATGTTTTTATCAGATTACAGAAGATGAAAACTGGTTATATGGAAAGAAAGATATTGATGTAAGAATGATGCAAATAAATAACTTAATAGGGAAAAGCTATTATGAAAATAATATAAATCAAATGAGTTTTCCAAGGACAATTTTCTTTCACAGCCCTTGCATTTTCAAACACAGGAGAAAAAAAAATGTGCTAGAGTTTTACGTAGAAGAGAGGTATTGACAAGTTAACAAACTGTGTCATTTTTAGAGCATATAAAATGATTGCAATGAAAGAAATTAGATTGTTCATCCACATCATAAAAAATATATGTCACAATTCATAATCAAATATTAATAATAAGTCTAAGAATTATTACATTGTGTGAAAAATTATAAATAACTAAAGGTTTTAAAATGATATTTATATTAAATTTCCACTTGCTTTTTGACAACATAAATAACATTTACCATTCCGTAAAAATTGTGACAACTGATCTTTGAGTGTCCACAAGGCAAGCTCAATTTTATTTAGTTTATCATTGAAGATTTTGCTTATCATAATGACAGTGATACAGAATCTCTTCTCGGGGTTCATGACCCTGAGTGTCAGCTGGTGACTCTGCAATGATAAACAGCAATAATAAATAAATAAAGTGACTTCTCTCCTCCACAGTGCTGTGTTGATATGTGACACTTGGCAATATATTATTAAAGAATCATTGTACCAATGATGTATTGAAATAGAATATCACCAGAAAGTCATTTCCTGTGTGATATATTATACCTTCTCTGGGTCTTGGATATCTAAAAATGCATTTCCAATGCCAAGCCATGTGCCTATTTGAAGAATAAAATCAATTTTTTCCTAATAATTTTAAGTTCGAAATGAATGTCTATGATAACTTTACTCTGTCAATCCAAATTCATAAATAATGCACTTTGCTTGTATAATGCATATGTATTTGAATACTTGGCTAACTTTTGGAAGAAAGAAGCTTACAGCAAGAGGCCCACACATTCAGGAAGATGGAGTGTGATTATGGTCCAGGAGATTTATAGAGGCAGTTTGTATGAGCATAGGAAAAAGTTATCATAAGAGTTCCTAACTACCATGAAGAAGAAATGATATAGTGAAGGGTTTTAACTTTAAAATAAGTTTGGAAACCACTCTGCCCAATGCCTAAAGCCTGTAAATTCAACCTCACATAATTATTTTGATAGTGAAACTAAGAATAGTAGAAAAAATGAGGACAATAGGAGTAATCTGGTGTGCTTAGAAAAATATGAGACATGTAAAATTTATGAATTCTGTCCTGATTCCCCACAGCTGCTTAGATATAACATTTTTTTCTTTCACAGACTGTGTTATTCTTCTCCAAGATAACCAATCTATATGAACAATCAACTAAGCTTAACACCCAATTCTATGAATCAAACAGATTGATCAGAGTCCATATACAATGGTGTAGGTTGTATTTTGCTGAAAGTACTTGGTCAAGGTCTTGGTGCACTATGTCAGGTAAGTCTTGCAATCCAGCCCACATTCTGTTCCACATGTTGCAGGCATAAGGTTCCAGCTTAGAGGAAACAATCATTTCTCTAGTTCGTCTAGGTAAGGGTGCTTTTTGACTTTTCATTCCCCTTAAAAGAGTATCTTTTTGTAATCCTAACGACATACCCTATCTCCGTGCAGTGTCTCTAAATTTGATGGAGAAAAGTATCGGTTATTTTGTGAGTATCAAATAATTGATATCCTATAGGTAAAAATATATTTATTAGATCTCAACAATTTAATAGAGCTGTTTTAACTTCTTTTTTTCTCTGGTATCACATTATTCAGTAACCTCACAGGAATCAGAAATGATTTGGTAATCCCAAGCGGTAACCTGAAGAGTTATCTACATCCTGCTAAGCTTGAATTTCTGGTTGTTGTCTTCCTGTCTTCAGCTTTATTTAACACTATATTTTATGAGTTGGGATCCTAAAGGTCTGTTGGACAAGGTCACATGACAACATGCAAATTCTTGCATTATTACTTCTTGCCTTGGTGGAATCTGGGATGGTATTTAAAATAAGTAAAAATTCAATAGAAAACATTAATCTGTCAAAGTGGTGCAGAACTTAAGAGCTGAAGGTGGAGTCTAGAACTTGCTCTCATGCAGTCGCTCATGACCTTATGAATCTTGTAGGGAACAGAGACACATAAAAAGGATCTAGGGAAGTTGTAGCAGTAAAGAGAAGAATGAGTACTGGAAGAAGCAGTATTTGTTTTCTTTTATCAAAAATAGTAAAACACTTTACTATTTTAAAAACTACTACAGATTCTTCAGTGTAGATAGTGGACGTTAGCTTTTAGTTCTCTATACCTAATCTTTTTTCTATTTAGACTTCAGTCTTATTTTTGTTGCATCATTGTTCTGTTATCTTAATTACCATAAATCTCAATTCCTTTTATAATTACAAATTGTGAATCTATGTACCTTTTTCTCCTTTAATTTTTTCTTATTTTAAGATTTTGCTTTAGTTAATTTCATGTGGATTTTTTTCTTGTGCTGGGGTCCTGAATAATATACTTCCCACAATTCACTGGTTTGACCTTGTGATTATGTACTGTCTTTTAATGTTCTAATAACTTTCTCTCTTTCTCTCCATTTATTTCAACTTCTGTATAAAAACAAAATAAGTTTTGCCCATCATTTTTTTTCTTTTATCCTTGTCAAGATTCAGAGAGCTGGTCAACAGATTTGGCCCATAAGCCATACTTTGCTCTCACCTAGGTTAGACTGTAGGGACATGGAGTTGAAAGCATATGAGTTAGAGAGCTAAAATTATAATTTCAAATGACAGTATTTTAGTTTGGTTTGTGTCACAGTGACCAACATACCCAACAAGAAAATCTTAGAAGAGGAAAAGCTTGTTTTGACTCATAGTTTAAGAGGTTTTGTAGATGGTTGGCTGACTCTGTAGCTCTGGGCCTCAAATGAGGCAGAACATCATGGTGGAAGGGTGTGAGAGAGAAAAAAAAAAAGCTCAGAACATGACAACCAGGAAGCAGAGACAGAGAGAGCTCTGCTCACCAGGTATAAATATAAACCCCGAAGGCACAAGCTCAGTGACCTACTTCCTATGATTATCATTCTAGTTAATCTATACCTGAGAATTAATCTATATCTGAGAATTAAGCTACTGATGAGGTCATAACTTTCATAATCTAATCATTTCACCTCTGAACATTTTTTCATTATCTCATATATAAACTTTTGGGAAGCACCTCATCTTTAAACCATAACAGACAGGTATTAACAGCTCATAATTATATTACATATAACTCTTTTTTTTTCCTTTCCCCTAACCCAGATACAAACGAACTATGGATTGTGAGCCAAATTTGACCCCTAACTATTTTTATTAAAAAACTATTTTTAGAACATTTACACATTTAGTTATTCCTGCATCATTCTTGGCTATCATAATTCTACAATTATCAAGTAGAAAAGTTGTGAAAAGGACTATAAGGTCTTTAAATTATAAATGATTCATTACTTGGCCTGTAATTGAGATTGCTTTGTGACCTAGTATATAGACTATCCTGTAGAATACCCAGTTAGGTTGAGAAGAATGTGTATTCTGCTGTTCAGTGGTGCATTCTATAGCTTCAAGTTCTATTTAATCAATAGTCTCAGTTTTCTATTTTTTTTTCATTGTTTTATTGTCTGCCTACGTGTTCTATCTACTATTAAAACTAAGATCCTTGGGCATTTTTGATAAATTTCTGTTTTTCTGTCTCTATTTCTTACAGTTTCTGCTTCACATATTTTGGTACTGTATTATCAGGCACATTTGTGGTTATACTGATGTATTGATTCTTCTTAATATAATGTAGTCCTCTTCCTCTATATTAACACATTTGGTTTAATTATAGTTTGGATATTACAACCACACAAACTCTTTTATAGTTCCTGCTTTCATGGTATATTCTTTTTTAAAATTTCTTTATTATACATTATGAAGCTTACAAGTATAATTTTGCTTATTCCCAAGCAGGTGCTTGTTATAGTGATACTAAAAATACCACATAGGTATTACGAGTTGTGTTTCTTGCTAATTTTTTTTTTCATTCAAAAGCAGGTTTAATGTAGAGACAGCTTTGTTTAAAACACTGACTTTCCACTTGGTCCTGAGATGTCTAATGTGTAACTGAAAACATAATGAAAGCTTAGAATCTCTCCATTCATTTTGTATCTGTTTCCTTTATTATCTTAAATTATTAGTTAGATTCCATCTCAACTCTGCAGAGTGTCTATATAACAACTAATAATAGAAGCTTGATTTGTCATGAATTTTTCTAACCACCTTCAATCCCCTTAATGACTGAAAATCATTTTGGGGTTAGTGGCCAGACCTAATTTGTTGAAACTCCCCAAAGTCAGACCTCCCTCTGACCTAGGACTCTGGCAAAAATATCATAATAATACTTAATGAAAAAAATAGTTTAAAAGACTAAATAATTAAAAAAAATATTTCCATAAACTCTATCTAATTTTAAATTTACAGGATATTTATGCTCTCTGTGAGCAGCTCTAGTTTTATACAATCTATTAGGCTAATCTATTTTTTATTTGTACAAAATCTGTTAGTGATTTTAACAGTGATTTTTAACACTTTGATTACATAAATTTTTTACTTTGAAACTTGAAAAGGCATTGTTAGGTACATATGGATTGTGGTTTAATATAATTATGTATTTGGAAACAAAATTATTGAATCTACTTGTGAAAAATCATGAAACATATTTAGCTTTTATTGTTAGAAAATAACTCTATCTTTATATATATGCACCAACCAAAAGCAACACAAAACAACAGCTCTCATATTAACAAAAAAAAATTCATTGAATTTTCACTTAATAGCAAAATTTACTGTAGATATGATTCCAAAATGCTCTATTAATAGTTCAATGCAAATTGTACTTATAAAGATATACTTCAAATATGTCTAGTTGCTTTTTTCTGCTATCCAAATAATAGGGGTTGTTTTTCAACTTTGTTAAAGGTTCACTAAGCTAGATTTTATTTTCTTCTTCTTTATAAAAAGGAGTGTCTCAGTCCCCATCGTGACTGATATCCAGGGTCCATGTATAATACCATAATTTCAATGAGGATTACTTATTAAATTTGCAGTCCCTAGATATACTTTAGGCTTTCTAAATAAGACCCTCTTTGGTTGAGACACCATACTATGTATGCTTAACAGTATTCCCATGTGGTTTCTTTATTCATGAATGTGTGACAAGAGAAAAAAAAATTCTACCACACTTCTAGGTTTTAGGCTGGCTCTCTGTAATAAATAAAAAGATTAACAAGGAAGGGTACAGTGGTATACACCTGTAATCCCAGCAGCTCAGGAGGCTGAGGCAGGAGGACTGCAAGTTCAAAGACAGGCTTATCAAAAGCAAAGAGCTAAGCACTCAGTGAGATTCTGTCTCTGAATAAACAAAATAGGGCTGGAGATGTGACTCAGTGGTTGAGTGCCCCTGAGTTCAATCCCTAGTACCAACTGCCCCCAAAAGAGAAGAAAAAAAAAACAAGATTAACAGAAGAAAAGTATATATACCTTTGATTTTACATAGAAATTAGTAGGTGTGTGTGTGTGTGTGTGTGTGTGTGTGTGTGTGAGAGAGAGAGAGAGAGAGAGAGAGAGAGAGAGAGAGAGAGAGAGAGAGAATAAATGGAAGAAACTCTAAGACAAGTAACTCAAATGGAAGTTTATAATTTAGGATTACATACCATCTTAGGCTAAAGGAAATATAGTTTTGAATTTCAGGTTGAGAAAGTAAGTCATGGGCAGGAGACTAAGAAAGCTATAGTACACATTCATTACACCAGTTTAAATCAGTATTTATCTTTTCATCACTGGGACCAAAATATTTGAAAGAACAACTTAGAGGAGGTAAAGTTTGTGTTGGGATCACCACACCTACTTTCTCTAGCCATGTTCTCCTTACCTACAGTTCCCACATAATTGTCAATTCAAATTATAAATCCTTCAATGGGTTAATCCACAGATGATGTTATAGGCTCCTGATTAATTATTGCCCGAAAGTCCCACCTCTGAATCTGATGTATTGGGGAATGTGTTTTCAAAACATGAGCTTTTGAAGGACATAAGAAATCCAAACCATAAAAGTGCTTTCTCCATAGGTAAGAATTACATGATAATAAGAGTAACCTTCCTTGGTATACACCAGACAGAGAATATCCTTATTAATGGAAGTTTTCTTTATAAGTGCAAATTTCTTTTATGAAAAGAAAACAAATGCTCTGTCTTCAGAATTTCTATATCTGCTGCTTCACAAAATAATCCTTATGACAAAAAGGCATATTTGAAAGTGGTTTAGGGCTGGGCTTGTGGCTTAGTAGTGGAGTTACCTACCTAGCATAAGGGAGGCCCCAGATTTAATCCCCAGCATCAACAAAACAAAGCAAAAAAATAATAATAATAAAATAAAATAAAGGTGGTTGATTCTAGTCTCCTACACATGACTACAGAGATTCTTTTTAACCACACATCCCATAGTCATAAAATTTTTCAAAGTAGTAAAACAGACATTTTAATAAATGACAAGATTAGATTGAAATCATAAATTGGTACTCCACATTCTTAATACACATTGTGCCATATCTTTAACAACTTGATATTTATATCACATTGTTAAATTATTATTTCCTCATTATTAAATTATATGTATAACTTCCCACACAAATTAGAAAAATAAACAATGTAAATACATCTAAATTCCTCAGTGAAGTGTCTACCCTACTCATCTTATGATAGTATAAGCTATAAATGAAAAGTAATAAATTCATTATTATATACCTGATTGCTATATTATAAAATGACAATTGACTATAAATTTCTATCTAAAGCAGTTAGAATTTATCTTGCAAATATCTGTATAATTTTTGACTAGAAAAATTGAGTCAATTAAAGTGTGACCTGTACAGAACTTTCTTAAATTGCAAAATGCCTAAGTTGTCTTTCCTGAAGAGACTCCAGAACCCACTTGAGAATAGTTTGAAACCTGCTTTTTAAGAATAGATGTGCACAGAAGGCAGCTCATCCACTCAATGCATTTTTGACATGACAATCTCAGTTTCCCCTGTGCAGCACATGATAAAACTACTTCCTGAAAAGAAACGCACAGTTGTGAAGATGTATGATGCACAGAAAACCATCAAACTTCTTCTCGTCATCCTGTCAGCAAGCAGCTTCTCTTCTCTCCCTTCCTATGAATGCCTGCAAACCAAGTGAACAGGGAGGCAGATTTTAGTTGTTTCCCCTGCCTACCTTGTGGCCTTTGTCCTGGTTGACCATGTAATAATGCTTTTTATTTTGCAAAATCCCAGTGTCATAAGTATTGGCTTCTATGCATGCATGGAGCTGTGAGATCTGTATCAGTATCAAGATAATTGGATAAAGATGACTAAAGAAAAATAATCCAGAAATAGAAGACAGATCTGGCTTCTTAGCCTATATGGGTCACATATCAGAATAATGCCTCAGCTACTTCACCAAACACAATAAAAAGTAACAATGAATTCACTTTTCCTGAAGAATTTCCCTAAATTGTAGCAGGAATGTTTTATTGTAGAGATAATGATAAGAAAAGTTTTGCACTCACAGAGTTGAAATAAAAATTTGGGAGGGCTTTTTTTTCCTCTATAAGATTTATTGAAATTAAAATTAATTATTATGGAAATTGAATAATACATGTGCCAAAATACTGACAATGAATTAAGCATTTAAGCATTTCTTTGAAACACCACTAAGCAAAAATTAGAAAAATAAAAAAGAGAGAGACAAATCTATACCCAAACCACCACTAAATGATATATGCAGATTAGTTTCATTTGATAGTCACCTCTTTCTTTTAGTGACACATTTCCAATCTGTGCCAAATTTAACACAACCATTTTATTTTTCAGACCTCCCTAACTTTGCAAGTAATTGATTTTTTTTTATTCTTTGGCTTTAATGCAGTCATACCTGATATTACATCCGTCACCAATTTAACACCTGTGTTAGGCAACATGGTGTTGATTCATCATGAAAATTTCCAAAAGGATACATTATAGTTTTATGGATTATCCAAACCACTTTCATTAAAATTAATAGGAATTACATTGCTAATTCCCTAAGTGCCTGAAGAAAATCACTTCATAAACTACAGTAGCTCTCAAAATTCCTTGTTTCTTACCCAGCATGCTAAATGCTATTCTGTGGTTTGTGACATGGGTTCTGAACATATATTTATCTAAATGGGAAAGAATAAAAAATATATTAGAAATGCACAAGTAAGAGTTAAAATGTAATAGACAATTTGATTGATGTATATACATTCCAGGTATGTATTATATGTCAAAATGCATTCTACTGTCATGTATGACTAAAAATAAATAAATAAAAATTTAAAAAGAAAACATCCAAAAAAGAGTTAAAATGTTATTTACTGGGAATGAGTTAATATTTTTAAATTAATTTTATTTGAGAAAAATCCATAAAATTAAATCTAAGAAACACATAGATCATAATAGCTTTTTGACCAGATGCTTCATGAATATGACAAAGATATGAATCTTAATGTAAAAATAATATTTGTCTTTACTACCAGCAAAGAGAGCCAAATATCTGATGTCTTGATTATTAAGATTCATTCTTTTCATCTTCTTATATTTTAAATTAAAATGCTTTCTGAGAAATGGAAAAAGCTTAAATTTATGATAGAAAAATCATGAAGTATTCTCTAGTGTAATCTCAAACAACCACAGTTAATAAATATTATCAAACTACAAATAATAAATATTGTCAAACTAACATGAAAATGAAGAATAAAAGAAGAAACAACCCCTTACCATAAGAAGTAATTAAGAAAAGGGAAAAAAAGGAATATATAATGAGCAGAACAAATCCAAAATGACTGAATTAAAGTCAATATAATAAGTCAAAATAGCTATGTCAAAGATATTGCTTAGTGATTTAAAAGAAAAGATCATATTATATACTCTGCCTGTAACTGCCAATTAAGATATAAAATATTGAAAGACAAATATTACAAAGATATCTATCATTCAAACATTAAATAAACAAAAGCTAGCATAACTATATTAATTCCTGGTCATACAGTCCTTAAGTCAATAAGCATAGTCATAGACAAAGTTACTTTACCATAATAAATGGCCAGTTTACCAAGAAAATGTAGCAATCATAAATTTCTATTTATTTTTATAGTAGAAACTCAAAATATAAAATGCAAAATGTAAGAAAAATCAGCCAAAGTTATTTAAATTTTATTAATGAGTATATAAAGCTTTTTCATGTTATGATTCTTAAAAATCACATTTTGATTGAATAGCACAACACACTAAAAACTGCAGAAACTACAGAATACTCATTCCTTGAGAGAGACACCCAAAACATTTACTAAAATTTGCTATATTCTGTGCCAGAAAATATGTTGACTTAATGCTAATCAAGTGTGTGTATCACTGTTGTGGCCTTAGCTAAAGTCATAGTTGGTGGGAGATCTGTAGCTACAAATGTATATATTTCCAAAGGAAAAGCAAGCATTATCATCTACCCTAGTGGAATCTGTTTTCCTTAGTGAAGAGAAACAAACAAAAAAGATGAATATGCAAATGAATATAGTGCATGCTATGTTAGTTTATGATGATCTCCATAAAGAAAATAACAACTGAGAAAGGTAATAGAATGAGTTGGGGATTGAATCACAACATGGTTTGCAGTACCATGTTCAGAGTAAGATGTCACAAATGCAACATTGTACAAAAGATGGCAGAGGAAAGTGTATGAACGTTCTATAGGAGAAAAGTTGTCTAAGCAGAGGGAGAAGAAAGTACAGATGCCCTAGAATAAAACACTGAATAAATAACAAAGGACCCATGTGATTTGTGTAACATGAGAGAAGTAGAGAAAAATCCCAGTCAATGAGTATGAGGTGATAGAATCCCAATCTGATAAAGCTTTGTAGGTTTACCAGCAACTTTTCCCATTTATTCTGCAAGACAAAAAACAACAACAACAACAACAACAAAAATTGGAGGGTTTCAGAGAGAGAAAGAGTGATGATGTAATCTATCATTTTATGAAAGAACTCTGGCAATAATGTAGATAGACTGGTAGAAGAAAGGGGACAATGTTAAAGTAAAGAAGACAGGACCTCTGTGTAATCACCCAGGGGTAGCTAGGCTCTAAGAGAGTAATAGTAGTAAAGGTACTAAGAATTGTTTGGACTCCACATGTATTTTAATAGTACAGCTGATGGAATTTACTAACTGGTGGGATGGGGAGAATGAAAGAAAGAGGAAGCTCAAGTATAATATCACATTTGCTATGATGGCTCTGCAGATCCTTGAGAAAGACATTACATTACTGTGTTATAAAACTGTCCAGAGTCTGGGATAAGACATCTCAAAGAAAAGGGATACAGAATTTACAAATGAAAATCTTCAATGTGAATGCTCTAAGAAAAAGGAAGTCAAAGGCCTATAGCCAGAGAGATACCGGTATAAGATTTGGTCAAGCTGAAAGCCATCTTAGCTTCACATCAGTCTGATATTCATTTTGTTGTATCTGAAAACAATATGTTTTCAACTTTACAATGACTTTTGATTACTGAGGACACTGAGCACTTGCACATAAAAATGAATTGTGCTTTTATATAACTAAGAGTAATACTCTAAATTAAACTTTATTTTTAATTAAATGGTCTGAAAATAAATGATCAAATAATTTTTAAAGTTAAAAGATATGATCGTCCAAGCAACAAAGTTAACTAAATTCTAAGCATACAAATTATTGGTAAAGCACTGACATTTTCAATTTAAAAGCAGACACAAGAATTTCAACATTTTAAAATATGACTATAATTAATCTGAAGTTTCTATGTTGCAGTTTGATCTTCTTGCAAGTCCAAACTTTTTACATTGAAATTATTAAATTTTACTTATAATTCAATAAAACAAGCAAAATAATACACAAATTTTGCAATGTGACTTATTATTTTAAAAAATGAATGTTTGTACAGAGATTAAAATTAGTATTTGAATGTTGATTTCAAATCACATACGAATTGATGGCTACAAATTTATTTAATGTAGCATTCTACTTTTAAAAAATAACTTTATCAAAATCATGCAATGCTATTTAAAGTTAATTTTACTCTATAATTGATAACATTATCATTTAAATTTTCCCTCCGTTCAAGGATGGCAATATAAAGTACAAAGTGATTCTTTTTTAAACTAGTATCTTCCTGTTATTTAAAAAATGCATTGTACTCAAGTGTTAATCTACTTTTATTTCTTCAGCATTACCGAGTCTTTTTCAAATTGAAGAAAATGTGTTCATGTATTTTTAAATACTTATTTTCGAACAAAAAACACACAAAGATAGTATAAAGTGCAATGCCCAATGCTGTTGTAGTGTTATAATTTATGAGGTCTGCTCATGAAATTTTACTACATTGAACAAGACCCTCTGGTCTTATGCATTTCAAGTACTTGTTGTATCACCTATTAAGCTTGTTGCATTGAATTTAGGAGGAAAAAAATAAAGTCTCCTCTATATTTTATTTTAATAACATTACATTAGACTACTTTCTTATACAGCTAAGGTCTCTCTCAATGTAACATAATGATGCCCCCTGTGAGTCTGAAAACCATACAGATTGCTACCTGCTGAGCCAATTGTGTCTAAGATGCAGAACGGAAGAGAGCTAGCATTACTGAATGTTAGCCTTGAGAGTGGAAAGCTTCTTTTAAATTGAAATAATCCCCAAAGTAGGAAAGATCTGTTGAAGAATGAAATATTTTGTGTTTCTTAGAGCCCTAAGCAGAAGATATATAAAATGTTAAAAATTGTGTAATTAAATTCATAGTACAAGTCTTTCTATTCCCCTTTTTTCAGCCTCTCCCTATTTTTTCAGTACAGACCCCAAACAACTCTGTTTTAGCAAAATAAAATGTAAAATTAAAGAGCATGGCACTGATGATATTGTTCAGAACAACTGGCTTATGACAGCACAACCACAATCTATACCCTTATCTGCATATATTCTCCTTCCCTGTTTATCTGCAACTGTCTATGTATATTATTTCCCTATTTCTTTCCTGTGTGTGTGTGTGTGTGTGTGTGTGTGTGTGTGTGTGATATTAAAGATTGATCTCAGGGGTGCTCTACTACTGAGCTACATCCCAGGCATTTTTAATTTTTTTTTTATTTTGGGATAAGTTCCTGCTAAATTGTCTTAGCTGGCCTCCAATTTGGGATTATCCTCTTTCAATTTCCTGGGTCACTGGGATTACAGGTATGTACCACCATACTTGGCTGTATCTCCTATTTCTTACAAAAGCTTAGTCACTGGATTGGGGCCCAACTTCATTCAATATGACTTCATTTTAACTTGACTGTATCAGAAATAACCCTCTTTCTGATAAAGATCACAGACACACAGGTACTAGGGGCTTAGGACATGAATGCATCTTTTGAAGGGTTATTCAGTTGACAACATCTATTAGGGTAGATATTATTTTAAAAGTAAAAAGGGCTGGAGGTGTAGCTCAGTGGTAGAGCATTTGCCAAACATGCCCAAGTGGAATCTCTGCGTTCTATCCCAGTACCAGAGGAATAATGGGGGAGACAAGAAATAACAAATGTTGATGATAATGTACAATATTAATGGGAATGTAGATTGTTGGAATTACTATAAAAACACTAGGGAGATTTCAAAATAAATTAAAATTAGAATTACCATATGAACCAGCCCTTTCTCTTTTAGACATATACAAAGAAAATGTACTTACCACCTTGTAAAGACATTTACTTTTCCATTTTCATTGTAGAACAATTTTCACAGTAGACAAGATAGGGAAGCAACCTAGGGGGTCCATCAATGGATGAAAGGATGAATTATTTTATTTACATATAAATAAAATCTTATTTAGCCTTAAAAAAAGGAGGACATCCTGCCTGCTGTTTGCCACAACATGAATAAACTTGGAAGACGTCATGCTAAGTAAAATAAGCCAGAAAAATAAGTATTTTGTGTTCTCACTTATATGTGAAATCTGTAAAAGCAAGAAAGGTCATTGAACACATAGATTAAATCTTCATTTGCCAAATGATGAAAAATCTGACTATAGGAGATTATGAATATGTTAATTTGTTCCTCTATAGCAACCATTTGCTGTTTAGTATCTTATAATATTATGCTGTATATCTTAAATATGCACAATAAAATGTATTTATTAAAAAATCTGCTTTAGAAAGTTTTTCATGGCCAAGTGATAGCTCAGTAAGCTCCTCCGGGTGGATGCATTTCCATTGCATCAAAGTATATCATGAGCTACTGCAACCCTACAAATAAGCATTGCTGAGGAAATATTACTATGTACCACGGTACTGGTAAATTAAAGGGAATTGAGTTTTTAAACCTTTTCAAACTAGCCAAAATGAGATATTGTTCTTGTTGTTTTTTAATCTGTCAGAATAACTGCAACGTTTTCCCTATTGTTTCTGCCTGATGAAGGACTGCGCTTGAGTATCTCAAACATCACATAGTCTCTGTCCCATTGCCTAAACTCTTTCTTCAATCTAACACCCACAATCAAAGCCTTCTTTCAAATGTCTGCATTAGATTGTTAAAATACCAAAGTGTGATAAATTGCATTTCATTCCCTACAACAATGATTATTTTTTATTTTGATAATGTAGTTATCTTCTAGAGTTTACTGACTCATTGTTGAGAAAGTAGTCAATTACTTTTCTCATGTATACTCTATTTCAAATGACAATTCATCTTAATATCAAATTCGTAATCTGAAAACTTCTAGTCTTCCAGCAAAAATAAGTGGATTCTAAATGGAAGGTATAGATGAGAAGTAGTTCTCAGCATTTTTGACCTGTGAAAGAAAAAATGTTATATTATTTACACCAAGGATCTTGTTTCAAAATTACTACTTACATATTTTTTTTCTCCCAAGTGTTTGAATTAGGTTGAATTATATTCACACCATTGTTGACTGTAACTATAATATCAATTCTCTCCATTTATATTGCTAATTAGTTTTTCTGTAACAGAATATTCCTTCAAAGTAGAAAGAGGAAGGTATTAGAGAGTTTGTTGAGTCAATTATTTGAACACATTCAAGCATCATGGCACAGAAAGGAATCTAGTTCCTTGCAAGACTTCTTTGAATTGAACAGTGATACCTTAATAATTTGTCAAAACATACAACTTTTTTTCCAGTAGGAGAAAACAAAAAGTAATCCAACAGATGTCCTTTATTCCTGGCCCATAGCCTTATTTGCACGTGGATAAAGTAAGTTATCATTTACATCAAAGTGTTTGAGAAATACTGAGATTTCCTTTGCCCTTGAAATCCCTTCATATCTGTCTCAAAACCTGACTACTCCTACAAGTTGCTTTTCTCTGCTCTGGGCTTAGAGCATCTTGTTTAATTTGCCCTCAAGGTTACATACAACAATGTACTTGCCAGGGATCACATGTTTAGCCACCTTAGGGTGTACCGAGTGTAAAGTTACAATTCTATTACTTCTTAACTTTCAGTGAAGATGTAAGACATTAAATATCTTAGGAAGTAAGGGCACTGGTGGGTATGGAATCCCCCTGAAATGATAGAGTACAGAATCCTAGATAGAGTTCAACCTTGCTGACTTCAGGAAAGCTCCATTAGAGTAGACAAGTAGATGATGGGTCAATAGGTACTTTAAAAGTGTTTTCATTATTTCCTTCCTGGGAGAAAAAATTGAAAACTCCAAGATTATTCATCTGTTGGGTAATATCCCAATTATACCAAGTCAGCATCTAAAACATTCAAAGTATGAAAGCAGTCTCTGTGGATAGATCCAGTTAATTAAATACCTCTGATGTAATTATTCATTAATTTAACAAATGCTAACTGAACAATTACTATGCTCTTATTACCAGATAATGGAGCAGAGACATACATGTGATATCTCCCAGAGAAATCACCATAGAAACAAGACATTCTGATTTTATTAAGTAACTGCTCCTTTACAGGGTTTCGACGTGAATTCCTTGGCTGCAGGTACCATGTTGTTCTTAGCCTGGAGTAAGTTTGTATGCAGCCAAGCATACTCAAACCACAGTAGTATCCATCCAGGAATACCTCAGGTAACTGAAACCTAGAGGAATCCCACTCCAACTTTAGTCATCCCAGAAATTCCAGAGTCCTAGAGATATACAAATATTTATGATGAATTTGAATCTACTGTGCTCTCATTGTGTCTGTGAATTGCATGTTTCTCTTGTATAAAAATAAATTTTTATCAAAAATCTTACTCAGATTTCATACAAATGAAAAAATAAAAAAAAAATTTATAAAGACAATAAAATGCTATCAACTTTGAAGAGAAAAAAAAAACAACAAAATGTTATTTTTTAATTCCAAACATTTTCCCATAGCAGAATTTTCTTCTGGGCATAGATTTCTAGAGGTAGTGAGAGAAAGCAATTTACCCTGAGGAATCATTATTATATGTTGTAATAACTATCTTCCAAGTTATTAGGATTAGTATAAACATTTGTTTTGTTTGTTAGTAATAGCACAATAAAATTCTATGAAATAGAAATGATAAAGCTTGTAAATATATTGCATGCATGTAATGACAAACACAAAATTCCTCAGATACTGTGAACAATATTTCACTGATTATACTGTGTATTAGAAAATTAACCCCATCAAAATCTACAGTTCATATTACATTGTAGATATTGTTCCTACCAAAACAAAGGAAATTACCTTCCATAATATCCTTTTAATAACCTGCTATAAATTACAGTTTGTAGTTAATTTAATGAAGGTTTATTTTGCTAAGTTGTAATCCATGGAAAGTAAGCACTGGAAGGAAAGTACAGACATAGACATTAGACTATGATTTATTCATAAAGATGGTACTATATAAATAAGAAGAAAAAAATAAGAGGACTTCAATTCAAGCAGATGTTTTCTGTTTGTTTTCAGGAAGCTCCATCCCTTTATATTAATCAAACCATTTTATAAAGATTGAATTGTGTAGAAAGGACAATGTTGAGCCCTGCCCAATTTCTTATATTATATAAAGAAGAGCCAGTCAGCACATTATTTATTGTATTTGAGATAACCTCTTGCTTCAAGTGAATACAGACTCTGTGGTTCAATTTGCGCTACAATCTCTGTTGAAATTAACTGATTTCACCATACAAGGGGCCAATTTCTCATACTTTTTTATTAAAAAAATTTAATTTCATTAAATTTTTTTAATAAAAATACATTTTGCTGCTAACATATCAAAGTACTTCATTCTTTTTTTGCCAGATCTTTTTTGAATGGCTATCCTATATCAGTGCTTTATACATTTATACTAAATTATTTTTTTGTTATGGTTTGTTTTGCATATTGAAGTACAAATGAAGAAAAGGGAAATTGGAAAAATCATGTGAATAGCTCTAACCTCACAATGTAAATAAACCTATTTGTAAGAGCCTGTATACGCACTGTGCTCATGCGTTTTTTTGTTTGTTTGTTTGTTTGTTTGTTTTGCATCATATATAACACTTGAGTTTTCACAGATGTTTCACCTACTAAGTCATGTCACATTTTGAACTTTCGTAGTCACTTATCTAAGTATAAAGAACTTTGCATTTACTCTGGTTCCATGAGTCCATATTCAATGTCATTGTACTCTATCCATTCAATCTTCTCTATTAAAATGACTTATAATTTGATACTTAATATTATATCTTACCCTATTAACTTCTGATCACCTGAAATTATGTGTCATTGATTTCCTCTCTCTTGAGTCATTAATAGAATAAAGGAACTTTTCCCAAATACAAATCATACAATAGTCACTAGGAAGAGTTCTTCTATTTTTTCCCTGGACAGTTTGTAACAAATCTTACTCAGACCAGACCATTCAGAAGAGTTGAGCAGGAAAATTAAGGTAATACATGTTGAGGGAATTGAAGGCTCTGGCACATCCCAGAGCCGTCTCCTTGCTTTTCTTTTTCAGGAATAATGTCTTCTCCATGTAATTCAAGAAATGGCCATAGATTAAAAAAAAAAAAATTGAATTTTGTGCCCCTGAAGTATCTCTTTTAACTTGAATTCCTAGCTTCCCAATTAAGATGCTATAAACTACATCTAAAACTTAAAGGATTTTTTTTTTTTTGCTGTCACATGCAACTAAATTAGAACAAATAATAAAAAAGAAAAAAAAATAAGTATCAATTACATGTGGAATGCTACTTTAGATACTAAATAAATTTTATTGCTAGAATAAAAAATAAAATTAAAACTTTAAAAACAGTAAATAAATAAAATGTAAAGCATGTCTGTACTTCAAGCAAAAACAATCTCTCTGAGACACCAAAAAATACAGTGACTTCTTCCATCTCCTCATTATGTAACATGTTGCAGTTGCTAACAATGAAAGATTTTGAATCTGTTGAACTTCATTTAATATTTTTCTTCTGACACTTAGTAGTTGCTCAGTCTCATAAATCAACTTCATTTGTAAGTGCCAAAGTATTCAATATGCAGGTATTGTAGATGTAAGTGGTAAAAATGAAAGTAGTAGAATATCAGTATTATTGTTACCATTTATCAATTTATCGGCACACACAAATTTGACCTTGTCACCTCACTCCTTATCTCAGATTGCATTCTGTACTTCCTGCTTTTGACATAGAAATACTAAATTTTTCTTTTCTCAATATAAGGTTCTTCTTAACTCTGAAAAAAATAGTACAAGGTATAAGTGGAAGGGTACAGGAATGAGGAAAAGAAGGAAGCAGAGGAGCAAGAGGAAGGAGAAAAGGAAAAAGAGTTGGCATTTGACTTTATCATGGTGCAAATCATGACTTCCAGAAGTAACTCCCAGAATTAAAACCTATTTCTGCCTAGTCACTATTAATATTTGCTTAATTTGCTTAATATACTTTATTTATGGTCTTTGACAATATACAGAAGGTTACTTATTTCTCTTTGTTAACATCCATGAAACTATTTTACAACTCCACACCGTTTTGAATTTCTTTCTAGTTACCTGAATCACATTTCAAACTTTGGGCCTATTCTTATTTATTTCTGAGTTCATTCAAAGCCTCCTGTTCAACTTTATTACCTTCTGGAATTTTTCCTCTACTGCACCAAGGACAATAAGGAAACATTTGAAATTCTTAATGAATAATTAAGCAAGAAAACAGCTCCAGCTTTTTAATCAAAATATGGATTCATCTTTCATTCATCTGTCCTAAGAAGTCAACATGAAAAATACTTCCCAATACTCTGTCCCCCTGTCTAGAATATGATAGACATTTAAATTAATTCCTCCTTTCAAAATGTTAATGGCTTGTGAAATTGCACTCAGTGAGATAGTCTGACCAGCCACATAAAAATTTCCCTCCTACCCTGACTTGTAAATGATAGACAGGATTTCCTCCATTTAAAATATGTGATATACATTCCATAAGCCCTTGAAAAAACAGAAAATAAATAAAAATAAATAAAGTAGGACTTTTATTATTCACTAGAAATAACTCATGTTAGAGTAAGGAGCCAAATGAAGAAAAAAAAACAAGTAAGATCCAAATTATGATAAATAATTGAATAATTATTCTTTAAATATTTGAGGAATGACTATTCACTGTAATACTAAAAATCAGAAGCAACAGAATCTAACCTTTCAACTTTATCTTCTCCTTGAAGAAAATAAACAAAAAAAATCTTTCAAATATTTTATTTTTCATTTAATATCAATATGAGTTGGAAAATTGTATGCAAAAGCATTTCTATTTTTTAGAAAAGAAAGTAAAGTGGAAAAAAATGTTTTCAGGGGGAAAAATGCCTTTGTGGCAACTTCCATGTTAAATTGCACTGTTAGAAGTAAGTTTCTTAATTTACAGGGCATCATGCAAATCAAATTTACACAGAGCAAAGGAGCTGAGATTTGCAAATTTCCATAATAATAGTGGGAAGATTGAGAAGCTGAGATATGATTTTATCCGAATTAATATTTTATATAAAAACCAAATTGCTTTTCATAAAGTATTCCTTAAGCTACCAACTAGGGTAAATCTTTTTGAGTGGGTAGTATCTCTTGAGCCAGTAATAGTCTGTAGTTATAAATAATACAGCTGGATGATTCTACTATTAAGAGTGTGAGAATCAACCAAATCTAATTCTTAAAAAGTTTTTACCCTATCTGTCAAGCTTAAGGAGGAAGTCAGGCTGTCAATTCTTGCTCTTTTAGCAGGAATCATCTTTCTAACTCAATCCATGGGCAAAATAGTTGAAATAACATAATTATGTTATTGAATCATCTTAGTATTGCATATGTTCTGTCTATCTTTGAATCTGTTTCAGGTTGAACAGAATTGAATGATTAAAAATAAATTAATAATAATATAAAAATTGCCCTAACAAAGAATAATATTCATTTGCAGTGCTATTCCTTGACTCTTGCATTCAATCTAGCTTACACACTCAATAGGACACATGGTTCTGAGTGGAATCTCAATGCGTAGACTAATTATTTGTGTCTCTCCAAAATTCATGTTAAATCCTAGGGGCCAATGAGATGGCATTTAAAGGTAGAGCTTTTAAGATGTGAATCAAGAGGGCTCTGTTCTTCAAAAAGGGGTTAGTATCCTCACATTAGAAGCCCCAGAAAGCTTCTGTTCCTTCCAATATGTGAGAACTCAAGAGAATAGCAATACTGTATGAATTGGGAAGTGTTACTTTCAGAACACCAAAACTACTCAAACCTTCCAGAACATGAGGAAGAATTTTCTGTTGTTCATACAAGATGTAGTCTTTAGTATTCTGTATATAAGCTCTAGGACGAGGACACCCAATTCAGCCTGGCTACTACTTTAAAAGCTCACTAGTGGGAAGTTCATAACTATTGATCATTATGTCATGAACCCTGAGAGGAAATTGATATTAGCACTATATATGAAGTGCAAACTTCTAGGTATCAATGAGAAAGAGTGCATTAAATGAAGAGATTATAATATGAGGCTACCAGCTATTTTCATGATACTATGAGCACCATAGTATCATGGCTGTAGTTTGTGAAACATGACTGACTGTAGGATTTACATAAAAATTTTCCTAACACTTGTTCAAACCAAAGCACTTACTCCTACCTGATAGTTACAAGCATACATAGAAGCACACTCACACACTCATGTCTTCATTCAGGACATATTTGGTGAACTCTCTCCATATTGTAGGCACATTGCTAGGTTCTACTGTGGGAAATAAAGTAAGTAAGGTCACTGTTTTAGTCAATTTTTTCACTGCTGTGACCAAAGGACCTGACAAGAACAATTACAGGAGGAAAACCATATTTGGGTCTCACAATTTCAGAGGTAGGTGGCTAACTGCTTTCCTTGGGGCTTGAGGTGAGGAAGATGAGCATGGTGGAAGAAAGCAGCTATAGCTTGGCACCAGATAGCAGAGAGAGAGAAAGCTCTCCTCACCACAGCAAAATACATAACCCAAAGGCATACTCTTAGTGATCCACCTCTTCCAGCCACACACTACCTGACTTCAGTTACCATCTAGTTAATATCTATTAGGAGATTAATTCAGTGATTACATTAAGGTTCTCATGACCTAAACAGTTCACCTCTGAACCTTCTTGCATTGTCTTATACGTGAGCTTCTGGGGAATACCAAACATCTAAACCATAGCAATCACTTTTGTTATGATGTCAGAGTTTTGTTATACATACTTAAAATAACAAAAAAACTTTAGAATCCACCATTTTAATCACATATTTTGTCATGTTTTTACCTCTATGAACTTATTTTAAATGGGCTAAGACTTCATTTAAGCCATCCATTCTAAAACAAATGGCCTGTGTATTTAGTCATTTATAATTTATATAGCAACATACATCTCCTAATAAGAATATACACTACCATTTAATTAATACATCTATTGTATACAAGTTGTATGTTCATGTATAATTCATTCATTCAGTAAACACTAGGTGTTTAATGATAAAGTCAGTCATTCCTTCAATTATGGAAGGAGAGTGTCTTGAGAACAGAGTAGTCACCTATAAATTTCATTCAGTTTCAGGCAGGGAACAAATCAATATATTCTCAGAACTAACTCACACTCTCTCTCTTCTCTCTCTCTCTCTCTCTCTCTCTCTCTCTCTCTCTCTCTTTCTCTTTTGCTCTCTCATAAAATAAGTAAATTAAAAGATGATTAAATGGAAATAAATGATTGAATTATTATTTTCTTACATCTATCATATAATAATGGACAAAATCTAGACTGAGTATCCTTTGGGGAATTTTTTAAATTATGGTATAACAGATTTTTACAAATCTGTAATTTTAAGTTATTTCAACATAGATCAAATGGAGATACTTTATTTCTTTTTTTTAATTTTGAGATTTGCCCAACTCTTCCCCCCTTTTTTCATTTTCCCCCTCTTACAAGAATCTCTTTCCCAGTCACCCCATCTTCCTACCTCTTCCTATCTCCTCTTTTCACCACCACCCTATGTCCCTGTATCCTATGCCATATTTTATTCAACCACCCTCATCTTGCTCCATTTCTCTGCATTTTCTTGTGCATAATCCAGAAACAAATAAAAATATGAGATGTTTAAAATTAATAATGAAGACATTCAGTGGAAATGTAAAGTCATAATAACAATTAACAGCTTGAAATATATATTTGTAAATTTGTATGGTGTATAAACGATTACATGTGACAAAACTCTTCTTATCAAGATTTCAATTACACAAAATTGGTTCAGGCATAAATAAGGTCAGTATGCATATAAAGTATACAAATATGCATAAAATCCACACTAAACATGATCTTACAGCTTCTTGTATCAGAAAAATCAGAGGTCTTATATGGCTCTTCCTAGTTCAGGGTCACTGAAACAGACTGTGGTCAGGATGTCAGATGGGCTACAGTAATCTGAGTACTAGACTGAGGCTGAAGGATCCACTACAAAGAAAGTTTGTTTTGCATGCCTGGTACATGGTGTTGGTGGAGGTCAGGATTCCTCATTTCCCCTCTGCATTTCTTTATGAAGCTTGAGCATCTTCAGCACATGGCAACTTTTTGGCAATTTGCTTCCCACAGAATGAACAATCCAAGAGATATTGATCACATATTGTTTGATATCCATGGCATGGATAACAAGAGGATTCTCAAGTTGTCAGAAGTTGTACTGAACAATCAGTTTCTGTCTTAAATTTGAGTGAAAATGATTGGTGGTCTAATGGAAAAAGAGGCTAGTGTGTAGGGAACTTTTTAAAGCAGAAAGTCTGTGTGTTGCAGATCACTGAATCCGTATTATAAGCACAATGTTTTGAACATATACCACTTTATCAAAATAAATAAAGACCACATTACAGAATTCAATCATGAGGGCAAATAGTTGATTCAAATGAGTAAAAGCTGGAAGTGTAATGATATGGCTTAATTATCTCCCTTTAAATTTCATGTCTAAACTCCAAAATCTCAGAATATAACTATTTTTGTACCTGAGACTTTTAAAAGGACAATTTAGGACAAATGGGGTCATATGGGTGGGCTCTAATCAAATGATCAATATTCTTACAAGAAGAGATTAGTGAATAGACAGTGTGCATGCACACATAGGAAAAGACCATATAAAGACATAGCTAAAAGGTAGCCACCTGTATGATAAGAAGAGAGGACTCAGAATAAAATCAGTCCTGCTGATATATTGATGTTGAACTTATGCTTTTCAAACTTATGCAGCAATAAATTTTTGGTGTTTAATCCATCCAGTGTATGGTACTTTGTTGTGGACACCCTAGCAAGGTAATATCAATTGTGTTGCAGTGAATCAATAGAGAACAACCAATAAAATTGGGTAAACATATAGAGGAGATGCAAAAAGTTTCAAACTGGTAAAATGTTTCATTTTGTTGTTTAATTTCATGATTATTCAATAGTATGCATTTTATATATTTGTGTATATCATACATAATCCCAGGGTACTGATATAACTATTAAAGAAATTGTACCATGCTGGTAGAGAAACATAACTAAACAAAGCTACTGAATCATTCTTATGCTTCAATAAGTTAGAGATATGTCATCCTTAAAGAAAATGGGAACAGTAAAATACCATGTCCCTGAGTGCTCCTTTCTGTTTCCAAATACCTGGACAAGTAAGAGCAAGTAAGAACAAGTAAAAGTTAGTCTGAGCTGAAACATCCAGACACATTATTTTGAAGGACTTTGGTTTTGTCTCATGTATACTGGGAATTAGGGCAAGTTAGTGTTATCTGTAGAGGGTTATTGTCCTACATGCAATTTCCTTGGGGTTGCTAGTCACAGAATGAGACAAAACCAAGCTAGACACTGCTTCTAAACTAAAAAAGTCCTCTCCCTGCTGTTCAGATCAGAGCATCATAGAGTGGGAAATGCTTGTCCACATAGCTACCTCTGAAAAAAACACCATCAGGGATAGGAGATGATATGTTCTGGTGAGATACTAGAGGCATTCTATGGAGCAGAAGTACACACATCCAGTCTGCCACCACTGGACCTTCTGGTAAAATGCCTGTCCAGAGCATGATCACTGGACTTCTTCTGTATGAATTTCTCAGAAAAACTTATATCTCTGTATCTCATATTACATCTCTAGAGTCCTCCTAGGTGGCTTGACAACCAATCTCACTGCCCCAGATCAGGGTTGTGCAATATGAAAATAAGCATGACTCAAAGTATACAGGTAATTAATGAGCAGTTAAATAATTTGATGGGAGAAATATTACAGAATTTATTTATCTAACACATATGCACATATACTTACCTTCATAATGAGGAATGGTAGCTTTCTGCCACTGTCAAATGCAAAATTCTGTCAAAGTTTATTTTTACTTTATGTCTTTTCCAACTTCTCAGTTTTGTGACATCTTTAGAGTATCCTTTTGATATTCAGGGCTTTCCCCAACATAATTCTGCACTTCCTTACTGCATCTCATATGATAATTTTATTTGTATTTTTCCTTGCTATAACAAGATCTTCATTCCATTACCAATAAAGCATCTTCATAAAATCTGAAAGTTTATGAAAAAATGTTTATCAATTATCTCTCAAGAAGGTTGCCTTCACTAGAATATCTCTTCAAGTATACATATTATAAACTATGGAACATATATAAAATAAAATCTCAGAAAAGGGAACTTTAGTGCTCATAGTGCATGCTAATTAGAAGTCTTCACCAATGCATGCTACCTGATCAGTTACCACAAATATTACATTATATAAACACTTCAAGATTAAAACATTTCAATCCAATTATTTACCTTCTAGTAGAGTCACTTTAAAAATCTTTATCACTGAGAAGTAGTGATACTGTATGCACCTTTTTTTTCTGTTTAGCTGTTCCATTGTTTTTCATTCCAAGGCAGTGACTCATATACTAACATATAATAAGAGACTACCATTCCACACATAACAACAACGATCTATCAATTCTATGCTTCAGTGATTAAAAACAAGCTTCTAAGTGTCCTTTCTTATATCTCCTCTACTTTTTAAAAAAATTTTATTCTCTTTTACTGCTGCTCTATTCTTTAGGAAAAATTGTGGCTATTAAATATTTTGTACTTTTATGTAATTTTGTTTTACAAGATAAGTACATGGTTAACTATACCAGCATAACAAAATGAGCATACAACACAAAGATTAAATTAATATTCTAGATTTTAAACTGTATATTGTCCGAATTTTTAAAAATATGTTAATGACACCCAAAAAATCTACCATCAAAAGTTTTTAAAATGATGATACAAAAGGAAATTGAATTAATGCTTGTGGAAAAATGTATATTATTATTTGTAAATGAGTCAACATATTTTCCAAACCAAAATGACTGAAAACATACAAACCCTCAGTTTACTATCTTTTCCAACTGCCATATAGATTATCTTATATTTTCTTATCAATTATTAATTTCTATTCCACCCAACCCAGTGAAAACAGGAAACATCCCTAGGGCTAAAATCCTAAAGGGTTAACCCAAATTCAGATACTATAGACAACTCTCAAATTCACTTGCTTTCTGTTCTCTTAAGGTTTCAAGCAAGGTTGCAATTCCGCACACTTCAATTTATCCAATTAAAACACACAAAACCAATTCAACCTATGCTTTGTGAGTAAGGAATAATAAAAAGTAAAATATAATGAAATTTTAAAATGATATTTGCTAGAAATGTGAATAAGTAAAAAGAAAAATAAGTTCCCTACAAATATGATTAGAGGAGACAGAGTGGGGGGGTATAGATATTAATTTGGATCCAGCTTCACACTTTTTTTTCATTTGCAGTATACTAAAACTAGAACCCAGAGCTCCACTCATACTCAAATAGTGATCAACCATATAGCTGTACTCCCAGCTTCCAACTTCATATTAACATGAGTAGAGGCACTATCTGGTTTCTGATGATTGGAATGAAATATTTTTGGTTAGATAGTATCTAAATGACTTTGTGCTCCCTGAAGTCATTTGTTTAAAGTATTTCTATGACAGTTTCATGTGTTACACTGAAGAGCCACAATTAGGAGACCGATGTTTATTAAGATTTCTATTTATTTATCTATTTACCCTTCCTGTTTGTCCACCCTTTGTCTTTCTATAGGGCAACCATCCCTCATTCTGAAATGTCTCTAGAATTGATAGAAATCTGCCTTATTTTTAAAAAAGCAATAATTATATACTCACCTCTGTTTGAGGTTTCTGCCTGCTGTTTCTTAGATTTTTGCTGAATATTTGAATATGAGTGCTAAATGGCTGATCAGGCCTTATACACATGTCTGCCCAACTCAAAATTCCATGCTCACAATCATTATATTAGACATTCTCCTTGGAGAACAAAAATAAAACAGTTCTGTTACTTTACCTAAGTGACAAGTTCTTCAAGCTTCTTGTGCTTTAATTTTCTATTTTGCAAACCAGGGTTAGCAATCAAGATTACCTCAGAGAGCTTCAGAATGTGTTAAATAAAATAATACTTAACATAAGCCCTTAGAACAGAGCTTAGTGAATTTCAAGAGTTCAATATTTATCAGGGTTACTTCTGTGTCTTAATTCTCAATCTTTCATATTTGTAGAGAGATCTGGCATATTAAAATCATATAAATGGCTGAAAAATTTTACAGAGGCACCTCACTTTTAATACCAGAATACTGACACAAGTAAAAGAAAAATTTGGCAAATTGAGTTGCAGCTCTGCTGTGTACCCTGAGAACCATCAGTCTGGAGACTACATTCAGGAAAGCAATAAGCATATAACATAATCTGAGACTGTGGGAGTAGAAAAGGAAAATGAGTGATTTTGAGAATTTTTTTAGAGAACAGAAATAACAAGATTCAGTGATTGTCAGGATATCATAGAAGGATCCATTAGAGTGGACAAGGGAATGCCTAGTGTGTAACTGAAAGATTATTAAGCCAAGTATAAATTCAAGTAGTGACACAGAATTTACAACATGCCATAAAATCCCTCTGATATTATTAGAATATGCATATTGGAATGGAGTAGATTTTAAAACTGCAAACAACATTTATGCAAAACAAAACTAGTAGTTATGCTTTGGGCCATTCGGTTAACATTTGCATTTTTTCACAAACTTCAATTTTTACCGTAATATTTTTTTAAAGTTTAGTATAGAGGTCTGAATTAAGATGTTTTAGTCAACATTTGAAAACCCCATTATATTTAGTCATTTTTGGAGTAGGGATTTCAGATTTATCGTTCTTATTCATGTAAAATCTATTCCTCTTCACCAGTGGCAGCTCTGTGCTACCTCATTCCTAATGCCTGTGCATTCTCTCAAAAGACAGCATTTTTAAATAATGTTCTTCATGTGATCCTTGTTTTAGTACATTCACATATGCACAGCCCAGTGGTAAACCAAAGCTTCCTTGTTGTAATCATTAAGAAAAGCTGAGGAGATGGAAATGATGCTTAAAATAGAACTCCAAGAAAAGACCTAGTTAAAATCTAGACAATTAACTGCACCATGAGGTCATATGCTCAGTTATTCTAGTTACATGAAAAATTTGGTTTATGTACAACATGCAGGAAATTTCCCCAGGGAATGGAGGAAAGAAATGGGGTCACTAATGACTATGGGGGTACCTTCCAAAATCAAGAAAATCATTAAAGAAAAACAGCACATTGCTGATTTTCATTACCTCCTCATGGAATATTTTGTTGAGAATGTTCTGTAGTGTAGGCTCTCTAGGTGTGAATTATTTTATTTTTTTTTTTTGTTTTACCATGGAAGATTTTTATTTCATCTTCAAATTTGAGGCAAAATGTCCTGGATATAAAATTCTTGGTTGTCATCCATTTATTTGAGAACTTGGTATATATTGTTCCAGGACCTCCTAACTTTGACAGTCTGGGTTGTGAAAACAACTGAAATCCAAATTAGTTTCTCCCTGTATGTAATCTGATACTTTCCTCTCATGACCTTTAAAATTCTATTCAATTCTATCCTATTAAAATAACAATGTCATCCTTCATAGAAATATACAAAGCAATCATGAAATTCATTTGGAAAAATGAGACCCAGAATAGCCAAAGCAATCCTTAGCAAGAAAAGTGAAGCAGAAAGCATCATAATAACAGACCTTAAACTATACTACAGAGCCATAGTAACAAAAATGGCATGATATTGGCACCAAAAGAGACATAGAGAAAAACACACATAAATACAGTTATTTCTTACTAAATAAAGGTGCCAGAAGCATTCACTGGAGAAAAGATAGCCTCTTCAACAAATGGTACTGGGAAAACTGAAAATTCATATGTAGCAAAATGAAATTAAATCCCTATCTCTTACCCTGTAAAAACTCAGCTCAAAGTGAATCAGAGACTTAGGCACTAGAACAGAGATACTGCACCTAATAGAAGAAAAAGTAGACCGAAATCTTCACCATATCATCTTAGGAACTGACTTCCTTAACAAAACTCCAAAAGGGCAAGAAGTAAAATTAAGAATTAATAAAAGGGAAAGATTCAAACTAAAAAGCTTCTTCACTGCTGAGAGCCACAGCCGAGTCTGTATGGCCCCTGGCATTTTGCCAACAGTATTGATTGACAGGCAAGGCGTTAATATCCACCTCTGCCGCTACTTTTGAGTTCTAGCGCTATTTTTGAATTCTTGCGCTATTTTTAGTTCTCACGGGGATTTCCCGGGAGAGATATTTCAGGCTGGGGGTTCCTGCAGGAGCCTCCTGGCTTTTCGGGAGGATTCCCCAGGAGCGTGTGTGAGGTTTTTTCTTGCAGTAGAAAAAATAAAATTTGTTCCTGCTTCAGTGGCTCGTGATTTGTGCCCAGCCAGACTGCGGCACTTCACAGCAAAGGAAGCAATCAGTAACATGAAGAGAGAACCTACAGAATGCGAGAAAATCTTTATCACATTCACCTCAGATAGAGCATTAATCTCCAGGCTATCTAAAGAACTCAAAAAACTCAACACCAAAAAATCAAGTAACCCAGTCAATAAATGGGCTAAGGAAATAAACAGCCACTTCACAGAATAAGAAATACAAATGACCAACAAATATATGAAAAAAAGTACAACATTACTTTAAATCATTAGAAATCATTAGAGAAATGCAAATCAAAACTATTCTAAGATTTCATCTCACCCCAGTCAAAATGGCAATTATCAAGAATACAAGCAACAATAAATGTTGGTGAGGATGTAAGGGAAAAGGTACACTCAGACATTGCTGATGAGACTGCAAATTGGTGTAACCATTGTAGAGAGCAATATGAAGATTCCTCAGAAAAGTTGAAATGGAACCACCATTTAACCTAGCTATCCCACTTCTTAGTTTATACCCAAAGGACTTAAAATCAGCATGCTACAATGATGTAGCCACATCAATGTTTATAGCAGCTCAATTCACAATTGGAATCAAGCTAGATGCCCTTCAAGAGATAAATGGATAAAGAAAATGTGATATATATATATATATATATATATATATATATATATATATATATACACACAATAGAATGTTACTTAGCCTTAAAGAAGAATAAAATTATGGCATTTGCCATAATGGATGGAGTTGGATGGAGAACATCATAGTAAGAGAAATAAGCCAATCCCCAAAAAACAAAGGTTGAATGCTTTCTGTGATATGCATATGGTAATTCACAATAATGGGGACTTGGCTATGGAATAATAAAGGTACTTTGAGTTATATAGAGGGTAGTGAAGGGAGGGGAGGGAATGTGGGGGATAAAAGCAGGATTAGTAGAATTAATCAAGTATTATTACCTTATGCACATATTTGATTACCTGACCAGTGGGTTTGTATATCATGTACAATCAGAAGAATAAGAAGTCATACTCCATTTATGTATTATGTGTGAAAATGCATTCTACTCTCTTGCATAACCATTTAGAATATATATATATATATATATATATATATATATATATATATATATGGAAAAAAAGGAAAGCTTCACAATCTATCACAACAAAACAAGTCATAAAAAAGTCATGTTCTTTTTTTTTTTTTAAAAAAAAAAAAAAGCTGGAAAATCAGAGGAATAGGCTGTCAACACTTCTTCCAGGATACTTAGAGAGATGCTTGGCTCTGCAAATTGGAAGCTCATTCACTGTATGTTCAGTCGCATGCAAAATCGAGGCTCTTCACACCTGAACCCCTGGAAGTCTCTTTGTGAAAAAGACTATTCTTTTATTATTTTTAACTTTCCAGAATAGTTTCTTTAAATTGCCTCAGTGTTAAATTATATTGTCATTGCATAATGCTATTTTTAAGATCCTTCTGTGAATATTCTTATTTTTTAATTCAGTAAAGGCAATAGTTGAAAGATTTGCATATGTAAAATTTACTTTTAAACAGTCCTTAAAATTACTACTTCAGAGGCTGGGGTAGTAGCTTAAGAGTAGAACAATTGCCTAAAATGTATGAGGCAGTGGGTTCAATCCTCAGCACCACATGAAAATAAGTAAGTAAAATAAAGGTATTGTGTCAATCTATAATTTTTTTTTAAAAAAGTTAAACAATTACTACTTTAAAGACCAAGATACTTGATAATTCAAATACAGCCAGTTTTTTTTTCCTTTCTAGAACTAATCCAATTAAATTTTCTTTAATTGGACAGCAAATGGAGTTGTTCAAATATGTTCACTAGCCACAGTGGGGTTCAAAATTAACTGTATCTCAATGTAGCCAAAATCTTATAGAATTAATGGGACATAGGAACAAAAAAATGTGAAAAAACAAATGTGATGACAGTCATCTCACACCCACTCCATGGAAATACTGGCCTACAAGAGTGAACTGAGTAACCACACTATTTTATATATTTGATATTCATTTTATTGGTCCCTTTTCCCCTCCTTTTTAGAGTGCTTTGCTCATGCTCTCAAAATTAAGCTAAATATCAGCTATGGTTTAGATATGGTTTGTTACTAAGGCTCATTCTCAGTATCATGATGTTAAGAGGCAAGGCCTAGTGGGAAGCATGTAGGCACTACCCTGACAATCTTCATGGGACCCTGAGTTAGTTCTCACAAAAGCAAGCAAGTTATAAAAAAAAAAAAGGAAGTATTGTCTCTCCCTTCTCTTTGGCTTCCTCTCTTGCCATGTGATTTCTCCCTCTTGCACGTGTTACCACCAAGATTGTATCCATCAGGATGTGACCCAGCCAAGGGAGACTCAATCCTCAAATTCAGAAATATGAGATAAATAAACCTCTTTTATCTGTAATGTACCCAATCTCAGATATTTCATTATAGCAGAGGACTAATATATATGACTTTGATGTAACTTCTATAACGCAGAAGAATCTAGTAAGAATGATGACCGCAAAATAAAATGGAGAGAGATAAAAGCTGACGATGACAAGAGGAACTTTCAGGAATTCACAGGATTTGAGGTGATGGGAACACATTCTTTTGTCAAATTGCTTACAAACATGAAAACACCAGGAGGCAGTTTAAAAAGTCACTTATATTGATAGCCAATGAAAATAGAAAAAGGTAAGTGGTAAATTTAACAGAAAAAAATTGCACAGAAAATGTTATCAAGGAAATTACAGAAGAGGGCAAGGATGAGAGGAAAAAGGCACACTCATACATTGCTGGTGGGACTGCAAATTGGTGCAGCCAATATGGAAAGCAGTATGGAGATTCCTTGGAAATCTGGGAATGGAACCACCATTTAAACCAGCAAGACCTCTCCTAGGTTTATACCCAAAGACTTAAAAACAGCATACTTCAGAGACAGAGCCACATCAATGTTTATAGCAGCAAAATTCACAATAACTAAACTGTGGAGCCAACATATATGCCCTTTAATGGATGAATGGATTTAAAAATGTGGCATATATACACAATGGAATTTTACTCAGCAATAAAAGAAAATAAAATCATGGCATTTGCAGGTAAATGGACGGCACTGGAGAAGATAATGCTAAGTGAAGTTAGCCAATCCCCCCAAAATAAATGCTGAACGTTTTCTCTGATATAAAGAGGCTGACTCATAGTGGGGTAGGGGGGAGGAGTATGGGAGGAATAGATGAACTCTAGATAAGGCAGAGGGGTGGGAGAGAAAGGGAGAGGGTAGGGGATTAGCAAGGATGGTGGAATCTGATGACGTCATTATCCAAAGTACATGTTTAAAGACACGAATTGGTGTCAACATACTTTATGTACAACCAGAGATATGAAAAATTATCCTGTATAAGTGTAATAAGAATTGTAATACATTCCACTGTCATTTATTTTTTTAAATCAATAAAAATATGGACAGAGGGCCTTGCTAAACATTAATTGTATGATTTCATAAGTCTAATATTACTTAAAAATTCAATAATTTTTGACAAATGTAAAACCATTAATACATGGCATATCAAAGGAAGACTGAAAAAACATTGGATTGTTATTGAGAATAAGGGATACACATTGGCAATCTGAAGAATAAGTAATGGCCAATATTGAAAGTAACATTTTAAAGTCTTAAATTAAAATTGCAGAAAGGATGAAGACAGAAAGATATATTTGGTAGCAGAGAACATGTTCAGAGGGATAAGCTCATAAATTTATTTCAACAAGCCTCATGGATTGTTTTTGTTTTTATCATCTTAAAACTTTGAACTTCAGCCTTTTTCTTTCTACTTTCTAAAAATTGATATAACTACTCTTGAATTTGTCGAATTCATTCCCTATTGATTACTTTTCTAGTAAATTCACTATTTAATTAATGAATTATTCAAGTTTCTCAACTGGCTGTCACCTAAAATATTACCTTCAAGTTGGTTGAGGTTTAGGTACTATAAACTACAGAGACAACAAGATTATTTTGAGAAGCATGAAAAGAATCATAAGTCAATACATATTTTCATCAATGGCCAGGAATGAGCTACATATTACATATTAAAGTCAACAAAGAAAGAATTACAGATGAAGGGGTAGCAATAAGACTCAAAGAAAAAAATGACTAAAATTTTCCAAACTTGAGGAAAACTCTAAAACCCCAGTCTCTAATATGTTCACTGATACTTTTAAGCAAGATAAATAAAAAGAAAATTATATAAATGTATTTCAAAATGAAATTGTTAAAAAATCAGTGATAGAGAGAAAAATGTAAAAGCAGATTGAGGAAAAATGATACAACATCTACAAAAGAACATTAACAATAATGATGTCAGAGCCCCATACCAAAAATTATGGAAGTCATAGAAAAAATGTCTTCAAGGAGCTGGAAGTGGTTGGGGGAGAAACACAGCAGACAATATTTGATTTTAAAAATAAAATTTAGTATTGAATGCAAAGTAAATAATATGCTCAGACAATCAAAACATGAAAAAATCAATCACCAGTAATTTTCACTACAAGATATTAATTAAAGAGAGTGCTGTAGGCCTACAGAAAATGTGCATATTAAAAACATTTTAGAGTCTGGTGTGGTGTAATCCCAGCAGCTCAAGGAGCTGAGGCAGGATGATGAGAGTTCAAAGCCAGCCTTAAGAAAGGTGAGGCACTAAGCAACTCAGTGAGACCTTGTCTCTAAAGAAAATAGAAAATAGGGCTGGGGATGTGCCTCAGTGGTTGAGTTCCCCTGAGTTCAATTCCTGGTACTCAAAAAAAAAAAAAAAAAAAAAAAAAAAAAAAAAATATATATATATATATATATATATATATACACACACACACACACACACACACACACACACACATATACACACACATATGTAGAGAGATATTATATAATTTTATTTAATATGTAATTTATATATAATTTTTTATATTTTTATATACATAATATTTTTGTCTCCCCTTTTGTCACTTTAGCATGTAAAATAAGATGTATTGAATATATAATATTTAATACTAAAGTCATACCGCATAAAATTTAACTCAAAAGATATTAAGAAAGAGACTACACATCACCCAGGATGCAGTTAGGAGCTGTGCCTCCATAAGCTTTGAACATCTGTCTTCTCCTGCACTTGTACTGGAATTTACACCATTAGCTCTATGGTTCTCAAGTCTTCAGACTCAGACTGGAACCACAATACTACACTTTTTATATATCAAGCTTGCTAATCACATTTTTAAAAATTTCTAAACCTTTACTATCTAGAGAGTGAATTTCTCATAATCTTCTATTATTTCTGTTTCTCCACTGGCACAGTAACTGTAATTGGAGTCGCCAATGTGGTAAGCTTATGAAAATATTATGCCATATGCTGTCATGCTCCAAAATCCATCAGCATTTTATGCAGGCCAAATAGTCAGGTAGAATAGAGGATGTGGTGAGAATCACTGCTCTTGTGTCTTTCAACTCTCTGATGGTGGAAGGTGGGTGGTGGCACTAATCTATGCCAGTATACATAGAATACAGTATCATTTTTAGTTTACCCTTTCATTAAGTAAATGGTAAAGAAAATTCTAGTCATTTCAACTTGGCTTTTCCTCACATAATAGCCCTCAGCCCTCACTCCACAAGTTAGGGGACCAAATTGGAGCTTATGCCAGCTTCTGAGTATCTCTGTTTCATATACAATTTTTTTTTTTTTTTTTTGGAAATGAAGAAATAAACAAAGAAGTGTTCAGGAACTCACTGTGCCCACTGTGAAATGGACCTGAGCTAAAACTCTATTGATCTTTTGTCTTCTTTAAAGCCCTATCCTGAATGGTGGACCATAGGAATTTGGGTCCTCGGGAATTGTAGTTAATTCAGATCCAATGTTCAATAGGCCCTAAAAGGTCTGCAATGTGAATATCTCACTTTCTCTGAAGCATGGATACCTAGGTTAAAGACTATAGGACCCTTTGTGGAAGCCTAGAAGAAAGATTAACAGTATACACTTTTGGCAATGTACTTTGTCTTTCCTCAAGGGCATATGACTTGGCCTTCAATTAAGGGGTAGTGAGTCTATAAACTAGATCAGGAATAGAAAATGATTAATGGGGTGTGACACGACTCTTTGTTCTTATGATTCAGTTATACATTTTTTCAATTAAATTAGATCATTGTGCTTCTGCAGATAAAGTAAGAATCTATGAGGCTTTCTCCCTATTTAATTTCTAGGAACACTAATATCAAGTAGTCAACAACATATATTTTCCATGAATCAGGCTATTCTAATATCTGATTTGACTCTGCTGTCCACTAAAGGTATCATGCCCACATTGCTTTTAGCAGTTGATTGACACCAATTGACCCTGCCACTCTATGGTCCAATTACTTCCATTACATTTATAATTCTCAATTCAGTGACTTATGTTCTCACTGTCCTACAGAGAAAAGTGATCACAGAGCTTTTCAAAGATTTATTCCTTACAAATTTATTTCTCCCAATTTGGGTTAAAGTATGTCTCTGAACTCTCATATTGTGAGGTGTAGATTTTAAGTAACAAATCTATTTCAGGGTGTCAATCTCCCTAAGGCTTTAAATGCCTTCCTTTAAATTAAACCAAGACAGGTATGGCATTTCCAACTCAGTCTACCTTTTGATCTGTATCAATCAGCCAACCCAATAAATTGTCAGCACCATCTCGAACTCACTGAGCTTTAATGCAGACTCTCTGCTTAGTGAGCTCATATGAATAAATTCAGCCTGACCTAATTTCATCTATGCCATGTGCCACTTCCACCTCTATTTCATACCCACACTCTTACTATCCATTCCTCATATAGTCCCAGGATTTCCATCTGTATAAATTAAAAAAACAAAACAGACAAACAATTCAAGACATTGTTTTAGAATAAAAGGAGACCTCCTCATGTTTCACACTTGGTACCTCACCTTGAGTACTGCTGAGTTATAACCCATGGGTGATGGGTCTAGAAGCAGAGGGAGTTTTAGGAGGAGACAGCATTATCTTCATGGCAACTGACTCTCTGAGGCCATTACAGTTTCTGCATTTTAAATTATTTTTCATGAAATGCCACCATGTTAGTAGAAACCAGTGTGGTCATTACCAAGTTAAAGTATTTTAGGAGTGGTTTCAGGGTCTCCACATCATTTACAATGAGTGTCTCATAATTTATAGAATTTGAGCCCACACTGGAAAAATGTATTTATATTCATATATAAATTCTATGTAAGCAAAGGCCTAAACGAAGATGTGACATGCCCAGATCTGAAACTGAGAAGGTAATGCGAGTAGATCAATATTGCTTCTAACATAATGTTAAGTAATATACATTCAGGTGTGGCCAAGTTTTCACGAGTCAACCTGAAACTGCATAATAACCTATTTTTGTCCATCTTAAATTATAAATCCTATTGTGGCCAAGGTTAAGGAGCCTATATCATTCCACTTAACTACCAACTTTCTGATGAAATATTGAAAGCCATGGCTCAACATGCTGCACTTTCACAGTTTGGTACAACCATTTCAGATGCATTCAGAATTAAGTAAAATAGATTGTGAGGTGAGAATATATAAACCACAACGGAAATTTAAATGCAACCAGTTCAAAAACAGAAAATAATATTGTAAATATCAGAATCAACTGTCCCACATACTACTTGAATGGTAAGGGGTCCACATGTGAAGTGTTAGAGTAGATTAATAAAATAAAGAGGAGATAATAATATATCAATATCTGATATCACTAATCTAAGTGGAAAATGTGAATTCTTTAATATGACAAGTGTTAGAGCCACAATTCTTGAAGGACTATTTCCTGTTCTTAAAATGATGACTAATATTAGTTCATATTTTAAAATTATGAACATAATTATAATACAAAGTAATATTTTCTCATTAATTTCCTATAACTCACTGGTAAAGAAGTAATCAAATTATGACATTTGTGAGTATACAATTATCTTAAAATTAATTGTTTAATTATGAAATTATTTTAATAATTGTAGAAACAGTTTGAATCAATGAGGGCACATTTAGAGGAATTTTTCCCAGAGTTTCAATCTGTGGTTACATCTACGTACACTACAAAGCAAGACATTAACAATAGTCTTTTTTTTTTTTTAATCTTACTTTTGGTCAGATGTGATATATTGACACTGCCATGTAATTTTCTAGATAATTGAGGTGTAGTTTTTTAAAACAAAAGCAAACAGAAAAAAAAAAAAACCTTCTATACATGTGAAAACTAAAGCTTAAAGACTTCATGTTCCTTTCCTAAAATTTTCAGTAGTATTAGGGTTGTAATTGGGACTGTCAACTTCAGATTCAGAGGTTTTATTATAATGCTTAACCATCTGAAAGAGGCAATACAAAGTAAAATAATGTTCCTTCTTTCTTAATTAAAAGTAATTTCTTGGGGCTGGGGATGTGGCTCAAGCGGTAGCACGCTCGCCTGGCATGCGTGCGGCCCGGGTTCGATCCTCAGTACCACATACCAACAAAGATGTTGTGTCCGCCAAGAACTAAAAAATAAAATAAAAAAAAAAAAAGTAATTTCTTGGTGTAATTTTCTGATTTATTTTAAAAGAGTAAACACTTATCCTCTGCAACCATTATTCACTCAATATATATGCAGATGGCTCTTACATTAATCCATAAATAGCACTGGCATTTGTCTACACTGATTTTAGAAGAAATGTTTCAACTTGCTCTGACTTTTCAAAGGCTCAATAATTCTCTAGTGATAAATCACATCATTTTTGAATTGTGAATTCAATAATAAATAGAAATTCGATGAATAATTCAAACAAGAAAGTATGATATTTGTTTGTTGAAAGATAATGGTAGAAGCAGAAAATTTTATTAATATTGTGATTAGACAAAGTAAGGGATAAAAGCTTAATCAAAGTTTATGATTCTAATAAAGTTGTTAAGCCCTGAATGATTGTATAGACATGTTAGTTCAATAGATAAATTGAATTTTCTAAGCAGATGCTGAACTTTTTGCATAAAAGACACTGCATTCAATAATTTACACTTAGTAATTCTAATGTAATATACATAAAGATGGATGTCTTATTTTCTATCCAATTGAAAGAATATGTCATTTGTTTAATCTCCCAAAGAGTATTTCTAATTTGAAGAGTCTACATTGGGAAAGGTTTAAGAAGGCATAAAATATAATGTGCTTTTTGTTATTTAATCAATGCTGGTTAAGTTCTGCAAAATATCACATTTAAAACTAGCAAGCAACTTGTGTCTTCTGAAATTTTTTATTCTAGGGATTAGCTATGTGGAACTCACAAACCTTGTTACTGATATGTGTCTTTACTGTCATTGTTTTAATATCTATTCCAGCTAATATTGCTACAGAGTAAGTAAATCCACGTTGTATTTGTTCTGTATTATTTTATAGCAAAAGCTTGGGTAAAAATAACCATTTTATTATACTCAACAGAATCATGAGTCAGAAATTTAGCAGCAATTGCTCCTTTGCTCCATGATGTTTGGATGCCAGCTGAAGAGACTTAATTGCTCACATTGAGTCACTGTCTAGGAAGCCAAAGGATCAAGAGACCTCCTCTCTCACATGTTTGATGTTAATACTGGTAGGATGCTGTCAACTAGAACACTTAACATATGGTTCCTCGGCATGGCTTTGGCTTCATCAGAGAATGGTATCCCCAGATAGGCAACTTTTTAAATGGCAGTGCAGAGCTCCAAATGTGAGTGTCCCATCATTTAAGGTAAATTATTTTTTTCTCTATAAAATCAGACACACGTCTACATCAACACATACACATACCACACACACTCTGTACTTACTAATTGAAACCATGACTTCATAAAGAATATTTTTTTTCTTCTAATTTGTAGTCACAGATTGGGGAAGGGACCTTTTCTAAAGAAAATTGTTTTCCTTTTTTTCCCACAACCTCAACACCACCCACTCCCCAAAGTGACCTGAATGCCTCTTATCACTCTACTCTTGAGGGATACAAGATAGACTATAATGATATTGCTAACTTGATCGAGTG
Organism: Urocitellus parryii; assembly: GCF_045843805.1. NCBI lineage: Eukaryota > Metazoa > Chordata > Mammalia > Rodentia > Sciuridae > Urocitellus > Urocitellus parryii. The sequence continues at coordinate 140,361,030 of NC_135535.1, read as the reverse complement.
AGGCTGCGATTCTCTCACAATTCCTTATCAGTAAATTGCAAAGAACCCCCTTTGATATCTGAGAAGTCGGCAACAAAGTGCAGAGGAACTTGATCAGCACAAGGCTGTGGTGGACATGGTGTGCATCTAGGATGAATTTAAAACTCCAAGTCTTTGAAGTTAATTGAAAAGTTAAATAAATTAGCATCCTAAAGTTAATTGGATCATGGGGAGATATAGGGCTGACTCACATCTCATTTTTTCTTTCGAGTTGCCCTGCCTTTACAGATACCTCAAACTCTTGCATAGAGTTTGTTAAATGGCAGTCTCATCAAATGACAAAGTTAGCTGTCTCCAAATTAAAGGTCAGTGTGATATGACTATCAAAATAAATTGCCTTAGTCTGTTTAGGCTGCTATAACAAAATACCATACATTAGATTGTTTATTAACAACACAAGTTTATTTCTCACAGTTTTAGAGGCTGGGAAGTCCATGAGCAAGGTGGCAGCAAATTTGGTTTCTGATGAGGGCTCACTTCTTGTTCATAGGAGGTGCTTTCTCACTGTGTCTTTATATGGTAAGAGTGAAGGATCTCTTGGGGGGTGGGGGGGCGGTATCTTTCACAAGCATACTAATCTCATTTATGAGGGTTTCCTCTCTCTTGACCTAATAAAATCCCAGAAGGATTCATTTCCTCACACCATCACCTTGGTGGCTAGGGTTTCAACTTATTAATTTTGGGTAACATGAAATATTCAGTATATTATACCAGCTAATTCAATTTTTGAGTTGAATAAAGCAGGGGATACAAGATAAATATACCACTCCACTCTGGGTGACATTTAGAGTACTGTTGGAACATGACCTTTTTTTGAAAGAGAAGTTGAAAATAGGAGGGTAGAAGAATATAAACAGAAGGAAAGAATTTTTTTTATTCCTTCATTCACTCACTTCAACAACTTTGCTGAGTGCTAACTTTGATCTTAATGTTGAATCTCCTACATTGTCTTTTGTTTCAAAGACCTAAGAGAAAATGATTTGTGTTGAAAATGCTATCCCTGCATTTAAGAATATACAATCTGTATACTGAGCACAATCACCAAATGTTGGTTTGAATAATGATTATTTCTTCTAATAAAAATCTCTTTGATATTAAAAAATAATAAATAAATAAATGAAATTATCTTGATATGAATGATGGAATATGAAATATCAGTAAAGATAATAACTCGCCTGTTCTGAGCATCTAGGTATCTACCTTGTCCTTGTCCTTGGGCTTTACCAGACAGTGATCCAGGAATTACAACATGAAGCACAGGGGCCCAGGTGCTTGTGACCAAAGGAAAATTATTTCCCCATACTGCCAGGGCTTGTTCATCAAGAAAATGGAAAATAAATAATAGTTTTTAATCTCATAGCCTTGTAAAAGTATGAGATGAAATAACAAGTTGTTTAGGATAGTGCCAGTGAGTACTCAGGAAATGTTAACTGTTGAAACTTTAGGAATGTAGGAAATAAGGAGCCATGGGTCAAAGGCACACAGTAAGCACTCAGAGTTAGGCTCTCCTGGTGCCTGAATTATGTACTTTCTTCTATTTTGTTCTTCCTCTTTATTATCAATTCTTTTGGTGTCTTCTAATTTTCAAGCAATGAAGAGCCAGGTTGCAGGATTCAAATTCAGAGCCAGGTTGCAGGATTCAAATCTCTGCCTGCCATCCATTAAATGTTAAAATTTAAGAAAAGTAACACATCTTTTTACTTCAGGAGATTCTTCTCTAATGCGTGGATAATAAACCCTTGATCCATTGTGATAATGAAATTAAATACTACATTTAAAGAATTTTAAACATACCTGGTTCACAGTAAATGCTATGCAACATTGTTACCGGTATAATTATTTTTAACCACTTGGTTTTAGTTATTGATCTCATCTTGGTAATGTATTTTCAATAAGAATGGAAGCAATATGTAACATAATTTATAAATTCCTCATCATATTTACCACTAGATATTTACTAAATCTGTGTCAAAGAATATTAATATTCTAATGATATAAAATCATTTCTAAGACTATTGATTTTTATTTTTAGACAATAAAAATATTATACAATGGTTTTTAATAGCACTCAGTAAATCTTTACAAGTAGTACTTTGAGTCTCAAACTATTTTTAATTTCTGGCATTACAATATTAGATGCCCCAATTAAAAAAAAAAAAAAACTTATCATCTTACACTAATTTTCATACTTTGCTCCCTAGAAAACTACAATGCCATTTTCAAAAAAGAAAGAAAGAAATAATAAACTCAACAAAATTTCATTCTTTTAAATGTGGCAATTGTTCAACACACTAAGAATATAGTTCAATGAGAATTCGGAGGAATGTTTGGTTAAGTTTGAGTAATCTGTTTTCTTTCCCATTTACACAGAAAAATCAGGAAAAAAATCATTTCCAAAGATGTGATAATCATCAGCTTTGCCATTATAAATAGCTTATTTAGGAGCTCTTAGATGTGAAGATCACGAGTAGCAAAAAATAAAGCTAAGTCTGATATCAGAAACTGGTTAGGAAGTAAATGCCAAGCAGACAAGCTTGGCTTGTGTGGAAGTATTTACAAGTGTAATCAGAGTTTTTTTAAAAAAAGTACAATTGGGACCTATCTTAGATAGAGAATTTGGATGAGTTCATAAACCAGGACTTTAGAAGAAGCACAAAAAACACTAAAAGAAATACCTTAAACTGTAAAATCATCTTCTGCCTAACTGATCTTACTCTTCTTTTAATTTCAAATGAAAAAGCATGATGAATTCATTTCCCTTCAGACTTATTTTGCATTCTTTAGGAAAAAAGGAAACTTAAGAGACTTGGAGTATGAATCTAGTTTACAATCCTTACAGTAAGACTTCAGCATGGAAAGTCAAGTGCCAGATGTAAGAAGCACCTGTCCATGAAATGATGGCTTATCAACACATCCAACAATTTTGCTACAAGATGAGAGACAGCATCTGAATTTCCTAATAACCTATGTAAGCATTACACATTCTGAGATCATACACAACTAAAGATAAGGCATTTAAATAATGTATAACATATTAGTCTATCACTGGCAAAGATACTCCCTGCAGCATTAAATTAAAGGAACTATTTTGCAGCATCTCAGTTACATTTAAAAAATTTTGGACATTATTTTTTTCCAGGCAGGCTTTCCACTATTTTTTATTGCTAATCTTGTGGCCAAAAGCTTGGTCCCTGATGTCAGTCCAATAACAAGCACAGGGTTTTCATAAAAAGGAAAAAGAAGGTTTATTGCTTTGGTAGCAAAGGAGAAACACAGAGGACTCCTGTCCCAGAAGTTGTGACTCTGCCCATCAGCAGGAACAGGGGGCTATTAAAGAGGTGATTCAAGGCTACATTCCACAGGTTCTCTGTTAGAGTTGTAATTCACTTATGAATTTGGGAGATAATCATTTCTGAGATCTTCTGGTATCATCCCCAAAGTCTGGATTACTTCATTCCTATGGTGGGTGAATGCTTAAGGACAGATAACTCTATCTTGGGTGGGGAAGAAATGTAATCCTATTTCCTCTGAGATTAGGGACAGGGATAGATTAGGGAGGAGGAGGAAGAGAGGAAGAGAAAAAAAAAACATGTCCATTTAAAAAATAAATTGCAGAAGCAGAGCAGCAAGGGCTATATTCAAAGCCTAAAGTGGACCACAGTTAACAATCTTATCTTTATCTCTGTATTTACAAGTGCCTGAGAAATTTTGTAACTAATCCCATCCTCCCAATTGAACAAAATGCTTTTCCAATTAACAAAACCATTTGGCTGAATCATAATAATATTATCTTTTTGAAACCTAAAACCTTGAAACTTGGAAACTTCTATAACTTGAAACCTGAAACATGTAATAATTTGTGTGCTTTTCCTTAGAATACATCACTACTGGTCCTTAATCCATGCTTTCCATATATAAGGTGAATGTGTTTGAAGTCAAATAACATATCTTTTTTTTTTTTCTGTTGGAAAAATATAGACTACAACATGGGGTTTTAAGAGTCATAAATACTTCTTTTTTTATATTCAGGTTGAAGAATGCATTCATTCTCAAGTAATTTCAATTTATTCAGTATAATGTCCTAAAATTATTTTTTTTTTTGTACTACAGTTTTTCAAACAACAGCTAATCATGTAATAGTGGTCCACTTTACCTTTTGAACATAGCCCTTGTTGCTTATTTTAAAAGGAACATATTCATCCCCACACCCCCACACCCCCACTACCCCCAACAGGGAACAAATTACCTTGAGTTATATGTTCTACACAGGAAGGAGATGTCACCAGAAGAATTAGGACTTGACTATCTCCCAAATTAAGAAGTGAATTTCAATGCACCATCAGGGTGCACCTGGGACCCCCTGCCAGGGCACACCTGGAATATAGCCTTTGAATAGCATTTTAAAAAACCCTCTGTTTTCCCTGATGAGCAGAATCATAGGACTGAGTCCCCTATGTTTCTCCTTTGCTGGCAAAACAATAAAACTTCTTTTTTCCTTTTTCTCAAAACCATGTTCTCATTATTAAATTGGCATGAAGTGGCATCCAGGACAAGGACCTGAGCTTTGGGTGACAATCACCTTCTTCCATCTGTATCATCTTTAATATTTAGTGGGGAATAGTCTTGCATAATTTCCTAATATATCTACATTTATTAGTCTTGTGAGTATGTTCTATTAATCAGTACACAAATAGGTGAGAGGGAAAGAAATACAGGTTAGTAATGAGATATGAATTACCAATAAATGCTATTCTTACCTTATTTTATTTTATTTTACTTATTGTTCCCATCTATGACTTCATTTCCATTTGATATTCTTTTATACAGATAAATGCAATAAAGTATAACAGGGGATCTGCTAGTATAAGGACTTAGCTAACAATACAGTTGGCAGGAATAGTCCATACAAGACCACCTTCTCCTCTGATAGCAGTTTGGAGTTGTAAGTTTGGAGTTGTACAACTTTACCCACATCACCTCCAATTTTCATAATTAAGCTGTGATTTTAGAGGTATAGTCTATTACATGGAAAGTATACAGGTAAAATTCAGTCCAGACACACACACAGGGTATAGTGTAGGAGGGTACCAACCATGCAGTTTCCAGCTGTCCTCCCACATTGGAATCAAGAGAGGATTACTTGGCACAATTTGTGATGTCACACATGGAGTATGTTCAACCAGAGGGGTTCAGCCATGCCTTGGTGTTGAGATTTGTAGAAAGGTTCCACCATGTAAGCATGACTGACTGTCCATGTGACTATTATCTTCAGCCTCTCAGCAAGCTGAGTTTATACCATGTCAGTCAACTTCTCACAAAAGAAAAATTATTCAGAGCAAATATAGAAAGAAAAGTGTAAACACTGGGTTAAAAATTTACTTGAGGAGACAAATACAAATATTTACAAGAAAGAGGATTAAATGTACTAATATTCTATAGGATATCATTTTTATATTTGTGGGTGTTTGTGAATTGATTGAAAAGATTTCCAGAAATAATAGAAATGTTCATTTCTATTCTATGCTCCAATACCATAGAAACAATTTTTTGATGGAGAAGCAAGAAAACACCCAGTGTAATGCACATTTAAAAGGATCACTGATAAAATGGTCATAATTAATAGAGTTATAAGAATTTCAAATATTTTTCTGTTTCTGTTCATAGAAATGCATTTATCTTATAAAATTAGTACAGTGCACCCAAAATGAATTATACAAGTGACTTAATAATGCCTATTAGGTTTTTTATTAAGTTGTCAGTAGCTATTGTTTGCTAGGTGATTAATGATGGTCCTGTAAATTAAAAGATGGCTTTCACAAAAATTGTAATTTATCTTTTAGAGAGTGTTTGAGTCCTGAGAATATACCACTTACTACTGGTCCTGTTATGCAAAAATATCTTTTAGAGACAGTCAATTTCAGATTGCTTTAATTACATTTTAGTGTAATTTTAATTTGATTAAGATTTACGGAATCTAATTCACCATCCTTCAAAAAAAATGAAAGACTTAATAGAGATATAATTAATCATAAAATCAAAGAGAATGAAGAAGCAATGTGCAAGCAAGGCAGAGCCTTTTGTTAGTAGACCCACACCCATTTGTTCATTTGCAAATCCTTCCTAAGAAGTGTAGGAAAAGATAGTTTGCATCAATTATTTTATCAGAATTATTTTATCAAAGGAATGTTTGCCATCTTTTTGTTTTTAATAAGGAAGATGAGAAATGAGAGAAAAACATAATTATTTTATATAACACAGACTTTTCCTAATGCCTCTTTTTCCATAGGAGAAAATTATATTTACAAAATTAAGCACAGGGATAACAAAGTCCAAAGAAATGGGAAAGACCAAACACTGTAAGGTTTATATATGTTTGGAATTAAAGGTACTATATCACCAAAATAGTTCTCCTAGATGTTTTAATAAATATAATATTTATTTTCAAAAGAGAAAACTTTCTCATTAGCAATTTTAATATTTAATTCTTGAAAACAAAGTTGTTACTTGAGAAAAGTTTTTATCTTAGTTTGCTCCTAACTTCTTCAGTCGATTCAATTGCATAAGTGAAAACTATGCACCTAGATGGTATTGCATAGATTAAGAGGGACTAAGATGGTAGTCTTCCTGTAAATGTATAGGAAGAGCTGGGAGGGACCATGATAACAGTTACCCTGCCCTTATATTTTATAAAAGAGAATTGAGGTTGAGATTTTTGACTTAAGAGAATATCTCCTCTCTCCTCTCAGTCTAGAGTGTTTAATTTTAATTATCCAACCATTTATAAAATACCTCCTGATTTTTATCTTCCTGTGCAATAGCATCACTTTCTGATAGATGGGGGGAAAAAGACCAAAAAATGAAAGCACTTCTTAAATTGCAAAAAATAAGAATACAAAAGTTGTGCTATTTATTCTTATTATAGAAGATGAAATTATTTTCTGTGGACTGAGGATGGAAACAAGTGATTGTAGAAAGTAATTATTTTCTTCAAGCTTTTATGCTAAGATCAACCAAATTATATTTAGTAAAACATGATTTCAAAAGAGAAGCTATGATTAAATAACTTGGGTAATATTTTAATTACTTCTTAAAAATTCGCATGCACATTAACCCTATATTTTTAAAGGCAGATGTTAAACTTTTGCTTCACCTAGCTTGTCAATGGTATAAGTCTGTGGTTCCATGATCTATTAATACATCCTATATTCATAAAATTTGGGAACTTCAAATTCATAAAATTGTGCTCATAAAACATAATTTGGGACACAACAAATCAACTCTACAAATTGACAAATTTTGTTCACTTGTTTGAATGTAAGTGTCCTCTTCTCATATCCACATCCAGTCTTTTTTTTTTTAAATTTTGTTTTTTTTAGTTGTAGTTGAACACAATACCTTTGTTCTACTTGTTTATTTATATGTGGTGCTGAGGATCGAACCAAGAGCCTCGCACATGCTAGGAGAGCACTCTACCACTGAGCCACAACCCCAGCCTCACATCCAGTCTTATAAAGATTAAAAAATGAAAAATATTTTTCACAATATTAAATATTTCAAAATATATAATGTATAAAAATAAATTCATAAAATATATGTGAACATAAATTTATAAATTATATAATATATATAAATAAAATGTAAACTTTTATCTACATATGCAACATTTGCATATATCTATTTATATTTAGTATAAATACAACCATTTGTTACTATTGTGATTTAATTGTATGTTTTTATGTTTATGTAAGGAAGCAGTTTTAAATATCACCAATGATTTATTTGGTTTTAGTAATTTTAATGTTTCTCACTCTAAAGAAGGGAACACATCCTTCAAAAAAAAAAGAAAGACTCAATAGAGACACAATTATACATAAAATCAAACAGAATGAAGAAGTAATGTGCAAGCAAGGCCAAGCCTTTTTACAAGTTTATAGTACAAGTATATAATATAAGTATATAGTTTTAAGTTTCTTGGAGAATTTAATTAAAAAAATTTTCAATAGGAATAGTGGATAATCATTTCTCCTATTCACTTTGGCCTTCCTCAGTATCACTAAGAAATGCAAGTAAATAAAGAACTTATATAGAAATATTTGTAGAACATGATAAATATATGATACACCCTCTTTAAATGTTAGTCACTGTATAATTACACAAATGTGGATTTGCAATTATTGTTTTTTCCCAAAATAATTCTTTTTTTTCTTTTTTATTAGTTTTTCATGACAATATAATGATCTTGACATATCATACATTTGAATCAAATGGGGTATAATTTCTCATTCTTCCAATTTTTATATTTAATGTTTTGTTATATTTTATTTTGTTTGGTATCAGGAATTGAACCTAGGGGCACTTAATCGCTAAGCCCTTATTATATTTTATTTTGAGACAAGATCTCACTAAGTTGCTGAGGCTGGATTTGAACTTGAGATCCTCCTTCCTCAAGCCTCCCAAGCTGCTGGGATTACAGGTGTGCACCATCACATGTGGCATCATTTTATTTTTAAAATGAAAAGGGCATTTTATTTAAAGACAAGATGAAGTCCTTTACCATTTCCTGGATAAATATATCTTGTTAGGTACAATATTAAGAGTGAAATCACAGAAACAGTACTTCTTTAATTGCTTTGACATAACTGCTTTAATAGACAAGAGATTTGTTACACAAACCAGACCTCATTCAATTGTGGGAAATGCTGGAGAAGTGAATATTGGAAAAAGAGTTGAATAATAAGATGCCTCATTTTTCTCTTCTGAGAAGGCAAACTTTTCCAGCCACCTCAGATGAAGTATAAGGGGAAGGCTTTGGAGTTAAGAGTCAAACATCTGATGAAGGGTCTTGGGCTATTGTTGGTGAGCAAAAATTATGTAGGATTGGGTAAAAGAGCTGGACCTAGAACAAGTTTAGGACAGTAAGAACAATCTGGAATCCAACAATTTTCCTATGTTGATCTTGGCATCTGACTAAAGACATTTGGAGAACAATTAAATTTTTCAAATTCAAATTTTATTTGAATTCTACCATACAAACTTTATGTAAAAGTTCCTATTTAGCTAACTCTAAAACAGAACCACCACAGTAAGTCAGGACATTATTCTCAGCATAATCTGGAAGATACAAGAAAATACATGCCCAGTTGTCAGTCATTCTTAATTATTTTTGCATCAACTATAATTGTAGATAGGTCTTTTTAAAATATTATGTCACGGTGGCAAACTACATAATGACAATTACAGACAAGTTCATCAACATATATTATAAGCTATATAAGTGTAGACAATACCTAGAGAGGCAGAACAATGTGCCCATCTCTATAGAGGATAAGAAGCAAGACATTAGTTCTCCAAGGCAAAAAAAAAACAGCAGTGGAATTTTTAAAAATTATATTACATATGAAGCACTTAAGAGAGATTGAATGCTCAAAGTCTGTGCTTGAGACTGGGCTAGGCACTGGTGAAAAAGAGGTGAAGATGTGTGGCGCTTTTTCAGCAACCGAGCCTTGGCTAAAGACTCGAATACATGAGATTTCTTTAGTAGGTATTCCTTTAGAACAGAAGTAGAGAGGAGTGTGAAATTAAAAAAAAAAAGTGTAAAAGTCAAGAGAAATTTTCTTGGATATTACATGGTGATAGAACACTTTCTTAGCATGCACATAGGCCCTGGGTTTAATCCCAGTACTGCCAAAGTAAAAAAGTCATGGAAAACATCATTTTATTTTTCTCTTTTCCAGCGTATTGTCCCCCTCTCCTGCATACATATCTTTAATGGGTAAGTACATGAATAAAAATCAAAAAGTATGTTACATAAATTTAACTTCATCTCATCTTCATCCTTAGAATTATTAAAAACCACATGAGACACTGATTTGGCATTTATAAACAAAACTCAAATGAGATATAAGTGTGTTTAGACTCATAAAAAACTTGATTTAAATGAAATGATAAATTTCTATAACACTTATTTGAGAGTAATTGAGATGTTCTTTCATTAGTGAATAGCATATGGTTTCATATATTTTGATTGATGAAGCAAGAAATATTTTGTGCTTTGATTAAAAGAGCACAATTTATACAGCAGATAAATTTAACTGTATAAAGTATAAAGTAGTTTTGTCATGATGGGAAAGACAAACCATTAATGATATTAACTGAACCATCTTATAGATGATATTGATTGTTAAGAGAATTTTATAACTGTCAGAAATAATACTATCAAAATGCATTGTTTTCTAACATTCTAATGTTAATAATGTTTATTTGAAGTTAGGGTTTATTTTTGGGGGGGTGGTAGTAGAGATTGAACTCAGGGCACTAAAATCACTGAGCCACATCCACAGCCCTTTTTTGTATTTTATTTAGAGACAGGTTCCACTGAGTTGCTTAATGCCTTGATTTTGCTGAGGCTGGCATTGTACTCATGATCCTCTTGCCTCAGCCTCCCGAGCCACTGGGATTACAGGCATGTGCCACCATGCCCAGCTGGAAGGTTAGGTAAAAGAAGCAATAGTTCTTTGAATAATGTTTTATATATGATCATGTGACAAAATGGAAGGTCATATTTGCATAACTTAAGGTAGTATACAACAGGATGTAAATTGTTATTTTCATAATATTTTAAGTTCTAGGTTTTCTTGTTGCCCATCTTATAGTCATCTAATTGTTTTTGATAATATTTTCCAGTTTGTTTTCCTGAGTGTGTATGTACATACTTGTGTTTGTGATAAAGTGATAAATTCCTTAGTTGCTAAAGTCTTAGGTGGCAAGTGCAGTGTCTGATTTGCTTACCATGTGTCCTGACTACCTTGTACAGTATTTGTGACATTGTAGGCACTCACAGTTTTTTTAATACACATTAATTAATCTCTATTGATTAGTTTCCAACCAGATCTATGCAAATAATTTAGGAAAATTATTTGTAAATTATACAAATGTGTACAATTTTTTTGTAATAATATGAAAAAATTATTTGAAAAAAAAACTAGAACTGTTTGTTGACTATTACATGGAAATAAAATTACCATAGTTTCTTCTGAAAAAAATTTTGATCTAAAATATGTAAAATATAAATTTTAAATTAAATACTGAACTTCCTTCGTTACTGTAGTAGAAAGTCATTAAAAATCCAGTAGATACAGAACTTGTTTCCCAACGTTCCAAAAGTTTTTTACCAGACTACAGAAAGTCAAGAAGATGCACGGTCATTGGGAGAGAGCACTGAAGCTGCTGTCTAGAAGTTGAGTGCAGGCACGGTTCTGCAACAATTGCCCTGGTGGTGATTGTTGTCCTGCCTGGACAGCAAGGCCATCATACATGAGTGTAATGAGATCAGTTTCTATAAAAACTAAAGCCTCTTCTCTCTCTAATGTTCTGTGAGATAGAGTCATGCAAACAATTTATTGTAAGTATACAGTATTTTGAAAAATAATATGAATTAAATTCAATTCCTTAATTGCATCGTGAGCTTCATTAAATTTATTGTGGAAAATATAATGGATTATGTAACTAATTCAAATTAATCTAAAGTAAACTTTAAGTAACTTAACTCACATGTTTAGAAAGTTGCATAAAATAATGTGCATCATGAGAATTATCTCAAAGTGCAACATCTATATAGTTACTATATACATTAAGATATAGAACAATAATGATTTAAAACAGTATGCACATTAAATCACATGATAACTTGTTTCTTTCTGGCAATGTTGCATTGATGAATTTCATCCCATTTTGTATGGAGCTCTCGTCATTCATTTTAATGCTGACTAATATTCCATTGAATGAATATACCATAATGTATTTATCTATTCTACAGTTAATGAACATTTCAGTTGTCTTCAGACTTGATCATTAAAAAGACTTCTGTCATAAATTCTCTTTCTCATGCTTGATGGAACACCCATCAGAGAATTGCTGCTATGCATATACCTAAGAATGAAGTGATTAGATTACATGGTTGGTAGGTAGGTAACTTCTTTGTTTTTTTTTTAATTATACCAATTTATACTCCCACCATTAGTTTCTGCAAATCTTATTTTTGGAATTCTAAAAGTGCTCCATATCCTCTGCAACATTTGACATGGATTTTTTTTTTCCACCCTGTGGTGCTGGGGATTGAACTGATGCCCTTGTGCATACAAGATAAGCTCTCTACCAACAGAGCTCAATCCTCAGCCCTTGACATGGATTTTTATTCTCCATTGTGTTTTCTTTATTTTGAGTTACTGATCTACTATAAATATGCAAATCTTGAATGTATATTTCAATGAGATTTTACAGATCTATTCCTCCTGTGTGTCCAGAACCTAAATCAAGACATACAACATTTTTTTCTTATACTTTCTCTGGGTTGTAATCTCAATTTTAATATCTTAAGTTAACAATATATTATGTGGTAACCCAATATACAGTATATATATACAGTATAAATATATTTTTTTCCTGTTCTTTTCTTTTCAGAGTTCCAGCATTCCTCTATTTCTTCTGTACAGGATGATATTGCTATGGCTACTGCCCATTGTTCTACTCACCTGGTCAACATAGTGTTGTGATCTAGCCTATTCTCTGAACAATGATACAACTGATCTATGCTTACCTATGCATGTTCGTTCTTAGCAGAATTTCAAAACTGTGCATTCTTTTCTCTGCTGAAGCTAGATTAGCACAATTAAAAACTGCTGTATGTGATTTAGGTTCCAGTAGTTTTATTTTTTTCTGGATTACATGTACCTATTTAATTTAATGCAATGACTGAACTACCACCTACAGTATGTATTCATAGATACTACAACTTAATGACACTTAGACAACTTTTAGAATTTAGCTGATATTCTGTGCTAAATTATAAATTTATAATTTCTAATAATTTATGATTTCTAGTATTTTTGTCTTTTTTTTTGGTACTAGGAATTGAACTTGGGGGCACTCAACAACTGAGCCACATCTCCAGCCCTATTTTGCCTTTTATTTAGCGACAGAGTCTCACTGAGTTGTTTAGCACTTCAATTTTCCTGAGACTGGCTTTGAACTCACCATCTTCCTGCCTCAGCCTTCTGAGCCACTGCTATTACAGGCATGTACCTCTATACCTGGCTTATTGTCATTTTTGAGCTTTGCTTACATTATTGTATAATACATATAATATGTCACCCATCAGTTTTCAAACCATCAAATAGCCAAGAAAAAAGCTGGAAGCAAATTTTTAAATAGCATTATATTAGTATAACTTTTTTGTAGTATCTTTTTTGTAGTATCTTTTTAAATCATAGTATCCTTTACTTCCTCTCCTTCAAGTAACAAAGATGAAACTCTAATTTTCCATGTTTGGTAAGTGCACTGATTATATATAATATATTTCCATATGATCGAGATAAGGGGAAATGAACTTCCTCTAGCTAGGGATTGAGTGCAGGCAGGTAGATAGTGAGCTGATTATATTTTATTTCCTTTAAATTCTACATTTCCTTAAAGTATTTTAGTGTTGTGTGATTTGACCGTATTTTATTTTGTTTTGTTTTCCACAAAAATATAGTGATGCTCATGTAAAACTGATTTGTTGAAATGACAATGTTGTTTTGGGCTTTTGGTTCTTATCATAGTTCATATATTTTAGGTCTTATATTAATAAGTTGTTGTCCAGGCACATACAATATCTTAAGTTTTTATGATTTGATTATTAATAATTCTTAGAGTTTATACATTATATTTATACATTATGTTTATTTATTTTATATAAAATATTTTATATAAAAATAAGAAAAATTTTAATATAAAGACAGGAGTATTGTCAACTTCACATGATAACAGAGAGGAATATACTGAAAGCCAAAGAGTTTATTTCAAAAAATCAACTTGGCTCATTAATCTGTTTTATAGAACACTTGGATTTTCTAAGAAATATTTCATTATTGAAGGCATCTGCTTTGATCTTATTTTCTTTGAAACAAAGAGTTATTTTTGATCTATAAATTTCTACCAATTTCCAAGTAATTCTTCACAAATAGTAAATAATTTTTTTTTCAAAAAATAATGTCTTTGAGACTATTGAAAATTTGTGCTATTTATCTTCCACTGATAAACATCCTCATGTAAAATGTGAGCAGAAACTGGACACATTACCAATAGAATACTGAGTAATGAAAGTGTGCTTGTGAGAAATGTGGAGAACATAGCCACCAGCTGACTGCATCTCTTGTATTACTATGGAGTTTGCCAACTGTGTTTTATCTCACCTTGTGCTCTGGTACCAACACTAACATGCAATTTAGATTTTATGTTCTATCCCCAGTGGTTGATTAGTGCTTATTACAAGAGGACTGAAACAGTCATTGTACCTGGGCTCCCAGCCACACAATCTGCACAGTGGCTTTTCCAGAGTGTTGGCTGATTAATAAGGTGTCCTCTGCTACCATTTCCAACCAAATTAGTCCTTTTCTCACATTCTCAATGCTCATTTTATTCACTGACTTTGTTCCCCAATCTGTTGCTTAACACTTTGTCCAAATTCCTGGTTGAATTTACCAGCCCACTCTCACTCCAACCAGCCTCAAACTGCCCTTTAAGAGACAAGACTGGACACCACCCCTCCCCTTTCTAGTGACTTATTTTTGAACCCTGGGGAAGGGGGCAGCTGTCCTGGAGGAAGGATGTCCTGGATTACAGTCACTGTGTACATGATCTGTTAAACCTCAATTTATTATTTTTCTCTGAGTGCAGTTTTGTGTGTGTGTGTGTGTGTCTGTATGTATCTCTGTGTGTGTCTGTGTGTATCTGTGTGTGTGTCTGTGTGTGTATCTGTGTGTATATATATATATATATATATACACACAGATACACACACAGACACACACACACACACACACACACACACACACACTCTATGGGCTCACAGTGCTTTAGGAAGTGAACACGTAACTTCAAGAAAGAAAGGTAGTTACCTGACCATGTGGGAAGAATATAATAGCTATGAGCAATAAGCTGGTGAGAGACACCCACCCTTTTATTCCTGCATTCTTCATGTTATCACTTTTCTTCTCTAATTTATGTACCTCTAATATTTTGACTTAGTTTTTTTTATCACTTTTGTATTCCAAAGTCTGGTGAGAGGAAATTTTCTAATAGATAGATGAATAGATACATAAATTTTTTTTTACTTAAGCTATCTTATCAACAGTCATATGATAATTTCAATTAAAGTAGTCAGATTTTTTGGAGACTTTGTTATCATAGAAAAAAATTAATTCTTGGTTCCCTCCAAGGAAATCTTCCTTAAACATTATTTTTTCTTGTTTATAACTTTATCTGAAAAGTTTCTTGAGGGATCTTTTCCTAAGGTGCAGTAATCATTTATTTCCTAAATTGATGCTCTCCTGGGTAGACATGAAGTGAAATCACCCTAGCACATAGTAACAGAACTATATATTGTAAGAACCTCTACATCAATTCAGTTATCAAAAATATATGTGAACGTATTTAAGGGAGAGGTCATGTTCTATGATAAGATGCTTCCTTTCTCTCATGAAGCTTCTGGTATACAGAGACTAATGATTTTAAATTGAGTAAATATGTAATATATTATTCATTAAATATAGGAATTATGTTCTCCATAATTCACTTAATGATGAAGAGAGTGATGGAAGTTTTACTTAAATAAGAAAGACATAGTCATAAATATTTAAGCAGAATATTAAAAAATGGGCAAGTAACACACATGAATATATGGAGGAATAACATACAAGTTTGCATAAATGGCTATGCAAAGGCCTTGAGGTGCATGGATACTTGGCATATTTAAGAATTAGTATGAAGATCTATGTAACAGGCATTAGTTGAAATTGAGAAAGTGTGTGGGAAGAAAATGATGCTGGAGTAAGAATAGGCAGAGGTAGATCCTATATAATCTTGTAGACTTAATCAGAGACTTAGATTTTGATCTGAGTAAAGTTGGTTCTAGGGTTAGAATAATAATACTAGTTCTGTAACAGCCTTAAAACCAGCAATGTGTCTCCTTGGATGTCTCACTAAGACGGCATAGATCTTTAGTCCTGATCAATCAGTAGTAGTTTAAAGATGACTTGACTACTCATGTAGATTTACCTTTTGATAAATATTAAGACAGTAGACAATGTAAATGAAGAACACACCCAAAATATGAACAGTTTGAAAGTGTGGCCTTTCCTGTCAGACTCTATTTTTCTAAGATCAGTGAAAGAGTAAAAGTGTTCCTTTGGTACTGCCATCCACTGAGGAACAATACATGCATCTTCTGATCACTGAATAGATCTTTGTTTAATATACATAATGTGCAGTCAAAAGCAAAAGCATTATTTAAAAATACTATCCTTAGAAATATAGGGTTGGGAGTAGAAGTGATAATCCATACAGATTTTGCTCTGAAGGACTTTGTGGTATATACAGTAGGAGACTTAGAACATATAAAAGCAGTTACTATTTGTATATGGCATAAATTGATGAATGCCATAAGAACAAAACAGATGATAAAGGGACAAGGAATCAACAGAAGAGAAAATATTGATAACATCCAGCCAAACTTTTATTGTATAGACAATAAAAGGTTGTATGCCAGTATAAAGTATAAATGAATTTGGAAATTTGGAATTATTGCAGTGGTTCATGGAAGAATGTTGGAATTCTAACTTGGAAGAGTAGCATGAATTCAGATAAATCAAGAGTCTGTTTGATATATTACAAATATGCTCCCTACAATTTGGTAGTGAATTGAATGGAAAAATGAGAAAGGAGATGATCATCATCAGGCAGGACATGGGGGAATACTAAACAACAACAACTGTGTGTGTGTGTGTGTGTGTGTGTGTGTGTGTGTGTTTGCAGTATTGAGGAAACATAATTGAAATATAGTTTAGAATATTGATTTTGCAAATGTTGGTTATAAGATATGGTGGAATGGCAAGCATCTAATTGAAAAATTCTAAATTTAACTGCTGACCCATACTCCACACTATACACAAAAATAAAGTTAAAATGGATCATAGAATTAAATATGCTATCCAAAAATACAATGCTTTTAGAGAAATGAAGAAATATTCATTTCAAATTTCTTTTCATAAAAACTTAGTGTTTTCTTTAGTATTTTCTGAGCAATTATTTTACTGTGTGTGTGTGTGTGTGCACATAAATTCTTCAGTATACAGTAAATTTCTCGAAGACACAGGTATTTTAATGTCCAAATTTACCAAAATCATCTCCCCCTAGTTTTCTCCCCTAAGCTATAGACATCTGGTGTATGTTTCAAATGTGATTTTTTGCCTCAGGAGCCTGCAGATTTTTAGTTTGCCCTACAACTTTTTCCAGCAGTGGCCACTGCTTCTCTGCCCAGTGAGTTCCATGATAAGACAATCAGGGATAGTCATCCTGTGTCAGTCCTCCAGACAGGTTTGAATAAATATCATAATTTCCAAGAAGGTGTGCTCTACTCTCTGCAGAACCCACAAACAGGGTCCCATACAGAAAGTACAGGGTGCCAGCTTCAAGACCAACACAGTGCCAGGGAGGGAAGGAGGCAAGAGAAAGACTCAAAACTTTTCTACCAATTTTTTGGATGTCTTTTTCTTTGCTTATTGTTTGCTCTGTTGCCTATTTCCAGTGATCTGACAAATTGTTTCTGGCAGTTTTTGCTTATTTTTCAATGTTTCTGTGCAGGAATGGGATTTGTAGCTGCCTAATCTACTATTTTTTCCCTAAGTTATGATTTTTTTTTTTGCGGGGGGGGAGTTTTCTTTAAACTTCATTAAAGTGTCATGTAAAGTGTAGGAGTGAGAACACCACCTGTGGAAATAGGTAACCTACCATTTAATACCTGATTCATCATCCAGTAAAATCAGTAACCTCTACAAAGACAAGTATGTCTAGACTAATATAATATCTTCTCAGTCCTCAAGGAGGACCACCAGTGTATATTAGGGTGAGGGTAGGTAGGTCAGGGTGGTGTGGAGCTTTGGATTATGTACCTACGTTTATTTGTACATTTATAAATGTGGGACAGTAACAACCATTTTGGTTACATAACAGCTAAAGTTTTCAAGGTTCATTAATAGAGAATTATTGATTGAGAACTGAAGTGCTAAATGTGATGTATTTATGTGATTAAGAATCACTAGATTTATAACATTAAAATTTTTAAGTGTATAAAAACTGAAGAGGTTTATCAAATTATTCCTTATATTAAAATATCAAGATTTAAACTTTTCACAGTAGTATCTTATTTTGTGTTTCACCTTCACCATGAGGTATTTGTCTGTATATATGTATTTTTTTGTATACATCCTTTAGTGTACGAAGTCACAGTGTAATGTTTTAACTTGTTAAAGGCCATTAGTAACTTTGTAAGTTTTTAGTTTGTTTTGGTTTCACAGGACACATGGATTATTGCAATTTCAGTAAATTCATTTGCAGTTAAGTAATTCATTTCATAAAGACTTTTGTCAAAAACTTTAAACATGTGGTCTGTCATGTTCCTGGTTATAGAGGCAGAAAAAAAGTTCTTTACCAACTAATTGAATTACAAAATTCAACTCAGCCATAATCACATAGGTGATTATAATTGCAGAAACTTAAATGTAATTACATTGAAATTATTTCTTTTTAAATCAGAACCCATAGTGATTGACAGTAAGAATTCATTTTATCTGTGAGAAGTAAATTACAAGATCTTTTAATGTAACTCAAGTGTATCTTTCTCTTACTCAAGGATAATTTTGTCTCTATATCTTAAATATCCCAAAGGACAAAGATGTTCTCAACATGACTCTACCAGTTTGTGAATAAACTCCAGTCTAGAATCTGCATCTCCTTAAGACTCTGCTTTCATGTTTTTAAAATAAAGTTAAACAATTTCCTATCTCCCTTCAACTCTCATGCTTTGGAAAGTTCTAAATTTCGGTTTATTTTATACACTTTCACTGACATTTATCTATGTGTGCATGTATAGATCTGAACATCTATTTATTCATTAAAAATAAAAATTTGGAGTGTTTACTATGTACCAAGTAATGTAGTACTTTTGAGGATGCAAGTTTTAACAGTAGAGATGAGTTCTCTCCTTCATGAAAGGTCTTTCCAAAAGAAAACTCATCATCAGATTGAATTTGTGACTTTTATTTTTCACCTTCTATATACAAAGTCAGACTAACTAAGTTACCTGTGACCTCCCAGGTCAAATAAACTTAAATTTTTTCAGTGTTCATCCCTCTCTGTTGCTACCTGGATCTCTGACTCAACCTGTGCATGACTGGAATAGCATCATCCCACGTGTTCCAGGCTTGTGTAGTATCTTGGATACTCCTATTTACCTGTTCCTAATTCCCTATTTTCTTGTTTCAGATATGTTGAAATCTCTATCATCTCTACTTCTTTATGCCATTTATTTTCTGATTCCATAATACTTATTCCATCATTTCTGTCCTTGTCAACCTTGTGCTAAGGAATCATGATCTCTGACTAAAATCCTTATTAAATTTTCATCTTGTTGGCTCATACCAGCTGCAAAGTCAAACAATGTTGTGCAAGAGGATTCAGTCTTACCAAACTAATACTTAATCTCAACCTTTCATGCAATAATATAGCTCAGTGTGAAACTGCCTGTTCCATCATTCACATCTACAAGCTATTAAAAATGAGGTCATCTTCAACATTAACAACATGGGAGTTATTTATATTGGTTATATTAAATAGGCAAGTAAGCTTCCCATTCCTTACATGATTAAAAAAATGTCAAGTTCAAAAGCACTAGAATGGGTTTTCACTGACTTTAAGCTACTTTGACAGTGATCTTGCTTTGCATTTAATGGCTATGCTTTTGGAATTTGGAATGACAGGAGCTTGTATATGAATCACAAAATGAGTGACTTTAATCTGCTAATTTATAACCCTGAGGCTCAGATTCTTCATCTGTAAAACAAAGGCAATATTACTTGTCTCATAAAATTGTTTTGTGGATTAAAAGTTTATAACAGGGGATTTCAAAAAGTGTAGTCCTTACTCAGCATCACAAGCATTACGTAGAAACTTGTTAGAAAAGTACAATTTCACACTAAACCCCAAACCTACTGAATCAGTGTGCTGGTCAGTAGGGTGAAGGTAAGCAAGCTGCGTTGAACAAATGGTCAAGTTGATTCTTACTCATTCTAATAGTAGAGAGTCTTAAGTACACAGAGCCTTTAGCACAGAGCAGAGCTAAGGGTACATCATCTTATTGTCCTCATTATCTCCAGTGGGTTGACATTTCATTCTTTCCCTTTTTGCCTCCAGAACCTAGAAGAATGGTTGTGGTAATGATGATGATTACTTGGGAGAAGTGCCAGGATTCTCCCATTCCCTGAATGCCTAAGACATCAAAAGTGATAGAAAGCCCCAGAGAATTTTTCTGAAATCAACCTTATAATGAATATTTTAAAAGCTCATATATGACCCAATTGATTGGTTAAATTAATAAATTTTTCTCAGGTATTATCTTACCATAAAATAAAGTTTGGATCAATTGGAAATAGCTTAATTCCAAAATAATATATGTTTTTCTTACTTTTTATTTCTACTTGGAAATACCACTTTTTTATAAAACATGAAAAATTGCATGGAGGAAATAATAAAAGGGTATTTACTTAAAATAAGGATCATTTTTATTTTAAATTTGTAGTATTTATGTCAAATATATACTCTAAACAATATTTGTTGTTGTTGTTTACCTTTGTTTTTTATTATTTTTATGTAGTGCTGAGAATTGAACCCAGTGCTTTACATTTGCTTAGGCAAGCACTCTACCAGTGAGCCACAATCCTAGCCCTCTAAACAACATTTTAGTTGAATAGTTATCTTTTGCTTTTTTAGATATCTTATATTCAGAAGAATGATTAAGAAATAACGTATTGGGCTGGGGATGTGGCTCAAGCCGTAGTGCGCTCGCCCGGCATGCGTGCGGCCGGGTCCGCCGACAACTAAAAAATAAAATATTAAAAATTCACTCTCTCTCTCTTTCTTAAAAAAAAGAAAAAGAAATAACCTATCCATCATATTTTAACTTAAATGTAAAATTTATAGATTTAAAATTTTATTTTAACATATATAAGTTTCAGAAAGAGCCAATCAGTTTCCTGGGACTATGTTTTTATACATACATGTAAGCAAGTTAAAATAGATATTTTTTAATGGTATACAGATTAAATAGTTTCACTATTATATCTGATAAGGTACTATACACTTTTATTTTAGAGAGACAATACAATATTTGGTAACTTGAAGCAACAAACCTAAAATCTCTCTATTTTCATTAAAAATTTTGTGAATTTGGAAGATGAAACTATTTTCTCTGTAGAAATTAATTTAAAAACGGGCAAGAGTATGTTGTATAAATGTAATATATAAAGATATAGTAAAAATAGTCCAGAGAAGCATCACATTTCAAACAGTCTAGAGAATTCTGGTTGCCTACCAGCTCAAATTGAGTCCTCTTGAGTCTTGAAGCCCCTAAATTGTTAATGGAATCCCAGAGCACTAATAGAAGCATATGTTTCTGAACAAGGAGGGTCAGTTCCTTATCAATCAATTAGATAAATTATGGCTGAATGGGATATTTTTTCTGACTCCTGTACTTTGAGGACAATAGAGAAAGCAAGAAAGTCCAACCAGAGTGGTTTATGATCCAAGCACCATGCAACAGCTAGAATTTGGAAGAAACTGAAAAGATTCAGTTCAGAGGGACAATCCTTGGCAGTGTATTTGGACATTTATAGTGTTGTCAAATACTAGAAGATATTTCATCTATGTAAAACAATCAGAAACAGGCTAATGAGAAGTTGTAGGAAAACACTATGTGACTTGGAATTAGATCTCAAGTCTCAGTTTGCACTGCTGTAAGCAACATGCTGAGTGTTTCACACTTGTGATCTCAAGGTTCCAGCAATCTTAAAAGCTCAATATTTTGTTTTGGTGTCACATATTGTTTGGCTCCCCTTACAGAACAGAAAGTATTGCTGAGACAGAGTAGGTACAGCATTGAAGTGTAAGAGGTGCATCTATATTTCCTAGCACATATTGATTTTGTTTGTTTTTTGTACTGCCTCCCCGTGGAATTTTTTTCTTCTCAAAGAATTCACCTTCAGCAAGGTCCTCATAGGCACCTTTGCTATCGCCTTCACATTGTCAAGGGAAGTAGTTATGGAAAAGCATAAAGATCTTTGAATGTACTTTTGAAAGCATCGACTGTCTCAGATTCATATGCAGAAGATGAAAACTTCAAGGACTTCTGTCCATGTTAACTTATAAACCAGCATTTTTCACTCCAAGCTCTTTTTTTTTTCTATCTCAGTTGCCCTAAAACTGCCAAAATTAAGGGCTCTCTCAAAAGAGCACCCGTCTCTAATTTCATCCACCTGTACCTCAGCCCATGCACCAAAAGGAAAATGGAGAATGTACACTCCCTCTAGCTTCAGCTTTTGGTTTATGCCTTTGCAGAAGGTCATAAAAGTCTTCCCCTCTACTCTCATTTTTGGCTCTTTCTTATTCTAATTGGCTTCTGTGACCCCTAATAGCTTATCTTTCTCTACAGCTCAGCTGATCTTCTAATATATTCTTTAAATTTTTTAAATCTCTAAAAATTGTTTTAATCTCTGGGAATCAATCTGCATTAGATGTTCATAACTATGTGCTTACTTTAGTTCACACAGGTCTTCCTACTTTCTCTACACCACACGTTGGAAATATCACCTTTCCTCTTCAAACATGTTCATCCTCAATAAATCACTATTCAGTAAAAAGGCAACTTGATTTATGAGACCAAAAATCTGGATTCATTATATTTTTTCTCTAATTCTTAATAAATTTCATCTATGTAATAAGACCCACACCCTTTTCCTTCTATTTCATGATCTAAGTATGTTTTAGTTCTTTTTAATTCCTCAATGACCTTCTAACTAAATAGCTTGCCTCCAAACTGCTCCCTCAAATGTATCCCACATATGTTTTCCAAGCACATATTTTTTGCCAAGTCTATTCTGTCTTTAATTCCCAACTTGATCATCTAAGATGGATTTTGTTGTTATTGGTTTAACTTATTTGTTGTTTCCTCTCACTCCCCTGACTCTGTCAATCATAGTTCTTGTTTTACTATCTTATAAATATTGTTTTATATTTCTCTTTGTTATCACATGGAGTTTTTGACATAGAGTAGATACATCAAATATTTGAAGATTTAAGAAAAGAAATTAGAAAAGAAGAAAACAACTGATATTTATGCAGTGCTTTATATCTTACAAAGGATTTTTACTTTGAAAAATATACCTTTATTGGTTTTTGTTTGTTTGGTTTTGGTATCAGGGATTAAACCCCAAGGCACGTTACTTCTGAGCCACATCCTCAGACCTTTATAAATTTTTTATGTAGAGACAGCATCTTGCTGTGTTGCTTAGTGCCTTGCTAAGTTGCTGAGGCTGGATATGTACTGGGCTCCCTTTTTTTTTTCTTTTTCTTTCTTTCTTTCTTTCTTTATTTATTTCTATCTTTCTTTCTTTCTTTCTTTCTTTATTTCTATCTTTCTTTCTTTCTTTCTCTTTTTGAGATAAGGTCTCACTAAATTGCTGGGTCTGTCTTTGAATTTTAGTTTCATGAAGGTGATGGACATAGGTGATGGACATGGGTGATGGACATTTAAAGATTAACTTAATTTTGGCTGATAAGACGTTCCAACCAGAGATAAGAGCATAAACAAAGGCCTTGAGTTTGTAAAGCTAAAAGAATATCTAGAAAATAGAAAAATAAAATTTGAATTTGGTAGTGGTATATATGAGGAAGTCTTGAGAGTCAATGGTGGGAAAGTAAGGTGATGGTATGAAGTGTTGTTAATATCAAATGCAGAAATCAATAATTAGTTTAGGAAACAATAGTACCATTGAATTTATTTATTTTCTTCAAGAAGTTTTCCACTTATGGCCTTTTTAAAGTGTCACATTCACAAGATCATTTAAAAGTCCCTTTCTTAGGCTACTTGGGCTGCAACCAACAAGGCCATAGTGGTGGAGCTATACAAGTCCTTTGGGGTAGCTTATAAATGAACAGGTAAGATTCATGAGCATTCTAAGCCATTTTCTCCAAACACCAAACACAGAACTACAGGACTTGTTTTCCCAGCTAGATTTTGGTCTTGTTTTAATCCCATCTCTTCTTTCTATGGCCCTATTTTTGTTAATGGTAATGTTTACTCTGTATCATCATATATTGGATACTTGTAAATTGCTTTTAATTTTGCAGAAGCTCACATCCAAATGTGAGATTGCTTTGAGCCCCAGAGAAGAGTTTGGACTTGAACTTTGAGCAATCTCAGAACTGTTAAGACTTTGGGGACTCATGGAAATAAAATATATTTTGCATTGCCAGATGTTGTGAACTTTTAGGAGCTGGGGTGGAATGTTATGATTTGTATGTGAGGTGTCTCCCAATAGCAATGCAGGAAGGTTCAGAGAAGAATGATTGGGTTATGAAAGCCTTAACCCAGTCAATAAATTAATCACCTGATGGAATTAACTGAGTGGTAATTGAAGGCAAATAGGATATGGCTGGAGGAGGCAGGGCATTAGGGATGTTGCTTTTGGGTATATATTTGTATTTGGCAAGTGGAGTCTCTCTCTCTGCTTCCTCATCATCATGTGAGCTGCGGCCCTCTGCCACATTATTCCTCCATGATGTTCAGCCTCACCCTGTGTCCAGACGAATGGATTCTGCTGTCTATACATTGAGATCTCTGAAACTGTGAGCCCCCAAATAAACTTTTATTCCAATAAAATAAAATAAAATATCCCTTTCTTCATTACAGAATGTGATGTATCATACATCATACTAATTTTATCTGAGAAGAGTTAATACTACTATGAAAATGCATACATTCAGTGGGTCATTTTATAGCAATTTGAAAAGGAAAAAGTATCTTTTTTTTATCTTTGTATTTTCTCCCAACAATTTGCTCATTGCTTTTCCAATGGAAAATAATACAAATGTTTACCAATTAAATGTATTCTGTGACTTCATGGTTATCAAACTTTAGCATTCAGTGAAACTCATTTAATTCAGAACTAAAGTTAAATTTGTTATACTGTTTCCCAGAGCTCTCTATGAACTTGCAGACTTTTGAAAAATAGATGTTCTTACTCCCTAGAAAACGCCACTTTGTACTAGATTTTATCGGATATTTGCTATTCCACACATTTTAAATATGCTGTATGTTTATAACTATACTAATCCAGACTATTCCATAATTTGTATAGAATGCAAAAGCTTTTACTCAGATTATTGTTTCATGTACTGTATCCTACATGGTGTAATCTTTATAGGCAATTGTTACACTTTCTCCATTTGAATGAAATTGTTTAGTTTAGCTGTTAGTAGGCTGGAAAGATGGAAATTTGGTGCCTCAATACTATAAATGAGAGAGGGAAATTCTTTTTATAGTTAATATAGATTTTACTGTAATTACAAACTTTCTGTTTTCTTAAATGTATTGTGTACAGGATGATATAAAAGGAGAGAGTCTTATATACATGAAAAGATCACTAAATGACAAGATCAATTTTAACTCCTTTAGAATGTAAGATTAAATCCATACCTAATATTCAAAATATTTATGTAATGGAGAATGTTATTATTGTCCCAATATTAAGCATTATTGCTTGTTTTATGACCATTATCAATATTATCAACTAATCAATGGGAAAATCAAATCAGTTAAAACTTTCTGAGTAACATTTATTGTAAAGTACCTTTCAGGCAAATCAATCATGACCTAAATGTAGACTAATAAAGGAGGGACACAGCTTCTTTTTTCTTTCTCTCTCTCTTTTTTTTTAGTTTACAATTTTTATAAATGAAAAGCTAAGATTCATGAGCATTCTAAGATCATGAAAGACACATTTGTGTTTACATTCTATTTTCTTTATTATTATTTGTATCGCTTCAAGTCACAATGTCAAAAATTGAGATAGCTCACCTTATTTTGTAGACCATAAAATATAGTAAAGACAGAGAAACTCATTTACTTTGTATCCATGATGCTGCCAGCCCTGCAGATCAATGTAGACTATTGCCCACATTGCACTCCCAAAGGATTAGCATAATAGGTGATTTGGTACTGGAGGAAACATGAAGATAATATTTGATGTCTCTTACACTCAAGGTGCAGGTTAGTTGATGTAACTTGTATGTTGTTTGCTTTAGAGTAGACCTTCTGGTTCAATATGTTTATTCTATAGATGTGACAGTTCTGTCCCAACTTGGAAAAAAGAGGTGTATGTGAAGGGAACTTGAGGGATGACATGCCATACATTGGGCCTGGTCTAGAATCAAAGTCTTCTAATCCCTATATCTGCATTCCTTCTATATCTCACTGTGTCTCAGGACAGTTTCCAGGAAGTCTGGAAGCCCACAGTCTCAATTCAGTCTTGCCTGTATGTAAAATTCACACATACACACACACACACACACACACACATACACACACAACACATACACACAATTTCTTGGCTCATTTTTTTAAATAGCTCAAGAAAAAACACAATCTGAAGTGTCAGGTATCATAAAATATTATTTCACACAAAAGGAAAAAATCTAAATGAGCTGGAGTGTGTGGGCTAACCAGCTGGTTCCCTCTCAGAGACAAATTTCAATATCTTTGCCTAGTTGAGAAAGAGGTATCCTTGTGTAGAATATTTTCTATTCACCAAGTATTTATTTTAAATTCCAAACTTTTTTAAAGTTTTTTAAAAAGTATGAAATGCAAAAAGAACTCCCTATAGCAATTTGTTTACCTGTGGTGTTTAGATCCTAGGAGGTAAAATATGGTATGAACAGTGACAAGGACCTGAGGACTTCTACACCATGTTTAACTCATTGCCAATATCAACTTCCAAGTATTGTTTTCAGTCAGCTGGGCATTTTAGACCTACCAAGGTTGTCCTTGATTCTGACAACAGATTCCTTCCAATATGCATAGACATTCTCAAAATACTTGTAGAGAATAGAAATGTAATTGTATTATAAAATTTCTCCTATTGTGCATAGATCTATTTAAAATTTGTCAGATTTACTCTGCTTCCAAATTTAGGGTTCATAAATTTTACAAGTCATTGTATGTAAAAATGGTAATGTATTTACAATTATGATATAATTTACTATCTAAAGATGCACTCCCCTTTATAAAGGTCATTCTGTATATGTTTATTCCACTTATATAAAATTAACTTTAGATAATAATGATGTATTATTAAACTGTTTTCAGTGAAAATACGTTAAGGTACACCTTCTGTGTTCTCAGAAAATACATCTTAATATGCATCTTAAAAGTTAAAAATTTCTTATGTGGAAGATACTAAAAGTTAAGCAAACTTCTTACAATCTAAGAATTGGAAGTGTATAGCAAAGCACTCTGGATAAACATTCTTAAAATAACTTACCTTTTAAGCCTCCTTATATACTTTAGTTTCTTTTTCAGAATTTACTACTCCTTCCCCATTACTCATAGGAATGTTCAACTCTATTTCTTTTTGCTCTTTGTTGTCTTATGAAAGCCCCTATGCCAGATAAAATTTTATATTAAGTAAATTTGTATGTTTTTCACCTGTTGATCTGTCTAAGCCAACCTAATTCTCAGGCACAGGTTGTTGCAAGGGGGACCCTAACGGGCAGAGGTAAAATTGTATTTCCATATACATGTTCATACATACATGTGTATATTACAAATATTATTCTTTCTTTCTATTCTGATAAATAATTGTCTCTTGAAAAGAGTAATTTTTATATAGCATAGTGTTTACATATAATTTAAGAAAAACATTGGGATTTGTCTTTATTCACTAACAAACTTTGCCATCTTCCCTTCTCAAACTGGTCTTGAAATATGGTTGCATTTTGTCTTTCAATCAGATAATTAGTAGTTGGGCAATATTGACTCTCAGACTCTCTCTCAGAAATCAACAGTAGAAATCTTAAAATTATAAAAATTAGTCTAATTGCTCATAATCACTTTTAATGATTTCTTTTGGCAAACTCATGATCTGGAGAACTAAGGTTACTAGAGACAAACTGTCAATAGGTGAATTGCTGCCTTTAAAAAAATAATCTTCCAGAACATGAACAGCAAAGTTGACAAAATGTCAGAGAAGGAGTTCTGATCTGTGAATTAAAGAATGATCTAAATGAGCAAATACAGGCAAAAATTGATCACTCCAAAAGAGAGATAAGAGAACAAATATAGCTAGCAAAAGATTACTTCAAAAGAGAAAATAGTGACTCTGAAAAAAAAAAAACAGTCAGAAATCCTTGAAATGAAGGATATAATACATCAAATAAAAACCTCTATACAAAGCATCCCATAGGACTAGATCACTTGGAAGAAAGGACATCAGATAATGAAGACAAAGTATAAAATCTGTAAAATAAAGTTGGTCACCCAGTGAAGATGGTATGAAACCATGAACAGAACATACAAGAATTATGGGACAGCATCAGAAGACCATATTGTTGATAGAGGAAGGCATAAAGTTTCAAACCAAAGGAATGGACAATCTCTTCAATGAGATAATATCAGAAAATTTCCCAAGCATGAAGAACAAATTGGAAAACCAAATACAAGAGGCTTACAGGACACTAAATATACAAAGTTACAACAGATCTACACCAAGGCACATTATAATGAAGATGCTTAGCATACAGAATGAAGATAGAATCTTAAAAGCTGCAAGAGAGAGAAATCAGATCACATATAGGGGTTTACCTGCTGAGAGCCACAGCCGAGTCTGTATGGCCCCTGGCATTTTGCCAACAGTATTGATTGACAGGCAAGGCGTTAATATCCACCTCTGCCGCTACTTTTGAGTTCTAGCGCTATTTTTGAGTTCTCGCGCTATTTTTAGTTCTCACGGGGATTTCCCGGGAGAGATATTTCCAGCTGGGGGTTCCTGCAAGAGCCTCGGGGCTTTTCGGGAGGATTCCCCAGGAGCATGTGTGAGGTTTTTTCTTGCAGTAGAAAAAATAAAATTTGTTCCTGCTTCAGTGGCTCGTGATTTGTGCCCAGCCAGACTGCGGCATTTGGCGGCCCGCACGGGGAACATCTGAAGCTTCAGGGTAAGTGAAATTGCTTACCCCTAAGGGAAGGCAAGAGAATGGGTGACCATTTTAAAAAACAATATGTTCTTGCTTTGATTTGTTTTGGTTTTGTTTCAAGCTGCCTATCCCTAGAATTTTCTCAGGCAGACTGGGAAAAATGGTTGACTCAAGGTTTGAAGTTGTTTGCCCCTGAGGAAGAGATAGAAATAGACCACAAATGCACATGTCCAGAAAATAGGAAAATTGATACAACGATTTTTTGTTCCATTTTTGTTTCATTCTGTTTCGGTTTTGTTTTGTGTTACCTTTTTGGGTTGTGTTATCTTTGTAACAGATTAGAAATTAGTAAAAAACAAACTGAAAGAATGTTAAATAAATTGTTAGAGGTTCAAACCATGGAGAAAGACAATTTAGATCAAGCAAAAGAGAAGGTCTCTCAAGCTAGTCAGACAGAGGAAGAAAATTTAAAGGAAGAAAGCTTAGAGGAGAAATAGCTATCAGGGGGGAAGCAACAACAGGAGGCTGCTACTAACACCGATCTATCACCAGAGGGCGTAATTCAGCCAACAGCTCCACCTATGGAGATAGCTGAGTGGCCCTCAACCCCCTCAACCCCCGTAGTTGATAGATGGGATCCTGAGACAGGACCTCAAAGATTAGCATGCCCTGTACTTGAGCAGGCAGGAGGGCAGCGAATTCACCGTGCATTAGAGTTCAAAACAGTGAAGCAATTAAAGGAGGCTGTAACAACCTATGGTCCTCATGCACCCTTCACTGTAAGCATGGTGGAATCCATTACTAACTTGGACATGACTCCAGCAGATTGGGCTAGCATGTGTAGATCTGTGCTAAATGGAGGACAATATTTGTTATGGAAGGTTGCCAATGAGTAATTTTGCAGGGAGACAGCTAGACGAAATGCAGCAGCTGGTTACCCTCAAAGAAATCTAGAGATGCTGCTAGGAAAAGGAGCTTATGAGGGTCAGCGGCAACAAATTGAATATGATCCTGCTGTATATGCACAGATTGCTGCAGACGCAGTTAGGGCATGTAAGACTTTACAAGGACATGAAGATTTACAAGGTCAGCTATCTAAGGTAATACAGAGACCTAATGAACCTTACCCTGACTTTGTAGATAGGCTTATTCAAACGGCCACCAAAATTTTGGAGGATACAGAACAAGCAATGCCATTTATAAAACAACTGGCTTATGACCAAGCAAATCGTTGCTGCAGAGAGGTCATTAGACCATGGAGACATGAAGATTTAAACACCTATATTAAATTATGTAGAGACATTAATGAACAAGGACAAGTCTTGGCAGCAGTACAACAGGCTTTAGATGCCAGGCCAAAAACATGCTACAATTGTGAACAAACAGGACATTTTAAAAGGAGTTTCCCCATAGGAGGAAGGTTTAACAAGGTTAGGTATCAAAGGAATAGAACACCGGATATTTGCCCACTATGCCGCAGAGGGAGACACTGGGCTAATGAATGCCGTTCTCAAACCACCATAGAGGGTACTCCATTATCAAAAAATGGACAAGGACCAGGTGGTTACCCACGATATCGTGGAGAAAGGCATCAGGCTCCATTGCCAAAAAACGGACAGGGGGGCCCAATGCTCCGGGGCCCACGACCACAAATGTATGGGGCACTGGAGGAACCCAGAAAAACCATGGAGGAACCCAGCAACCCCATCAGGGTAGTACCCAGGACACATTATCCATCAGATCTCTCATCAGACGAACCAGAGGGAGCGCAGGGTTGGACATCTGCGCCTCCGCCAGAGCAGTACTAACTCCAGAGATGGGAGTTCAAATCATTCCCACAGGAGTAAAAGGACCTCTTCCCCAAGGAACAGTAGGCTTATTGTTAGGACGCAGTTCTTCTACGCTAAAAGGACTTATGATAAGTCCCGGGGTAATTGATCCCGATTATGAAGGTGAAATAAAAATTATAGCTAGTTCTCCAAAGGGTATATCAGTAATTTCACCAGGAGATACAATAGCACAGTTATTAATAATATCCAGCCTACATGATAAATTTTCCAGTAGTACTATGGAAAGAGGTTCCAGGGGTTTAGGCTCCACAGATGTAGATTGGGCTATGCTGTCTTTGAATTTAGATTCTCGCCCCATGCTAAAACTAAATATTCAAGGACATGAATTTAATGGGCTACTGGATACAGGTGCAGACCTTAGCATCATATCTCGTCAAGAATGGCCAAAACATTGGCCATTACAACAAGCCACTCAAACGCTTCGAGGCCTAGGAGTGGCAACTAATCCCCATAGAAGTGCAATGGTCTTAGATTGGAAGGATCCTGAAGGATGTGAAGGAACTATACAGCCATATGTATTGGATCATCTTCCAGTAAATTTATGGGGATGAGATGTCTTAGATCAATTAGGTTTGACATTAACAAATAATATCAATCAAAATGCACCCACTATTATGGCTAGACAAGGTTTTAGGAAAGGAAAAAGATTAGAAAAACAAGAACAAGGTATAGCAGCACCAATACAAATAGATCAAAGAATAAATAGACATGGACTGGGTTTTCAGAAGGGGTCACTGAGGCAATAAAAATCACTTGGAAATCAGATAGACCAGTATGGGTTTCTCAGTGGCCCCTGACTAAAGAAAAGATACAAGCAGCCCATGACCTGGTCAAACAACAATTAGCAGAGGGACATATACAACCTTCTGTATCTCCCTATAATACTCCCATTTTTGTAATTAAAAAGAAATCTGGTAAATGGAGATTATTACAAGATTTAAGAGCCATTAATAATGAGATGGTTATTATGGGACCTGCTCAATCAGGGATTCCTCAATTGTCTGCTTTACCAAAAACCTGGTATGTTTTAGCTATAGATATTAAAGATTGTTTCTTTTCAATTCCAATTCATCCTGAGGATAGTCCACATTTTGCATTTACTATCCCTGCACTGAATCATGAAGGTCCTGATCAGAGATATGAATGGAAAGTGCTCCCTCAAGGGATGGCTAACAGCCCAACTATGTGTCAAATTTATGTTAATAAAGCAATCCAGCCACTTAGAAATCAAAATCCTGAATTACAAATATTTCACTATATGGATGATGTATTGTTAGCACACAAAGATAAAAACACATTGTTGGAATGTTATGCCACACTTACAAGTTTGTTAAAAAATTATAATCTAGAGATAGCAATAGATAAAGTACAATTAAATTTTCCAATTAATTATTTAGGAGTTCTATTATCCTCAACCATGGTCCGTCCACCTAAAATTCAAATACGAGTAGATCAACTCAAATCACTTAATGACTTTCAAAAGTTGTTGGGAGATATAAATTGGATAAGGCCTTATCTAGGCATACCAACAGGAGAGTTGGGACCTTTATTTGATATCCTAAAAGGTCCATCAGATCCAAATTCACCCCGCATATTAACTCCTGAAGCAAGAAAGGCATTAAAAATTATTGAAACATATATGGAAAATATGCATTTGGATAGAATTGATATAAGTTTGCCTTTATTATTTATTGTAATACCAACAAAAAATATTCCTACAGGAGTATTTTGGCAAGATGGTCCGTTATTGTGGATACATTTATCTTATTCTCCTAACACTATTCTTACTAGGTATCCTGAGGCTGTAGGACAATTAATACTCAAAGGAATAAAAGCAGCAAAGGGAGTGTTTGGAATTTCTCCCAATAAAATTATTACTCCATATACTATGGATCAAATTGATGAGTTAGCTAATGAGTTAAATACTTGGGCAATAATCATGTGTAAATCTAATGTTTCATTTGATAATCACTTACCATCTAATCCTTTGTTGTCTTTTTGGTCTAAGCATCCTGTAGTTTTTCCAAAAATGACAAGAAAAACCCCTATCATGAATGCTCCAAATATATTCACTGATGGGTCAAATAATGGTACAGCAGCAGTAGTTACCCCTGATCAAACTTTTACGTTTTTAGTACCCAAACAATCAGCTCAAAAGGTAGAGCTTAATGCAGTTTTACAAGCTTTTGTGATGTTTAAAGATTCTGTATTTAATTTATTTTCTGATAGTCAGTATATAGTTAATGCTATAATATCCCTTGAAGATGCTGGTAGGATTTCCCCTTCCTCTACTGTTTTCTCTTTGTTTTCCACTATACAAAGTCTAATCTGGGATAGAAAAGATCCATTCTTTATAGGACATATCAGGGCACATACAGGATTGCCTGGAGCCCTTAGTTTGGGCAATGATTTAGCAGATAAAACTACACATGATATACATATTTTTTCTACTGTAGAAGAAGCTACAAATTTTCATAAAAGGTTTCATGTTAATGCTAATACTTTACAAAAGCGTTTTAAAATAACTAAGGAACAAGCCAGGCATATAATAAAACAATGTCAAAATTGTGTGACCTTTTTACCACAAGTTAATCTTGGAGTCAATCCTAGAGGACTGATACCTAACCATATTTGGCAGATGGACGTCACACACTTGCCAAAATTTGGAAAATTAAAATATTTACATGTTACAGTTGATACTTCTTCCGGATTTTTGATGGGCTCCCTTCATGCCGGAGAAAAAACTAAAGATGTTATAGCTCATTGCTTACAAAATTTTGCCACTGTGGGTGTTCCTAAACAGTTAAAAACTGATAATGGTCCTGGTTACACTTCTAACTCTTTTAAACAATTTTGCTCATCTTTTGGTATTACTCATATAACAGGAATCCCATACAATCTACAGGGACAAGGCATAGTTGAAAGAGCTCATCAAACTATTAAAACATACTTATTAAAGCAAAGAGAGGGAATTGGAAAGGGGTATATATCCCCCAAAGATAAACTTAAAATAACCCTTTTTACTCTAAACTTTCTAAATTTGGATTCATCAGGACTTAGTGCTGCGGAAAGACATATGTATCCGAAAAATGTACATAAGCCTAAGGTACTTTGGAAAGATATTCTAACAGGACAATGGAAAGGTCCCGACCCAGTTATTGTCTGGAGTCGGGGTTCCGTTTGTGTGTTCCCACAGGGAGAACAGCAGCCAATTTGGATTCCAGAGACGTTAACCAAAACAATTTCTACAGAAAAAGATGATTTGACTGAAATCCATAACAGCTGATATCCAGAGCTCCAGCTTGGCTATTCTTACATCTGTGACAGTGATTAACCACGGTGCCTTTTTTCAATATCTATTTTATTATTGCATTTTTCCCACATCATAAAGTTCTATTTTATTTTTTGAGCTCATACAAACCTAGGTTAATGTTTTTCTGATCAGTTTTGTTTTTTGACTGTGTTTTATTTTTTGACTGTGGAGTTTTTAAACATTGCAATGGAGATTTTACCTAGGTAAAGCTACAAGGCCTTTATTATTGTCTTATATGTTGTATGTTATGTGCACACACTTCTGTTTTGTGTTGTATGTCTGTATGTGTGTATGTCCATATATCTTATATGAGGAGCGCTCATGAATAAATGGATCCGAATTTGTTTTTTTATTCACGTGATTTTAATGGTTTAATTTAGATTGGGTAAACAGCTGTTGAAAATTATTTTAATATGTGAACAAATAAGGAGGTTAACAGATCTGTTTGTTTGCTTTCACCTTTCCTTCTCATTATATTTAATAATTCTGTTCAGGATAATGTAAATTGTTCAAAAAATTGTTTTCTTAATGCCTGTTGGAATGTTACATAATTTTTTTCCTAGCATCATTGCCAGAATTCCTATCTTCATCCCAGTGCCAGTGAAGACAAAGATAAAACCAAACTACAGCTTCTTCGGTAGCTATCACAACAAACTGTATAAACTGATGCATCAGTGAATAATAACTCAACAAGTAATGCTCAATCAAGGAGTAGATTTACTTTGGGAGGAAATGGACATATTGACAGATTCCTCTACTTTGAACTGCTTGCAGAACTTGCCTGGACTATGTATCACTTGTATGCATTGTGAACTATCTGTTGGTGCAGCGAATTGTGGTAATGTTGGCATCTTTGCTGATGGTGTCACCGGTGGTACAATTTTTCAAAGGAGCCCTCAATTGGCTTGGTGTCATGGCATTTTTCATCCTCCTCCCTTCTACTAGTGATGGTCTAAAATTTGGGGGCCAACAGAGGTGAGGCAAAGAACCTCACCCCCCCATTGGCACCAAGGACAAATTTGGGGGCCAACAGAGGTGAGGCAAAGAACCTCACCCCCCCACTGGTGCAAAGGCCTATCCAGAAGTATGGCTGTATGCTGGACCGGTAGTCAGTGACGGGTATGATCCGATTGCAGTGGTACCAACCTAAGACAGGAGGCTGACGCCTAGAGGTCAGTTCATCCGATGACGGGTAAGGACCATATGTTGAATTGGACTACCTAACAGGCACGGTCCCTAAGCCACATTACTTGTTGTTTAATTAAACAGAAGGGGGGAGATGCTGAGAGCCACAGCCGAGTCTGTATGGCCCCTGGCATTTTGCCAACAGTATTGATTGACAGGCAAGGCGTTAATATCCACCTCTGCCGCTACTTTTGAGTTCTAGCGCTATTTTTGAGTTCTCGCGCTATTTTTAGTTCTCATGGGGATTTCCCGGGAGAGATATTTCCGGCTGGGGGTTCCTGCAGGAGCCTTGTGGCTTTTCGGGAGGATTCCCCAGGAGCGTGTGTGAGGTTTTTTCTTGCAGTAGAAAAAATAAAATTTGTTCCTGCTTCAGTGGCTCGTGATTTGTGCCCAGCCAGACTGCGGCATTTACCAATTTGTATTTCAGCAGATTTTTCAATCCAGACCCTCAAAGACAGGAGATCATGGAACAACATATACCAAGCTCTGAAAGAAAATGATGCCAACAAAGAATCTTATATCCAGCAAAAGTAAACTTTAGATTTGATGATGAAACAAAAACCTTACATGATAAACAAAAGTTAAAAGAATTTACAACTAGAAACCCTGCACTACAGAACACCCTCAGCAAAATATCCCACAAAGAGGAAATGAAAAACAATGATGAAAATCAGCAGAGGGAAGTATAATACTAAAGGAAAATCAGAGGAGAAATCAAGTCAAGTTAAGTACCAAAAATAAACAAAAATGTCTGGGAATACAAATCATGTCTAAATCATAGCCCTGAATGTTAATGGCCTAAACTCACCAATCAAAAGACATAGACTAGCAGAATGGATTAAAAAAAACAAAAAGACCCAACAATATGCTGCCTCCAAGAGACTCATCTCTTAGAAAAAGTCATCTACAGACTGAAGGTGAAGGGTTGGGAAAAATCATACCACTCATATGAACTGCAGAAGCAAGCAGGAGTTTCCACCCTCATATCAAATAAAGTAAACTTCAAGATAAAGTCAATCAAAAGAATAAAGAAGGACACTGCATACTGCTCAAGGGAACCATACACCAACAAGACTTAACAATTAAAAATATATATGCCCCAAACAATGGAGTTTCTATGTTCATCAAACTCTTCTCAAGTTCAAGAGTCAAATAGACCACAAAACAATAATTTGGGATGATTTTTTAAAACCTGTTTTATTACTAGATAGATCTTCCAAATAAAAGCTGAACAAAGAAACTATAGAACTCAATAATACAATTAATAACTTAGATTTAACTGACATATGTAGAATATTTCATTCTTCAATAAGTGAATACACTTTGTTCTCAGCAGCACATGGATCCTTCTCTAAAATAGACCATAGAGACATTACCGTGCATTCTAACAGATCATAATGGAATGAAAGTAGAAATCAATCATAAAATAAGAAATAAAAGCCACTCCAATGCCTGGAGACTAAATAATATGCTACTGAATGAACAATGTGTTGCAGAAGACATCAAGGAGGAGATAGAAAAAATTAGAGGTGAATGAGAACACATATACAACATATTGAAATCTCTGAAACACTATGAAAGGAGTACTAAGAGGAAAGTTCATTGCATGGAGTTCATTCCTGAAAAGAAGAAAAAGTCAACAAATAACTGACTTAACATTACATCTCAAAGCCCTAGAAAAAAAAAAAAAGAACAAACCAACCAAAAGCAGTAGAAGATAAGAAATAGTTAAAATGAGAACTGAAGTCAATAAAACTGAAACAAAAAATAAT
The DNA here is from genome assembly GCF_045843805.1 of Urocitellus parryii. NCBI lineage: Eukaryota > Metazoa > Chordata > Mammalia > Rodentia > Sciuridae > Urocitellus > Urocitellus parryii. The sequence continues at coordinate 140,323,756 of NC_135535.1, read as the reverse complement.
TGAAAAAATTGACAAAACAAAAAGTTGATTCTTTTTTTTCTCTTTAATATTACTTCTTTTTTTATTGATTCTTTAAAAAAATAAATAAAATTGGCAGACCTTTAGCCACACTAAGAAAGAGAAGGAGAGAGAAAACTCAAATTACTAACATACATGATGAAAAAGGAAATATCAAAACAGACCCTATAGAAATATAGAAGATAATTAGAAATTATTTTGAAAATTTGTACTCCAATAAAATAGAAAATATCAAAGGCATCAACAAACTTCTAGAGTCATATAATTTTCCCAGATTGAGTCAGGATGATATACAGCATTTAAACAGATTAATTTCAAGTGACAAAATAGAAGACACCATCAAAAGTCTACCAGCCAAGAAAAGCCCAGTACCAGAAGGATACACAGCCTAGTTCTACAAGACATTTAAAGAAGGACTAATACCAATATTCTTCAATTTATTTCAGAAAATAGAAAAAGAGGGAGCATTTCCAAATATATTCTATGCGGCTAATATCACCCTGATTCCAAAACCAGGCAAAGACACATCAAAGAAAGAAAACTTCAGACCAATATCTCTAATTCACATAGATGCAAAATTCTCATTAAAATTCTTGCAAATCAAATACAAAAACAGAGAAAAATGAGAAAGATTGTGCACCATGATCAACTGGGGTTCAACCCAGGGATGCAAGTTTTGTTCAACATATGGAAATCAATAAATGTAATTCATAACATCAATATATTTAAAAGATAAGAATCATATAATCATCTCAATAGATATAGAAAAAGCATTTGAGCAGACAGAGGTCGGCCCCACATAGCACGAGCACCAAAAAATGTAGAGGCTTTGTTGTGGGTCACCAGACTGGGCTCTGAACACAGCACAAGGTAACCCCAGCACACCCCACCTCACCAAACACCCTACACAGGAAACTGATGGAATCCATCTTGGAAAACCTTACTCACCATTTATCAGTGGGAGTGGCTACCAGCGCAGTTCTGCAGCTGATCAGAGAGATTTTGGAACTATACAAGAGCAATATAAATTTATAGGGGAAAAACATTAACACAACAGTCACTCACAGCTGGAAAGAAACATGAGCAGTATGAAAAGACAAGGAAAAAAAGGACCACAAACAATGCAGGACAGTTCAACATTAGAAGAGGTAACATCTACAGCAGAAGGAATGTCAGATAAAGATTTCAGGATATATATGGTTCAGATGACCTGGAGTCTTAAGAAAGACTTTATACAGAAATGCAGACAATAAAAGATACTTTCATAATGAATTACATAAACAAATCCAAGAAGCAAAAAATCAACTCTACAGGGAGACAGGTTATACAAAAACAAACAAACAAACAAACAAAACAAAACAAACAAACAAACAAACCCAGAAATCCTGTAAATGGAGGAAATGATAAACCAAATTAAGAACTCAAATGAGAGTATCAGCAGCAGAGTAGAACACTGAGAAGATAGAACATTAGACAATGAAGACAAAATATATTAACTCGAAAAGAGTGTAGACAGCACAGCAAGACTGATAAGAAACCATCAGTAGAACATTCAATAAATATGGGATAGCATAAAGAGACCAAATTTGATCATGCATTGGCACTTTGGTTTTCAGCTATACCCCAACAGCCAGCACAGTTTTGGGCACATTATAGGCACAAAAACAATACATTATTGTATTATTTCTGTCTTTTGTGGATTGAAGGAAATCAGAAAAAGTAGAAACTGAAAGATAATGCAATGGCTCAAACTGGTTCTTGTTTATTCAATTTCCTTTTCTTAGCTTTATTCCATTTCTAAATGTTTGGTCCCCTCTGAGCAGAGCAGAATCAACAGACATTTTCATCAACTTTGAAGAAGCAGAATAAAAAGAGAAGGAGCTCAGTTTGGAAACACAGAAAAATTGGTTTTGTGACTTCTCATAAAATCATGAAGCTTTCTTCTGACTGCTTTGTGTGTTGGCTTCATTTGTATATGTGTGTACTTACTCATATATCTATTCAGTGTTCATCCATCAACTTTCTTCATTAGCTATCAAAAAATCTATCCTCGTGTATCTGTCTATATTCTAGAGAGCCTTTGATCTCAATTCTGAGCAAATTTATTTAAATAGAAGGATTTTGTTCACTTCTACTTTCTTTTAAAGATTATTTCAAATAAGTACATCTTCTTATCTTTTTTATTTTAAATCAGACATTTCCTAAAGGTTCTATCCTTTGGCAAAATGCTATAGTTTAAGCGATAATTGTAACTAGGCACAGTGGTGCACATCAGTAATCCTGAGATTACTCAGGAGACTGAGGCAGGAGGATCACAGGTTGCAAGCCAGCCTTGGCAAAAGTGAGATGCTAACCTAATGGATGAAAAAGTAGGCCCAAATCTCCATTAGGTCAGATTAGGCCCCAACTTCCTTAACAGACTTCCATAGCGCAAGTATTAAAAACAAGAATCAATAAATTCGATGGATTCAAACTAAAACTCTTCTTATCAGCAAAGGAAATAATCAATGAAGTGAATAGAGAGCCTACAGAAGGGGAACAAATCTTTACCACAAGTATATTAGATAGAGGACTAATCTCTAGGATATATAAAGCACTCAAAACCCCTAACACCAAAGAAAGAAAGAAAGAAAGAAATGACCCAATCAATAAATGGGCCAAGGAACTGAACAGACCCTTCTCAGAAAAGAATATACAATCAATCAACAAACATATGAAAAAATTTTCAACATTTTTAGCAATTGACAAATGCAAATCAAAACTACTCTAAGATTTCATCTCACTCCAGTCAGAATGGCAGCTATCAAGAATACAAACAACAATAAGTGTTGGTGAGGATGTGGAGAAAAAGGCACACTCATACACTGTTGGTGGAACTGAAAATTGGTAGAGCCAATTGGGAAAGCAGTATGGAGATTTCTTGGAAAAGTTGGAATGAACCACTGCTGAGGGCCATTGCCAAGTAGGAATGACACAACGATATTTCCTTGCCAGCGTGCCCCTTGTTAAATGGACTTGTCTTGGAAATTTGCTGCGACCTTGCATGTGTGTTTGAGAAAGATGACCCTGCTCAAGGTGACTGAGGGTGGATCCAGGTTTGAGGAAGTATCCTGCAGGTTTGAGGAAGTATCCCGGTCCTTGGGTTTAGGGTGTTCCCGGTTTAAGGCGTTCCCGGTTTAAGACAATAGGGGTTTTAGGGAAGTTGGAGGTTGAAGATTATTGCTGCTGGGATTAGGGTGTTCCTGCTGCTTGTTCCTGTTGAGTTCTCGTGAGATTCAAATGGGATTTGGAGATAGCCTCGTGGAGTAGGTGAATTGTGCGGGCAGATTTAGATTTCCCCTGAACCTGTGTGGAGGCCGCTGTGAGTTCAGGAATAAAGAATTGCTGTTTGAATCTACAAGGTGTGTGGTGGCTCGTGATTTCTGTGCCAAGCCCAGACATCGGCAAACCACCATTTGACCCAGCTATCCCATTCCTCAGTGTATACCCAAAGGACTTAGAAATAGCATACTACAGGGATACAGCCATAGAATGTTTATAGCAGCACAATTCACAATAGCTAAATTGTGCAACCTATCTATATTCCTTTCAGTAGATGAATGGATAGGGAAACTTTGGTATATATACACAAAGAAACATTACTCAGCATTAAAAGAGAATGAAATCATGGCATTTGCAGATAAATGGATGGAGTTGGAGAATATAATGCTAAGTGAAGTAAGCCAATCCCCAAAAACCAAAGGCTGAATGTTTTTTTGATATGAGAATGCTAACTGAAAATGGCAATGGGGTGGGGGGATCATGGGAGGAATGGAGGAAATTTAGATAGAGTAAAGGGGAGGGAGGGGAAGAGAGGGGAGCAAAGGGGGTACGAATGATGGTGGAATGAGTTAGATAGACATCATTACCCTAAGTACATGTATGATTTTCACAAATGGTGTGAAAATCCCTTTGTGTACAATCAGTAACTTGAAAAATTTGTGCTCTATGTGTGTAATATGAAATAAATTGCATTCTGCCCTTGTTTATAACAAGTTAGAATAAATAAATAATTTAATATAAAAAACAAGGTGCTAAGAAACTAAGGAAGACACCTGTCTCTAAATAAAATACAAAATGGGGCTGGGAATGTTGCTCAGTAGTCAAATGCCCAAGTTCAATCCCTGGGGGAAAGAGAGAGAGAGAGAGAGAGAGAGAGAGAGAGAGAGAGAGAGAGAGAATAAATATCTAAGTTAGAACACATGTATCTTTTGTTTCTATGTACATTTTTTTTCCTTGAAATTTCAGCCACCAGCTGTAAAAAATTCTAAAAGTAACTTACCATCTGAAAAAAGTAAACTACCGTCCTAGATTTTGTGGCATTCAGGTTATCATAAAACAGACTTGTCTTTATTCTTCTTGCACAATTTAACATAACATAATGGAAATAATTAGACATGACTTTCACTAGAGATACCCTGGTGGTAAAGTCTGTGTTGAAACCTCTGCTTGGTTGCTTCAGTAGAGCTATCTTTATAACAGTAGGCAACTTGGATTACTTCAGTGAGTCTAATCTATTTAATGCAGTTTAGGTATTTTAATAGATAATCAGTTTAGAGTAGCAATTACTTTTTTCTCTTCAGTTACCTTTTAAGTAAAATTCAATGTCCCTTCCTTGTAAGTTTCCATGAATTCTTAAAGATTAATGTAAAAGACAATGTCAGTGACTTCAGTGGTCTGCCTCTATGCCCTTAGCACTCTCTTTCTATTTGTAAAGGTATGGCGAAACGTCGGAGGGAGAGACCACCCAAGAGACTGACTCCACGCAATTGGCAAAAGGGGATTTATTGGGGATCCATTCCAGCGCGCTGGGGCTCCGTGCTCACTCAAGAAGGAAGAGCAGCCCAGAGCCCCGAGCAGAGCTTCAAACAGAGCTTAAGTACACTTTTTGGGGAGGGCAGGAGGCTTTGCATACATCAGAACAAATCATCATGAGGCGCGGGGAAATTGAACAACAACTCTGAGATGTGATTGGCACATTCATTGGTGGGAACAGATCGGGTGGGGGTGATTGGTCATTTGTAAGCGGGTTACACATTCAAACTGATTGGTTTGGGCCCTGTGACGAACTGCACAGGGCCCTAGGCTAAATGGCCAGTAGGGCGTTGTTTTAACTATCTCAGGAATCTGGGTGTAACAGAGGAACTTAATAATACCTAATCTTTTACATTCAAGCTTTCCAGCTTAGAAACTTTACCCTTTCATATTCATGTCAGGAACTTTTTCCAACAGCTTTTTATTGATACACTTTGCATATAGCTATATTCTCTGGCTGCAAAAATACGCTCATGATGGAGGTTCTGGGAAGTCCATGCCTCTGGGAGCAGCAGCCCTCAATAGTGCCATATGGAGGCCAAATGATTATGGAAGTTTGGTCCTATTTCAAGTCACATGCATGGCAATGTGTCTGTAGCCCTGCTTTATGGTCATTTACCTACCCCCTAAGTACATAATTTGGATGAGTACACTTAGTAGCTGGCATGATCCTAATAATAGTTCCATGGAATATATTGAAAAAAGCATTGTTGGAAGGTAAAACAGAGTGCAAGTCCTAATACTGGCTCATTCCAACAAATCAGAAGCAAACTGGAGATATGTCCTCTTGTACAGGTCACTTGCATTGACCTCCATGACACTAATTTAGGAATAGCACTACTATTACTCCCTGGCCATGTATCTTCCTTTATTTTTCAGGTAAATGAATTTCCCCTTAATAAAATATTGAGGAAAATATGTCTGCACTTTTATTTGCTTTTAAAAATAACTTTTATTCAATTTGTATCATTCTTTAAATATTACATTAATTTTTAGTTTTCTAATTTGTAACTTTCATTGACATCTAGAAGAGGAAAATATGATTTTATTGAGATAAGAAGTGAAGAACTATATAAACAATTTTACACATATTTTAATTATGTGGAAATACATGAAAAGCAATACAAAGTTAACATTTTAAGCATAACAGTTTCAAAACAGATGTAAATTGTGAACACAAAATCTTAATAGGGAAAGAAACAGGAGGCCTACATTCAAGAATATGATGCTTCTTATATAAAGTAAATAGTATTTGATTCTTTTTTTTTTTTTTTGCTTGTTCTGGGCTGCCTTGATAATGCTTTTTTAATGCATTGTGGTGGATAACAGAAAGAACTGTTTGTTTGTGTACAAATTTTCTTCTTTATACCTCTGTCAAAAACTTCACCCTATAACATCACTGACTTCATCTTTTCAATGAAGTGAAATGTTAAAGAAATATCATGTGATATCCTGTTTGCAGCTATTCAAAGGTTTCCAATACTTGGAGTAAAATCTCCTGTATCCTAGTCTAAGGCACTATATGATGTGTCCCAGACCCTTTGTCTTATTTCTTCTCTCCTATCACTACCCTTTCCTTTTTTTTGTTTTTTCTCTTTCTGTAATTTTCTTCCCCTGTATTTGGAAGAGATCTCTCATTCTTATTTGGTACTCACTCCTTCCCCAATTTTGGCCATGTTTCTCCTTAAAAGTTAATCTTTTACCTAAATTTGTAAAATTAATTGTTTACTCTGTTTCTCCTTTCTGTAGCATAAGTCCCAGGAGCAAAAAAAAAAAAAAAAAAAAAAAGCCTTATTATTCCTTCTAACAATTATATCCTATATTCTGCTAACAATCATAAAATCATAATCTAGAGCAACTTTTTGTTGGTTTTTCAAATCTTTTTTTTAAATCCCTCCATTTCTTAAAAAACACCCCAAAATATATTTATCCACTTAATTTTTAGAATGAAGCAGGTATATATTTTTATTTTGGCAATTGATGAAAACAAATTATAGAGCCTAGAATAATTTTTAATACATAGCACTTAGTAAATATTTATGTGATAAGTGAAAGCTATCTTGATAACTTGTTAAAGATATAACTTGTGCCCACACTAAGACAATAAACACAGTGATGCAGATGAGATACCTTCTGGAGAGGTAGAACTGATAAAATAGTGACCAGTTTGTTGTGTTGAATACTTAAGAACAAATTATTTATTCTGTGCAGGAGTCTGAGTAGACATTCCATGTTAAAGTATGTTGTTCTTTCCATTTTTTGTAGAACTTAAAGCAGTTCCTTCTCTTCACCATAATTAATAATCTTCATTACAACAAAGTAGCCTTATACACATAGATTCTTGAGCAATTTTAGCAAAACAAATTTAAATCAGATATTTCTAGTACTGAGTCAGAGGCTATTTGGGGGAATATATTGTTAAATTAAAAAGATTCTTTCTGTCAGTGATGAGAATTTGTATATTATCTTATCAGATAAACTCACAACCGGAATATTCCACAAAGCTTTAGGCATATGAGCCCTTAGGAATCAGTTTTGTTTACTTAGATCCCTTTGTTTATTTAGACTCCTTTGTTCCAAAGCCTTCTTTTCTATTTTTTAAGGAGTTCTAAGAAATGTGGGAAAAAATATTATTTATACCTATACATATTTTCAAATACACAATTTTAATTTATTGTCTACAGTATTGCATTATCAAACATTAGCCATGCACAGGACATTGAGATCTTTATATAGAATGCATTATTTTAGTCAGCATAGCTTTTTATTTTTTTCTGCTGGGATAAAAATTTTTGACAAGAACAATTAGAGGAGGAAAAGTTTATTTGGGGACTCACAGTTTCTAAGGTCTTAGTTGGTATATGGCTGACTCCATTGCTCTGGGCCCAAGGTGAAGCAGAACATCATGGTTAAAGTGTGCTGTGAAGGAAAGTGGCTCTGCACTTCACACCAAAAAGCAGACAGTGACTGACTCATCTCCAGGTATAAAATATATACCCCTAAGACATGCCTCCAATGATCCACCTCCTCTAGCCACACTCTGCCTGCCTCCAGTTACCACTCAGTTAATCCTTATCAGGGGATCAATGCATTGATTGGGTTAAGAGACTGTTAACCCAATCATTTCACCTCTAAATCTTCTTGCATTGTCTCACACATGAACTTCTGAGGGACGCCTCATATCCAAACCATAACACATGAACCTCAAAGAAGTTAAGTGACCTGCTTCAAATCACAATCTTTGTTGGGTTCTGAGCTTAGGTCTCTTCTAAACCAGATTGTTGCTGCCTCTACCAGAATATGATATCCTAATATAAGACCTTATTAATTGTTCAGAATTGATTTATACTGACTGTTGTTATTACTGAAACAATCACATTTACATAATAATGGAAAAATAATTGATCACCTGGTCAAAAATCAAAAATCAAAATATGTCTACACTTGTTGTCATCTATTAAAAATCAGTTATTAGGTTATATAGGATATCTCTTGGGAATGTTGCACTTAACATCTTCTGCACATTCATGTTGTTTTAGTGAAAATGAAAATCACTGTCCTAGTTTTTTTTTTTTTTTTTTTTTTTTTAAGTTCAGGATTTGAACCTAGGACCTCCCACATACAAATCTGTTGATGTAACACCCAGCTATATCCCAGCACCCTCAAAATTATGTTGTGATGCAAAAAAACTTTTCCCTCCTTCCTCTATGAAATTATTAATTTTAAAAAATATTGTTTTTTGCTTAAATCTATTATAAACACAATTAATTGTCTCTATTTTGGCATGGGATTGTCATTATCTTTAGAAAAATTAAAATAACAAAAAGAAATTTCATATTTACCTTTATTTATTCCATTTTTAGTTTTTCATTTCTTTGTGCAGGCTTAAATTAATCTTTGGGTCCATATTCCTTCTGTCCAAATAATTGTCTTTATCTTTTTTTTGTAGGGCAGGTTTATTAATAAATTCTCTCAGTTCTTGTTAGTCTTGTGATTTCTTTATTTCCTTTTTATTTTCTGATAGATGTTTTCCTGGGAATGTAGTTCTCTGTTGTTATGTTCTTTCATTACATTAAGTATATCATTCTAGTATCTTCTGTTTAAATCAATTCTGAAAAAAAACATCAACTCTAATTCTTACCTTTGTTTTTCTGTCTCTTTCCTCCTCTGGCTGACTTAATGATTTTCTCTGTTTTGGGTATACAGCCTTTTGAATATAATACACCTAGTTTTGTTATTTTTGTATTATTTTTCCTGCTTGATGTTTTTCTTTGAACTTAGATCTGTATGTGGCTGCCTGTCAATTATTTTGAAAAATTATCAGCCATTATTTCTTCAAATATGTGTTCTGCTCCATCTGGCTCTATTCTACTTCTTAGATTTCTCTTACAGATAGGTTTGAAAACTTAATATTGTTCTATAGCATTTGGACATGTGTTTCTGGTTTTGCTTTTTATATTTTTCTTTCTTTCTTTTATTCTCTTCTTATTTTAGTTTGGGGAATTTCTTCTGACTTAAATTTACTGCTTTTTTCCCTCTGCTCTGTCAAGTCTAATAATAAACACATCAGAGGTATGCTTAATCATTCAGTATTTTTCAATTTAGATAATTTCTTTGAATTTCCTTTATAGTATTTATTTTTCTGCTGAAATTATTATTTTAACCACACACATTTTCTTCCTTTTCTACTATAGTGTAAGAGATTAATATTGCTTTAAGTTTCTGCCTAGCAATTCAAACATTTATTATATCTGAGTTTATATTGATTTATCACTTGAAAGAATGTTGTTCTTCCTTTCTTAATGTGTGTTTTTATAAAGTTTGTGAACATTTTGTGTTGCATAGTAAACACTGAGGAACATAGTTTTTATGCCTATAAATGGGCTTGTATTTGCTTTTTCTGAGGCTTAATTGTAGAATATTGAGCCTTATTTTTTTTTCCAGGATTGGGGAGAATTTGTTTTTTCATTGATGTGGGTACTCTCTGCGTACCTCTGGATTCAAATTTTGCTAATATATTTTGTATTTAGGCTGGAGATGGGATTGCCAGTGGGTTTATATCAGTATCTTCTCAACCCTTATCCTTTGATCTTCCTCAGGGAAAGGTTTCTCTCCTTGCTATTGTCCCTCCCCCAGTAATAGACTGAAGTCCCTTATTAATTAACTGACATCTGTAAGGCTGGATGTGAAAGATTAGTGTCACTTTCTGTTGTTTGGATTCAACCAGTGTATTTGGTAAGTACTGTGCACTTGGTTCTCAGGAATAGAGGCTTCTTAGTGAACCTTTACTGCCTAGTTATAGGTCGAAGTTCCTCATATATTTTGGACCCTTCCCAAGCAGTGAAATATATTTTTAAATTGTTCCATTTTCCTAGCTGTAAAAAAGTTTCACAGTTCACCAGTTAAAAAACAAAACAAACAAAAATCTGTGTTGTTATTCTCTGGGTAGTTTAAGGCTTTTATCATAAGATAGGAAGGAAAAAATGATCCAGGAGAAAAATAAGCCCTTTCCGCAAAGTTTGCAGCTTTTCTCTTCATGACTGAAATTTGAAAGACCCCTTCTCAAGACAATCACTTGTTTCCACTTCTTCTTGAGCATGTAGTGATATCTTTAGAGAAGAGCCTGTGATTGGCCCACAGTCTCCAGGGTCTTTTATTCTTTTGCTAAGCCTTAGCAATTCATTTAAATTTTATTTAGTCTGACAGTGCCTATCCCAGGTAAACCAGTGTCCATTACCATCCATCTTGGCAAGTATTCATTCGTGCCAAGACTTTAGGTTTTTTGATTATCTGTGACATCAGTTCTCTTACATGTTCAAGGAAATTCATAACTTTTCAGATTGTGTTTGGCATTTTTGAGTGTGTTAGCTATGTTGTCCACCTGCATTTATTGTTAGAGGACTCCAGAGTGCTTTGATTATCAGTTTTAAAACACTAGAAAGTGTTTGTTATGCCAAGAACCTTGAGATCTTACCACAGGGCAGGAACCTTGAGATCTTACCACATTATAACATATTTTTAGGAACCTTGAGATCTTACCACATTATAACATATTTTTAAGTTGCCTACTGAAATCACTGACATATAGATAAAATTCAGACCTAGAGTAAATTTTTGCATAAAGCTATAGTTATTGTGTCAATTTCTGCAAATGAAAATGATAATGTAAATAAAAGTTTGTTTGTTTCAAAATTGGAAATAATAGGAAATTTTAACCTGACCAACATACACTTATCTGTGGATCAAATTCCATTTCATTCACTTGTGGAAAATTTTCAACTATTTTATTTAAAAAAGGATGTTTCTTAACTTTTTCAAAGCATTTATGAACAAAGGATTATTTGATTTATTATATATATGATCGTATCATGCATTTTTATGTCATTTGCTTGCTTTACTCATATTTTTAGTCCATTAGTTCAGGCATTTCAAGTAGATTTTGAAGAACCACTGCAAGGGAAGAAAATGTAGTATTCAAAATGTATTTAAAAGCGATTCAAATATTTTCAAAAATCTATGGGAGAATTGACATGTGTTCATTTAGTGTTTCTCACTGTATATATTAATCAAAAATTCTTCATTAAAGGTATATCTGGCATTCCAACATAAAATGAGGAAAAAAAATGTGTACGTACTTTAGAAATGCACAGTAAAGTACATAAATGTGGATGTAGATAGATCTAAAATTAAACTTCAAATAATTTTGTCATGTAGCTATGTAAATGAGATGACTAATAATGCATGGTAATGTCTTCCAATAAACATAAATATTAGTAAAAATATTCTTTAAAGATATCCCTTTGTTATTTTGTAACTAGTTATATATGAACAAACAAAAGTAAAATATATCTTCAAATTTAGACATTTTTATAAGATGTATCTGGAGGGATATGCAACTTATCTAAATATTCTTTTATTGCTATTTATAATGATGATTAAGATGATTGGCATAATTATCTGATTGCATAACAAAGTTCATTTTTGGTATTATAATCTTGATGTCCCACATTCACTCTTTCTTTGGATAAGCACCTTTACTGCCATAGCCTCAGGAGATGAATTTTGTTAGTGAACTAATCCTTAGAAATTCCTGAGCTGAGAGTGGAGTTAAAACTAGCTGTAGATGAGTAGATGTCTTCTTGCATTATCAATGACTAGATCCACCAGGGGGCAGGAACCCTTATTATTTTTAATAATAAAGAAATTAGATAATTCATTTTATAATTATATATATACCTCAAAACATTGTTTATGCTATAAAAAATCAGTTTTTGATCAAATGAAAAGATTATTTCATATCTCTGGATCAAATTATTACAGAAATCTTCCATTATTCCCAAGGGCAATAAAAGTACCAAAAAGAGATTGTTCCTACTTTAAGATATTGTTCCTTTGAGTATAATTTAACTTGATAACTACTAATAAGGAAAATATAGGGTGTTGTTTAAAAGCCATGTCCAATAAAATTTTCTAGTTAATATATATAAGAATGTCATCTTGTGGTAGAAAAAGATGGTGGAATAGGTTGGACATCATTACCCTAAGTGCAAGTAAAAAGACAGGAATGGTATGAGTATATTTTGTATACAACCAGAGATATGAGAAATTGTGCTCTATATGTGTAATATTAATTGTAATGGATTCTTCTGTCATATATAACAAATTAGAATAAAAAATAAACAAAAAATAATGTCATTACTTATTAATACAAATATTTGTTATAAAAAGTGGATTTTTATGTATTTTTAATTTTTAGCCACAGGAATCTAAAGTTTGTGACTTTGCATTGCTGAAAATGCTTTCCCACTTCTGTTCTCAGAAAGTTAATTTATGATCCTTCTGTGATTATATTATATAGAAAGATGGAGCTGTTGGCAAAGATGATGGTAGTCATGGTTTCCAGTTGGGATGCATATTGTTTGATTGGCAACTGTCACCATCCAGGAATGCTAATGACACTGAAAGTATTTATAGATTAAGAGGATATAATATGAAGCCTTTTATAATTATAATCACTGTATAGTTCTTCTTTTTAAGAGCACTTGAAATGGCATCAGAATAGATGCTCAATTTCAGAACATTGCCTTAATATAATGTCTAATTGCCTAAATGGATTTCAGCTCTTTAGTTGCTGTCATTATTGTAAATTCCAGTAATAAGCAATGACTACTCAGGGAGATGTGTTTACCTCTGGAGAATGAAAGCATTTTATGCTGCTTTTTTAATATGCATTCTGCCCAGAACTCATTAATGTACTTGCCAATGATCTGACTTCTCCCATAGTTCTGTTCAGTAGATAAAAGTAACTGGAGTCTGTTGTAGGAAGTAATCTTCAAGTCCTACCATTGCTATCATCACTTTTCAGTGGGTTTCCATGGCTCCTAGAATAAGGCTTACTCACTATAACCATCAGTATAAAGACACAGATTCCCTGCAAAAATCTATTCATAAACCCTCCCTCATATCTTCCACTTCTGGGCTACTTAGAGTCCTGAAACTGCAGGTTCTGCCATTTTACCAACTTCACTGGGCATGCTCCTTCTGCCTGGGGAAACCAGCTATTCTTGGTGACATCAAAATTTCTGTTCATTAGCCCTTAAAAGTAATAGTAATTTATATTTGTAGTATTTATTTGCCCTTTCTATCTCTAAATAAACTCAGAAAAGGAAGGAATACTATTTTGCTCAGTATTTATCATTCTCAGTAAAGTCAATCAAGAAATGCTTTCAGAAATTTTGGGGCAAAATCCATTTGTCAAAATTGAACACTAATGGTATCTCTTTTTGGAAAGTACTTTCTGATATTGAAATCCAGGTTGTCTTGCAACATACACACCTCTTTCTACCTTAAACCTGATTGTGGCCACCTTTCCATTTATCTGTAAACACCTCCAGGTTGGGTCCTGGAATTAGTGTATTTATATACCCAATGCTTTTCTCAGAGCCTCACATACAGTAGACATTTTGGTGATGTTTGCAAACATTAGTTGGGATATTAATTTCGTAAACTGTAATTATTGTTAAGGCTACTGGAAAATTTTCCTTCTCTCTTCTAAACTGACAAAGAAAAAATTTAACTGAAAACAATTTAATAAGCTTCAATAGGAGCAGCAAATTATGAGCAGATTGTTCTTGTTATTAAAACAGAATAAACTTGGTTGATCACTAAATATTGCTTAAGGTATCCTTAATACTAGACAGTAGCTTTCACTTTGGTTAAGTATGGGGCATTGTGTGGCAGTACAGTCTGAATCATGTTAAGAATTATACAGAGGAGTCCTTGCCTGTTGCTCAGGTTGGATAATAGAAATATAGGAGAATGATAAGAACTAGACTAAAAGATTAAAGGTCATGGAAGGTAGTTTATAGAAGAGTTAGAAAATATACTCTGGTTATTTAAAATGAGGCTTAGAATTTTATGATCAGAAAAGCATGAGCCCTTTCTTTGATTAATTACATCCTGGAAGTTAACTAAAGTATGACTCAGATTTCATTTGCCTCTTCTTATGTCCATAACTGAACAGAAACTAGTTTTTCTCCTAGTATAATGAGTAGGCAGAGACTAAGCCCTGCTACTGCCACTCTGACAACTAGCTATGTTTCCAGATGTCTATCAGCATTGACAACTCATGAAATCCACCATAACTGATTTCCATGGTAATCTGGAGAAGGTCAATTCCAATTCTGGGAGTCCAGCAAATAGCATGTCCGTTTTGGAATTTACCATTAACCTCTTACTGTATCACATGGTTATTTACTATATTTAAATAAATGTAAATAACCATGTACAGTAAACTAAATTTACTTATTAATTAAAATGTGAATTAATTACACATATAAAATTTATAATATATTCATTATATATATTAGTGCATATGTATATTAATTAAAGTACATATTAATTAAAACATGAATAAATAAATTAGTGATATTAAATGGTCTCTATTATCTTCTTTATGGACCTAATTAAGTACCTGGTGACATTGCTCTGATGTCTTCTGAACTTTCTTTGGCTTTCTGCCTTTTCTGCTAAACTTCTATTCATTAGATTTGTACTATTTGCATGAAATTCTTTTTGTTACTTGGCAAATTATTGTTTTGTTTTGATTTTTGGAGGAGGTAAGATTTTCAGTACTATTAAACCTAACTTTCTCCTATGTATTGAAGATGATTTTCAAAGATAATGTGACTTCTAACTGAACTTGTAGAGCAGTTCTCCCTAATCCATGGTATTAATTTGGATTCCTATCACCATGTAAAACATTTGGCTAAGCAGTCATGCTGGGTCATGCCATTTTCTAATATTTAATTACAACTTCCAGGAAAGTCTGAAAATTTTCTTACATGTAATATAAAATAAAATAGACTAAGCAATCATTTTTAAAATATATTTTTATGAATTCATATTAGTCCTTACTACTTAATTGTACACAAAATAGCAAGACAAGTGATTATTTTAAGATGAAAAAATACTCTAAAATTGGTTCCTTTAAAATAAGTCTCAGTATACCTTCTTATCACATTAGAAGTGAAAGGAAACTTACCATAATTGTTCTACCTCGATTATAATGTCAAAGTTAATGTCATCAGGCTCTGACAATTTAATCACTAAGACAATGGTTTCAATTAGTAATAATTTTATACTTGAAGCTGGAAGTCATAGATTATAGTGTCCACTCCATGTGATGTTTCCAATATTGTCTGTTGTGGAAAGCTTCAGAGAAAATTTAACATCTCAGTGCATCAGACATAAGATCACTATTGATATGAGTCTTCCTTTATCTGAATCTTTTGGATCCTAGTGAGATGGATTGCTTAAATAGAGTCAAGAGAAACAATGCAATAGAACAAAATATGCTCATATGGATAATGTTAAAAAGCTGGGTAGCACACATTTAGAGATTTATTTTTTTTCTCCATGAAACTGAAAGAAAATCTGTTCCTGGTTTGAAATTACCCAGGGAAAACAATTCCAGTGTTCTTACTGTTATTTTATTTTTTTAAATTTTGTGGTACTAGGGTTGAACCCAGGGCTTTGTGCATGTCAGGCAAGCTTTCTATCACTAACCTGTACCCCAAGCCCTGATTCCAGTGTTTATGAAATGCTAACAATGAATTCAAAGCAGAGGTGCTTAGTTTTTAAAAAGACAATTTATTATCTGCCTGATCCAGACATATGTTCAAAACATTTATTGGGAGGAAGAGACAAATATTTATTAATTTCCGAGGATATTCTAAGTATTGTGTACGTTTTCTGATGTAGTTGTCATGGAATACCTGTGAGGTGGCCTATATTCTCCCCAGTATATATAAAATGCATCTGTATATAAATATAGAGGGTGTGAATGAAAAAGAAATAAATGAGAAAGAATTGTACTCCTATCCCAATCCTAAGAAATAATTCAGAAAGCACTACAATGCATGTAGCATATAGTGTATAATTTATAACACCCATAATAAGAAATTCCAAAGAAAGAGAGGATTTCTTACTTCAATTTGGTTTATGTTTTTTCTATATTTATTTTTTTCTTTTATTTTTTTATTATAATTTGTTATATTTTTTTTTCAGCAGAGTTTTGAAAGAGACAGAACAGGAAATGCATCTCTCCTAATAAAAGGCTGGCTTTGTCTAAATGTGGTACATTTAGATGAAAAAAAAAAGATTTGACCCAGAAAATAGTGAAAAACAGATTTATCATGTCACTTTTTTCTGTCCTGGTGCCTTTGTAATTGTGACCCTAGACAATTTACTCAAAAATATATTTTTCTCACTCACTTATCAGGTGAGGATGAAGAAGAGGTACAAGTTTATTATGAAGAATACCACAAGCTAATATTGTGAAACTGCCTTAGATTATATTGACACATGTAGGATTTATTACTTTTTATTCCCTTTTCCTGCCACTTTTATTTTAGGGTCATAAATAAATATAGCTAGAACCTAATCAGTTGCAATAGTACTTTGAAAACTATATGCTGGAAGGCATACAACACAGAGTAAACTTCTTTCTCCAATATCATGAATATCTGAAGACTACATTCAATCTAAGTATAATTTATAGACTTTAAATTTCAATTTTTCTAAATTTATTGTTATGGTTGACTAAACTGGTAACATAAAATTTTAATATTATATTTCGTTAAAATATTTTTTTAAAACTTCCATGCTCAAGACTTAATGTTTAGCCATAAACCTATAGTGGTCTATCTTGAGCTAAGATTCTAAATCTGAACTTAAATTTAATGTTAGCCAGTCCATTATGCTTCCCTGTTATTTTCAGGTCACAATATAACATGTGTTTTAGGAAGTTTATAGAACACAGGGTAATGTCTGCCTTGGTTTGCTAGTTCCAGCTGGAAAGCTTCTGACTTAGTACTGCCCAATTTCCTACAACACCCATGCAATTTGAATATGGAACATCTGAACGAAATAGTAGCATTCTCATGAGAAAGGAAGTCTTTTTCCTAAAAAAAAAAAAAATGTCCCTGAAAGCCAGTCTTTCTTTTCTAATTATGATCTAATTCCTTTAGGTTTTTCACCTTTAATTTCTAAGTAATGAACCAAAACACCAAGATGAATTCAGGGAAGCTAGGGAAGTAAAGTCTCAAGTTTCTTTTCACATATTCATTGCACTCCTAATTGTTCTGTGATTTCAGGCTGTTTCCATTGCTTTGGCCTAATTTCCTGTGAGCTTACTTTATTTTTCTATATAAAATAGAAAATTCCCTGCTCAAAAACAACTATGGACCCTTCATAGCATAAACTAAATTCTAAGTTAATTTGGGTATGACTATTCAAAAGATTGAATTTTAGCTAGATGCAGCTAATTATTATAAGTGAGAGGAGGAACAAAATTGGAACAGCAAGAGTAAAGAGGTAAATTCAAGATGTCTCTCCCATTCCATTTATTTCCAAACTACAAAGTGATTTAGGAATATTATTTTCCTAAGAATAAAATCTTTAACCATGTACTCCATAATATTTTCGTGAAAAAAAATGCTGTAGGACAATAATTTTTCTTTAAAACTGTCATAATAAAATGAGACAGAGCTCCTTAATTAAGTTCACATCAAATTTGAATACTGTCTACAAAATATTGATTTACACATGTTCATTGATATGAAATTATTTTTAGAATGTGGAAATGCAAGATATCCAAACATTGATGTCCTAAATGTACAAAGAGCTTTTTCCTGGCTAAAATATCAAATCAAATACAAGAACATTTAAAAATAATTGTCTCCTGATCAAATCCCTTTCAAACTTGAAAGTTTATTACAATTCTTATCCATAGGTGATTAAATAAGTTGGGCATACTATCATAATTTTATTAAAAATTTATACTTCTCCAAGAACCAGTTTGTACTATTTACTTCAAAGATTCTTGATAAAAAAAAAAATCTTGACTATATTCGTGAGGGTACATTCAGTCTACTGGAAAGATGGATTAGGGACGATCAGGAGCCTGTCTCCCTCCTATTCTCCTGGACTACACTTTTTTTTTTTCCTAATGTATTCTTTCTTTGGAATATATCCATTCTTTTTGAGGCTAATTGCTTTTACACTTAAGATGTTTTATTTTATCTGAGATTTTCCCCTAATATCTTTCATTGAACTCTAAAAGAACAGAAAAGTTTCTTTCCTATGTTCTTCTCTTTGATGACAAAATAAAAATGTGATGATAGAATGTCAACACAGGTCCATTGTATATCACTTTTTAAAAGGTAAAAACAAAAATTCCAATATTACATAAAATAAAAGTGAATCTTTATAGAAACTAAGTAGAATTTGGCCAAAAATTTGTAACTCATATTTTTTTTGTAAAATTATCAGCTAATTTAAATAATAACAGTAATTATTTCACGTATAAAGATATCTTACGTCATTATTACAGTTGTATTAATGAGGTCAGAAATTTAATATATTTTGCTCAAATTAAAAATTGTTTTTTTGTCAATGATTTATCCATGTTTTACCAACTAATTTTCCCAATTCTCTGACTTAAATATTTAAAGTTCCAAATAACATTTTGGATATGAGAAAACATAGATGGATGGGTTGAACAACTTCTCAAAAATAAAAAATTAAATAAATACTAGAAGCATATTTGAACTGAGGTCTTCTAATCCCAGAGACAAATTTTTAACTATGCTATATATAATGCTATTTCCTTGAGCCAAAACCAAATTAATATCACATCCATTGTTTGTGCCTTTTATTTAGAGATGATCAAGGTGACTAGTTATAAAAAACAATGTAGCAGAAAAATTAAAAAGTAAAAAACAGCACTACATAATGATAAATCTTATTCTAAGAATAAAAATAGGGGCTATTGCAGAAAAATCAAACAATATTATCCTCAACAGTAACATAATAAAGAAAAAAAGATGTATAATGATTAGGCTATTCTTATGTACATATATACACACATAGGTAAATGTTACACACACATCTATATTTGTCTCTATATATTTCTAAAAATATAAATATATCTATATATATTTATAAAAGAAGATATATATGAATTATATATCGATCCATGGTTAAAACTCACCAAGCCAATAAATGAAACACTCTAGTTTTGCTAAAGAACATTCTCAAGAAAACCTACATCTGGCACTCTGTTTAATGGAAAAATGTGGAAATATTGTAGTCTGAGATTAGAAAAAAATGGAATATTTTTTATTCTTACCATTTCTATTGAACACTTTTTTTTTTTTTTTGGTACCTTGAATTGAATGCAAGGGTGCTTAACCAATGAGCCATATCCTCAGCCCTTTTTATTTTTTATTTTTATTTTGAGACAGGGTCTTAATATGATGCTTAGGGCCTTCCTAAATTTCTGAGACAGGCTCTGAACTTGTGAACCTTCTGCTTCAGCTTCCCAAGTCCCTGGGATTTCAGGTATGCAACACTGCACCCAGCTCTATTGAACATTTTACAGGCGGTCTTAGCCATTGGCCAAAAACCATGAAATAAAGGTTTCAATTTTTGAAAAGATGAATTAAAACTGTTGTTGTAGTCATTTTCCCATCAATATGATAAAATATCTGAGATAAACAATATATAAGGATGAAAAGTTTATTTTGGCTAACATTTTCAGAGGTTTCAACCCATGGTCACTTAACCCCATCACATTAGATCTGTGACAGGGACAAAATATCAGGGCAGGGAATGTGTGATGGAGCAAAGGTACTCTCATCATAGCATCTAGGAAGTGAAAGAAAGAGTGGAAGAGACAGGATCTCAACATATCTCTCAAAGGCACAACACCAATGACTTCACAACCTCCTACTAGGCCCTACTTCAAGTTTTTACCACTTGGCAACAACCCCATCATTCAGGGACCAAAGCTTCAACACATGAATTTTTAGAAGACATTTAGAATAAAAACAATAATAACCATATTAACAGGTGGCATGAATTGTTTATATAAAAAATCTTAAGAAATTCACAAAATTAAAAATATTACAACTAATAGGTAACATTAGAAATGGTGCTATAAAAATCTGTGAAGGATCTTGGATTTTATTATACTTACAAGCTTACAAGTGGCTACATTTTCTGTGACACAAATCTAAGACTTTCAGGTCAGAGGTAAAGGATTTTATTACTCATGCCAATTGCAGTAGCTGAAGTATCACTGTTTTCTTGTACTGTTTTCCTGGATGCCACAGGACAACACAAAGGCAATTAGTTATTGTCTGCAATCATATTGTGTCCAGTTGCAAGTGAAGGACACTGATCCTGGGGGAATTACAAGTGGACACCACCTGCTGTTTGAATGGTAATTATATATATTACATTTGCTTGCTGCAAACATAATTCTGAGAACTGGCTGAGGTAGAAAATGGTCAGGACCTTATATTGATCTCATATTTAGCAAAAATGTACAGAGTTTCTCAGGATCCAGACAGTCACAATATACAGGTGGATATATCCCACGAAAATGTATTTTACATGCTTACAATAAAAAGCAAAAAATTTAAAGGTCAAATTACAATAAAATCTGTAAAATATGAAATTTTAAAAATAAATGTAAAGTGTATAAGAATTCTATATTGAAAACTGTAAGAAATTGTTAAGAAAAATTATACATTTAATATATATTATATGTATTAATAATACATATATTTTATATATATAATCTATATAAATATATAGGTAGGTCTTATTTAGCATATACACTCATATATACGCTGTACATACATGTATATGTTCATGACCTAGAAAGTTCATTATAGTTGCAAAGGAATATCAATTATATTATCATAAGCAAATTAGTAGAAACTGATATTTGTAAAATTTATACCAAATGGAAATATCCTAGAATATCTATAGAAAGCTTGAAAAAGATGGCTGGATGACTTAATGCTATTTTGTAACAAATT
Organism: Urocitellus parryii; assembly: GCF_045843805.1. Taxonomy (NCBI): domain Eukaryota; kingdom Metazoa; phylum Chordata; class Mammalia; order Rodentia; family Sciuridae; genus Urocitellus; species Urocitellus parryii. The sequence continues at coordinate 140,302,493 of NC_135535.1, read as the reverse complement.
TACATATGAATTGACAATGTCAAGACAATGTGACACTGTTTAAGAAATGGGAAATGTATCATGGAATAGAATGAAAATCTCAAAAGTAGATTTATGCCTATAAATTACTTAACATTTTATCAAAGAATGTCAATCCTTTTGTGCTAGAATAACTAGAAATCCATAAAAAATAAACACTGTATGTCACATGGTATACAAACATTTTATGCTACATATCATAGACCTAAAAATAAAAGCCTAAATCATAAATTTTTTAGAGAAAAATATTGGTTAATGTATTAGAAATTAGGAGATGGGTGAGTGTTTCTTGGAAAATTTATAATAAGTAACCATTAAAAGAAAGAAAAATCCAGTTGTGCTTGTATTTTATCAAAATTAAAAAGTTCTATTTATCAGAAAGCATGTGTCTGACATAGAACTTGCATGCAGAATATAATTCATAAAATTTAATATTAAAGACAGAAAATAATAGGAAATTCTGAACACTTTACCAAAAAATATAATCATGGCAAGCACATGGAAATGTGTTTAACATCATTAATCATTAGGGAAATTTAAACTATATAAAATTAAAGAAATTATCAATAAATTCACTTGAAATATTTACCAAATATATATAATTCTAGTCTGGATGAATGAATCTGTGGAAAAAATTGGAAGGGCTATTGCCTCTTTAGTGAAAGGAAGGTGAATAGAATTGACTAAGAATGGGTTTGAGAGACATTTCTACAGTGACCACCTTATTATCTTATTCTGAGTGTTTATAGAGGTTTTGCTGTTGTTTGTTTTTTGGGGGAGGCAGGTACCTGGGATTAAACTCAGGGGCACTCAACCACTGAGCCACATCCCAGCCCTATTTTGCATTTTATTTAGAAACAGGGTCTCACTGACTTGCTTAGTGCCTCACTTTTGCTCAGCCTCAAGTGCTGCTAGGATTATAGGCATGCACCACTGCTCCCGGCAATGTACAGATTTGACTTACACAGGTAAATCTATCTGTGAAAACTCAGCACACACATACTTTATTTATTTATTCATTTGTGTTATGGAAATGTACATTAAAGCCAAACAAAACAAAACAAACCCCATAAGCTATATTGAGACCTAATGTTTTGAAATCTGCCCTTAATTTTAAAATGTATCAATCATCAGATAGATGAGGGGGGCAGGTGGCTAGATAGCTAGATGTGTGATGATTCAAGTATAATAAAGTATGAATGATAAAGTTCAGCTAGTAGCTATGCGTGAAGCCACCCTAAAATTCTGTCTAATTGACTGCATCAAAATTTTATGGTAAAGTGTTGGGAGAAAAAAATATTGTCAAGACTATCTTATTTTTTTTTTATTTTATTTATTTATTTATTTTTTTTATTGGTCGTTCATAACATTACATAGTTCTTAATACATCATATTACACGGTTTGATTCAAGTGGATTATGAACTCCTGCTTTTACCCCGTATACAGATTGCTGTATCACATCAGTTTCCCTTCCATTGATTGACATATTGCCTTTCTAGATTCTGATGTATTCTGCTGTCTGTCCTATTCTCTACTATCCCCCCTCCCCTCCCCTCCCCTCCCCTTTTCTCTCTCTACCCCTTCTACTGTAAATCATTTCTTCCATTTGTATTAACTTGTCTTACCCCTCCTTTCCTCTTATATGACATTTTGTATAACCCTGAGGATCGCCTTCCATTTCCATGCAATTTCCCTTCTCACTCCCTTTCCCTCCCACCTCTCATCCCTGTTTAATGTAAATCTTCTTCTCAAGCTCTTCATCCCTACCCTGTCCTTTTTACTCCCCTTATATCAAAGGAGTCATTTGGTATTTGTTTTTTAAAGATTGACTAGCTTCACTTAGCATAATCTGCTCTAATGCCATCCATTTCCCTCCAAATTCTATGATTTTGTCATTTTTTAATGCAGAGTAATACTCCATAGTATATAAATGCCACATTTTTTTTATCCATTCATCTATTGAAGGGCATCTAGGCTGATTCCACAGTCTTGCTATGGTGAATTGAGCTGCTATGAACATCGATGTAGCAGTGTCCCTGTAGCATGCTCTTGTTAGGGCTTTAGGGAATAGACCGAGAAGGGGAATAGCTGGGTCAAATGGTGGTTCCATTCCCAGCTTTCCGAGAAATCTCCATACTGCTTTCCAGATTGGCTGCACCAATTTGCAGTCCCACCAGCAATGAACAAGAGTGCCCTTTTCCCCGCATCCTCTCCAGCACTTATTGTTGTTTGACTTCCTAATGGCTGCCAGTCTTACTGGAGTGAGATGGTATCTTAGGGTAGTTTTGATTTGCATTTCTCTGACTGCTAGCGATGGTGAGCATTTTTTCATGTACTTGTTGATTGATTGTATGTCCTCCTCTGAGAAGTGTCTGTTCAGGTCCTTGGCCCATTTATTGATTGGGTTATTTGTTATCATATTGTCTAATTTTTTGAGTTCTTTGTATATTCTGGTTATTAGGGCTCTATCTGAAGTGTGTGGAGTAAAGATTTGTTCCCAGGATGTAGGCTCCCTGTTTATCTCTCTTATTGTTTCTTTTGCTGAGAAAAAACTTTTTAGTTTGAGTAAGTCCCATTTGTTGATTCTATTTGTTAATTCTAGTGCTATGGGTGTCCTATTGAGGAATTTGGAGCCCGATCCCACAGCGTGTAGATCATAACCAACTTTTTCTTCTATCAGATGCCGTGTCTCTGATTTAATATCAAGCTCCTTGATCCATTTTGAGTTAACTTTTGTGCACGGCGAGAGATATGGATTCAGATTCATTTTGGTGCAAATGGATTTCCAGTTTTCCCAGCACCATTTGTTGAAGATGCTATCCTTCCTCCATTGCATGCTTTTAGCCCCTTTAACAAAAATAAGATAGTTGTAGTTTTGTGGATTGGTTACTGTGTCCTCTATTCTGTACCATTGGTCCACCCTCCTGTTTTGGTACCAGTACCATGCTGTTTTTGTTACTATTGCTCTGTAGTATAGTTTGAAGTCTGGTATCGCTATACCACCTGATTCACACTTCCTGCTTAATATTGTTTTTGCTATTCTGGGTCTTTTATTATTCCATATGAATTTCATGATTCTTTTATCAATTTCTACAAGATATGCTGTTGGGATTTTGATTGGCATTGCATTGAACTTATATAGGACTTTTGGTAATATCGCCATTTTGATGATGTTAGTTCTGCCTATCCATGAGCAGGGTATATTTTTCCATCTTCTAAGGTCTTCTTCTATGTCTTTCTTTAGGGTTTTGTAATTTTCATTGTATAAGTCTTTCACCTCTTTTGTTAGGTTGATTCCCAAGTATTTTATTTTTTGGGGGGATATTGTGAATGGAGTAGTTGTCCTCATTTCCGTTTCAGAGGATTTGTCGCTGATATACAGGAATGCCTTAGATTTATGCGTGTTGATCTTATATCCTGCCACTTTGCTGAATTCATTTATTTGCTCTAATAGCATCTTTGTAGACCCTTTTGGATCTGCTAGGTATAGAATCATATCATCTGCAAATAGTGATAATTTAAGTTCTTCTTTTCCTATTTTTATGCCTTTAATTTCTTTCGTCTGCCTAATTGCTCTGGCCAGTGTTTTGAGGACTATGTTGAACAGAAGTGGTGAGAGAGGGCATCCCTGTCTTGTACCAGATCTTAGAGGGAATGCCTTCAATTTTTCTCCATTCAGAATGATGCTGGCCTGTGGCTTATCATAGATTGCTTTTACAATGTTGAGGTATGATCCCGTTATCCCTAATTTTTCTAGAGTTTTGAACATAAAGGGATGCTGTACTTTGTCGAATGCTTTTTCTGCATCTATCGAGATGATCATATGGTTGTTATTTTTAAGTCTATTGATGTGGTGGATAACATTTATTGATTTCCATATATTGAACCAACCTTGCATACCAGGGATGAATCCTACTTGATCATGGTGTATAATTTTTTTGATATGTATTTGAATCCGATTCGCCAGAATTTTATTGAGGATTTTTGCATCAAGGTTCATTAGAGATATTGGTCTGTAGTTTTCCTTCTTTGATGTGTCTTTGTCTGGTTTCGGAATCAGGGTGATGTTGGCCTCGTAGAATGAATTTGGAAGTTCTCCCTCTTTTTCTATTTCCTGAAATAGCTTGAAAAGTACTGGTGTTAGTTCCTCTTTAAAGGTTTTGTAAAACTCTGCTGTATACCCGTCCGGTCCTGGGCTTTTCTTAGTTGGTAATCTTTTGATGGTTTATCCTTGGCAAAACATTACAGGAAGAGGAAATGGAAAATAACATTGAAAACCAACATTGGGAGGTAGGACAGTAAAGGGGGGAAGTAGTCAAAGAGGATAACAAATCAGGTTTAGTAACATCAATAAATAAATATGGCTAGAAGAACAAACCATATCTCAATAATAACCCTAAATGTTAATGGCTTAAACTCACCAATCAAGAGACACAGGCTAGCAGAATGGATCACAAAACAAGACCCAACAATATGCTGCCTACAAGAGACGCATCTGATAGGAAAAGATATTCATAGACTGAAGGTAAAAGGTTGGGAAAAATCATACCACTCATATGGACTGCGGAAACAAGCAGGAGTGGCCATACTCATAACTAATAAAATAGATTTCAAACCAAAGTTAATCAAAAGGGATAAAGAAGGACACGTCATACTGCTCAAGGGAACCATACACCAACAAGACATAACAATCATAAATATATATGCCCCAAATAATGGCGCAGCTGTGTTCATCAAGCAAACTCTTCTCAAGTTTAAGAGTCTAATAGACCACCATACAATAATCATGGGAGACTTCAACACACCTCTCTCACCACTGGACAGATCTTCCAAACAAAAGTTAAATAAGGAAACTATAGAACTCAATAACACAATTAACAATCTAGACTTAATTGACATATATAGACTATACCACCCAACATCAAGTAGTTACACTTTTTTCTCAGCAGCACATGGAACCTTCTCAAAAATAGACCATATATTATGTCACAGGGCAACTCTTAGACAATATAAAGGGGTAGAGATAACACCATGCATCTTATCTGATCACAATGGAATGAAACTGAAATTCAATGATAAAAGTAGGAAGGAAAAATCAAGCATCACTTGGAGAATGAACAATAGGTTGCTGAATGATCAATGGGTTTTAGAAGACATCAAGGAGGAAATTAAAAACTTCCTAGAGTTAAATGAAAATACAGACACAACATATCGGAACCTATGGGACACACTGAAAGCAGTTCTAAGAGGAAAATTCATTGCTTGGAGTTCATTCCTCAAAAAAAGAAAAAACCAACAAATAAATGATCTCATACTTCATCTCAAAATCCTAGAAAAAGAAGAGCAAAACAACAGCAAAAGAAGTAGAAGGCAAGAAATTATTAAAATCAGAGCTGAAATTAATGAAATTGAAACAAAAGAAACAATTGAAAAAATTGACAAAACTAAAAGTTGGTTCTTTGAAAAAATAAATAAAATTGACAGACCCTTGGTCATGCTAACAAAGAGAAGAAGAGAGAGTACCCAAATTACTAGCATACGGGATGAAAAAGGCAATATCACAACAGACACTTCAGAAATACAGAAGATAATCAGAAATTATTTTGAATACTTATACTCCAATAAAATAGAAGATAGTGAAGGCATAGATAAATTCCTTAAGTCTTATGAACTGCCCAGATTGAGTCAGGAGGATATAGACAACCTAAACAGACCAATAACAATAGAAGAAAAAGACCATCTTAAAATAGAGCCCTTTCCTCACCTTAACAAAAAGCAAGGGCAATTGCAGTTACTCAGGTACTCAAAAAACAAAGTGAAGATACCAAATTTCTTTGCCTTACTTTTGAGCCATCCTTATTATTTGGCTTTCTCTCCCAGAGTCTCAAAATAGCTTCAGAACCTCTAAGGCATTAATATCTGCATTATAGTCAAGAAGATGAAAGAAAAGAAAATTCAGGGTTAAAGTGCTAAAAGAGGTATTGGCTGAAAAAAAAAAAGCCAAAGCCTCACCCAGAAAGGTTAGAATATAATCGGATCACGTGGCATGACTACGAAGATATTTTAGGAGCTTTTATTTTGTATAAAAGGAAGGAAAATGTGGGTTTAATGGATGTTCTATAGTTAATCCTCAGTATAAGCTACAGGGGTTATCTTCAAATATCTGATACTCCTTGTTTAAACATCCACATTTAAAGAAGGAAGTCATATGACTGGACTTTGAAAGTCTGAACTGGGCTCCTCAACTGATGCATATCAGCATAGAGTGATTTAAAAGGAACTTAACCATTTTGCTGATTGCCTCAAAATGTTTGCATTGGTGGATCTGTTCTCTAGGTCAGTCTTCCCATAGAGAATCCTCTAACCTCCTATGATGATGGGAGGAGTCAAGAGCCATAAACCTGGCAGCCAGTATAAGAGAACTCAAGCAGTAAAGAAGTCGGGGTACCTCACTCTTGTTGTCTTTTAATGAATTTTCTTGATACAAGTGTAGTTCCTCACCCACCAGCACAGCTCAACTCAGTGTCCCTGAACCCAGAACCTCTGGTAGAGAAGAATTTCTGGGAACCTCTGGCATAGATTCTGGGAAGTTGTCTGGAGAGCCAGCTGATTATATTTGACTATTTATGAAATCAGTTGTCTGTCTTGTAATTATTCACTAGTCAGTTAACTTTCATTAGATTGCACAAGACCAATTACTTGACTCAGTTTCTCTGATTTGCTAAATCATTTGGTAAGTTTTGCATGCTTTTTTCTGTCGTCATTTTGCTGTCTCTTTTTATCCACCCTTTTGGACTTTTCTGCTGCTACTTTGGTACATAAAACTTCCTCAGGTGCTTCGGTTTTGATACTTTGCTTCACCTGAAGCGCTAAAAATTTTCATTTAACCAAGAGCGACCAGTGTTGGATGTTTTATGATTTCACAGAGCCTGGGGCTGGGTTCTTTGTCTCACCTATTCAAAGAATAAAATCCATAGACACAGAGTAAAAGCAAAGTAACAGGATTTATTACAGTAATAGGAAGAAAAAAAAAAAGGAAAGAAGGAAGGAAGGAAAAGAAAGAACTCCCAAAGAGGGAGGGGTCCCAAGAGAGGAATATTGGAGAGTGGCCATTTGTCTACAGAATTAAGCAAGTTAGCCCCCTACCCAGTCCTAGGTAAGGGACTCAGTGTCTGGTACTCAGTGTTCACGAACTCTTCATGTGCTCTTTTTGGTCCAATCATGTTATTGTGTCCCTTTGTTTTGATGAAGGTCCAGAGTAAAAGAAAGCAGATATTTCACTATCACTATTTTCTGCTTAGATGGGAGTCAGTCTGACCTGGATGAGGTCTGGCTTGTGTCTATAGTTTATCAGCTGAATAGAAACCTGACCTTGAAGGAGTCCAAGTTTTCTGCGTGTCCATTTTGACACTTTATCCTGCCTCATTTTGAGGAGTATTCAGTATGATTCTCTCTTTTTAAGCTGTCTTATTCTTTTTTTTTTCTGGGTTTGGGTAATTCAAAGTATTTTGCTAAATAAATCATTTAAGAGACTGACTTTTGAAAATGATCACAAATGCTCAGAAAAGCAACTCAATCTTATTCTCTAGTTTTTGTCAAAACACATGATTAATGCATTAGCTCATTAATGCACTGGTTGATGCATTAAAGCCTTCAATTAATTCTGGAATCACACAGATCAATGCTCAAGTTTGAGTTCCATTGTCACAGCTTGTGGAGAGAATGTGGGCTTTATGGAGCTCCCTGTCCACCAGGTACATTGCTCTAGTGAAGGTTATAACTGCATAATCCAGTGTGAAGGACTGCTGGGTTCCTGTCTCCTACAATTTTTTACTTTAAGGAAGTTTTCTAATTCATGTAAAAATTAGTCCCATATATACAAAAGTGATTGTAATGGTATCTGGTTAATTAACATTTTGTAAATCATTTTATGAGCTTAAATTATAGAATGTTTTAAAAGAGAAGATAAAACTATGGTACTTAGTGTAAACTTTCATTGTTAGTATCACTTAACAAACAATGATTAAGATTTTTTGACATTTTTTGTCCTTCAGATTATATAGATCCTTAAGTAGTGTTTCATTCTGAGGATAAGTGTGTGTGCCAAAAGATGGGAGTAGGAATCAATATGTGTACTTCCAAAATTGTGGAAAATCTAAAAGAAGTATTCCTTGTAATTTCTGATTCTAACCTATGGTTAAAGCAAACTTTATGATTGTAAGTCTGTATTTTATCATTTTGAAAGAGTATAATGACATAGTTTTAAATTATGTATCATTTCTACTCATTCTCTCATAATTATTTGGTAACAGGTTATATCACTTTGTTTTCTCTATAATAACTTTTTATTGTAATTTCTTTCTCTAAAGACCATAGTTTGGGTTTCTTTTATAAAAAATTATAAGGCTTTCATTCCATTGTCTTGTCAAGAAAAAAGGATCATGAGGAAGCATTAAAATTTTAAAAACCCAGGTAATTAACAGATTTTGTAATCATATTGGGGACATGATTTGAACTGCCATTTTTTTCTTCTATGTATCACTGTTTTTATCAACATGCTCATCTGGTAAAAAAATGGAAATGTGTAATTTGTGCAAAAATTTATTGCTATAATTTTACACATTTATAAGGAAGGAGTTTTTAAATAACACCTACATTAACAGGTTTATCAAAAACAGAATTGTCTTTCTCTATTTTGACATTTTGGGGAGGGAAATGAAATTTGAATAGAGTGAAGATTTTATGAATATTTACAGTTTGTGAATATTGTCATTTCATTTGTCATTTATTGAGAGTTAATTAAGTTGTTTAATGAATAGCACTATATTCTTGAAATAACAGATATTTTATAATGACAAAAACAGGTATTTTTTTATGTATGATTTCATGCAACATTTGTCTATGTAGTGTGTAAAAAAAAGAAGGATCATTTGAAGAGATATGTAAATATACAAAATATTGAAACATTAAAATCAATTATTTTTTAAAAAAATCAAAGATTTTTTAAAAGAGGACCTTTAAGAACTTAATATTCTGCAAGGATAGATGTGTTTTATAACTTGTTCATTTAACATTTAAAGTATAATAATGCTTTTCAGAACAAAGGCAAATATACATAGTGATATAATAAAGGGATAAAGTTGGAGAGTAGATTGGAATAGTGCTCTGCAGCTGAGTTGAGTTTAAAGCTGAGGATGGTCAGAAGAAAGAAGAGAGCACTCAAAGGCTGTACCATTTTCATTGTTCACGATGATCTTTATGACTGCGTGCATAATGGCTCTAACTCTAAATTTCTTCTAGAACTATTGTAACCCAAAAAAGTCATAAGCAAAAATATTAAAGTGGAGTGATCATAAGACCCAGGAACTCAGGTAACAAGGGAAGAAACAGTGATTTACTTCACACTCATTCCCAATATACTTCTCTGAAATGCAGAAACAGTGCATCTAACAATAACTTTGATTACGTGGTCTGTGCCATCCCAACTTAAATAGGTTTGAACTATCACATTTTTAAAAGGAAATGCAAATGAGAGCCTGAGCCTTCTCTCACTCAGTCTTGGAAGAGTGTCTATTTTTTCAGGCTCAAGTATTTGAAAGAGACTCAGGGATCTCTAGACTCTAGCAATGGATAGTTAAAATTTTCTTTCCTTTTTCTTTTTTTCCCATAAAGCTAACATTACATTCTGAAACTCTGGAGGACCTTACATAGAATCCAAACTATGGAGAATACATTTCCAGTGCTAAGAAGTTTGCCTTCCAGCATTGCAATCCCAAATTGAGTTTTCAGATCTCTAATTTTCTCCTTTCTGCTAAGTTTGTATTTAATATTTTTAAAATGTATGTTTCTGTTAAATCATTTCAAAGTTAAGGAAAAAATGGTGCTCACACTTCAATTAGCAGTAATCATCAGTCCTGTGTAAAGAATAATGTCATCGATATGAGAAAGCATGTAAGGTTAAGTAGGGGAATTCTAAAGCAATTGCAGAATTTTCCCCAACAAAAAGACTAGATGCAATATTCCATCTTTGCAAACCTACAATTTGCTTTCTATATATAGAATAGCTATTGTCTTCCATTCTTGAAAGGGGCTAGAGATTGAAAGACAAGGCTTTCACAATTCTGTTTCTGATTCCTTTTATTTATTAATTTTTAAGAACTTCCTTACATACAATTTGTACTATCTCCCTCATGGATATATCATAAAGATTTATATCTGTTGTTTTATTTTTTCATTATTACTGTTATACATAGTGGGAGGTTGGTCTTGAAATAGAAATAGCAATAAGCCTTGGACATATTTTAGTCAGCTTTTTCGCTGTTTTAGTCAAAGGACCCAGCCAGCACAAGTATAGAGGAGGAAAGTTTTATTTGAGGGCCCACTGTTGTAGAAGTCTTAGTCCATAAAAGGTTGGCTCCATTCCCTTGGACTCTCTGTGAAAGCTGGGCATCATGGCGGGAGAGTGTGGCAGAGGGAAGCTGTTTGACTCATGGTGACCCGGAGGCTAAGAGACTCCACTGTCAGATACAAATATATACACCTAAGCTACCCCACAATGTCCACCCCCTCCTGCCACACCCCACCACTTCAATTACCACTCAGTTAATCCCTATTAGGGGATTAAATAATTGATTGGGTTAAGACTCTTACAACCCATTCATTTCTTCTCTGAACTTTCTTGTATTGTCTCACAAGTGAGCTTTTAGGGGACACCATATTGAAACCATAACACTTAGGGAAGAAAACAGTTTGTGCAATTGAGATTTTCTTTATTCTCTGATTTTTTTCTTTACCATTTCCTTAAAAAATTAGGAACATCTATGTTCATCACTTTGAGGAAGATAGAAGTAATGATTTCAAAAAGAATTCATTAATGCAAGTTTTATAATTGATTGCATATACACATATAGAATATTTATGTTGTATGTAGAAAAATATATAATGTGATACATACAGATATGTATGTATCTATATACACATATGTATCTAAGCATAGATATATATGTAACTATATACACTTGCATATACATATATGAACATATGTCCATATAATTATATGTACTCATATATACACATGCATGCATATGTAATTTTTATAGAATATATTCATGTAATATTTATATGGTGACATTATATATATGTAATTATATATGTACATATATGTAATCATGTAACTTGCATTAACATTTTATATATGCACATATATAAAGTATATATGTGCATATATATTTGCACTAGGCTCTGAAAGTATAATCTATCATAATAAGTAATTATCATACAATATTATGTGATTTTGAACTCTTCTCAACTGAAAAAAAAAGAGATAACAAGATTTCTATTCATTCTCTCTATTGTTCATTAATATACTCAAAAGAATATCCATTCTGTACCCATTATGCTTTCTTTGTTACTATCTGGATTGCTCTTTTCCTTGCATGAATTTCCACATCTTTTACCTCCTCTACCACAATATATTCCCTACCACAATGTTATTCCTTGTGCTTTTTGATTAAATAATGTGATACAGTATTTACTGCTTAATACTTCAGAGGTTTCTCCCTACAACTGTGGACTGCAGCTTTTATTTAAATTTTCTCCACCACATTTTGTATAAAGTGATGTAAATAACTTTCTAAGTAAACAATTGCTTCTAAGCTAAAATATTTCTTAGTATATCTTGTAATTAGTTGTGATCCAATGATCAAGTGATAGTTAATAAGACATCTAAGTAAAAGCTATAAGACACTACAAGAAGATTCTAAAATGCAGGGATTTTTTTGAAAATTTTCTTCCACTTAATATTTAGAATATCACTGGATTTGTGGAATTCTGTTTGTATTGGAATATTAAGAAAATTTGTAAATAGAACAAGACAGAAGGATGTTGTTTTCCTGATGACAACTCTTGCCTCTTTACTCATTTTCATGACAGATGAACAAACATTTACTTTGTTTCAGGGAATTATTGTTGGGAATTTTTTGGTTAGTTCATAAACAAGTGTAATTTTAATATAACCTGATACGTTAAGCACATATTAAAGCCCTAACTAAAATCATTGTAAATATTTACTTCACTTTATTTGGAAAAATAAGAGACCCAGAATAGCCAAAGCTATCTTTAGCAAGGATAGTGAAGCAGGAAGCATCACAATACAAAACCTTGAACTATACTACAAAGCTATGGTAACAAAAAATGGCATGGCACTGGCACCAAAATAGGCATGTAGATCCATGGTACATAAAAGGAAAATGATCACTACACTCAGAGTGACGAAGAGATCTTTATTGCAGCCGTGTCTGATTAACAGGGAAGGAAGAGAAAAAGAGAGAAAGAGAGCAGGAAAAGGGGGAGGAGAGAGCAAAGAGAGAGAGAGAGAGAGAGAGAGAGAGAGAGAGAGAGAGAGACAAAGAGAGACAAAGAGAGAGAGAGAGAGAGGAGAGAGAGAGAGAGAGAGAGAGAGAGAGAGAGAGAGAGAGAGAGAGCGCTTGAGAAAGAGGGAGCCCAGCAGGAGAGAGTTTTAATAGCCAAAATCTGATGGGGTCTTTGGGTCTGCAAGTTGCCTTGTTGGCATACAGGGTCTGCAAGTTGCCTTGTTGGCATACAGAGATTGGATCAAACAGTCGTTACTAAGGGTGTCATCTTCTGCCCTCAGGAATACCTTGTAGGGGCTATATGTGGGTTTCTGTTGCACCAGATGAATGGGGGTCCAGTGTTCAGCCTTGAGTGGGGTTGAGTCCTCAGCTTTGAGTGGGGTTGAGACTTGAGGCAAATAAGGAACCAGATGGGTGAGGGTTGAGTATTCATCCCACCCTGCAGCTAACATTTGTTTAGCCTGCTCCACAACTAACAATACAGAAAAGAAGACACAGAGACAAACCCACATAAAATACAGTTATCTCATAGTAGACAAAGGTGCCCAAAACATCCATTGGCAAAAGGATACTCTCTTCAACAAATGGTGTTGGGAGAACTGGAAATCCATATGTAGCAAAATAAAAGAAACCCCTCTCACCATGCACAAAATTCAAAGTGGATCAAGGACCTAGGAATTAGACCAGAGACCCTGCATCTAATACAGGAAAAAGTAGGCCCAAATCTTCATCATGTCAGATTAGGCCCCAACTTACTTTACAAGACTCCTAAAATGCAAGAAATAAAATGAAGAATTAAAAAAATGGGATGGACTCAAACTAAAAAGTTTCTTCTCAGCAAAAGAAACAATAAATGAGGTGAAGAGCCTACATTTTGGGAGAAAAATTTTGCATCATGCACGTCAGATAGAGCGCTAATATCCAGGTTATGTAAAGAACTCAAAAAACAAACAAACAAAAAACCCAATTAATAAATCAATGGGCTAAGGAGCTGAACCTACCTACACTTCTCAGAAGAAGATACACATTTGATCAACAAATATGTGAAAAAATGTCAACATCTCTAGTAATTAGAGAAATGCAAATCAAAACTACTCTAAAATTTCATCTCATTCCAGTCAGAATGGCAGTTAACAAGAATACAAACAACAGTAAGTGTTGGCCAGGATGTGAGGGAAAATGCGCACTCACACATTGCTGGTGGGATTGCAAATTGGTGCAATCACTCTGGAAAACAGTACAGAGATTCCTTAGAAAACTTGGAATGGAACGACCATTTGACCCAGCTATCCCACTCCTTGGTCTATACCCAAAGGACTTAAAATAAGCAGACTATAGTAACACAACCACATCAATATTTATAGCAACTCAATTCACAATAGCTAAATTGTGGAAGCAACCTAGGTGCCCTCAACAAATGAATAGATAAAGAAAAAGCCAAGTTGTACACCTTAAACTTATACAAAGTATTTTTTAAGTTTAAAAAAGGAAATTCAAAAGTCAATGAGATAACAAGATAGAGACAGACACTCTTATTAGTCATTTTAAAAAATGTATACACAATGAGATGTTACTCAGCATTAAAAGAGAATAAAATTATGGCATTTGCAGGTAAATGGATGGAATTGGAGAATATCATGCTAAGTGAAGTAAACCAATCCCAAAAAACCAAAGGCCAAATGTTCTCTCTGACAAGTGGATGCTGATCCATAATGGGGGGAGGGGCATGGGAAAAATTTAGAAACTGGACAAAGGGGAGAAAGTGGTGGGGAGGAAGCATGGGGCAGGAAAGATGGTGAAATGAGATGGACATCATTACCCTAGGTACATGTATAACTGCACATATGGTGTGATACTACATTGTGTACAACCAGAGAAATATAAATTTGTGCTGTAATTGTGTATAATAAATCCAAAATCTATTCTGCTGTCATATATACCTAATTATAATTAATTAATTAATTTTAAAATACTGACTACTTAGAAAATATTCTTTGTAAATGCATGAACAAAAATAAACACAACAATGTGCATAAAAATAAGAAGAAAAGGTGGAGGAAGTCTATAAAATAGCAAAATAAGAATAGAGAAAAAGCTTACAGGAAGTACAGTAATAAAAGGAGAAATATCTCCCATGTGACTTGTGTAAAATGAATCCTATCTTTAATATGCAATATTTTTCCAGTATTCTTGTTTACTGAACTCTTCTTCTAATGACATTTATAATTGCTCAAGTATGGGGCTGGGGTTATATAGTTCAGTGGTAGAGCGCCTGCCTTGCATGTGTGAGGCATTGGGTTCCATCCTCAGCACCACATAAAAATAAATAAATGAAATAAAGGAATTGTGTCCTAAAAATAAATAAAAATGTTAAAAAAATTGCTCAAGTACTTTTTTCAAGCCCCTGCTGTAAAATCTCCTTCAGTTATGGTTATCAATATTTAGTATCATCTTGCCTAAAAGTCTCTTTTCTTTTGGCATACCTAATCTCAGCTAAGAATAATTTTAGAAGTAATGAGATTTTGTCACTGAAATATATATATTGTAGCCTTTTAATAAACCCAGGTATTTTCAAATGCCTTAGAATTGGTTATTCAATAATAATTTTTCCAGCAAAGTCAATACAATAATTAATATTGATTTTGTATTAAGAATTTATTAAGAGAGCAGATTTTTGTTTCCTAAAAATAAAAAGAAAAAAGAAAGTTAACAATGTGAGAAAATGAGTACATTAATTGGCTTAAAGATAGTAATCATTTCATTATATATATGGAGACCAAAAACTCATGTTGTACACCTTAAATTTATACAAAGGATTTTTTTTCAGTTTAAAAAAAAGAAAATGAGAAAGTCAATGATATAAAAAGATGAAGACAGAGACTCTTACTACTCATTTTAAAAAAATTGACTTCTTGTTATGTTCTTCACAGAACACTTATCACATCTTTAGCAAATATTTCCCAGAAGCCCCTAAACTTAAAGAACTATTAACAAATCTGTTTCCAAGAACTTTTCTGCTTTGAATGAGTCTGTTTGGCAGATGTGAAAATATCTGAAAAAGAAGCATTTGTTTTTAAATTTTAAATAAATATCATGAAATATTACTTTCAATGAAACAAAAATATGTATTGATAGGAGTGGAATGTCCTAATTATTGCTCCATTTGTGCAAATGTTATATGATACACACACACAATGTTTCTAAGAGTATAAGTCATATTATAGCATGGTAATTAATGTGATTAGAATCATTCATTTAAAACTTTTGCATCATGATAAAAATAAATATGAATATCATCAATCTTACTTTTAAATACAGAGGAAAGAGTGGGAGTGGATCTACTTTGTGAGGTAAATTGCTGAGATATAAGTGGATTTAAGAATGAGAAGCCTCTCAGAATGACGTTTAGTTTTCTATAAGAAACATAAACACAGCATAAATATACACATAGAAAAACAGTGGGTTTGGCATAATTACACACATTGGCTTGACACAGTGGACTCAACAACATTTGCCCTATGCTTGTTTTTGTTCAAAAGTGTTTCAATCTGGGCTGGGGTGTGCTTTCCTGTCATGCACAAGGCCCTAGATTCAATCCCTAGCACCATTAAAAAAAAAAGTGTTCCAATCTCGGTGATGAATTATATTTTATGTATGATTTTTAAAAAATCATGATACAATTATTTTATTTTATGCCAACAACTCTGATCATTACTATTTTTTTTCACCCTCACACTTAAAGGCTAAGTAAAAGGAAATTGGTTTTCAAAATGCACTTAGCAGTTCTCAGTTTCCTGAATGACACTAACTCTGAGTACTCCCAAGTAGACACTCTTCAGTCAGTTGACATTATCACAGATTAAGAGTCCTAAAGTATTTCTAATTTTACCATGCATTGTCATATTTCTTTTACCTTGAATAGTCTTAATGGAAAGGGAAAAGTATACCAAGAGAAAGTTATTTTGTTCAAAACAAGAGAAAAATGTAACAAAAGATGGAACAGATAATATCCACCTCCAGTTTTCTTGATCTCTTATTCCAGCCTCTATCAATTTAAGTTTTCTAACATCTTTTGTCTGTAATTTAATTTGAACTCATATCTGTAACTTTATAATGTAATAGAAACACTTTTTTTCAAATATAGTGTTGTTATAAGCAGACACAGTTAACATTACCTGACAGTAGGAAAATTCACTTGAATTGAGATCTTATTTTGTTCATTTGAGATGATTTTACTTCACCAAACATTAGGAATATAAATATAAAATTATATCATTATAAATATTGTAACTGCAAAGTATAAAATTTTCCATTAAACAAAATGTTCTTTTAAATTTTCACTTAGCACACATATTTCATTAGACACATACGCTGTTTTTACTCTAAAAGGCAACTTCTGAACTAAATTGATAATGTCAGTGCAGGTATTGCTGTGCTGGAGATCAAGGTTTAGACCTTTGTATACTTAGTACCTGATATTAATTGTCCTGTAATCCAGATTCTTGATGAAAATCTGCAAACTCTCATAGTTAAATATTGCCGCAGTCTGGCTGCAGCAAAATAACGGGGGGTGGGGGTGGGGGGGTGGGGGTATGACAAGGAACTTGTGAAGGTTGATACAATGGGAGCCGCTTTATTGCAGGACAGTGAGGAATATATACTTAACTAATTGCACACAGCTTATCTTAATTAACATAAACTAGATACAGCAGTCAACCAATAAGGAATCCTCATCATCTTAATGATTACACACAGCTTAATTTAATTGACATAATCTAGATACAGCAGTCAGTCATTAATGAAGCTCTATCATCTTAATGGCTCGCTGGCATTACTTCACAAACCACTCCCTCTGGCAAAGTGCCAGGCGCCATCTTGACTTGTTTATGGACCCTAACAAAATGTGTTTTCTTTTTTTTTTTTTTTTTTTTTTTTTTCTTCTTCTTTTTCAAGTTTTTTTTTTATTGTTGGTCGTTCAAAACATTACATAGTTCCTCATACATCATATTTCACAGTTTGATTCAAATGAGTTATGAACTCCCAATTTTATCCCGTATACAGATTGCTGCATCACATCAGTTACCCTTCCATTGATTGACATATTGCCTTTCTAGAGATAGAAAGGGGGATAGTAGTAGAGAATAATATAGACAGCAGAATACATCAGACACAAAATGTGTTTTCTAAAATAATGCAGTCAAAAAGCATGCAATGGAGGAAGGATAGCATCTTCAACAAATGGTGCTGGGAAAACTGGAAATCCATTTGCATCAAAATGAATCTGAATCCCTATCTCTCGCCATGCACAAAAGTTAACTCAAAATGGATCAAGGAGCTTGATATTAAATCAGAGACAAGGTATCTGATAGAAGAAAAAGTTGGTTATGATCTACATGCTGTGGGATCGGGCCCCAAATTCCTCAATAGGACACCCATAGCGCAAGAGTTAACAACTAGAATCAACAAATGGGACTTACTCAAACTAAAAAGTTTTTTCTCAGCAAAAGACACAATAAGAGAGATAAACAGGGAGCCTACATCCTGGGAACAAATCTTTACTCCACACACTTCAGATAGAGCCCTAATAACCAGAATATACAAAGAACTCAAAAAATTAGACAATAAGATAACAAATAACCCAATCAATAAATGGGCCAAGGACCTGAACAGACACTTCTCAGAGGAGGACATACAATCAATCAATAAATACATGAAAAAATGCTCACCATCGCTAGCAGTCAGAGAAATGCAAATCAAAACCACCCTAAGATACCATCTCACTCCGGTAAGATTGGCAGCCATTAGGAAGTCAAACAACAATAAGTGCTGGAGAGGATGCGGGGAAAAGGGCACTCTTGTTCATTGCTGGTGGGACTGCAAACTGGTGCAGCCAATTTGGAAAGCAGTATGGAGATTTCTTGGAAAGCTGGGAATGGAACCACCATTTGACCCAGCTATTCCCCTTCTCGGTCTATTCCCTAAAGACCTAATAAGAGCATGCTACAGGGACACTGCTACATCGATGTTCATAGCAGCTCAATTCACCATAGCAAGACTGTGGAATCAGCCTAGATGCCCTTCAATAGATGAATGGATAAAAAAAAAATGCGGCATTTATACACTATGGAGTATTACTCTGCATTAAAAATGACAAAATCATAGAATTTGGAGGGAAATGGATGGCATTAGAGCAGATTATGCTAAGTGAAGCTAGTCAATCTTTAAAAAACAAATACCAAATGACTCCTTTGATATAAGGGGAGTCAACAAGGACAGGGTAAGGATGAAGAGCTTGAGAAGAAGATTTACATTAAACAGGGAGGAGAGGTGGGAGGGAAAGGGAGTGAGAAGGGGAATCGCATGGAAATGGAAGGAGATCCCCAGGGTTATACAAAATGACATATAAGAGGAAAGGAGGCGTAAGACAAGATAATACAAATGGAAGTAATGATTTACAGTAGAAGGGGTAGAGAGAGAAAAGGGGAGGGGAGGGGAGGGGGATAATAGAAAATAGGACAGACAGCAGAATACATCAGACACTAGAAAGGCAATATGTCAATCAATGGAAGGGTAACTGATGTGATTCAGCAAACTGTATACGGGGTAAAATTGGGAGTTCATAACCCACTTGAACCAAACCATGTAATATGATGTATTAAGAACTATGTAATATTTTGAAAGACCAATAATAAAAAATAAATTAAAAAAATAAAATAATGCAGTCAATTTTATTTATCTGAGATATCAGGCTTACCTAATGATACTTGTCTAACTCATTCTCATTTTATGGATTTGGTTTGTAAGTGGTTGTAGGCCAATGAAACAACTATTTTTTAAATAGATTAACATAATCCTCTTAGCATATGGAATACCAGAAAATTCACAAAAATCAAGCATAGTGACTAATATAGTGAGATTTTATTTTTAAGTTGTCTTTATAAAGCACCATGATTTTATGGACAGAGAAAGGAGGAGACCAATATGCTTTTTCTACATGAAATCAAATCCCCAGGCATTTGGAATCAATCATTAGACATGGAATTATATAAAATTCTGCAGAGCTACCTGTGTTCTTCCCCATCCTTTAATAATTTGATGTCATGCTATTTTTGTATTAGGAGAGCAGGCAAAACTTGTACCCCTGAGAATGTCTATGCTAAATAAAAGTTCTTTCTTTTATGAAGTTGGTTCTGAGATAGCTTATTAATCACTATGGTAGGAGGGAGCAGATAGGGAGGAAAAAAAATTCCCAAATAGAAATAGTTTACCTACTTCTTTTAAAATTTACCTCTCTTGATAACTTCTTTTCTTTGTTTTAAATGCTAAATAACTCTGCCCTTTATGGAAAAAAAAAGAATATTTACTTTTAAGGTCTGGATATTGGAAGTAATATTTCCCTAGAGAGTTGGATATTAACATCTCTTCCTACTCCTAATAAAATGTGACTGTTCCTATGTTTATTCCAAAGTGTGTCTCTATCAAGAACTTATACTTCGCTTGTAGTGATGTTGGCAGAGCAGGAGTAATTTGTTTCAAAGAGGGAATTCTAAGCCAAATACATAGGAGCTAAGGAGTGATCTAAGGCCCCATTTGAGTGGTAGGAGTGGGATATAGCCTTTCAAGGAAAATCCTTGATTCATTCTAGTGAGGTGGCCAGGGAACTGGCTTGAGATAAGGTCTGAAGGCATTGGTCGTTTTTTAATTATCCCTAGGTGATTCTAATAAACAATTAAAATTAAGAATCATTAGTTTCATTTGATTGGTTGATTCTTTCCTAATGAAAAACTCCTTAAGCTTAAGAGAGAAAACGAAAGGGAGAGTATGGGGGCATATGAAGTGAGGAAGAAGGGCTGAGATGGTGTATAGGATTTAAGATGTGGGCTGGTGTTCTCACACCAGGTGGGAAAGTGTAAGACAGGGTGAGGAGAATCATGTGAACCAATAGTTGACTGTATTAGAAAAATCATGGTTTACACAGTAAAACTAAACTGGAACCAGATTTTGTAATATTGGTTGTGATTTGTTTAAATAATTTTATTTTGTCTCATAGGTAATTGGGTAAATATTGAGGGTTTGTAGAGAGATACCAATGATGAATGTAGTATATTAGAGAAATGCTTATGGTAATGGATAAAAGCAGAGACAATATGGGGACTTAAGGAAACTTTTTGAGCATTGGCTATCAAATGGAGGTAAGGGTAAGATTCATTTTGTAACTTGTTTAAGTATAAACCTATGGACACTCTCTCAAGAAAATCTTATTGAGCAAGCCCAGTGATTGACAGAATTTTAAGCATAACCATTAGCTGATGAGGAGGTTACATGGCTCTATTCTGATGCAATGCTAGTTCTTTTTTTCTTAATATTTATATTTTAGTTGTAGTTGGATACAATATCTTTATTCTATTTATTTATTTTCAGTGATGCTGAGGATCAAAACCAGGGCCTCACATATGATAGGCAAGAGCTCTACTGCTGAGCTACAACCCCAGCCCACAATGCTAGTTCTTAAGGAAGATGATAAAAGATGTTTAATGATCATGATTAGTTGTATGCAAATAAACTTTGCTGAGTGCTGGTACTTATTAGTCATTCTTCAATGTGTACAACATAAGTATCAATAGATCAATGATATTACCTTCAAAAAACTAAAAGTCTAAAATAGGGAGAATAGCATGTAAAGATGACACAACAATAAAAGTTATACTTTATCTTTAATAATAATTAATTTTGTTGTGTGTATGAAACTAAGCTAATGGATTTATGTACATTTATCATGTTTTTTGCTGGGAATGTGGCTCAAGCGGTAGTGCGCTCTCCTGGCATGCGAGCGGCCCGGGTTCAATCCTCAGCACCACATATAAACAAAGATGGTGTGTCTGCCGAAAACTAAAAAATAAATATTATAAATATTAAAATTCTCTCTCTCTCTCTCTCTCTCTCTCTCTCTCTCTCTCTCTCTCTCTTTAAAAAAGGTTACCCTTTATCTTTAATAATAATTAATTTTATTGTGTATGAGACTAAGCTAATTGATTTATGTACATTTATCATGTTTTTAAAATTGTATCACTCACTTCAATGTTCATAATGCTTTTTTAAAATTTTATCCTCATTTCAACATTCTAAGGTATGAATTTCTCTTATCACTATTCTTCATGAGGGAGGTAGGAATCTGAATCTTCAGCTTTTGTCTTTGAATGTTATACAAATCATGATCCTGTCAAGGTGTAGAGAAGAAAATAATGACTTTATTTTTACAAAGGGTAATTAAAAATATCCTATAAATCTACACACTTAGGGTTTCATTGAATGTCAGGGTTGAAGATTAAAAGGATAGAAACAGGAAAAAAAAGAAAATGAAAAAGCTAGTGCTATCTATAAATTCTATCATCTAGGGAATCTCTCTATATATCAGCACTCTACTTTCCCTGTTACAGAAATTAAGCAAGTTAAATATAAATTATTTTAGTCAAATCATTCTTTTATTTTGCTTTATATTACTGAGGATTGAACTCAGGGGATATTTTACCACCACTGAATTAGCCTTGTCCTCTTTTTCTTTTTTTAATAATTGTAGCCCAGATTGGTCTTGAACTTGAGATTCTTAAGCCTCAGCCTCCTGAAACACTGGGATTATAGGCATATGCCATTGCATCTGGGCATTCGAACAGACCATTTTTTTTTTTGATATCACAAATCATTGAAATTTACTTATGCTTATCTTTAAAAAATGAGTATCCTTGTACAAATCAATATATATGGCCTTGTCTGTGGGACATTATTGAAGTCATATATTCAGTAGTGGTCAAGAAATATTTAAATATGGACAGGAACTTTAGTTTGACACTTTTATAGCTAATATGTATTAACAATGTAAAAAATAACTGATGTCAGTTGGCTGGGGTTGTGGTTCAGTAGTAGAATTCTTGCCTTGTATGTGTGAGGCACTGGGTTCGATCCTTAGCACCACATAAAAATAAATAAACAAAATAAAGGTATTGTGTCCATTAACAATTTTTTAAAAAATTAAAAAAAAAACTGATGTCAAGATAAATATCTTTAATTAATAAGTATTATTATGATATACATCTGATTTTTCTTAATTATTTTTACCAATAATTGACATTTTTTAAACATTATAAGAAGGATACTTTATTTCTTTTAATATCCAGATAATTAAAAGCCTAATAATATGTATTTTAGAAATAAAATTTTCACATAAAATTATAAATTATGTCTCAGATCAGAAAATTATGACAGAGGAAAAAGGTCAGGAGATGATTTATTTTTAAAGATGTGTAAATGTTGGAATACTCAAACCAAAATTCCCATTTTATGTGAAGAAGTCATCTTACCAACTACAAGCAAAATTTAACCAAAGTAACCAGACAATTTCCCATGCTGTCTTAGAAAGACAGCAAAGGAAGTCTAGAAAAGTCAAATACTTTTTGTGATTAATTACCAAGTTAAATTTATCAATTACTAATCATGAATTAGTCAAAACACTAAATTAACTCTTAAATTTTTAAAATTCCAGTAGAAAGTCATCTCCTACTCCATCCTTAGGTATGTGGGTAATCTTATTTCCCTTGATCTGGCGAGAGCTTAGTTTGCCATTTGGGGTATATGCCATTTTGCTTTTAATACAATAAAATAATAAGCATTTGACAATTCTTCAGTCACCCTCTCCTTATTGGCAGCTCATCTTTTCCTAGGGTGCATCTCTATAGCACCTAAATGATTGTATAAACTCAAATTTCTCTTTTGTTATATGTGGAGTTGCTACATCGAGGTAATTCCAACTATTTTGATATTACAAGTTCTATTCTCCTTGCTTATCAACTGGTAATGCACTGTGGGAGACCAACCTTACACGTGACTGAGTCACACTCCCCGGCTGGGTGCTGAGGCGTTCAGTTGCAGAAATGTGGCAGAGCTTTCCCCACCCTTCTTGGGTTCAAGGGTCAGTGTCTTGTGCATGGGTGTGTCTTGCTACAGCCCCAAGGGTAGAGCTATGCTCACCTGTTCCTTTGTAATATAACCCCTTGCCCTGTTTAGGATAGAATCTTCCATGGAAGTGCCTTGTGTGTGTCCCCTTCTCTTACTGTGCCCTTGTGTGTGGCCTACCCAGGTGTCAACCAACCTGCTGACAGTGGACATCATGAAGATAGACTCATCACCCTGAAATCTGACCCCTTGCCTCACTTGAATAGCTTCTCGTCAATAAAAGTGATCAGCGCTTACTCTTGCTCTCTCTCTTCCTGCGGACCCCTAAGGTCAGAGGAGCCATCATAGTGACCCCAAAGAAAAAGGTATTTGTGTCTCTTGTGTAGTTATTTTGCACAGCCCAGTTAGCCCAGTTCAACTGGAGTGACCCCTGAGCCTTTTAGTTGCAAGAACAGAAGCCCAGCAATACACAAATGTTCTACCATTTTCTTTTAGTGGAAACTGAGCCATTTCTACACTTCCCAATAAAGTCATATTCAGTGAAGCTTTCTGGGAAGAAAATGGTCTGAGGGAATATTCCAGGAATCTTCTTGTCTGTATTACCTTTAAAATACACATTAATAATCATTACAGCTACCATTTCTTAAATGCTTACTATGTACCCAGCATTGCAATAGATTCTTAGCCTACATTACTTACTTTTTATAACAACCCTCTAACATGATAAAATTGAAATTTATGGAGACATAATTTTCTGAAGACACAGTTGGAATCTGGCAGAGCTAGGATATTAACTAATTCCAAAGATCACATTCTTAACCATTACTCTGCCTTGTAACTTCTAAATAATACATGAACATTTTTTTAAAAAAAAGTTCTCTACAACTCTACTTAATAAGATTCAGTTGTATAACAAATTTTAATTTCCATTTATAAAAATGCAATATGAATAAACATAATTATAAACATGGCATACAAAAATTAGCCTTACTAACTATTTCATGAATGAACAAATTTTAGAAATCTGCTCTGTTTTAAGGAGGTAAATCTCATGATGAAAGGAACTGTTCCAATAGGAAGCCCTCCCTAGTCACACTATGGTAACAGATAACAGAGGTTGCAAAATATTTGACTTCACTCTCCACACTTTTATCTTGAAGCTCTTGGAGACAATAAACACAAAAGATTTAATTCATTGTAAAGATTTTCACCCACATTACACTGTTCAAGAGGTTGGAAAAGGGAAGAAAGATGCCTGGGAACTAGGTAGTATGCGTCTTCTCTAAGAATTTACTCCATTGGCATCTGAATTCAAGTTTGCATAAGCAATACTTCAGGTGCTAGAAAGAATTACACAATAGCCTTTGCATCCCCCATTTGTATGCTGTGGGAAAGAGTGAAAACTGGTGATGTCACTAGTTAAAATTTAGATATTTTGCATCATTTAATATTTGGCATTTATTATGATTTTTATGAAATATTACATAAAGATGTTCTTTAAATTAATTGCTAAGTTTCTTGGTTGCTCTTTGAATTTATGTCCAAGGCCAAATGTCTCATTCACTTCAGCCTAATGGTAGCCTTGAAATGCATCATCTCTGTGGTCACATTGTTAGAGTGGAAGGTAGTGTTGATGATGATTCTTTTGGTACAACAGAAGTAAGCTGGGATGTTTCCTAGAGGAATAAGAGAAAAATGAGATGAAATGTATTCATAAATACATTGTACCTAGTTAAAAGAAAGACAATTCACTTACTCACTTACTTATAATTACAGAAAAATTGAGAAGAGAAAGATATTTATTTCTAGGTGCCAAAGTTCCATAGGAAGCCATCAGAAAAAGTTTTTCCTCTAAATTTTTGACCCATGTCCTAAAAATTTTAGCAGCTGACTAAAGTATAACAAAAAACCAAGTACTATTTATTCTCTCCAGTTGACTCCTGTTAGCATGGATCCAATATAAAGAGTGATCCTGTGATCCCTGGAATTTTAATGAACATTTTTGTATCACAGAAAACAAAAAGGGAACAATAATTTGATAAATAATTCAAGAAAATCATTAGGCCTTTGCTTAAGCTTAAAATCTGAGAAGGTAATGTTAATAAATAGGATATTTTATGTATCTAATAGAAAGCCTAGTAAATCTCTTTGTATAAAGAAATGATGTACCAGAGAGAAAATAAGACTAGTTACTTGGGACCTGTTGATAATTATTTACTTTCATAAAAGTGGCCAATATTTTGAGAATTCACATGAAAATCTTTCATCTCAGAAATGGATTCACTTCTGGAGTCTGAAGAAATTTTTAGAAATGTGTAATTTAATCCACTAATAGTTTAAACAGTATATATCTTCATTAAAACAAAAATATGGCAACATGCAATATAGGAAGAAATTGTGGAAAAAGAAAAAATATATTGTTAAATTATATTAAATATCCACACAATAATTCTACCTGAATATAAAGGTTTTTGTTTTAATAGCTCTTTGGAGGAAAAACAGATTTTTGAAGAATATAGAGTGTGTACATACTTAAAAATACAACTTCTGATATGTAAATACATCAAAGAAGCAATTGCTAAAATCAGAATAATAAACATCACCCCTAAGAGCTCCCTCATGGCTTTCTCTATTCTTTTTCTATCCTCCTGTACCTCTACTCTTCTCCTCTCTCCAGCAAACTATTGCTCTTAGTCACAATTGATTAGTTTATGTTGTCTATAAGTATTTATAAATTGAATTTTACATGGAGTAGAACATATTGTACTTAGCATAATTCCTTGGATTTCCATCAAAATATTTGCCTATACAAAGAATCTACTCATTTTTACTGTTGCATAGTATCCTGTGTCATGGATGCACCAGGTATTTTTTGTTTTGTTTTGTTTTGTTGTTTAATCTGTTTACTCTTTGTAGAACAAAAGGGGTATGCAGTTTTTGAATACTAAAAAATTTTTAAAAATTTGTGTACAAGCCTTTGAACACATACTTTCAATGCCTTTGGATAAATATACAGTAGAAAGCTAGATCATTTGTTAGGTATATGTTTTACTCTTTAAGAAAATGCCAACAGATTTTCCAAAGTTATAATATTTTACCTTCCCACCACCAAAATTTGAAAATACCAGTTCTTGTGGTCAGTCTTTTTAATTTTAGTCATTTTAATAAGTGTGTGTGTGTGTGTGTGTGTGTGTGTGTGTGTGTGTGTTGTGGTGTATGTATTCATGGCTTTAATTTATATTTTTCTAATGGATAAAAATTTGAATATCTTTTCATGTCTTGCTTTCCATGAACATATCTTATCTCATGAAGATATATTTATTTATTTTCCCCATTTTCCAACTGGACTATTTTATTACTACTGAGTTTGAGTTCATCTTATTTTTGGATTTGTGACTTAGAAAAAAATAGTTTCCCTTCTTAGGGCTTATTTTTTTTCTTAAAAGTTTACTTATAGGATGAGACTTTTTAAAAATTCTGATGATCACTAACTTATAGGTTTTCTATTTTATAAGTCATAATTTCGGTGTTAAATCTAAAAAAGAATCACTTGTCTAATGCCAAATCATGAATATTTCTACCTGTGTGTTTTGGGGGTATTTTAAAATTATATATTTTTTAAATGTTACCAAATTTGAATTATGCCAACAGATTTTCCAAAGTTATAATATTTTACCTTCCCACCACCAAAATTTGAAATACCAGTTTTGTGTTTGATACAAAATGTAGATCAATAATTCTGTTTTTGCACAGAAGTATCCAAGCCTTCTAGCATTACTTTTAAAAAGATATCCTTTCTTTTTTTTATTGGTTGTTCAAAACATTACAAAGCTCATGACATATCATCTTTCATACATTTGATTCCAGTGGGTTATGAACTCCCATTTTTACCCCAAATACAAATTGCAGAATCACATCGGTTACACATTCACATTTTTACATAATGCTATATTAGTGACTGTTGTATTATGCTGCCTTTCCTATCCCCTACTATCCCCCCTCCCCTCCCCTCCCATCTTCCCTCTCTACCTCATCTGCTGTTGTTCAATTCTCTCCCTTGTCCCCCCCCTTTCCCCTCACAACCTCTTATATGTAATTTTGTGTAACATGAGGGTCTCCTTCCATTTCCATACAATTTCCCTTCTCTCTCCCTTTCCCTCCCATCACTCATCTCTGTTTAATGTTAATCTTTTCCTCATGCTCTTCCTCCCTGCTCTGTTCTTAGTTGCTCTCCTTATAAAAAAGATATCCTTTCTCCACTGAATTTCTTTTGTACTTTTGTAGAATTTCAGTTGTTTTTATATGTGTGGTTTTATTTCTAGACTTCTTATTCTATACCTTCAACCTTTTAACTTCAAGCTCATTCCACATTGTCTTTATTAATACTTGCTATATATTATATAATGTATGTCACATATTAATATTTATAATATTTGCTATATAACAAGTATTTAAATTAGCTACTATTAGTTGTTCAACATGATTTTTGTTAACATTTTTTAACTCTTCTGGGCACTTTGTATACCAAAGGGATTTTATTATTACATTTAAAAAAATACTGGGATTGTGATTGACATTGTGCTTAAGTTTTATATCTTTATGGAAACCAACGACATCTTAATGAGTGTTTTGACTCATTAGCTCCACATATGAATTTACCTAGTCCTTCTTTTAATGGTCTTGAAAATACTTTTCAGATTTTAGTGTATATCATACTTCTCCCTATCATTTTAGTATGATCTTATGCTGTTGCAAAGTTATTTTTTACATTTTAATTTTTGATTATTCATTGATAATATAGAAATACAATTGATTTTTATATACTGGTCTTATATTTTAGAAATTTATTGACCTCAGTAGTTTTAGTAGCTTTGTAAAAATAAATTCAGAAGAATTTTCTACATAAAATATTATGCTATAATATTTTACCTTTTACAAATCATGATTTTTTTTCTTGTCTTATCTCTTTCTTGATGCATTAACCAGAACCTGTTCAGTGGTAAATGGAGATGGAAGACAGGTCATCCTTGAGCCATGCTCTTAGAAGGAAAGCAAATTTTTCATCTTTAAATAGGAAGGTGGCTTTAAGGTTTTTATGGATAACCTTCATTAGACTAAAGAAGTTCCTTGTACCTAGTTTGTTGAGAATTTTATCAAGAATACATGTTGTGTTAAGTGATATGCTTTTCTTTGGGATGGGCTTTAAAATTATTATATACTGTTTTTCAGTTTGTTAATATGGTTTATAACAGTGTTTTAAATTTTAAATCAACCAGGCTTTCCAAGAGGAAACAAGAACTGAAACAATTTTTTTTTATGAAATTTTATCCTTCCTCTATATTGCTAGATTTAATTTACCAAATTGGAGAAATTTTTATATTTGTTCATTTGGAACAAAGGTCTATAGTTTTCTTTATTTTATGTCATTATTTAGTGTTATCATCCAAGTATTCCAGCCTCATAATGAGCTACCATGTAGCCTTACCTCTTCCAAATTCTATAATAGTTAGTGTCTAATTGGTACAATCTGTTCCTTACATATTTGGTTGGATTCACTAGTAAACCCATCTGAGCTGAATTTTCCTCTGTGGAAATGTTTTTAACTATGTGCTCAAATACAGTGGATAGCTCTGATATGATCTATTTTGTGTTTATGGAAACCAGGGTTGTACTGGATGAAGTCTTTAACACATGATAATTATGTACAAGATCTATTTATTTATGACATTAAGATAACATGAACTTCCAAATTCTAATTGTTTATATCTTTAAAGAATATTGTCTTCTAATTGTGATGTGTTCATATGCCAAAAAAAAAAAATGGATCCAACACCCATTATGTCCAAAGATTTGTGTGTCTCTAGTAATAGCATTTCTACAGAAAAGCAAGGATTCTTCTGTGTTTCAGAATTATAAACCTAGATAAGCACAGGCCACTTGGAAGAGTCCCAGTTCATCAAGGTTAGATGGAGAAGAGACCAACAGACAGAGAGCCTCTAATCATAATTTTGACACAGAGGAAAACAACTGGCAAATGGTTGATGTTGGTAAATATTTGATAATTTAATAGCATAATTTAATGCGTCAAAAATTACACAAGGTCATATTACCCTTTAACAAAATAATAAATGTCTGAAGACTCTAAAAAAATATTAATTCCCTTGTGCCTGCTTGGCATGCAGAATGTTTTAAAATTTTTATTATTTTTCATTATTAAACACAGTATTAAGGGCCTGACTCACAAACGTGCAGAGTTATACACTCAGCATTTTAATTTAAAGTGTTTGAAGATTTAAGGTTTAAAGTTAATTTTTAGAAGGATGAGTATTCCAGGTAATGTATCCAGAGAAACCTCAGCTCAAGATATCATTCAAGGTACATCTATGGGGCACATTTCAATTTGTCTTTATGTCATTTCTTTTACACCAAAGGGGAAAAAAACAGGAATAGAAAACAGTCATGGATAGACTCCCAGATGGATATTTCTCAAAGGAAAAATATTTAAACAGAAATTTTGAGCAACATAGCTGCCTAAACTGATGTGGAAAGATGTTCCTCCTACAAAAACTACATAGGAATGATCAATGAAATATAGCAACTGTTAAATATAAATAACTCAAATGTGCTATGTTTGCAACCCTTCTCTTACTGTGAAGTCATTTAAACATGCAAAGTTTTTAAAAATGTATAGTAATGATTAATGGTTATTGAACACTTGCCATTTTTTAGCACTGTCTCGAACACAGCTGATAAATAATGAAAAACAGGTGAAAGAAAAATTCCTAGCAATGTTGGGTCTCTGATTTAGTTTATTTTTCCCCCTAATGTTGATGCATACTTCTGTCTTTGGATTCCTTAGGACACTCAGGTATTAGTAACAAATTTCTATTTTATTAAACATTTTCATCATAGGTTCTTCTCAATTACATCTAAGAGCTGAAATGAATTCAATAGAATAGAGCTGTATATCTGGAGTAAAATTAATAATTGTTTAATAGAGTAATAACAGGATGTTAAAACTTTTCTCCCATCAGAATTTCTGTAATTTATCAAAAGCGGTTTCTACATAGAACCTCAGGCTTAAACTAAATGACAAAAGTGGAGCATCATTTGTTAATTTACAGTTTTTTAAATAACTATTGTACAGTTAATTGTACCTTAAAGGGAATTTGCCCTGTTCTGACTCCCTAAGTGACCTTGGAATATTTTGTTAGCTAAGGATTTTGAAAGACTTCTGTGTCCTATGAGAATCAGAGTACAGTGAAGGACAGAGAGAAAAGCAAGACTTATGACTGCAGTCCACCTGAGCCTTTAATCAATTAAATTTACCCTACCTTTCTCCCTTTATATCACAGAGAGGGAGCTGAAATATGAAGATAAGGAAATGCTACTATGTGTTAGAAAATATGTCAAAAATATATCATAGAACATGGGACTTTGGCCAAAAATCTTCTAAGTAAATCTGAAAAAATGTTTAAAATTTCTAAATTTTCTCTCAAAGTGTCTTTAACATCATCAATCTTAGGCAAATTATAGGAATATCATTGATCTGAAGGAAAGGATATATGTAACATGTTAGAAAGTAATTAATTACTTTGAATACTTAAAATACTTTTGAAGAAGAAAATTACATTGAACCACTTAAATAGGAGTTACACCATGAGTTGGTTCTAGTTGAGCCCCAAAAAAGTCACATGAATTACTTCATAATGTAAAGACTGTGTTAGTCTTATCCAAACACTAAAGAGAAAATATGATTTTTTAGATATATTTTTGGGGTGTGTGTGTGTGTGTGTGTGTGTGTGTGTGTACCTGGAGATTGAACTCAAGGCCTTGAGTATAGGAAGCAAGTGCTTTACCATTATCTTTATCCCCAGATTTCATTATATTTTGCTAAAAGTAGAATTATTATAGGTCTGTCCTTAGAGAAGACTCCCATTCTAAGTAAGATACTCAAAATTAGTCATTCTATATAAGTATTAAAATGATTTTTGCCATGACACCTATTAATGTAATTATATTATTTAATTCATATAATATTCAAATTATCTCACTTAATCTGATATTGTACTTTTTTGAATTCTCAAGTCAATTGAGAATTCATTGGTTTGATATAATATATATTTTAGTATATATATTTTATACAATTGTTCATTTTAATATGAGAAAATACAGCTATTTTTAAACATTTAAAATTCCATCAATAATCGCTTCATATTTGATCATGTAGTTGTATCAGTTCTCATAAAACATAGCATACTTATTAGATGTCAAAGAACAAAATATTTAGTACTTTTATGACATCATAAAAATATAAGATATTAAGATCATGCTGCAGCAAATAATTGGGAAATTGAGAAGCAATAGATTATTTAGTTCCAGAAGTATAAACTGATAAAAGGACATTATTTAGAATAGATTCTGAGAGTACTCACAGTGGAATGAACTGAATTTTTATGACACATTCTCGGTAAATATTGTCATTTAATTTATAATATTTACTTTAAATCAATATTTGATAAGGGAGCCTCTAGATTTGTCATTTGCATATCTATGAACTAGTTATAATCTTGTGAATATAATTTGTGTTTGCATGTAAACATGTCTAGTCAAAGGACATGATTTAATGAATATTTTATTAGTGGTTCATTAATGAAACACCTCCAAAATTATCTTGAACTTTGCTTTGAAAAATTCTAGGAACATTTAAGCACAAAACACCTGGAAACATTAGTCAATAATTTTACAGGAAAAAAATTCTCATGTAGTAGTGAGTTTAATAAAAAGTCAAGCATTATTTTCCTGTAAAACATTCCTAGATACTTCATTAAATCTCAAGGTACAGGGTAAAACAACAGAAGAATGGCATGAATGGTGTCCACATTGAGAAATATCTTATTGCAAATTCATAATTTTTGAAAATCATTATTATGCATATATCTGACTTTTAAAATAATACTTAAAGAAAATATACCAATATGATGAAAATGATCACAAATGACATTAAAAACTAACTGAAGTCATTGTTACTCAAAGATAGTAGAAATTGATGTTAAAATCTAAGGATGATTTTCCCCAGCAACTTAGCTGAGCTTAAGTACATGTGGAAAAGAAAAAAATCTTCAGCCATCAGCTACTGCATAGAGTAGAAAGGAATAAAAGTCAATTTTTGAAATAAATGGGAATAATCTCCACTTCACCTAAAGGGAAAGGAAAAGATAAAATCAGACTTATTAGGTAGAAATCATTATCTTCAGAAAATCAGGTAATGTGTGCTATTCATAAATCAACATCACTTAAAAGATACACGTAGTGACAGTGTTTTTACCTTGAGGGCTAAAGAAAGACCTTTATTATAAAACTTAACCTAGACAAGAGTGAAGCAAAATGAAAAGCAAGTACACAAAACAATTTTATACATATTGTAGACAAGTAATCTATTATATGAGAGAAACACACCAATACACTATAGGGATAAGAAAAAAAAATAAAAGGTTAAATGTCATTTATCTTTTTTTTCTTTTTTTTATTGGTTGTTCACAAAATTACAAAGCTCTTGACATATCATATTTCATACATTAGATTGAAGTGGGTTATGAACTCCCATTTTTACCCCAAATGCAGACTGCAGAATCACATCGGTTACACATCCACATTTTTACATAATGCCCTATTAGTAACTGTTGTATTCTGCTACTTTTCCTATCTCCTACTATCCCCCCTCCCCTCCCCTCCCATCTTATCTCTCTACCCCATCTAGTGTAATTCATTTCTCTCCTTGGTTATTTTCACATTCCCCTCACAACCTCTTATATGTAATTTTGTATAGCAATGAGGGTCTCCCTTCATTTCCATGCAATTTCCCTTTTCTCTCCCTTTCCCTCCCATCTCATGTCTCTGTTTAAAGTTAATCTTTTTTTCCTGCTCTTCCTCCCTACTCTGTTCATAGTTGCTCTCATTATATCAAAGAAGACATTTGGTATTTGTTTTTTAGGGATTGGCTAGCTTCACTAAGCATAATCTGCTCTAGTGCCATCCATTTCCCTGCAAATTCCATGATTTTGTCATTTTTTAGTGCTGCGTAATATTCCATGGTGTATAAATGCCACATTTTTTTAATCCATTCATCTATTGAAGGGCATCTGGGTTGGTTCCACAGTCCAGCTATTGTGAATTGTGCTGCTATGAACATTGATATGGCAGTACCCCTGTAGCATGCTCTTTTAAGGTCTTCAGGGAATAGTCCAAGAACGGCAATAGCAGGGTCAAATGGTTTTTCCATTCCCAGCTTTCCCAGGAATCTCCAACCTGCTTTCGAAATTGGGCGCACCAATTTGCAGTCCCACCAGCAATGTACAAGTGTACCCTTTTCTCCACATCCTCGCCAGCACTTGTTGTTGTTTGACTTCATAGTGGCTGCCGTCTTACTGGAGTGAGATGGTATCTTAGGGTGGTTTTGATTTGCATTTCTCTGACTGCTACAGATGGTGAGCATTTTTTCATGTACTTGTTGATTGATTGTATATCCTCCTCTGAGAAGTGTCTGTTCAGGTCCTTGGCCCATTTGTTGATTGGGTTATTTGTTATCTTATTGTCTAATTTTTTGAGTTCTTTGTATACTCTGGATATTAGGGCTCTATCTGAAGTGTGAGGAGTAAAAATTTGTTCCCAGGATGTAGGCTCCCTATTTACCTCTCTTATTGTTTCTCTTGCTGAGAAAAAACTTTTTAGTTTAAGTAAGTCCCATTTGTTGATTCTTGTTATTAACTCTTGTGCTATGGGTGTCCTATTAAGGAATTTGGAGCCCGACCCTACAATATGTAGACCGGAGCCAACATTTTCTTCTATCAGACGCAGAGTCTCTGATTTGATATCAAGCTCCTTGATCCATTTTGAGTTAACTTTTGTGCATGGTGAGAGAAAGGGATTCAGTTTCATTTTGTTGCATATGGATTTCTAGTTTTCCCAACACCATTTGTTGAAGATGCTATCCTTCCTCCATTGCATGCTTTTAGCCCCTTTATCAAATATAAGATAGTTGTAACTTTGTGGATTAGTCTCTGTGTCCTCTATTCTATACCGTTGGTCCACCTGCCTATTTTGGTACCAGTACCATGCTGTTTTTGTCACTATTGCTCTGTAGTATGGTTTGAAATCTGGTATGGCTATACCGCCTGATTCACACTTCTTGCTTAGAATTGCTTTTGCTATTCTGGGTCTTTTATTTTTCCATATGAATTTCATGATTGCTTTATCTATTTCTACAAGAAATGCCGTTGGGATTTTGATTGGCATTGCATTAAACCTATAGAGAACTTTTGGTAATATCGCCATTTTGATGATGTTACTTCTGCCTATCCATGAACAGGGTATATTTTTCCATCTTCTAAGATTTTCTTCTACTTCTCTCTTTAGGGTTCTGTAGTTTTCATTGTATAAATCTTTCACCTCTTTTGTTAGGTTGATTCCCAAGTATTTTATTTTTTTGGAGGATATTGTGAATGGAGTGTTTTTCCTCATTTCCGTTTCAGAAGTTTTGTCGCTGATATACAGAAATGCCTTTGATTTCTGCGTGTTGATTTTATATCCTGCCACTTTGCTGAATTCATTTATTAGTTCTAGTAGTTTCTTTGTAGACCCTTTTGGGTCTTCTAGGTATAGAATCATGTCATCTGCAAATAGTGATAATTTAAGTTCTTCTTTTCCTATTTTTATGCCTTTAATTTCTTTCGTCTGTCTAATTGCTCTGGCCAGTGTTTCGAGAACTATATTGAATAGAAGTGGTGATAGAGGGCATCCCTGTCTTGTTCCAGATTTTAGAGGGAATGCCTTCAACTTTTGTCCATTCAGAATGATGCTAGCCTGAGGCTTAGCATAGATAGCTTTTACAATGTCAAGGTAAGTTCCTGTTATCCCTAGTTTTTCAAGTGTTTTGAACATAAAGGGATGCTGTACTTTGTTGAATGCTTTCTCTGCATCTATGGAGATGATCATATGGTTCTTATCTTTAAGTCTATTGATGTGGTGAATAACATTTACTGATTTCCTTATATTGAACCATCCTTGCATCCCAGGGATGAATCCTACTTGATCATGGTGCACAATTTTTTTGATGTGTTTTTGTATCCGATTCACCAGAATTTTATTGAGGATTTTTGCATCTAAGTTCATTAGAGATATTGGTCTGTAGTTTTCTTTCTTTGAGGTGTCTTTGTCTGGTTTCGGAATCAGGGTGATGTTGGCCTCATAGAATGAATTTGGAAGAGCTCCCTCTTTTTCTATTTCCTGAAATAACTTGAAAAGTATTGGTATTATTTCTTCTTTAAAGGTTTTGTAAAACTCCGCTGTATACCCATCCAGTCCTGGGCTTTTCTTGGTTGGTAGTCTTTTGATGGCTTCTTCAATTTCCTCCATTGATATTGGTCTGTTCAAATTGTGTGTATCTTCCTGACTCAGTCTGAGCAAATCATATGACTTAAGAAATTTATCGATGTCTTCACTATATTCTATTTTATTGGAATATAGGATTTCAAAATAATTTCTAATTGTCTTCCTTATTTCTGTAGCATCTGTTGTGATATTGCCTTTTTCATCCCATATATTAGTAATTTGAGTTCTCTCTCTTCTTCTCTTCGTTAGCATGGCTAAAGGTCTGTCGATCTTATTTATTTTTTCAAAGAATCAACTTTTAGTTTTGTTAATTTTTTCAATAGTTTCTTTTGTTTCAATTTCAATGATTTCCACTTTGACTTTAATTATTTCTTACCTTCTGCTACATTTGCTGTTGTTTTGCTCTTCCTATTCTAGGGCTTTGAGATGAAGTGTGAGCTCATTTATTTGTTGGTTTTTTCTTTTTTTGAGGAATGACCACCAGGCGATGAATTTTCCTCTTAAAACTGCTTTCATTGTGTCCCATAGATTCCGATATGTTGTGTCTGTATTTTCATTTATCTCTAAGAATTTTTAAATTTCCTCCTTTATGTCTTCTGTAACCCATTGATCATTCAGTAACATATTGTTCATTTCCCATGTGATGTAGGATTTTTTCCTTCCTTCTTTTATCATTGATTTCCAGTTTCATTCCATTATGATCTGAAATGCATGATATTATCTCCACCCCTTTTTATTTACTGAGGGTTGCCCTATGGCATAATATATGGTCTATTTTTGAGAAGGATCCATGTGCTGCTGAGAAAAAAGCATATCCATTTGATGATGGTTGATATATTCTATATATGTCAGTTAAGTCTAGGTTATTGATTGTGGTATTGAGTTCTATAGTTTCTTTATTCAACTTTTGTTTGGAGGATCTGTCCAATGGTGAGAGAGGTGTGTTGAAGTCACCCATAATTATCGTGTTGTGGTCTATTTGATTCTTGAACTTGAGGAGAATTTGTTTTATGAATGTTGCAGCACCATTATTTGGTGCATAAATATTGATAATTGTTATGTCTTGTTGGTGAATGGTTACTTTTAACAGTATATAATGTCCTTCTTTATCTCTTTTGATTAACTTAATCTTGAAGTCGATTTTATTCAAACTGAGGATGACCACCCCTGCTTGCTTACGAGGACCGTGTGCGTGGTGTATTTTTTCCCATCCTTTCACCTTCAGCCTGTGTATGTCTTTTCCAATCAGATGTGTCTCCTGGAGGCAGCATATTGTTGGATTTGTTTTGTTAATCCATGATACCAGCCTATGTCGCTTTATTGGAGATTTTAAGCCATTAATATTCAGAGTTACTGTTGATATATGGTTTGTACTTCCAGCCATGCTTGATTATTTATCCTTTTTTTTAAAAAAAAATTTAGTTTGTTTCTCCATGATTATCTTTCCCCTTGCCCTCTGTCTTTACTGAGGCACTTCCCACTGATGGTTTTGGTTATTGTTTTCATTTCTTCCTCGTGTAGTGTTTTGCTCAAAATGCTTTGCAATGCTGGTTTTCTGGATGAAAATTCTTTTAATTTTTGTTTATCATGAAAGATTTTTATTTCGTTGTCATACCTGAAGCTTAATTTTGCTGGATACAGAATTCTTGGTTGGCATCCATTGTCTTTCAGTGTTTGAAATACATTGTTCCATGACCTTCTTGCTTTCAGCGTCTATGATGAAAAATCCATTGTTAACCTTATTGGTTTACCCCTGAATGTAATCTGTCTCCTTTCTCTTGTAGCTTTTAATATTTTCTCTTTGTTCTGTATATTGG
The DNA here is from genome assembly GCF_045843805.1 of Urocitellus parryii. Taxonomy (NCBI): domain Eukaryota; kingdom Metazoa; phylum Chordata; class Mammalia; order Rodentia; family Sciuridae; genus Urocitellus; species Urocitellus parryii. The sequence goes on along the minus strand of NC_135535.1, from coordinate 140,264,949 downwards.
ATATCTTCATAACATTGTGTCTTGATATTGGTCTACTGTGATTTTGTGTGCTCGGTGTCCTGTATGCATCTTCAATTTGTATATCTGTTTCCTTTTTTATTTCTGGAAAGTTTTCTGTAATTATTTCATTCAGCAGGTTACTCATTCCCTTGGTTTGAATCTCTGTACCTTCTTCTATCCCAGTGACTCATAAATTTGTTTTTTTTTATGTTATCCCATAACTCTTGGATGTTTTTCTCATGATTTTTTACCAGCCTTTCTGAGTTGGATAGACTCTTTTCAAGAAGATATATTTTGTCTTCATTATCTGACGTTCTGGCTTCTACTTGCTCCACTCTGTTAGTGATACTCTCAATTGAGTTTTTAATTTGGTTTATCGTTTCCTTCATTTCTAGAATTATTGTTTGATTATTTTTTATAATCTCTATCTCCTGATAAAGATGCTTAACTTCTTCTTTTATCTGTTTATGTAATTCATTCTCAATGTGTTCTTTCACTGCTTGAATTTGCTGTCTTGTTCCATTCCATCTGTCTAATGTGTTCCTTGAGTTCTTTATATGACCATTTTTTCTGATGACTCTAGGTCCTCCTGAATATTTAGGCTGTCCTGCATTGTTTATACTCCTTTTCTTCCTTGCTTTTTGAAGCTGCTCATGTTACTTCTTGTTCTGTTTGACTGCTGAGTTACTGTTTACTCCTATAAATTTATTTGATGCTTGGGAGGAAAGGTATTAGAAGGGAAGGTAAGAAGTCACTAAAGAGAATGAGAGTAAGCAGTTAGAATTCAAGGAAGGGGGGATAAGAAAATTGAAAAGAAATGAAAAGACGAAAGAAGAAAAATAATAGGAAATAAAAAAGGAAAAAAATTAAAAAAATAAATAACTAAAATAAATAAATAAAATAAAAAATTAAAAAATTAAAATTAAAATTAGAAGAAAAAAAATTTTAAAAAATTGTAAAAAACAATTTAAAAAAACAACAAGAAAGAAAAATGAAAATGAAAGAAAGAATCCAAATCAAAAATAAAGAGAAAAGAAAAAAGAAAGAAAAAAAAAACTAATAAATGCAGTCTTAGAGTTTGATTAACTTCTCTTCCAGTAGGTGGCGCTGTGCCCACCAGGCCAAGTTTCTCCTGTCAATAGGCGGGAACCAATCACTGTGCACAGCTCCTCCTCCCAGACTGGGCGAGTCTCCAATCCTGAGTGCCTAGGGCCTCCTCTTGTGTCTAGTCACTTCCCCACTTTTTCTCTAGCCAGGCCCCTCTCACAGGTGCCGCTCACCACAATACCGGCTACACGCCAGGTCTGCTGCTCCTGGGAGCCCTGTTTTCATGGACAATTGGGCACACTCTCCCGGTTTGCCTTTCCCTCAGACCCTAAGTTTTTAGAGCTTGGGGCTGAGAATCCTCAGGGAATTTTACTTGCCCTCCGGTAGCCATGCCCCCGGTAGCTGGTGCAAGAGACCTCAGCTGTCAGCACTGGTGGGAGTGGTAGTTCCCCGCCGGGGGTCCCACACCACGTCTGATTCCCTCGGTCTGGGTAAGCTGGGAGGGGCCCTTAAGGTTTCCCCGATGTGTGGAGAGGGAAGACTAGGGAATTACACACCTGTAGCCGCAGGTTTCAATGAAGTTATCTCCTCTACCACAGTCTGATGACGTCAGTTCTCTGCCATGGTGGTATCTCTTGCAAATGGCGACAGTTCGTTTCCCTTTGCCGGGTGACCAATGCAACGGGTGGGTCCTTACTGTCTCTCCCAAGCCCCGTTTCAAACCTGTGGCCACTACCTATGAAGGCTCGGTAGGCATTTACCTCAGTAGGATCAGAAGGGCTGACCAGTTGTTTCAGCTGGATGGATTAGTGCTGAGTCACAGTTGTTTGTCTGAGGGAAGCAGGCAAACAGGAGCTTGAATTCAGCCGATAGGGGCTCAGTGTGTGTTCTGAGAGGCCCAGACTGTTTGCCCCAGATCCAGGTCAGCTCAGCATTGCCTAGTGATCCTGAGCAAACAGAATTTAGGTTGTTTATGACTCCCTATGCCCGCACAGCTGAAGAGGTCAGAGACTTGATCTCTCTGCGCCTGCCGCCCTGTTGGAATCCAGGTTAAATGTCATTTATAACTAAAAAGATCAAATAAAAATTTTAAAATGATATTAATTTAAAAAGAAAAGTTCAATAAAAATAAAAATATGTCAGAAATTCTCTGATGAGAACAAGAGAATAAGAAACCAAGTCTATGGCATAATTTTAGGCAATCTAGATATGTGTAATTGAACCTTAATACATTTTTTTCTACTTCTCAGCAGTCCATAAAGCTTCCAAAAACTAGCTGACAAAATATTACTGAAGCAGGGTAAGAGCAATTTAAGAAGGTAACATGAGCTCTATGCTGCTTGGCATATAGCAAGGTCAAAAGCCAAATTACATCTGGGTTAAATTATTAAGTTATTTTGCCTGTCTAAACTGCTGCTTTTTTATTTTATTTTTTAATGCTATGTCCATGTGGAAAGTATAAGGGTAACTCTGCCCAATTTTTATCAAGATAGTTTTTTTCTATGTTAATATTTTATCAAATATTACCATTGTACTACAGGTATAAAATTTGAAAATATTTGTTTTCTCATATTTGATATTATGTACCTTTCAGACTGTCTCAAGATCAAATAATATTTTAATTCTCTCTTGGAGAAAAAATATTCATCTTTAAGTAAAGATCTTATTGAACTGTATTTTAGCTTCTAGAATCTTCAAACAAGCATGGACAAAAGAGAACTTCATGTTTCTTTAATTTTTGTTTTTTATAAATATAACTTAGTGGACTAATAATAACCCTAGAGCCTAACTAAAGATGTTGACTTCTGAATGCATACACAATCTACCATGAAACCAAAGATAGCTTGCAAGCCATCTGTTTTATAAATATTTACTGACACTCACCAGTGAATGACACCATGGATGTCAAGCAATAATTTAGATATAATGCAGACTCCATTCTGAACAAGAATAAGAGGTAAGGATGATACCAGAAACAATAAATGAACACTTGAAGCTCTGAGGCTGTTTGCAATGCTTCTGTAAAATGATAATCTACCTGTAGAACCTATATTAACAATCAAGAGTGGCAGGAAAAATTGTCATCTTTTGTACTTCATAAGGGCACTCGCTGTCCCCAAGGTTATGATATAAGACGTGGTCAGGAAATTTTCAGAAGTCCAGGAAAACTATAAGCAGAGAAATAAGTGTAACAGTCAAAAACACATGTCAAATTATATTTTCATTAATAGTTGCTTTAATAGTAAATGAAAGTTATATGTTTTTGTCATCCTTCACAATTAGAAGAAATTTTCTACCAACAAACCAAAATTATGAATTGGGAAAGGACACATAGGGAATAAACACATGTCTTTACAAAGATACAGAGTATCAACTACAAAGATGTATTTAAAAGTCTTTCTTATAAACCCACATTAATAAGCAAAGTGTTGATCCACCAAGGAAAAAATAATAATGTGGTTTATGTTAATTTTTTTTTATTATAACCTTATCAGGTCACCTGAAATGAAGAACAAAAATCAACTACAGTACATTATGGAGGTAAGAAATCCAAAATGGGTCTCACTCAGCTAAAATCAAAGTGTTGGCAGAGTGGCATTCTTGAGGGGAGAGTCCATTCATTGCCATTTCCAGCTTCTAAAGTCTGTACAACTTCTTAACTCATGACTGCATCAGATATCCTCCATTTTTACTGTCACATCTCCTTCTTTAAATTTGACCCTCTTACCATCCTTAAATAAGAGCACTTGCAGTTATTATGGGTCCACCTCAAAAATTAGAGTGACCTTTCCATCTAAAGATTTTTAATTGACCATATAAACAAGAACCATTTTTCCATGTGATATACATAGTCACAGGGTCCAGGGATTAGGATGTAGGAGGGCAGTACTCTGCCTACCACAAGGGCACAGAAACTCTTCCAGAAAGGGGAATATAGCAGATGTATCAAAACCTAGAAGCAATGAGGGTTCTTTCCAGGTTCTTTTTCTCTAGTCGGAAGTAGCAACCCTCAAAAATTCTTGCCAGAGCTGGGGATATAGCTCAATTGGTAGAGTATTTGGCTTGCATGCACAAGGCCCTGGGTTTGATCCCCAGCACCATCTTACCAGTTTCGGAGTTGAACACCTGTAACCCCAGCGGATCCCAAGCCTGAAGCAAGAGGATCCCAAATTTGAAGCCAGCCTCAGCAATTTAGCATGGCTCTAAGCAACTGAAATTCTTTGTTAAAATAAAAAGGGCTGGAAATGTGGCTCAATGATTAAATTCCCCTGGGATCAATCCCAAGTACCAAAAATAAAATCTCATCCAGCATAAATGTCTCTCAGCTTCATCAACCCTCACCACAAATTCCAATCATTTCTAGTTTCTAACACTTTCCCTGGGTTAAAATTTCTTTTCTTACATCTTTGAGCTTCTGATTCCTCTTCTCTACAAGGCTATAACAAATTGCTTACAGCCAAGACCTTAAAATAATAAAATTAAATAGCATACATGTTTTTTAATCTTCAACTTTTTCTTCACTGTTAAAGATTTTCATCTTCATACATGTTTCAGAAGGTGACAAGTGTTCAGGCTCAAGGCCCTAGGAACCTTTACTGCCCTGCATTCACCTTCCATAACTAATTATAATAAGGGACTTTGAATGGCTCATTGCATTTGTTGCCACATCTACCTAGAAATATAGTCTTAAAAATATTTATGCTGAAGAGGAGTTTAGATAATATTACAGTTATGTTTTCATTTGAATTTTAATGGACTTATTTTAAAAACATAGGTAATAGTCTTACTTTTGAATTTTTGTGCTGATATTGTGCCGATGTCTGGGCTTGGCGCTGAAATCACGAGCCACCACACACCTTGTAGATTCAAACAGCAATTCTTTATTCCCCAACTCACACTGTCGTCTACAAACACGTTCTGGTGCAATCTCCAATATGCCACCGCCCCCAAATCCTACTCCAGGAGGCTTTTTCCAAATCCCACTTGAATCTCACAAGAACTCAACGGGGAACAAACAGCAGGAACACCCTAATCCCAGCAGCAATAATCTTCAACCTCCAACTTCCCTAAAACCCCTATTGTCTTAAACTGGGAACGCCTTAAACCGGTAACACCCTAAACCCAAGGACTGGGATACTTCCTCAAACCTGCAGGATACTTCCTCAAACCTGGATCCACCCTCCATCACCTTGAGCAGGGTCATCTTTCTCAAACACACATGCAAGGTCACAGCAAATTTCCAAGGCAAGTCCATTTAACATGGGGTACACTGGCAAGGAAATATCGATGCGTCATACCTACTTGGCAATGGCCCTCAGCAATATTGTATTATAAAATTTTTCAGTTTAATAAAAATAAAATGTAAACAACATTATAATTTCCATGGATTCTCATCTGCTTCATCTTAATCACCCACAAAGTTAATGGGAAATTTTTGTATGCCAAATTTCAATATTTATGTGCAGGTATATATGTGTGTGTGCAATCTGTACTTTTTCACCTCCAAATAGATAAAATAATTACCAACCAAATATGGAGAAAAATGGTAAAATGGTGCTTAGAAAGATGGATCTCCCATTAGTCTCCATAATTATTCATACCTTCACACTGTACAGAAATCTTTCCAATGACATTGAATTTATCTTGACTATCAACAATAGCACAATGCTAATGTGCAGTTGTGGCATTTTTTGTGTAGAAGGAAATTTTGTTTTCTAGTGGAGTCTATGGCAATAAAATCCAAGCTCCAAAATTATATACACATTTTAAGCTGGAGTAATAGATAAAAGTATTATAACCTCCCGCACATAAGCACAATCAAGTTTACTATCATCTTACATGACCATTAGAACATTATCACTGCAATGTTTAAGGCTCCTGTTTTCTGAATTAAAATTTATTTCATGACAGATTCAAAATAGTGACTCAATGAGTCAGAAGAATACATGATGGCAAATGGCAAAAAAATCAGATAAGAATGTAACATTTTATGGCTTATTTATATCACTACAATATAATTCACGAGGGCACTGCCAATTAATATTCCTGAGTTGAAGTCAAAACAAAGAAGAAACTTATCCAGATATACTTGAGCAACTATTTCCATACAATAGAATTCTTGAGAAGTCAACTATAGATATTATTCAACTAATAACTGAATTTCTCCTTTTCAGAAAAGTCTTAGTTTTTCCTTCTGATTTTAAGCCACATTCAAACCACAGCACTACAAGAAAAAAATATCCCATCCTCCCGTTTTATAATTTTCAGTTACACAAATCTCCTCACCTCAATTATTCGAACTTTCCTTTGCCAACCTCCTCTCATATCTTCATGCGGTTGTCACTTCTTCATTCTTTTTTCTAAGCTCAAATGTGCCTTCATCAGAGAGCCATCCCCCCTCAACCTAAAGAATCACGCCTTTTCCCTAATGTTCTGAATTAGAGCACCCTCCAAGATGATGTAAGATGACACGTGCTTCTTTATAAATAAAGTTTCTTTGACAGTCCTGTGAGTCCTTCACACAGTCTGTTATCAAGTACTTTGTGCTTTGTATCTTTGAATGTTTTATTTAACTATTAATTTTATTTAGTGTACTCCTTCCTACATGGACCCACAGAAATTGAGGAGCAAGAAGGTCTATTTAAATTCATTGAAGTGAGTAAGCATAAAATAATAATGAGCCCTTATAATTTTCTATTAAAGGAGAACATTTAAATTAGTTAGAACATTTCTTGTCAAAGACTGCTCAGTTAAGATTCACATCAAACAAAGGTCTGATTTTTACATGTTTATCTTTGTTCCTAAATGACACTTTGATAATTATGCGAATCTCTGTGTCAGATTCTGCTGCCTAGAAATCCCAAATTATAAAAATTTTGGATTTATTATAGTTAGCCAAAACCAATTTTTACTTTCACCTAAGGATTGGAAGGGTAAGAAAAAAGTAATAAAAATATAGGACGTAAAGATTTAGAAATTACAAATGGATTACCAAAATGATTTGTTTAATGGCAAAGCCATTTCTGTAAACTAAATTTCTATTTTCAGGACTAGAATTTTGAAAAAGATGCTCTATCTGAAATAGCATTCTCTAAGGAAATAGTGTCATCCACATCTCTTGTTATGCAGCTAAAATTAGTAGAGGTGAAGATGTCCTATAATTTTAACCTTTAAATAATAGCATTAGATTTACTCAAATGAAACTCAATTGATGTAAGAGGGAGGGCTGCACTTCATCCTACTTATTTCTTTGCATCTGGGCTTTATTAGTAACAGAGGTAAGTGGAAGAAAGAGGGTAGAGCTCAAGTCCAGCATTGTCTGAGGAATAATATGCAAACCTGAGAAGGAAGCAATAAATGCCTCCAACATCTTTTAAAAGTAACAAATAACAACAATGACCAAAAATGAAGGTAAATGTAGAGCCCTCCTTCTAGTGCAGTGTCTGAAGAGATGAATTGATGAAAGGCAACCCATGAGAATAGAAGACCTTCAGTACCAAATATGAGCTGTATTTTTCCTCACTGTGTCAAAACTGAGTCAATATTTTCCTGCCTTTTCACCTAGGAAATATGACTATTTTGACATATCTATGGATTATTCTCATAGCAGGAGAATTCTCCAAAAGTACTTCAGCATTGTTTGCAAGCATTGCTAATCTTCTAAATGATTTTAATAGCAAAACATACAGATATAAATGGAATACTGAATGCAGATTCTTAGAATCCATCAAAAAACATGTATAAATGACTTAGAGCAAATCATACTGTGACAATAATTAACACTGGGAAGCTTGATTCATTCAGTGAGAAACAGCTTAGAAATGTTTTTACTTCTATATCCTTGTCAGAAAGGATTATATCTGTGATGCATTGACTAACTTTAAGGACTACCTTTACTTCTAAGGCACCAAATATTTCCTACACAGTTACTATTAGTTTCTGTTGCTGCATAGTAAAATATCAAAAGCCTAGTTACCTACAGCATACATTTATGATCCCATGATTTCTGTAGGTCAGAATGTTCACATGGCATGACTAGGTTCTCTGCACAGAGTCTACAAAGCTAAAATCAAAGGTGACTCTCTCCTAGAGGCCCTGAGTGGGGGGAGTCAAGGGGGCAGGGAGGGTGTCTACTTTCAATCTCATTCAGGCTCTTTCAATCTCATTCAGTCCTAGAAGAAATCAGCAATTCCTAAACAGATATCACAATAACACTGATTTGAAAATGAAATAGAAGGGTATGATAGCACATGCGTATCATCCCAGCAACTCAGGAGACCAAGGACAGAGGGGCACAAGTTCTGTACCAGCCTCAGTGACGTAGTGAGACCCTCTCTCCAAATAAAATACAAAGAGGTCCAAAGACATAGACCAGTGGTAGATCATTTCTAGGTTCAATACTTAGCAGGAAAACAAACAAACAAACAAATAAACAAATAAATAAATGAATATAGTAGTTACAAGTTTAAAAAGAATACCAAAATGAACCACATAGTGAATCAACAAGATGTTTCCCATCCATTGATTTAGCTTTTTAAAAAACAAGTTTATTCTATAACAATCAATTTATACAACATATTGAGGCTCTGTTTTATACTTTTGGAGATTCATTTGTCTCCCTAGAGATATAGGCCAAAAAATATTCCAACTACTGCTTTGATGAGAGAAAACAAATTAATTATTTCCACAATAACCCTGAGTGAGGTTTCCTCAGTTGGGTTAGGGGACAGCAAATCATGCTCAAAAGACCTTAATGTTATTTATTTATATATTTTTAAATGATCTCATCCCTAGTTGAGTACATTATTTAATGACTGTAGCCAGTAAGGTTTAGTCTTAGCATAAATCCATATATTATCTTTTACTAAATATGAAGCTATTCATCCATGGTAGATATTTTGTCTATTATTTATTTTTACATGTCATAATTGCCTTTTTTCTTAAGCTGCATTAAAAATAGTAATAAATACACCCATCACAGTTAGATTTTCCTACACACCAATATAGCTTTAATGTGAATCAAATCAGTAATATCGGGAACTTACTTATTTGTTAAATTCTCAGAAACTGTCCATTAAATCATCCATTCTAGTGTTTTGTCAGGAAAAAAAAAGCATCAATTTCACTCACCTACTATAACTCAGCTCTGTATAACTTTGGGTGAAAAAGAATGTGTCAGTAGATCAATAGAAACCTGGAATGAGGGCAAGAGGAAAACGTTAATCGACTCATGCATCCATTCAACAACTGTGTGTTGAGTGAGCGTCTTCTGTTTGCCCCACTGGACACAGAGTAATGACAGCAAACACATTAGGGCCTTCTCCTCAGATAAAGTACCATCTTTTTAAAGAAGTTGGTAAGAAAACTATTGATTACAATGACAAAGAATTTTATGATCATGTATTCTCACTGTCCCTAATGTATTCTTAGGGACAGTGAGAAAGCTGAGGGTGAAGGCATCGCATTGTGTCAAGAGCCCTGGGATTTTGAGACTACTTTAGTTGACTTGAATGAAGACCTCAAAGGCATGCCTATGAAATTACTGTATAATTCACAATTGAAAATAATTATTTTTATTCCAAAGAAATATATTACAAAATAATTACCACACTAGGCTGAAATAAAAGTCAAATTACTAAAAATGAAAAGACAGTATAGGAAAAAAGGAAGGAATTATGTTTGAGAAAATTAAGAGTGAATTGTGGAGTTTGATCAATGAGACAAATAATAAAAGCAGGTTAGATGGGTTAAAAATGAAGAAATCATAACTAAAATTTATTCATACCTATCTTACCACTTTAAAGATGAAGTAAATCAATTGTACAAAGTTTACACATGTGATGATTACTACAAGCAGCATTTGAGCCCAAATGTATCAGTACCAAATCCAGATGGGTAATACAGGTTAGGAGGTAATTCCTTGGGTGAAAATCAAGAAAAAAATGTAGTTTAAGTGGTAAGAACATAGAATGTATTTGACAAAATCTATTTTAGAGGAGAAAGTATGGACTTATATGATACTTTGTGTGATATGTAGTTTGTTACTGTGAAATACATTATGGCCTGTACTAGACAGTTCCTCAGTGCATGAGGAACTGAGAAAAACAGCAAATTTGCAGCACAAGGCTGAGAATTAAAATCAGAAGAATGAAATAAACTGAAATCACAGCTTAAAAAGTCCAATCACATGAAGAATGTGTTCTGTTAATACACTCAAAAATCATCCAGATGTGACAAGCTTTTTTTTTTCAGACTACAGATATGATAAGTTAAAAAACCTACAAAAATAAATAGAAAGCATTTCTCATTTCCCATCATTCAGGGAAAGACTGGGAGAAGTTTTAAAAGCTGTTTGTGCAATAACAAAAAGAAATCAATAAAGAAAAAATGTGGTTTGTATATCAAAGGGACTACAAAGCCTATAACACTGAGAATTTCTTGAGTGAACAAACCACGTATCATCTTCCAAATCACTGCCAATAAATGAATGGTGCATATTCCACTGGATAGAACTGGATAGAACTGAATAGATACAACTGAATAGAACTGTATAGAACTGAAGAATCCCTGCCTCAGGAAACAAAGAAGGTCATTGCCATGATGTCTTCTTATCAAATGGCTTACCTTGCTATCAACATGACAACCTGCAGTCTTGTTTCCCTGCTCTTTTTTGAGGCAAATAGTGAAGAGAAGAAAATGGTGGTGAACTTGTGAGGAACTTAAAACTAAATGAAAGAGCCATTGGAAGTGTGTGATGGGTCTATTTAAAGGTATATCTGTCCTTTCTGAATGCACAATAGGGGATTTTGAACAAAGCCAAGGAGTGAAAGTTGTAAAAAGTTATTTCAGATGCATGTAGGGTTAATTCTGAATACTTTAGTTTTTCTATCAGACTGGCTTTTATTGACCTATTCTGTTCACTCCATCTCTGAAGTAATTAATCAGAAATTGAATAGTGCCTTGTCTGGATACTGTGCAGGGAATTTCTCCTTTGGATAGACAGTTGAGGGTAAGGCCCCTTCCACTTCCAAATAATGTTATTTCAAGTGTATTTTTCTCATAATGAAAGAAAAAAATTATACAAGTTAATGAATAAATAATTAGATAGAACAATGTGGGTGGAAAGGAAGATTACCAGCTCTGTAAATAAGTGCTCTAATAAAATCCACTTGCTTATATGAATATATTGCCAAGGGCACTTTGTTCATTACTTAGAATAATAAAAAAATTTCCTTTCCCTTCATTTAAATATCTCTCATTAGAGAATTATTAGGCAGAAAACTGGAAGACTGTATAATACCCTGGTATCACAGGAGTAACTGGAAAAATAAAGGACAGATGCACTTAATTAATCAAGTTACCAATGCAATCAGCTCAGAAAGAACTAAGCACAGACAACAGAAAAGGTGTTTATTTAGAGCAATAATTGCATTGAACTCATCTTTAGAAAGGTTCTCTCCAATTAAATGAGCAAAAATAATTGCTTACCTTTCAGGGAAGATTTTAACATTCTTCTAAGATAGTGAGATATTTAATTTTCATTAAAGCTATCTCCTGGTGAAACTATTCAAAAAAGGTTTGGAATTTGAGACGAGGATGAGAATGGACCCAAAGAACAGAACTAATTTGAGATCATTTTTCCCTCAGAGTTTACAATTATTTGAAACTGACACATTTTAAAATTATTAATTATATATTTAATTAAATTTTGAAATATATGCTCTCTACAAATGATCCAATGTCTAATGGCTTCTTTTATATTTACTGTATCAATATCTGGATCATTGGGTGTTTGGATTCTTGTGACATTTTTCTTTAATAATATATAGTTTTCCTGTTTCTTCTCATATTGTTTTGTTTATTTGCTGGATATTGTAAATGATACAGTGTATTAATGGTAGAGTCTATCAAATTCTTCTAAAGAACGTTAATTTTGTTCATTAAGCACTTTGATTACTAGTTGATTTCTTAGACATATTTTAGGATTGGTATTAAGTTTTGTTATTTCAAATATTTGAAAAATCACAAAGTATTTACCAATCTGCCAAGATTTAGTAAGGTTCATCTTCCAACTACTGTTTCTCCTATGGATCTTGTAAGAATCGTGTTTTAAGCTTATATGTGTAAATCTAAGGTCATTGTCTCAATCTGATACTATTTGACAATATCTGGGGACAATTTTGATTGCCACAAGTCATGGAAGTTCCAGTGGCACCTAGAGAGTGGTGACCCTCAACAAAGAATTAACTGAGCAAAATATCAAAATTGGCAATATTGAAATAGCTGTTCTAGGTTTCTTTCTAGGGTATATCCTAATTATTTAAAATAATGTGTTTCTCATGCCTAGGGTAGCTGTTCAAAATATTAGCCAAAGTCACTATGTCCCTACAAGCTTACTAATGTGCAACACAAAAAAACTCTCTTTGCTACTTCATTTCTAGTATCTCTGTTCGACTCTGAACCCTATAACATCTACTCTGTTGATAGCCTGAGTGCCATTAATATGCAAATATTTAGTCCATAGCTTAGTCAAGGACGATGGAGGACACATATGTAAACTTGCGCATGGCTCTTCCTGTATCTTGTCTGGTAGCCACTTTGGTGGTAACAAACTCTGATCTCTGCCCCCAAACATCAGCAGATTGCCAATCTGCTTGAATTCTTGTTCTGGCATATAATCTACATCTACCTCATACTCAAAACTAAGGAAGGTTTAGCCAGCCTTCACACACTAGCCAGACTTTTGTTATTACACAAAAATATAATCTTTTTAACTGCCACATTTCTAACTCAGCTTAGTATTTGTGAGTGCTATATGGTTCATATTATTCAGGAGATATTACAAAATATTCTCAGTTAATTTTTATATCTTCACTTTTTTGTAATCATAATTTGAAATAGAATATGTAGGTTATTTAAGAATAGTTCTCCAATGTTGTCTAAGTATGACATGAATTTTTTTAAATTTTTGCTATTTTTAGTTATACATTATAGTAGAATGAGAGGTGACATATTATACATACATGGAGTATAAGTTCCCATTTTTGTGGTTGTATGAGATGTGGAGTTACACTTTCTTGTATTCATATGTGAATATAGGTCTTCGGTTATGTGGAATTGGCTTATTTTTACTTAGCATGAATAGTCTCCAGTTTCATCCATTTACTGGCAAATGCCATAATTTTATTCTTCTTTATGGTTGAGTAATATTCCATTGTGTATATATACAACATTTTCTTTATTCATTCATCTGTTGTAGTGAACCTAGGCTGGTTCCTTAGCTTAGCTATTATGAATTGAGCTGCTATAAACATTTATATGGCTGTGTCACTATAGTATGCTGATTTTAAGTTCTTTGGGTATATGCCACGAAATGGAATAACTGGGTCAAATGGTAGTTCCATTCCAAGTTTTCTGAGGAATCGAATCTCTATATTGCTTTCCATAGTGGTTGCACAAATTTTTAGTCACATAAACAATTAATAAGTGAACCTTTTTTCCTACATCCTTGCCAACATTTATTGTTACTTGTATCCTTGATAATTCCACTCTGACTGGAGATGAGATGAAATCTCATGCAGTTTTAATTTGCATATCTTGGGCTTGAGAGATGCACATTGCCCATTACTGATGACGGTTCTATGGATTTTAAATTTGGCTAGCTGTCTACTGCAATTTCATAAGCCAATTTCTTGCAATAAATCTCTTGATTTTTTTTATGTGTGTGTGTGGTTTTCTGCTGCTGGAACACTAAATGATAAAGATTTTGGAACAGAAGTAGTTCTAGAGGAACAGAATTTTAAGGTTGCGTTCTCTGAACTGCTTCAATGTTTTATGATCTTCATTCTCAATTCTATCATATTTAATAAAACTGATGGCTGTATTTCTGGTGGTAAACAGAATACTATTATACTATAGCATTTCTTCACAACAGAGATATTCAAATTCTTATAGTTAGCTATTATTTCTTAAAAATCTATAAAAGACAAATATCTAAGTGACCATGTATGTCATGCCTTTGAACATAAGCAAACTAAGCAATAATGAGATTGGCTGTGTGCTCCTAACTGTGCTACAACATGTGATCTCTCCATACCTTAACAAAATGTTTTTAAGTGTGACCTCAAGGCTTTAAATTTCCAGTATAAGCTGCATTTATATGTTTGAATGACTTTATCACTTATAGCCACAGAGGTGAGATATCTGAAAACCAAAATCAGAAATTCATTGTGCAAGTAACTAAATTACAATAAAAATTGAATTGCTAACCTTGCACAGTATCTTCTGTTATAGTGAGAATGCTGATTGTAAATAAATGGAATCCTAAAAATTGGAGTGGGGAATACATGAGAAGATCCATATCAAGATGAGGAAATCAGATTCCTAAATTTCAAGGAGCCCCCTTTGCCATCAAACACAACACCATATATCCTTCTCTAAGGAGGTAAACTCTGCCTACAAGATGACAATGTAAGTGCAGCTATCATAATCTAACGGGTTCATCTCTGAATATTCCTGCTTTAATGCTCAGACTTTTGGGGACACCTCATATCCAAACCAAAACACAGACTCTTAGCACAGTCTGTAGACTATACTTTCAGAAGCACTGGTCTAGCTAGTTTTGTGTGTTCTCTCTCAGAAAATCTAATATAAATTCCTCATATGCTACTTGTTGAAAAGAAAATTAATGAGGATTTTTATTTAATTTGGGAAGTAACCCTGAATCCTTCCCTTGAATACAAGTGACATATACTTAAACAAAAATCCATTTCTTTCTAGTACTAATTCCCATTTTGAGAAAGTCTTAAATCAATTATAATTATTTAATATGGACTTTTTGCTAACTCAGAATTTAAAATAGTTAATTCAAAATCACAGAGGTAACTTAGGATTAAAAATAGTTAATTTAAGGTCACTGGACTGGTTAAGTTTGGGGAAATTTCAACAAATTCTTAATCTCCTTAGTTATTGGGTAAAGTATTTTATGATTGGATAACAAATCTTCTTCATGTCACTTTTGTAGGAGTTTTGTTGAGTTGCTATTTACATACATACAATGTGCACATCTAAATTACAAACTTCAATAGTTTTTGTTGCTGTTGTTGTTGTTGTTTATTCGCAGGTATGTACAAGTATTACCAGAATATATTTTAAGACTTTTCATCATGACAAAAAGAATCTCATGCCTTTATTTATAACTCCTCTTTGTTTCATTCTCTAGGCCTATGCTACTATTAATCTACTTTGTTTCTATAAGTTTTTTTATTCTGGATATTTCACATAAATGGAATAATAAAACATGTAGTAGGTTGTCTTTTTGGACTGACTCCTTTAACCAATCATGTTGGTTCATTCATATTTTCATATGTATGTTATAGCATATATCAGCATATGTTCTTTTGTTTGTTTGTTGCTCCTGGGTTTTAAATCCAGGGCATTTTTACCATTGAACTAAATTCCCAATCCCTTTCATTTTTTTTTATTTTGAAACAGGATCTTGCTAAGTTGAGAAGGCTAACCTCAAATTTGCAGTCCTCCTGCCTCAGATTCCCAATTTTCTGGGATTATAGATATGTGCTGCTGAGCCTGGCTGGTACTTTGTTCTTTTTTATTAACAAATAATATTCCAGTGTGATGATGCTGTATACATTCGTGTACAGGTTTTCTGTGAAAATGTATTTTAATATATCCTAAATATATTCCTAGGAATGGAATTGTTGGGTCATATGGGTAAATCTAAACAGTATGAGTGGCAAACTGTTTTCCAAAATGATTGCTTCTTATATCACCTTCACTCATGCTTTCAAATGATATAAAGTGTTCATCTTTCAGTCTTACATGGTTTCTATGAGTATTACAAAACTAGAAGGCTCACTGGATTATTACTTGTTATAGACCTTTTTAGAATAGTGGTTACTTTTAAAATGAGATACCTAGAAGATTTTTTTTAAAGAGATAAACCTATTATTTGGGTATCTTCAATTCTGTCACAGCTAGCTCTGTGATTTGGGGTTAGCATCTTGATCTCTCTAGACATAATGAGAGTATTTTTAGATATAAAAATGGTGGTCTGAAGAATGAAATGTCAGTTCTCAGCATTGTGCCCAACTTGAGGGAAAGACTCAGTAAATGAGATGGCCTTTTCTCAATGCTGACATTACTTCAGTTCCAAAAAGAGAGGGCATCTGCCCTGTGAGTGATTGAAGTTACAAAACTAGAGGACATGCTAATGCAAGTAAAATAGACTGCTTTATGCCACTGGATTCCATTAATATTTTCATATAAGATGAGGAGGGTCCAGTGCAACAGAGGTAGGGATCAGGATTAGAACACAGTGGGGAGGTAAGATGAGGAAAGAATGAAAGTGGAAAAGCTCAGAGTACAAAGATTATGCATTTGCATTGAATCAGCCCTATGATAAGTTAGTAAACATGAGAAATGCAGTTTTTCTTTAAAGAGTCAAAATCCCAGTTTTATATAAATATATATATATATATATATATATATATATATATATACACACACACACACACACACACACACACACACACACACACATACATACATATTAGCACTTTCACTGGAACTATTTTGATTATAATTGATTTGATTTATTTTTCTGAGTTTATAACAATCATGTTTTCCCCATTTAAGGTAGAGGAAATTATACCATGAGTAAGTCATGCAAAGTGTTGGTTTGATAACAAAATAAAATGCCAATGACATTCCTCGCAGAAATAGAAAAAACAATCATGAAATTCATCTGGAGAAATAAAAGACCTAGAATAGCTAAAGCAATTCTAAGCAGGAAGAGTGAAACAGGTGGTATAGCGATACCAGATTTCAAACTATACTATAGAGTAATAGTAACAAAAACAGCATGGTACTGGTACAAAAACAGGTGGGTAGACCAATGGTACAGAATAGAGGACACAGAGACCAATCCACAAAATTACAACTACTTTATATTAGACAAAAGTGCTGAAAGCATGCAATGGAGAAAGGATAGCATCTTCAACAAATGGTGCTGGGAGAACTGGAAATCCATATGCAACAAAATGAAATTGAATCCCTTTCTCTCACAATGCACAAAAATTAACTCAAAATGGATAAAGGTGCTAGGAATCAAACCAGAGACTCTGCATCTAATAGAAGAAAAAGTTGGCCCTAATCTCCATCTCATGGAGTCAGGCTCCAAATTCCTTAATAGGACACCTATAACACAAGTGTTAAAATCAAGAATCAACAAATGGGATATATTCAAACTAAAAAGTTTTTTTCTCATCAAGAGAAATAATAAGTGAGGTAAACAGGAAGCCTACATCCTGGGAACAAATATTGCCCCTCACACTTTAGATAGAGCACTAATCTTCAGAGTATACAAAGAACCCAAAAAGTTAAACAACAACAACAACAAAAAAATAACCCAATCAACAAATGGGCCAAAGATCTAAACAGACACTTCACAGAGGAGGATATGCAATCAATCAACAATTACACAAAAAAATGCTCACCATCTCTAGCTATCAGAGAAATGCAAATTAAAACCACCCTAAGATACCATCTCACTCCAGTAAGAAAGGCAGCCATTATGAAGTCAAACAATAACAAGTGCTGGCGAGGATGTGGGGGAAAAGGTACACTTGTACATTGCTGGTAGGACTGCAAACTGGTGCAGCCAATTTGGAAAGCAGTATGGAGATTCCTTGAAAATCTGAAAATGGAACCACCATTTGACCCAGCTATTCCCCTTCTCGGACTATACCCAAAAGACCTAAAAAGAGGGACACAGCTACATCAATGTCCATAGCAGCACAATTCACAATAGCTAGACCGTGGAACCAACCCAGATGCCCTTCAACAGATGAATGGATTAAAAAATGTGGCATTTATACACAATGGAATATTACTCAGCATTAAAAAATAACAAAATCATGGCATTTGCATGGAAATGGATGGCACTAGAGCAAATTATACTAAGTGAAGCTAGCTAATCCCTAAAAAAAACAAATGCAGAATGTCTTCTCTGATACTAAGGGAGGCAACTCAAAACAGAGTAGGAAGGAAGAGAATGAGAAGAATATTACCACAAAACAAGGAAACGAGGAGGAAGGGAAAGGGAGGGAGAAGGGGAGTTGCACAGAAGACGGAAGGAGACCCTCATGGTTACACAAAATACATATATGATGTTGTGATTGGGAAAGGAAGAAAAAAGAGAGAGGGAGAGATAAGTGTCACAGTAGAATGGGTAGAGAATAGTGATGGGAGGGAAGGGGAGGGAAGGGGAGGGGAGGGGAGATAGGGAGGACAGCAGAATACAACTGACACTAGGATTGCTGTATGTATACACATGGATGTATAACCAATGTGATCCTGCAATCTGTACATGTGGAAAAATGAGAATTCATACCCTATTTGAATCAAATGTATGATATGTCAAGATCATTGTAAAAAAAAAATCTTTTGGGTCCTTTACTTTTTTTCAGATAATTTTGAAACTACCAATTTCTAAACTTTGAGTATTTTGATATGCTTTAGGCTCTGGAGCTCCTTTTTTTCTGTGAGAAATCACTTTTCAAGTTCAGACACAGAAATCATTTTCACAGATATATATATATATATATATATATATATATATATATATATATAGTGGTCAGCATACACTTTTGTTTCCTGAATATTTAATATTTAAGACATCTTCTTTCTATCACAGTCGGCAATGTGGTCTTTCAGCAATGTCTAGATTCCAAATATTAAATTGTAAAGCACAGTTGTATTTTCCCATTTGAGCACTGAATGATCTTCATGAACACTATGTCTTACTGTTTTATTCCTGCTTTTAGTATATGGGATAATTTATTCACTTCTTGGAATGATTTAAGCCTTATTAAGAAAAAGTATGATCCAAATAAATTTTTATTTATTAATCATTTAAATATGTTCTCTGAATCCTTTCTCACTGTAACTGAATAAGAAATCAGCTCATACGTGTCCATTTTTATTCATATAACTCTCATTTTTTCATTCATGTAGAAATTTGTGTTTTCCATAAATTGAAATTTCTTTTTTTTTAAAGAGAGGGAGAGAGAATTTTAATATTTATTTTTTTAGTTTTCGGCAGACATAACATCTTTGTTTGTATAAGGTGCTGAGGATCTAACCCGGGCCACACGCATGCCAGGTGAACGCGCTACCGCTTGAGCCACATCTCCAGCCCCTGAAATTTCAATATTGTAATATAGTCTCACTATAAACAAGACAGAGCTTATTATTTCAAATTTTGTAGGAATTTAATAAATTATATTAATACAGCTAAGAGAGTGTTTTCTTCCAATTCTACATCTGGCATTTACCAGCCATGAGATTAGGGTCACACTTCTGAAGCAAATAATATGTAAAGTGCACTCTTATATAAAATAGGAATAATATATAGGAATAATATGATGATAGACATAAAGGAAAAGTGGATGTTTACATGAGTTAATATAAATTAATGTGTTTATTTCTCACCATATGTACAATAATAAATCAATCAAAATAAATTGCTGTTCTTTTTATTGTTGTTAGTGCTACTGTTATTTACTAGAGACATCTACCACTAGGACTTCATTATCAAATTTTAGGAGATCCCATTATCAGTTTTTCATAAGCCTCCTAATGGTATTGATCTTGATTTCTGCTTCTATATTTAATCTTAAAGTTTACCCTGATTAGTGAAAGTGCTACGCAGCAAATTAAATTGCTCTCCTTAAAATAATCACACCTCTCTGATCATAAATGGATGACTAAGTTATTCTGACACTTCTCTTCTCCTTGAAATTTACATATAACATAAAACATAAGATGTATTTTGTCTTGACTGTCCATTAGATATGCCTCACAATCTTCTGACAGTGTGGACATAGAAGAATTCAAATTTTTTTTTCCTTTATAAAAAATTCTTAGAGCTTGATTCTTTTAGCATTGTACCCTGAATTCTAACACTATTTCTTAAGAAGCATTTTCTAATTCTTATCTCTGAATTTAATTTAGTACTTGTTTAATGTTTGGGGGGTTCTATAACAAAAGACCATAGGTGAGGTGATTTATAAAAATAGAAATTTATTTCTCACATGTTCTGAGAACTGGGAAGTCCAAAATCAAAGAGTAAACATACTCAGTATCTGATGAGGGCCAACTTCCTTCTTCATAATAGTTATCTTTTCACTGTCTTCTTATATGACAGAGGGAAATGGTAAAATATCAGTTAGGTCTCTTTTGTAAGGATATTTAACCTATTCTTGAGAATTAGGCCTTCATGATCTGATCATCTCACAAAGACCCCACCTCCAAATACAGTCACATTGGGGATTATGTTTCAACATATTGATTTTAGTTTGACATTTGTTCCATAGCAGCACTCAAATATACAATGAAATACATTTTATTTTCCTCTAGGTCTTGATTTTGTTCTGCAACTTACCACTCATATTTATATAATTATTTGGTCCCACTTGAGAGATTTAGATTCAGGGGGGGGGGCCTGAAATGTCTCTTACTTATTTTTCCCTCTTATTCATATTTCCCTCTTTTTTCTTTGAGCATAAATCTACATGTTGGGTATTCACTAAATATTTATTAAATTAAATCTGCCAAAATTATAAGCATTGTGTGGACATGTGAGAATTCTTTCATTTGTACTTTATGTACAAACTATTTTTTCTAATTCTAATACTCATACCCAAACATACTACTCTGTGTTAATAGAAGAATAGGATGAGTTCTGAAGAAAGGAGAGTTTATCAGAATAGATGGGATATGGGACTGGTTAGCAGGACAGAATTTTCATTCACTCAAATTCTTTGCCCTTTCAGAACAACCAGCCTCCATGTCTTAGGTAGCAACAAAAGTGAGCACTAGAGTATCCATGATACATGCATGAATCCCAACTCAGTGAAGTTGCACTACTATAAAAACTACCATATACTGGGTGACTTGAACAACAGACTTTTAATTCTGTCAGCTCTGGTGTCCAGAAAATCCATAATCTAGGTGCTGACTAATGGAGTTCCTGGTGAAGACCTTCCTCTTGGCGTACAGGTATCTGTGTTCTCACTGTGTCTTTACATGGAGAATAGAGAGGTAACTCTAGCATCTATTTTTCTAAGGGCACTTATCTCATCCTGAGAGTTTCCTCCTTATTTAACCATAATTACCTATTAAGGGCCTAACTCCTGATATGATCACATTGGGAGTTTGGGCTTCAACATTTTAATTCTGGGAGAACACAAGCATTCAGTTCATAAAAACTCCCTTCAACATCTTTTGATGTTCCATGATGTAGTACAAAAGGATATGAATAAGGTAAAAAGCAATCATCATTTTAAAAATAAGGTGTTGTGGTTCGTAATATTAATAAAATATATCTAGACTTACTAACACTCCTCCACTGATATATAGGCTGAGGCAAGATGATCGCTAGTTCAAAGCCAGCCTCAACAATTTAGAAGGCGCTAAGCAACTCAGTGAGACCTTGTCTCTAATAAAACACAAAATAGGACTGGGGATGTGGCTCAGTGGTCCAGTGCCCCTGAGTTCAAACCCTGGTGCTCCCTCCCCCCCCTAAAAAAGAACATTGTTAACACTGGTGAGGAAAAACAAAAGAAAGCAACAATAGCAGCAATAACAACAAAAGTGAAGAATATTAGAGCATTTTCTAAAACACAGGATTGGGTATCTGCCCAGTTACTTGGCTCCAACATATCTGCAAGGGAGACTAGAAAGAAAACACTTCTGTATGTCAAGGATGACACAATTGAAAAAGAATTGGATGAGTGCATAATGTTGTGTCTGGGAAAAAAAAAAAAAACAACTCAGCTCAATGCTAAATTTTACAACTTGTGCTCTTTAAAACTATTTATACAGTCTACCTTTGCATGCTGATGCTTCTGGTTCCTATTAGTGTGCTCATCTTATAATTACAGGTGAAATGAAAGTTCTCTTGAGCCTGTGCTGGGACTAACAATCAAATTTAAAGAAGATGTGGTTGTTGGGAATAGTGACTGAATTATAGGTTTTGAAGTACTTGTGGCAGAGGCCATGCCCTTCTGGAGAACCCTCTGTGCTAAGGCGCTGATCAGGATAGCCCAGTTGCCATGGTGACTGTTCAATAGGAGGTTCTGTGCCAAACAGAGAACTATTCAGTTCTTGACCTTGAGTTTCCAACCCCAGCTGCACAGTGGTAGAAATTTATGGGTGCAAGCTGATAATCATAATTGGGCTGCTCATACTCATGACCTTGGCTTCACTTGCTTTATAGAAACTTTCCCACAATAACCCTTAAGATAAAATTTATGTAATAAATGTTCTGAGCTTTTTCTGTCTTGTATGTCCATTTGTTTTTTATAATCCCCTATTGCCCCTTATCCAGGTTACTAAATTAACCATCATGCAGGCCACGATGTGGTGAGGCTCAAAAAATCAGAAGATATTGCAAAAGAGAGGCAGAAATGTTTTAATGCAGAAATTAATTAAGCATATATTTGAACTGCCCAGATCCTGTCAACTAGAACAATGATGCTTGTGTGAAACTGTAAGAGAGAGTAAATAATGTGTTTCTGTGCTCAAATAAGAGCACTAAAAGGACAGAAAAGAAGAATGTATTGTTTAAGGAAATAGTTTTGGGCATAGATCAGTTCAATAATCAGCACAAAATTGGCTTATTACTCCTAATGACCACCATTCCAGTACAGCATAATTCATAATGTTTTAAGTCCCTCCTTCTTTCAGTAAGAGAAATGATATGCAGACTACTTCTGTTAGAACAGGCCTTCAATTACTTTTAGTAACATCCATAGCAAACTATTAATTGATTACTTCAGTTTTCAAGGGTAACTAGCAGAGGTTTTAGAAGAATTGACAGATATATGAGCATCACCTTCTATCAAACAGATGAACACCTTATTTCCCTAACAAAGTAATCTAGGCCAAGACTTAGAAATATTTACTTTCTAAAATAATTATATTTTTTCTGAAAATATTCTTTTATCAAGTTTGAAATAAGCTGTTTGTTATTGATGGCAAAACAGAGGCAAAATTAAAAAAAAAGATCAGCCACCCAGTTGATGCCAACTTGCTTTGTAATTAATGCACTTAGCAAAATATAAATTAAATCAAGAATATTGGCATAATAAGAAGTCATCAAACCTGCCAGAAAAAAAAGGAAGAACTAGATTCTATAAATGGCTTCCTATTGAACTGCGTCTGTGACTTGTTTAAGCAATTTAGAAGTAAGTTAGCAGAGGAAAGAACTGACCGTATTTACAGTTCTGCCAAAGAACTAATTGTGCTCAACAGTCTGTTTTATTGACACAGAAATGCCTTGTGAAGGTAGAATAAGGAACGTCTGCATTCAATTCATCAGGATAAATGTTTTAGAAATCACTGATCTGTATAAAAATGGAACCTCCAAGCAGGGATAAGAGCATTGGTAATTTTCTATTACCCCGAAGCTTCTAGGAACATTTGTGCTCCTCAAATACTTTCTATATTCTTGAAAAGGAAAAAAGGATATGGTGATGTCTTTGCTGGCCTGCTTTAGGCAAATAACTACTTCACGATGCCTCAATTTTTGTGAGTCTTCTTTCCCTTTCAAGATCAAAGGGAAATAGTTTGCCAATTTAGATAATGAGACACATCTATATTTACAATTGTTTCCTGAGTGAAGGATATTAGTTTTCCTAAACACATAAATTAAACATTGCACGACAAAAACAAACAAAAGCATTCAAATTTCAATTGGGTCAAAAGTAGATAACTTGAAACCTCCACTTCTGATAAGAGCTAAGATTCTAGGAGGTGAACTTCTCATGGAAATGAAAAATTCCTTCTAAAACTTTAAGTAGAAGTCTATTTCACAAAAATGTTTTACATTTGTCCTATGTGTTTTCTTTTATGCATTTTTCAGAGGCATCAATTTACTGGAAGATTTGGGAGAAACAAATTTATTAAGATCCCTCCCTTCTATCCCAGAAACATCAGAGAAAGGGGAAAATCAGAGCAGGAGAAAGTGTTTGAGGAAAACCAGTCTTCAATGTTTCTTCCATGTTGGGGAGAAGGGACCAATAAATTCCAGACTTTTCTACAAGCCTTCAGGACTGAAATCCCTGTGGGTATGCCCGAAGCAGTTTTCATACCTTCCTCTTGCCTGTGTTTGAGTTCATGCCTGGCCAAACCCACACCATAATTTCAGGATTCTCCAGAGTTCAGTGTCTTCTGGCTGTGCTTTGGTTTTAAATGAGTCTCAGCTGTCCAGTTTCATTGTAAACCCTTTGTTTCTTAAATTAGGATCTGTCTTTGGGGTTGGCACACAGCAACATAGCACATGGCAACATATTCATAGAATTACCCTATTTCATCTGGGGCTGTTGTCAAGGGTACAAGCTACCATAGGACCCACATAGGGTTACTGAGTAGAATGGGAGTTTTCTTCTGACAATGTAGACTGGGAAGATTTGCTGCTGTCTCCCAACCACTGCTTCTCACACAGAGGCTGGATGGGCAATCTCCAGGGACAGGCTAAGGACCTATGTTGAGAATGGGGTCCTCACCTGCAGGTTGCAGAACAGAATAGCAAGCAAGCGGCTTGCACCTTTCTATCCTTTTTGTTTGTCCTCTTCAGCCAGCCAGAAGGAGGAGAGGCAAAAAAAGAAGAGTACACTTGTATTTTTATTTGGGCAGAGAGTTAAGGTGGAAGAAACTTTGGCAAGACCTAACCTCTGGATGCATGGTCTTACCTTATGATATGCAAACTGATCCCTCAGTTTTCTGGTGCTGAAGCATCAGATATGTAACCATTATCTCATTGAATTTGCTGCTTACCAAAGATCCCCAGATATCCTATGGATCATAACACATGTCAAACATGGCCACCATTTTTGTGGTGTTCCAGTGGTTGGGGAATAACTCTCTAAAAAGCATCAGTGAACTCCCATTTTTACCCCAAATACAAATTGCAGAATCACATCGGTTACACATCCACATTTTTACATAATGCCATATTAGTGATTGTTGTATTCTGCTACCAATTAAAAAAAAAAGAATTCTTGTTAAGCCTCTGAAGGCTACATTTAAGCAGCAAAAAAAATAAAAATAAAAATAAAAAATAAAAAGCATCAGTGAACATTCCTCATGCTAACTCAGCCATAAGTGCTCTTTATAATTTGTTCTACTGTGGGCTTCTGCATGGTGCCAATGGTTAGTAACTTATGATCATGCTTTACAATTTAGGCAGACATGTGTGAGGTAATGTCATAACTTACATACGGGATCTCCTCCTTCATCAGCAAAAAAGAAGGAGGCACCCTGTAACAATAAATTAAATATGAGGTACCATAAATTACATAAATTACAGAAGCACAAAAGGACACCCAGGCTCCAGGCATCCACCATGAGGCTTCCTAGGCTTCCCACTGTTAGAGTTCTGGGGAACAGTGTAAGAGTCTGCCCTTATGCATTCCAGTATCTGCCCAGTCGTAAACCTGCTACCCAATCTCCTCCTTTACAAGGAAAAAAGGGGGATTCACTCTATGACCATAAATTAAGTGGGAGGCACACTGCAACCATAAATTAAATGGCAGGCACCCTCTGACCATTAATGACAGAAGGACACACAGGCTCCAGGCATCCACCATGGGACTTCATAGACTTCCCACTAGGAGAGTTCTGGGGTGCAGTACAAGAGACTGCCACCGATAGATTCCAGCTTCTGCCCAGCTGTAACCTGCTACCCAATCCAAAATCAGTGAGTGTGATATTTCCCTGGCATCCACCAAGATGTTCTCCAGCTTCAGATCTCTGTGATTGGCAGTAGTACAGGATGCACATGATGTATGAGCACTCTCTGGGCCTCCTCCCGCCACATGCCTCTGGCCTTCAGGAAATGGTGTAGTAGGTGTCTCTCACTTGCATACTTCAACACAAGATAGATGTTTTCAATGGTATTAATGATATGAAATAGCTGGATCACATTTGTGTGTTTCATGGTGTTCATTATATCCAACTTGGATATATTGAAGGGGAAATTCTACCTCTGGCAGGACTTCCACAGCCATCTCTGTCCTGGTAAGAAGATGATAGGCCAGTTTCAAATGAGCAAATCTGCCCTGTCTGATGCCCCTTAGGGCTTTATACTAGCACAGGAGGATTTCCTAAAAGGAGAAGCTGTCTAGGAGGCCCTACCACACTGACATCATCTCACTACATTCACTATCCTCATTAGACATCCTAAGTAGCAACACCAACTAACATTGTTATTAAAAATGAAAGAAGCAAAAAAAAAAACAGAAAGAAAAATGTTTTTAAAAGAAACAAAAAAAGAGTTAAAAATTAAAAAAAAAAAAACAACAACAACCAAGAAGTCAAAATTAAAGAACCAAAACCACAAAAACAATAGCAAACTATCTGTGACTCTGATAGGTCACTAACCAAGATCTCTTTGTGCTTAAGGACAAAACTCAGTTACAAGCAGGGCCTTATACAGGTGATGTTTGAAATTTCTTCACACTGGTTGTTTGTAATGTCAGAGAAAGGAATGGCCCAGTCACAGAAAAGCATAACCTGCAGTGATTGTCTCACCTTTTGGCCTCCAGGATATTTTCCTCTTTAATGATGCATGAAAAAGAACTCCAGAAAGGTTTTGCTTCAGTGGGTTATGAAAACTGATATTTACTTGTTTACTAATTAAAATTCAGAGGATGCTACAATGGTCTTTTCCATTTTGAGTCAAAATCTATGAAAATTTTTGTTTTTAAAAACCTTACGTACTGACACTCAAGGTATTCAATTATTTTTTTTATTTTTTTAAATTAAGAATGATTAGTATCTAAAGGATGATAGCACTCATTCACATCATGATACTACAATGAAATGTTCTGTTTCCTGGGATAATATAAGGCATATGATTAACATCTAAAACAGAAGGCAGCTTTCATCATAATTTTTTTTTTTTTTTTTTTTTTTTTTTTTTAGTTTTCAGTAGACACAACATCTTTGTTTGTATGTGGTGCTGAGGATCGAACCCGGGCCGCACGCATGCCAGGCGAGCGCGCTATCGCTTGAGCCACATCCCCAGTCCCTCATCATAATTTTTTTCATAAGGTTCTCATCAGATTCCAGAAGGCAGTGGGGTTGAGAGCCATGAATTTCTTTCTTTCTTTCTTTCTTTCTTTCTTTCTTTCTTTCTTTCTTTCTTTCTTTCTTTCTTTCTTTCTTTCTTTCTTTCTTTCTTTCTTTCTTCTTTCTTTCTTTCTTTCCTTCTTTCTTTCTTTCCTTCTTTCTTTTTTTATACACCAAGGATCCAACCCAGGGACACTTAACCACTGAGCCACCTCCCCAGCCCTCTTTATTTTATTTTATTAATTTAGAGACACGTTCTTTCTAAGTTGCTTAGTTCCTTGCTAAATTGCTGAGGCCGACTTTGAACTTGTAATCTTCTGGCCTTATCCTCTTGAGTCACTGGAATTATAGGTGTGTCTCTGTACCCAGGTCAGCCAAGAATTCTAAGACCAAAAAAATTGTTCTTCCCATAGAATAAATAACTGGAGACATCCCAAGATTATTTCATCCCTTTGTGCTGCTATAACAAAATATTTTATCATAGTAAGATATTAAATTTAGAAATCAATTTCTTACAGTTCTGGATGCCAGTAAGTCCAAGATCGGGTACCAGAAAATTTAGTTATGGAGTGGGCTTGCTTTCTTATTCTAATGTGATAAGTTATTGCAATGACCTCACATACTGGATGAGGCAGAAAGGTTAAACCCATCCTTCAAGCTCTTCTTATTATTTCCTTTTTTTTCTCTCTTTCTTTCTGGTGATTCTGGCAATTGAAGCCAGGGCCTCATGCATGCTAGAAAAATGCTCTACCACTGAGCTATATTCCCAATCCTTTTTATTTTATTTTGATACAGGGTCTCACTAATGTGCCCAGACTAATTTCACATTTGTGATCCTCTTGCCTCAAACTCTCAAGTAACAAGAATTATAAGCTTATACCACCATTCTTTATTTAATAAACGTATGGTGTGTGTGTGTGTGTGTGTTTTATAAATTTAGTGCTACTTTTGCTTTGTGTGTTTGTGTGTTTTGCTGGTGATCAAATCAGGGCCTTCTGTGTAGTAGATATCACTCTTTTGTAAAGGCACACATCCCATCCAGGAAGACAGAGCCTCATGATTTAATCCCGTTTTGAAGTTCCCACTTTTCAACATTGGTACTTTGAGGTTGAAGTTTCAACAAGTATTTTGGAAGGACACACACATTCAAAGCCCAGCACCAGAATAATTAGAGAAATTATTGGATTAGAAAAAGGGAAATGAAGGGAAGGGTTGGGGAATGGGATAGGAAAGACAGTAGAATGAATTGGACATAACTTTCCTATGTTCACACATGAATACATCACCAGTGAAACTCCACATCATGTACAATCACAAGAATGGGACACTAATTAAAATAAGTTTTACTCCATGTATACATGTCAAAATATACTCTATTGTCATGTATATCTAAAAGGAACAAAATAATAAAGAAAATAATTAATTTATAGATTTCTATAATTTTAGAAATAATCTTTTATACCCATGATAATGATCATTCATTGAGATCTTAATGCAGTAAAATAATGTGAAATAAATTTAAAAATTGGTAATAAATACAAAAGGGGAAAAAAAGAGCCACTAGGTCACCACTAGATATGCCCTGCATGAGGAGACTCCTTAGATTGAACTGAAGACAGAAAAATCTCTAGTAAAGGCAAATGTATACAGATTATAAATTCAGTGCTACTTTTGTTTTCTACATGAATTAAGAGACTAAAGTGGCAAAAATAATTATTAACCTTTGTTATTAAACACACAAGCATATACATGTAACTCTTGACATTAATAACTTAGGAGGATTGGGAAATGAGCTATATATGAGCAGTGTTTTGTTATTGAAGTTATGCTGCTATGAATTCACATCAAAGGGACCACTACAGAACACTCCCAAAATTAAATGGATGGAAATTAAATGTTTCACTCAAAAATCAAATAAATAAGAAGGAGGACAATCATACAGATAATGAGCAAAATAGCTACAAAGCATTTAGGAAAAAAACAACAAAACTGTGGTAACCAGTCCTCCTTTATCAGGAATTGCTTAAAATGAAAATGCATTAAACAATCCAATCAAAAGACAGGGAAGAGAAAATGACAGAATGAAGAGAAAATGGATCCAACTTGTCGTCTACAAGAACAAATTGAAGAGGGTCATCCACCCGAGTAGGATCTGGGGCACATACTCTATGTGCAGGAAATAGCAAGGACAAAAGTCCTGATCATAAATGAGTTAGAGAGAAAGAGGCAGAAGACCTGTGTGAGAGGATCCCAGTGAAAGTGGGAGTAGTGAATGGAAAGCCAGAGAGTGCAGATCTTGGACATACAAGAAAGTGGGTATTCTTGTTTCCATTGTACAGATAAGAAAAGCTCAGGTAAGTTGAACCATACTAATGAAGTCCTTCTCTTGCACACTGGCCACAATACCCATAATCCCCTAACTACTGTCCTTAGATATGAGTCACATGATTCACAAATATGTTAAGTAAATACCTCACAGATACTTATCTACCTAACATATCATTGCATTGGACATAAATATTTAGGAAGGCTGATGAAACATATTTAGTCATTTAGTCCAGTCTCCTGTTGAGTAAATTAGTAGGATCTTGACTCCTCCAAGTATCTCTGGCCCATCTTCTAAATAATCACAGAGGATTTTTATAAAGTACCCAGTCATATGGTTGTTTTGGACACCTTGAATTTTACTTGAGTTCTGCTATAATACATTTCTATTTTCTGCGTAAGGCAAGAACTACTATTTCTTCCACAATCAGGATGAATGTATACAAAGTCCATCCAAGAGTATTGTAGACTGAAAATGTGTGGATCATACACCAGACTGAATGAAGTTGAAGGGAGCATTAGTAAAGTGGAAGACAGACTTGAGGAAATTGGGCAGGCACCATAGAGTATCAAGAAGATGGAAAAGTAGAAGACAGGCTCTGAGAGTACCCAAGAAACCAATCAAAATCTGAGGAGAAGAAAAGGAAGCATGTAAGATAGTCAAAATGAAGCATTCTCCAAACCAAGACTAGCATTTCTTATTCAAGCCAGTATGACCTTCCTCACATCCTCCCTCAGAATTCAGGGACATGAGTCTCTAGACACTGTGGTGGGGAGAAGAAAGAAAAGAGAAGGAAATGAATATTAATCATATGCTACCTCATTTCACTTAGCATCCCACCTAGTGCCTCCCTTAACCTTCCTCCCATTTTATCTCTAGGCAGAGATTCCTTTTCCATGCTTCAGCCATCCAGGCACTCAGAGGCCATTCCAGTCTTGTTCCAAATGGGTCTGGTTACTGCTCCCATTAGTGGCAGACCCTGGCACTTTCTACAAGGTCCTGGTTTTTCAGGCATGCAGAAATCACGAGGTACAGGGTCATGGAGGCTTCCACTGAGATTTCAAAGGAAGGCCTCAAGGCCAGGCAGGAGCTGGCAAGGTCAGAATCCATGCAGGTAGCCTCTAAGAGGGTGATTCAAGAAGGCATCAGAGTAGAATGAAAGCTGCAATGGAAAAGTCAGAAATGCCAGGAATATGGAACATCTGCAGAGGAAAATTATAGGCAGTGAGGTGAACCAGTTCAAGAGAGTGGCCTTGATTCTCAAAACTCAGTCCTTCCCTAAATTGCAAATCCAATAATACAGACAGGGTTTTGAGAAATAGGAAAAAAAAAAAGTTTTATTGCCTTGCTAGCAAAAGAGAACATATAGGGGACTTGTGTCCCAGAGGCTGTGATTCTCCTGGTCAGCAGGAACAGAGGGTTTTTTAAACAGATACAAAGGCTATTTTCCAAGTGTGATCAGTAGTTATAACTAATGCCCAGCTTATTTCCTTCAGAGGGATTTTTTTCCCCACTACAAAGTATGAAGTTTTTTGTTCATATGAGCAGTAAATGGAAGGAAAGATGACTCAGTTTAGGACAGGAAGAAAGTTAATTTTGCTTTCCATGTGGTTAAGGAAGGAAGAAGGGAGAAGAGAAATGGAAAAAAAAATGTCAGTTTTCAAATAATCTCACAGCAATCAAGCATCAAGGTTTATATTTAAGCATAAAGTTAACCCCCATAATATGAAGATAACAAATTTCTTGAAATCCTTACCCTTTACAGTACATCAACGTTTACATAGGAAAAAAAACAGACTTTTGGAAGAAAAATTATTAATAAGTGTACTATCACTTTATAATGAGTCTGTGCATTTCCTTCACCCTCCAGGTACACTTTTGGATATGAGTGTGTGAGTGAGACATTGTCTTCCTCTCACCATCTCTAGATTAGTTTGACCAATGGATAGCCTTTAAGAGAATAGACTGACATCCTAACTTATGACTAAATTGAAACAAAAATTCAATTAGATAGACCACCTGCATATCTAAAGATGCTGAGTAAAAACAAAACAAAATGGTTCAATTAAATGACAAAGACTCGGAGAGTTGGGTACAAGTTGGCATCTAATTAAGAATGAACCATAATAAATATCACAGATGGTAGGCTGACTTCTGGTATCTGGAAGGATCTCCCTAAGAAAAATGTGTGGTGAATTGAAATCATTGTAATATAAAAACTGTAAGAAGATCTGGTATTTTAATTGTATATTGCAATGATCAGCCTGAATGTGGTCAGCCTGCATTATGGAATTATACAATTTGTAAAGTTATCTAGATCTTAATTAAAATTAGTCAATTTAAATTATGACAATGAGTAGGGGAAATTCCAGTGATCTAGTTTCATGTTTTCAAAAGAGCAAATAATTAGAAATATTGACTAAAATCATATCATTTCTCTTTGCTATTTTGTTTAAATATGCTATGGTTTAAACATGGTTTGTTCTCACATGTTCATGTGCAAAAGACTCATTCCCATTGTGACAGTATAGAGGTGGGTCGTTAAAGATAGTTACTTAGGTCACAAGGGACCACCATTGGAAGGAATTGGAAGGGATTAATGCTGTCACTCTGGAATGAGTTATGTCTCACGGGACTGGACTTGTTACCATTAAGAGAGGGTTGTTGGCAGGGCATGGTTACCTGTCTGTATTCCCAGGCACTTGGGAGACTGAAGCAGGAGGATCTCAATTTTGAGGTCAGCTTCAGCAATTTAGTGAAACCCTCTGCAACTTGGTGAGACTCTGTCTCAAAATAAAAAATAAAAAAAGAAAAAGAAAAAGGACTGAGAATGTAATTCAGTGATAAAGCCCCCCCCCCCGGGTTCAATCCCCAAAACAGCAACAAAAATTTTATGACTACTCACTCTCAAATACACTTCATCCAGAAACCAAGACCATGCCTTACACTTGAGCCTCTCAAATTATTAGCCAAAATAAACCTCTTTCCTATTTAAAGGACTCAGCTTCAGCTATTTTGTTATTGTGACACAAATGGGACTAAGAGAGTATACTATTAAAATATTAGATATCTTAGGACAAAGTCTATGTCCAAATTATTTATATCTCACAATGCTTAATATAATATTATCAATTCTATAGATGCTCATGTAATACTTGGTGTAGCATAATGATCCATTATGCATTACAGGACTTGTACCTTAAATCATCAGACATTTTCATAGCTTTTATAAAATACAGAATTTATAGGGCAAGAGAGTGATTTGGTTTAGCTTGCCTAATGCTTTGTGTATGCATGATTGTGTGCATTTATGTGATCACTTATGTATATGTGCATGTCTCTGTGTGTGAACATTTCAATTTCTTCACATCCTGAATGACTGATCTACAAGGGATATGGGATATTACAATTTTGTTTTAAAATATGATAATCATATATGAGCCTCAATATTTTTAGGGGGTATATGGGGGACTGAAATCATTGGCACTCAAACCACTGACCCACATTCCCAGCCCAATTTTGTATTTTCTTTAGAGACAGGATCTCACTGAGTTGCTTAGCACCTCGATTGTGCTGAGGCTTCCTTTGAACTCACCATCCTTCTATCTCATCTTTCTGAGCTGCTGGGATTACAGGTGTGTGACACCACACCTGGCTAATATTTTTAATATATGATAGGAGTATTGTGTTTTAACCCATGGAGTTATGGTGTTGGCAAGATAAAATGAGCTATTTATTATATGCAAAGTGCCTAGGACAAAATATGTCTATTCTAGGGAAAAGAGAGAAAAGGTATCATAGCAGTACACTGTAACTAAAAGTCAGAGATGAGTAGAACAACAGTTTTATCCTGACTCAGCAATCAGAGGCAGGAGACTTCCTCATAAAACAGCTGATTCTTGTTATTCTGCACATCTGTATAGTCATCATGAACACTGACTTAGTGAATACCAAACTATTGCTTTTAAGGTAAATACAGTTAGTTTCCTGGAAGTCTTTGGTCATGTTATTCTCATCAATCTATCAATACAAAACTTTGTTTTATATTTGTTTGTTTTAACACTAAATATTTGTGAAAGGAATATTGCTTGTCTTTATTATAATAAAAAATGCATACAACACAAGAAAGCCCCTCTGGATACCATTGTAGGCACCCTCAAATCTCTCCATCTGCTAGTACAAATGTACTCTTTCTTTTCATCTACAGGAGGATGTATAGAATTTTTTTTAACCAGGGATTGAACCCAAGTTCACTTAAAGACTGAGCTGCATCCCTCAGGCCTTTTATTTCTTTCTTTCTTTCTTTCTTTCTTTCTTTCTTTCTTTCTTTCTTTCTTTCTTTCTTTCTTTATTTATTTTTATTTGTTTTATTTATTTTTAGACAGGTTACCTTCAAGTTGCTTAGGGCCTCACTAAATTGCTGAGACTGGTCTTGAATTCGAGATCCTCCTGCCTCAGCCTCCCAAGCCTCTGGGATTACAGGTGTGCACCATCACAGCTGGCAGGAATGGGTTTTTCTCAGGGATGGGCTGAAACAAGCAAGGAGAAGGAGCATCCACAGTCCTAAGAGCCACTATGGGATAGCCTGGAGCTCATGTTACCTGGACCCTGGCCCAGCAAACTCCTGAGCTGGCTCTTGGGTCAAAACAGTCAATTCACACACACACACACATATTTTTTAAACCCTCTCAAAGATGCAGCTCAGGCCAGGAAGGCTGTAGGACTCTGGGAAGAGCTTTGGAGAGGCTGGTGATGTGAACCAGCCTAGGAAGCAGAGAATCCTGAGGTTTGGAGCTGGCATGATGTGGCAGGGACAGAAATTGAGTAGCTCTTCTTCCTCTCATGGCCTAATTCAGGTCCATCCTGTTTTTTTCTTACTGGATGTTTATCTGCATCTGAAGTCAGACCAGTTAGCCAAGCTGCCGATCCTCCTGTCTCAGCCTTCTGAGCTGCTGGGATTGCAGGTCTAATCCTTCCTATTCCTTCCTGCTCTGCTGAGGATGCAAAAGGGTCCAGGTAGCCCTGACCTGTTTGGGGGTAGAGGAGCATGTAGGGATTTTCACTACTTCTCAGAAACTCAGCCTCTCTGCCCATGTTTCTCTCTCTTTGGGTGGGTGGCTAATTACTCCCAGATATACTGGAAGTGAAGGATGAGATTGCTCTCCCCACCCTCGAAACTAGTCCTGATTCTGAGCAATCTCCCTAAGGCCCACACTTCAGTAGCCCTGCAGCTACCTCTTCACTATAAATTCAACTTGCCTTTCTTTCCTTTCTTTCCCTCACCTCCTCCAGCCTCACACACCCATGCCAACCTGCACTTAAGCTTGAAACATTCCTTACTTATTCTCAGTAAGACACATCTAACCTTCTTGCACACAGTATTTCCATACACTATGCTTGGTGGTCATTTTAAATAATATAGTCATCAACAAAAAACACTAAAATCCAAAACCAAAAATATTGCACAAAATAAATCATAAAAACAATACTTGGTTACCAAGATGGAATTCTGTCTTATTCATTCACAAGTAGGAAAGTACCTGTCAGGCCACTGAAGTTGTTTCCACTACTTGCCCATCAATGAACAGCAAATGTGCCTGTGTATTCATTTTAGTGGTTGTAAAAAAGTTTATCCAGTCATCAAATTTGCCAATACGGAATTCACAAATCAGCTGTATTTTCAGAAGATGCAAATTCTCTAGTTGTCAGATAAATCTACAATATGTGTCATCTTCATATATTCTTGCAAATATCTTATGGAAAAATATATCTGTATTGATAAAAAGAAATTATTATTTTAGAAAGCAATAATGCCATAGGTTTCAGATATTCAGGCCTAGAATTTGATGTAGTCAAGGTACAATTTCTTAGATAATAGAGTGTTCATTTTCAAAATGATAAAAAGGAAAGCTTGTCTGAAAATGCAGCCTTAACTCATTAAACCACAGAAGATATGGAGTGAACATTTACTAATGACATCTGTTGATGCTGTTTTCCCTTAAGTATAAGTATAAAATAATTTTTATGTTTATGATTTACTCAATTATAAAAGCATTAAGTCACAAAGTCGAAATTGAAAAATTAGCATCTGATTATTCCTCTTCAGACTTCCCATATAAAAGGCTTTATTAAATCTGCAAAGGCCTCACAGGCTTGTTCCTGGTTTTCCTTATTGCTTGTTTATTTTTTTTTTAGTAACAATTGAAGGTACAGATTACTTGAATTCAATTTTTTTTCCAAATTCAATAGTCAAACTATGAAAATATTATTTCTATGTACCATATTGGCCTACCAATAGCTGTACTTACAATATATCCTTGGAAAATAAAAAGAAAATTAAAGTCATTATCTTCTCTCCATTACTTTCAGAGAACATTTCTTTAACTATACATATAATACCAGAAGGCATTTCAACAGTTACCCACAGTAAATTGCACTGAAGACCATTAAAAAGTACTGCTCAACCCACAACTTGAAAATCACTCTAATGATCCCAACCACCTGTCCAACTTATTAGTGAAAGTTAATGGGCCTTAATAAGAATCTATAAAAATTCAGCCACAGGAATTTTGTGCTGTTGTGTGACCTATATAACACCCTCCATGAAGATGAGCCAACTAAGCTTTGCAATTCAATTTGACCAATATTTATTGCATGCCTTGTGCTTGCCATACACTGTGGTAGACTAAAAGGCACTTAAAGCTGAGTAAGCCACATGTCCTCAGGAAACTCATCTAATTATAGAGGTCAAAGATGTGTATAAAACACCAGAATGCAGAGCAACCAAAGATGGAGACCATAGAAAACTACATATAGATGTATTCCTAGTTCCATGAATTCAGAGAGAAAGGAACATGCTATTGTTAGAATCATAAAATGTTACTGAGGTAACAGTATAGGCACCATACCTTGAGTGGTCAAAAAATTTCTTTAATTAGGAAGGTAGGGGAAGTTCAGCCAGAGGGAGAAATTTATACTTTTGAGAGAAGTTATGCAACAAGAAGGTGATTTGGGAGGACCCCCAAGCAAGGTTTTCGAGGAGATAGGCTGTGTGTGTGTTTGTGTGTGTGTGTGTGTGTGTGTGTTTGAAGATTTGTCAAAATTTTAAAACACAGAATGAAAAATTCAAACCTTAATAATAAAAAAGTCAGAAATTTATTTGGAATAGAGGAATGAGATAACATAAGAGAGTTTTGTATTAAATTATATAGCATAAATCAGGTTACAGGCAAAATTAGAAGAAAAAAATATGTTAAACACCAGCTTTAGTGCCTTAATGGATTGCATGTACTTTGTATTTATTTTCTCATTGGATGTTCCCTTTAAAACATTGCAATGTTTATTCCTATTTTATGAAGTCTTAAGGACTTTAAGTAAATTGCAGAAAGTAACAGAGCTAGTTAATTACGAGGTAAAATACAATATGCATTATATTCCAACATATTAAATTATATTTTAAAATATAAACTCTAGACTGTTTGGCTTCAGGGCACAGAAAACAAATGGTTGGATAACTAGAATTCATGAATAAAATATTTTGTGAGTGACTATAGTGTCTTTATAAGTTTACTCCCTGACCTCAGGGAAATCTATAATCAACTCACCTTGAAAATGTTTCCTGTGTTTTTCTGATATATGGAACTGTCAGAGTGCTCAACAAAACAAGAGAATTTGCAAGAACTCAGCATGTTTCATGGATTTAGATATAATTAAAGATTTCAAACTGCAATTCTTGGCAATAATTGAATGTATATAATTTATCTTTTTCTTCACATGTGAGTGATCTCCAAGAAGTATTTGCAGCTGACATCCTTTGCTCTTTCAGGCAGCAAGTATATTAGAGAAACACTTCAAGGAACAGTTCACACTCATGAAATGAACTTTTTCTCTACATAACTCAACAAATCTTGGACATGTGATCCAAACAACAACAACAACAACAAAAAAAAATTCACATGCAAAAGAAGAAGAAGAAGAAAAACAGTTTCCAATGTCAAAATTATAATGAACATTCAAAGATACAGATAGAACATCATTAAAAATCCCAATACATTGCCTGAAGATATTTTGAGATATTGTGTAACATATCAGTGTCAGTGTCGTATGCTCAAGCTATACTGACTGGGCTCAAATATATGTATATGACTTGGAGAAGATACACACCTGCATATATTATCTATGGAATTGAGAATAATAATAGAACTGCATACTATCACTCAGTATTAAAATAGACTGCTTAGAATAGTGACTGCCATGTAGTAAATGCTGCATATAAGTAATTAAAGTTTACTATTTTCACTCTTATAATCTTTAGAACTTAGTTATTCTAATTAATTTCAAGCATTTGTGTCCCAAATTGGAAAAGTAAGATGGAGACAGTGTTTGCAGGGTATCTGTGTTAGTCCATTTTTTATTGCTAATAATAATATCACAGACTAGGTCAATTATAAAGAAAAAAGTTTTGCTTTTGTTCTGCTTCATGGTTAAGGAGCTTATCTAATTATAATACTCTTGCTAGCAGAATCCAATGGCAGTGCAGGGTATCACATGACAAGAGAAAGGGAGAACAGTAGATACCTATATGAACCAGATGAACAAATTTGCATAGCAGATCTGCTGTGGGGAATAACCCATAAACCTCTTAATCACATGAATGGGTTAATCCATTCATTCATGAGGATAGAGCCCTAAACACATTTTAAATGTTCCATTTTGTCCTCCTTTCAATGTAACGAGGATTAAGTTTTCAATGTGAGTTTTAGAGGGGACAATCATATTTAAAACATAGAAAACTGCAGTTCATTTTTATTTCTAGTATCATGCATGGGAGCCAGTGCCTGAGAGGAAAGTTTGTCTAGTAACTATCCTAAAGGAACCCACATCAAGCACATGAGCTAGATTGTATAGCTTCCCATGAAAACTAAATCAGATATTCTTCATATAAATAGGAGCCTGGACCCAGAAATGCAAATAAAACTCACAGTGAATCATTGGAATTTTGACCAACAAACCTCCTATTCTTCAAGAGAGTTGGGGCAGCAGGAGGCGGGGAAGGGGTGGGGGGTTAAAAGAAATCTGGAACTCAGAATACTAATTCTTAGGGAAAATATATGTGTCCCTTACTATCAGGAGCAGCAAATGAATTGCCTCCCTTGAGAATCTCTGGCTGCAAAGGCACCAAGAAAACCACCCAGTTTTATGGTGACTGACACCTGTTCAAAGGGAAATTCCATGGTTGCCATGGAGTTTATCAGTTCACTGACCTAAGGTTCAGGTGCTAGCGAACAGGGGTAGAGAATTTGGGGCACAAGCTAATGACTATAATTGGGCTGTTCAACATTTTTTTTTTTTTTTGTGGCACTGGGGATTGATCCCAGGGCCTTGTGCATGTGAGGCAAGTACTCTACCAATAGAAGCTATATCCCCAGCTTCTATTCAAACTGTTGACTTCAGTTCTTTTTAAAGTAACTTTCTCACAATAAATGTCTTTGATGTAAAAACCTATAAAACAAACATGCTGAGCCTTCTCATTATCAGTTCTTCTCCATCAGAGGTTGGCTGAACCACAGGGTCCTGCTTTCTCCATTTCTGTGTTTTTCGGTGTTTTACACACTGCATTTATGAACTAAAGGAAGAAATACAGCTGCTGAAATTTCTTTGCATCTTACTGTAGAAAAAAAATATCTTATGTAGTGTCCTCCTGTTGTGGTTTAGATAACATATGAGCTGTCATGTATAAGACATGCAGGAAAGTTTAGAGGTGAAATGATTGGATTATAAAGTTTGAACTTCATCTGTGCATTAATCTACTGATATGGATTAACTGGATATAACTACAGGCAGGTATGTGACTACAGAAGGTGGGTCACTAGTTGTGTGACTTTTGGGTTTGCTAGTGAGTGAAGCTCTTCCTCTTCCTTGTTGATATGTCTTGAGCTGCTTTCCTCCTCCACACTCTTCTGCATAGTGTTCTGCCTCACCTCAGGCCCAGCGTATTGAAGCTGACTGTCTATGTACTGAGAACTCTGAGATGGTGAGCTCCAAAAAAAGTTTTTCCTCCTCTGTGTTGTTCTTGTCAGTTCTTTTGGTCACAACTATCAAAAAGAGAAAAAAGAAAAAGGAAAAGAACAGAAAGAAAAAAAAGACTAAAACAGAAATTGTTACCAAGAAGTGAAGTTGATGCTATCTGTCACAAACCTGACCATGTGGTTCAGAAGCCACTGGAACTGGTTTGCTTGGAGAGGAATTTTG
Source organism: Urocitellus parryii (assembly GCF_045843805.1). NCBI lineage: Eukaryota > Metazoa > Chordata > Mammalia > Rodentia > Sciuridae > Urocitellus > Urocitellus parryii. The sequence goes on along the minus strand of NC_135535.1, from coordinate 140,225,171 downwards.
AAAAATTTAGCTACATAAGCAGGAAAAGCTTTAGTATTTTGTAAGCAGAGCTTAAAGGGTGATTCTGGTGGGAATACAAAAGACCAGAATGCCAATAGAAAGGTGAACAGGGTTCATGGAATTTCAGAGAAGGAGGACTCTATTGGAAATTGGACTAGAAGCCATTCATGTGATGTTCTAGCTAAGAAGTTGTCTACATTTTGTCCATGTCCTGAGACTTTCTGTGAGGTTAAATTTAAAGATGATGTACTAATTAATCTGGCAATGAAAACATGAAAGCAACACAACATTCAGGTGGTGGTATATGCATTGCTGGCATCTTTTAGCCAAGTTTACTGTGATAATCAGAAGTAGAAGGCAGAAAAGAAAAAACTTGGAAACCCTACACTTGGTCAGAAAAGTAAAAGTAAAACAGAGCCAAGAAAGCTGTGATTATTAAAGAAATTACATAAACTAAAGAAACTCCAAGTATTTTACCCAGAAACAATATGAAAGATACCTCAAGTGCATGTCAGAAATTGGCAAGACTACACCCAATCTCAGGTTCAAGGGTGTTAGGTAAAATTCATTTAGGAAAACGCCACAGGGAAACCCTACTTGCCAATGGGGGAAGGAAGCTAAAAAGTGGCTTCAAAGTTCTCAGTTGCCCAGGTACTCAGAGGCTGCTGCAGCCCAGGGTCTCTGGAGCCTTGGCTACTGCTTGAGTGGGGGCAGACCTTGGCATCAACCATGTGGTGTTGGTCCTGCAGGAAAACAGGATGCTAGAATTAGGGGGTCATGGAAGAGTCCACCAAAGTTTCAAAGGAAGGTTTGGAACGTCAGACAAAGTGTAGCAGAGTTAAAGTTTCTACAGGTTATTCTGGAGAGGATGCTGCATGAAAAAGTAAGAAGGAATCCAAAGCTGCAGTGGACACCCACAATACTAAGAAATGCCAGTACCGTGGAACTTCTGCCAACAAAAGTTGCAGATATTGAGCACAAATAAGACAAGAGTGAGGCCACGTGGGCTACAAACAGTAAGGCTATAGAGGCAGAGCTGCACAAGCCCTTTTGAGAAAAAACATCTTGAAGCCATGTGCCCCAGAGGCTGAACAGAAAGCTATAAGAATTGTTTGCCCAGTCAGATTTTGGTCTTCTTGTGGTCCCATTTCTTCTTTGTATTTGCTCATTTCTCCCTTGTGGGATAGAAATATTTACTTTGTCCCTTTGTATATTAGATGTATGTAACTTGTTTTTGGTTTATACTGAGAGCTTCCTTTGAGTCTCAGAAGGGACTTTGGTCTTGAACTTTTGGACTCTTGAAAATGGACTGAAATGCATTTTGAATTATGAGATGATATCAGAGGCATAATGTTATGGTTTAGCTAAGAGATGTCCAGCAAAAGCTCATGTGTAAGACACTGCAAGAAAGTTTAGAGGTGAAATTACCGGGTTATTGAAGCTTTAACCTAATCAGTGTATTATTCTATTGATAAGAAAGTACGGTGTGGCTGGAGGAGGAGGTGTGTTACTGGGAATATGTGTTTGGGAATTATATTTTGTCCCTAACTAGAGTTGTTTTCCCTGCTTCCTTGGTGCCATGTCTTGGGCTGCCTTCCTCCTCCATACTCTTCTGCCATGGTGTTCTGGCTCACCTCTGCCCCAGAGCAACAGACTCGGCCAGCTATGGGTTGAAACCTCTGGAACTGTGAATAAACCCCAAATAAACTCTTCCTACTTCATATTGTTTTTGTTTTCTCAGTGACAAAAAGCTGACTAAAGCTCCCCGAAGTTCATGAGGCCAAGTGACTTCAAATCTAATTGTCTAGCAAAGTTGTTGAAGTGCAGATATAGCACATATGGAAATATCCCAGATCTGGATAAAGATCTTTCACTCCTATAATTTATCCAGTTTTTCCTTCAAATTTATTCATGAAAACTAGAAAAACAAATAGTCATCTTATCTGGGAGATAAATGTTTATAGTACCACTTTCTTTTTAAATACTCAAGATGTTTTTGAATACAACTTTCACCTTTAGGACAAGAAGTGCTTAAAATTTAAAAGACAACACTTTGACTCATAAGTAGAGCAAAATATGTTGAAGTTTTATGAAAAATTTCTAGGACATATCACTTGAACATATGGCCTATCAAAGGTGATATAATCCTTGCTGCAGAAGATGATTTTATAATTAAAGGTAGATGTTATAGTAGTCAGGATATGAAAACAAACAAAACTTTTGAAAAATTGGAGTTTCTCACAAGTAGAAAAAAGCTATCTGGATTTTTCCCCTAAAACTACATATCATATTTGTGTTAAATGCTTTATTATTATCTTGTTTCTACTGAACAACCTAAAGAGAAATAACTATCATCATTTTATAAAAGAAAAACTGAAAATCCTTATGCCAAAAGGAGAAGAAAATGCTCATATGTCACATGATTTTTATGACTGGTGTGACATTGTGATGAAACTAATATTTGATCTCAGGGTAAATCTAGGACTACTGAACAAGTATATGACTTTGCCTCTGAGAGCTTAGATTTGACATGTTAGTCATAAAGGAATCAGAACATTTCTGAAAAACCCATCAGCAATGAGAAAAATACTCTTCTAGAAGGTCAGCATGCATAAAGAATTGGGAGAGAAAGATATATTCAGATCAGGCTGGTCAATAAAAAGGTTATGCAATGATCTTAGAGGAAATGTTGAGTACTTCTACCTGACACTTCTGTGAGACGTTGATAGCATCGGTTAACTTGCAACATTGTGGGGTAGATCATTGTTATTCTCACTCTATGGATGCAAAACTAAAGTTTTTGAAAGATTCAGTAACCATTCAGGGATACACAGTAAGCAAAACTGGAGTTCAAAGTCAGGGCTATCTGATAATAAAACCTATGGAAGCACCAAACCCTAGAGATTATATTATTTTATGTGCAGAAATTGTTCTGGTTATGCTGACACTTGAGAGAAGATAAGGGACAACTCAATATCATATGGTTGGATTTCAGATCCAGGGTTGCTTATGATAATGATGAAGTTATATAAACATGCAATGAAATTATCTTCAAAACAAACAATTGAGCCAAAGAAGTACTTAACTTCCTGCTTCATGAAAGATTGGTCTTAGTTTTGAAATTAAAAATTTCTTTAGGGTGTTTTTAAATAATGAAGATGTTATTTATTTCTGAGACTAGTGTACATTTATCATCTGGAAGTACTCAGTTATTGCTTATAGTTCAGGTTACTTAAATGAGAAAGCCAATCAGGATCTGATGCTTTGCTTTAAAAAAAAAAAAAGAGTCAGATGCAGTGGCACACCTGTAATCCCAGCTGCTTGGGAGGCTGATGCAGGAGGATGACAAGTTCAAAGTCAGTCTCATCAATTTAGCAAGGCCCTAAGCAACTTACTGAGAATCTTTCTCAAAATAAAAAATTTTAAAACATGATATAGGGGAAAAAAAGGAAAGAAATAAAAACACCACAAACTGTTCGAAAGTATACTTAAGTCAAGTCTGTTTTTCTATTAATTATGATTTTATATGAGAAGTTGTAATGTCAATACCAATGTACACATATTGTACGGGTACACAGAGATTGTACACATATAGGTTATACTTCACACATTTACATGTTGTAGCAAACCAAGTATTAGTGCTGATAAAGAAGATAAGAGGGAGATGAAGTTAGCTATGGATAAATTAAGATTAGAATAAAGAAAAAAGGGACACATTGCTGCATTATGGATGTTGGTGGAGATTCCCCTTGTGCAACTTGGCCTTTCTTTCTTTCCTTTTCTGGATTTGGAAATTGCAAGGCAGTTTGTGCAGTACACCATGCTATGGCTGACAGATTGACACATCCCTCACTCAGATAATAATTGGCTTTGGCTTCCCACCTACTAACAGCTGTAACCACAATTTCAGACTATGACCCCAACACTTGACTCCATGTTTCCTTGATTTACTTTTTCCCAGAACAGAAGGATATTTGTTGCTGTTCTTAAACTCAACATTTCAAGGAGTGCCTTGCAAGGTTAAATGGTTTTAACTACTAAGTTTTAAGTCTTTTTGAACATTGTACAATGGGTATAAAATTATACATATATAAAATTTTTGAAATAGTCTTTCCTAAATTTTCAGTTCTAAATTTAGGCTGGCATGAAAGTACTTTTAAGTTTACCTTTGTCTCATAACTCTGGAATATATATATATATCACAATAGATTGTAACTTTTTGTTTCCCTAAGTTTGAACTTGACAGTCACATCAAAGTGACTACCCGGAGTCTAATTATTTTCCTCACACTAGATCATGCCAGAATACCCAACACACATAACAGACATTGTTAAACTGAAAAGCCTCAGATTCTGAAATCTTAGAGGAAGGGTTATCTATATATGTCACATGGATCTTATCTTCCATAATGCTAATCAGCATATAGTTATTGCATATCAATTAATTGCTTCTATATAAAATTCATTGATAACTTAAATATTTTCTTTCTTCACTTATCACAAAACTCCTTCCCCATCCACTGCAAAATTCCCCCATGAGTTCTCCATTTTACATATTTTATCACAATTACAATGAACTTGTCACCAACTTAACTTATTGAAACCTTAGTCATTTGTCAAGGTCTATTTTAATTACCACCTCTACCCTGAAGCTCTTTTTTAATATCTCCATTTTTCCTGAACTTGTTTGGGTATATTTATGATAATTGTAAAATAATGCTATTATACAGCCAACTCTGAAGTCCTGACATACTTGGAGAGGCAGCAGGTATAGACAAATGTCTAAGAGAATGTGACCTCAGGTTGAATTGCTTGACCCAAATCCCACAACTACCCATTCTAATTATATGATTTTCCACTTCTACACCTGCCTCATAAAGTTTTCCTAACATAGAAACTGAAGAATTTTATGAAGATTAGCTATAAAAATTCTCGTAAAAGAAGTTAGCTCAGTAACTGGAACAGGTTAAAAGCTTGATAAAAATGTATTATTCTTTAATGAAGGTTTTCCTTCTTTGTATTGTCCTTATTATATCTCTCTTCATTATTGTTTTCTCTCTCCACTACTTTCCTTCACCGACATTCCTACTTGATAACATATTCTCAAGGCAGTTTCCTCAGACTCATGCTGTAAAACTAAAACTGTTCACTGAGATTGGTCATTCTTTCTTACAGATCTCATTGTGTTTTAGAAGCACTCTCCTGCATAAGATCTTTCAGAGCTTCCAAATGGGTAATACCATAAAGTTAATGTCCTCTCTAGGATTTGAAATATGACCCAAATACTTTTTCTGCTTTCTGCAATTTTACTACTATTTGCAAATTTGTGAACTTTCTGTGACTTGTCCTTGCTAACAGGGATACCTTTGTCTACAATGGCATTTATTTTAAAGTTCTTCTTCTTAATAAATCTAGATAAATAATCCTGCCCACATTCCAAGTTTCAACTAAAACATCATCTTCCAAAAACAAAAATGAAGTCAATAACTTAGATCATATGTTTACCTGACATTCAAATCCTGATTGCTAACAGAGAACTTATAGCTTTATAGTTTGGTGATCTGTCTAACCTTATTAGCCTTATTAGGTAAGAAGTGTCCAGTTTACCTTATGTCCCTGATACTTAAAGCAATTAGTATGGATTTTATATTTCTTTATTATTAATATCTAGGTAAAACTTATTTCATTCACAAGTAAAGTAAAACATGATTATATTCATTTAGATGTGGAGAACTTTTAAATGATGTTTTCAATGTCAATAGATCACAATTTTTAATACACATTCTGTAGAAAGATATTGATAATGGCAGTATTACAGGATTTCAATTGTGAAGACTCAGATTTTAGTTTCATTCTCCATTTTTCATCATATGTATTTGACCATAGGATTCTAACCACTGTTTCTCAGTCTTAGAATAAAAAGCAAAAATAGGTTACACATTTGGGACAGGAGAGAAATAAAGCCAAATCATTTTTACCTTCTATTTTTTATCAGTTTACAGTATAAGCATGTGACTTTTTCTTTTCAGCTTTATAAACTAAAATACACAAAATTTAAGTTGAATGCCAGCCATTATTCCTAGCAAAACTGACTTCTGTTTTACACAGCCGTGTTTAAATAATGGTATTGTTTATAATGAAATGTGTTAGATATTTGAAATGTCTTGGCACTTTAATAGAAAAATTCTCTTTGAAAAACTTTTCACATTTTGTTAAAATAATTATTGATGTAAAGTGAATTCCAATTATCAAGATAGATAAATCATCTGTGGGTTTATTAAAGCACAGCCATTAAAGAAAATGATCTCTTTTAACAACCAGGTGTAAAAAAAATATACAAATCTAAATAAGACTGTATGGTAAAATGCTAAAAATTCCACATCAAATAGGAAATTTAGGGAGAAAAACAAAGAATGTCCAAAAAGAAATGGAAGTATACTTGGATTAAATAAGAAAAACTACCTTACAAAGTTTGGAAAATGTGAAAGAAAATTTTAAATGCTCAACAAAAAGAGAAGCTAATTCACATTTTAAATATATTACTACTTATGTTTAATTCCCTTTATATTTTATGTTACCCTCCACATTGATTAGACTTTTAAAAAATGTCTTTACTAGTGCATTATAATTATATATAATATTGGTTTTCATTTTGACATAAATACATGCATGGAATATAATTTGTTCCACTTTATTTCCCCATATTTCCTCTTTCCTCTTTCCCTCCCTCCTCACTCTCCCTGCTGCTTTATATACATACACAAAGATGAAATTCATTGTGGGGTATATATATATATATATATATATATATATATATATATGACATGAAAGTAGAAGGGAGATCAGTGGACTAGAGGACAAAGATTAAGGAAGGAGGAGCTGTGAAAAAAATTGACCAAATTATGCTATGTGTGTATATATACACATTTTTTTTCACAGCTCCTCCTTCCTTAATCTTCCTCCTCTAGTCCACTGACTTACCTTCTACTTTCATGTCATCCATCTACCCCTCCTTTTTTTCTCCTTATTTCCTGCATATGATATTAAACATTTGATCCTTAACTTTTTGAGTCTGATTATTTCACTTAGCATCATATTCTCCAGTTTCATCAATTTGTTCTTCTTATACTTAAGTAAAACTCTGGTGTGTGTGTGTGTGTGGGGGGTGATCTGTTGATTGACTCCCTGGCTGTTTCATAACTTGGCTTTTGTGAATTGCACATTTCTATACTCCAAGCATTGATATTCCTATATCATTGTGATATGCTGACATTTGTTTTTTAGGAGAAAAAAAGAGTGGGATAGTTGGGTCATATTGAGATTTCATTCTTAGTCTTTTGAGGGATCTCCATACTTCTTTCAAAAGTGGTTATGCTAATTTGCAGTTTCACCATAAATATTTGAGTGCAACCCCCCATCCTCACCAGCATTTATTATTATTTGTATTATTGATGGTTGCCATTTTAACTGGAAAGAAATTGCATCTCGATGAATGTTTGATATGCATTTCCCTGATTACTAGTGATATTGAAATTTTTTCATGCATTTGTTAGTCACTTGTATTCTTCTTCTGAGAAAGATCTGTTTAGTTCTTTTACCCATTTACTGATTTGGCTTCTTTTTTGTTTGTTTTGTTTTTCTTTTTTTAGTGTTATTTTTTTTTTAATCTTTATACATTCTAGAAATTAATCCCATGTTGGAGGAGTGGCTGGCAAAGACTTTTTCCCATTCTGTATGCTCTGTCTTCACACACTGGTTTCCTTTGCTATGCAAAAACTTTTAAATATAATGTCAACCCACTTATTGATTCGTGGGTTTTATCTCTTGAAATTTTAGTTGTTTTGTTGAAGAAATTGAAGACTGTGCCAATTTGATGGAACGTTGAGGTTGTGTTTTCTTCTAGCATTTGCATGAAGAAATGTTTTAATTTCCTGTTCTAATTCCTAGGCCTTTGGTTCACTTTCGTTTAATTATGTGCAACATGAAATATTGGAATCTAGTTTTATTAGTGTACATATGGATATCCAGTTTTCCCAGCACTGTTTGCTAAAAAGGCTATCTTTTCTCCAACACATCTTTTTTGTTGTCTTTGTTGAGTATAAGATGACTGTACCTATGTGGATTTTTTTCTATGTCTTTTATTCTACTTAATCTGTAAACATGTCTATTTTGATGACAATACTATGCTGTTTTGTTATTAGAGCACTCTAATATAATTGAAAAACTAAATTAAGAAAATAGTAAAACATAATCAAGTGGGTTTCATCCCAGGAATGCAAATTTGGTTCAACATACATAAATTAATATATGTAATATGTTACATATATAGAGTTAGAACAAGAATCACATGATCATCCTAGTAGATACAGAAAAAAAATTCAGAAAAATACCGCACCAATTTATATTAAAGTTTCTGGAGAAACTAAGGATAGAAGAAATTTACCTCAACATTGTAAAGACTATATACAACAAACCCAGGGCCAACATCATATTGACTGGAGAAATAATGAAAGCATTTTCTTGAAAATCAGGAACAATAAAGGATGTTCAGTCTTATGACTCCTATTCAACATTATTTCTTGAACTCTTGTCAGAGCAATCAAGCAAAAGAAGAAAATTAAAGAGAAAACAATAGGAAAGGAAGAAGTCAAATATATCTGTTTGTATATGGCATGATCCTATATTTAGAAGACCCCAAATAACTCCATCAGGAGACTTCTGGAGCTAATAAACTCAACAAAGTAGCAGGATACAAAAATCAGCATACATAAATCAATTACTTTCCTATATTACAATAATTAATCTGCTGAGAAAGAAATCAAGAAAACTAACCCATTTGTCATAACCTCAAAAAGAAAACTACTTTGGAATAAGTCTAATTAAGACCTCTGCAATAAATCTAATTAAGACCTCTGCAATAAAACCTACAGAACATTGAAGAAATTATTTGAAGAAGACCTTAGAAGATTGAAAGATTTTTCCCATATTCTTGGGTAATCAGAATTAATATTGTCAATATGGTCATACTACCACAGATTCAATGTGATCCTCATCAAAATATAAATGATGTTCCTTACAGAACTACAAAAACAGTCAATCACTGTATTTGGAAATTAAAAAAAAAAAAAAAAAAAACAGAATAGCCAAAGCAATCCTGAGAAAAAAGAGTGATACTGGGAGCATCACAATACCTGATCTCAAATCATACTACAGAGTACATTGGTTTTAATAGAAGACTCAGTAAATATTTCTGGATTTAAAAGGTAAACAAATATTGTCATTATTTATGTAGATATCATAGTTTCAATCAGAATAGGATTAAGTAAGTTATTTTTCATCACTCAGAAAGGGGAATGCTTGCTGATATCCTTGCTTTGAGAATGAGACTTTTGGAATCCCTCAACTTGATTTTTAACAGTTATAGTACAGGAGGGAATAGGTCAAAAACACACGTGGTAGTTTAAATGCTACCACCAGAAGTGACAAATATCAATGCTACTAATACATATTTAGCACCATGGAAGTGTGCCACATCCTAGGAAAATTAAAATATTATAGAACTAAAATATTATTCACTACAGCAACATATGATTAAGACCTGTGGAGGGCATGGTGGTGCTTGCCTGTAATCCCAGCAGTTTAGGAAACCAAGGCAGGGGGATCATGAGTTCAAAGTCAGCTTCAGGCCAGACTTAAGCCCTAAGAAACTCAATAAGACCTCGTCTCCAAAATACATACATACATATAGTGTGTGTGTGTGTGTGTGTGTGTGTGTGTGTATGTTTATATATATAGCTGGGGATATGGCTCAGTGATTAAGGACCCAGGCATTCAATCTCCAGTACCAAAAATAAATAAATAAAATAAAATAAAAAATAAAACCTATCACATTGGACTCTGGGCTCTTTAAAGTCAGAGGACGTGTCCCATGAATCTATGAATATTTAACAAAAATACACAAAAAGGAAACAACCTTTTTCCCATAGAAACTATGCAGTAAATATTTGGTAATAAGTGAAAAAATTATCTTATATGCATCTTAAACATCAATTTAAATGATGTTGGCAATTTTGGAATATATGTAGATGTATACAATCAACTATTTAAAAAATGACTTATTGAGCTAAAATGTTATTAATTCATTTCATTTTGATTTCCCACTTTCTTAAATCTTTGCATTTTAAAAGCAGGAAATATTAATTTTGATATCTAAAGCTTCTAGCCACAGTGCAATAAAAATTATCTTTGGAACTTTGCCAAAACTCTTCTTCAGTTATTATTCTATCTTAAATCTTTTAACATGCTATTGCAGAATGCTGTCATCTACAGATATTAATCATATGTAGGAGAGTTTAATAACACTTTTTTTCCATGGGAAATTAGGTGTCATGTCTTTACACCATACTAATTATCTCCAGTGTACATATTTTATTCCTTTTCCAGCCCTACTGAACACAAACCTCTTTCTGATCTGACATAACCTTTGTGCCCTCAATTATATTTTGGTAGAACTATTACTGTTTTGAACCCCAATCTTAATTCCTTCCAGGGAATGTCAGGCTGCTAGCTTTTGTTTCTTCTCACTGAATGCGTCATGAATAGGTAGAATCTTATTGAAAGTGATACAAAAGTATTCCAAGGTATTAAGACTAAACATTGATGATGTGTAATTATGTTGTGACAGGAATTTTTTTATTTCAAAATCCTGAAGGTTTTCAAGTCATTAAGAGAATATGAAAAGTATAATAAATGAAAAAAAGTATATTTTCCCTAAATATCATGAGTATCCCACGTTAAAACACAATCATACCAACAAAAATGATCAAAAAAGCACAATTGTCTTCAAATGCAAAATGTTCTGTGAGTCTCTTCCTTGTGATATTTAATTTCAGTGACAAAGATTTGAAATTACTTGTACGCAGTTTTTTATCCCACTACTTTATTAAGATATGCACAAAACAAACAGCAACATAACATTTAGTTTTTGTCTCTTTACTATTTTTTTATTAATTATTTGAAGGTAAATTATTGGTAGTTAAGCACAGGGAAAAATCAGATAATAAAATATTCTTTTTTTTCCAGTAGGATTCTCATGACCAATAACACATGAGGACCATTCTTTTCCCTAGGATTTTGTCCTCCACTCAGATCTAATTTAAAAAGTGGAAGAGTAATGGTACAGAAAATATGCCGACAAAGGCACATGTATAAAGTATTCTACTCAGTACTAAGAAAAATAGACATTATTTTCAAGTAAATTTTGAATAGTTAGAAAAATTGACTTAGTTTACATAAGGCTTTTATAGAAGCTTTTGAAGGGCTGTGTTCTATTTGTGTCCTGACCAGGGGTTGCAGGTGCACCATGATGGTAGCAAATGAGAAGCACAGGGAATTCCAGCTAGTCTCAGAGGCTGTGGTCCTGCTCATCTGGAAGAACATAGGGCTTTTATAGAAGCTTTTGAAGGGCTGTGTTCTATTTGTGTCCTGACCAGGGGTCCCAGGTGCACCCTGATGGTGTAGTGAAATTTACTTATTAATTTGGGTGATGATCATCCTAGATCATTCCTTGATGATGTGTTGAAATTTACTTGTTAATTTGGAAAATAGTCACTTCCTAGATCTTCCAGTAACATCTCCTTCCTGTTGTGTGTACTCAAGGACAACCCACCTAGGACTCAGCCTTGGATGAGAAAAGGTTATTCCTTGCCCCCAGGTTGGGAGGGGAAGAAGGAGAAAGGGAAAAGACAAAACATGTCCCTTTAAAAATAATCAGTGAGGGCTATATTCAAAACGTGAAGTCTACCACTCTTACATGTGGAGGTTGCCCTTAATGTTCAATCTCATTTTGTAATATCTAAAATGTTTATATTCTTAAGAGTTTCTGATTAATATAATGTGGTTTTCTGGTATATATGTTTGCATAATTAATACTCTTATTGTAGCTTTTATTCTTAATATACTCTGTTAGGAAGATATATTCTGTGTAATGTTTATTGGAGTTTAATGAACTAAACTCATCCAGATGAGCAGGACCAAAGCCTCTGAGACTAGCTGGATTTCCCTGTGCTTCTCATTTGCTACCAAAGCAATAGACCTTCTTCTTTTTTCCCTCAAAACTGTGTCCTTTCTATAATTTTGAGGGTTATTTTTTTCAAATATTTGAGAAACAGAATTTTTTTATTATCAAGGGTATTTCAGAGAATACAAAAGAGAGAGAAAACTGATTAACTAATTATATGACACTCAAAAGCAAGTTTAAGCCATGAGATTTATGTAAATAGATGCATAAATCCTAAAGAATATTTTTTTAAATCCAATTACATAGTTCATCAGAATCAAACTGGTCTCATGCCAGAACCAAATATAATTCATCTCTAAAAGCCTCAATAGTAACCACATTAAGGAAATAAGTTATAATATCTACAATTATGTAATATTTTCAGAAAAACTGACTATATAATCGTATTTATGATACAAATTACAGGAACCAGAAATAGTAGGAAACATACCACATTGATAATCTGATAAACTCCTTAAATTGATGTAAAAACAGCCTAATGGTAATGGGGAAACCTTAAACATCTTTCCAAAAATCTTTAGGAACAGAACAACAAATAACACTTCAATTCTTTGTTCTATTTTATGAATGAAAACACATGAAAGAGAATATAAAAAGAAAAAGATAATGTAGGGAAACCTCATGGACCAATGATGCTTTCTTCAGTACTAGAGGAACACATCTTTGGGGGAAAAGGGGTAGTGGGCCCACATGAGGGTCTGGCTTTTATATAGCCTCAGCTTTTATATAGCCAGCTCATAGGAAGAGCTAGTTACTCTTGTTATGCTCTCTTGGTGGGTAGGGTCAGGTAATGAAAGGAATTTAGGGTGGGACAGGAGGACAAGTATATAACCATATCCTTCCTTCCAGATTCTGAAAGGAGTATAATTATTTGGGGTGATGTCATCATAGCTGGCTATTTCCTGCTGGTGAGGGCTGGAGTAGAGGATCCCCTGTCAGAGATCTGGAAGAGGAAAAAAAGGTTGGAGACACTTTATGCTCCTCTGTAGTCCTGTGGTTGTGGCATTGGGAAAAGGGTAAAGGGGTGAAATTTCAACATCAATGTGGGTGATTTCTTTCTTACAGGGCTTAGAAGAGTCATGTTGTGAGTGAAGGAAAATGGCTTTTCCATATTCTTGGGAGGTGGTTAGGGTTAGATGAGTTGTTTTGTCAAGAAGTTGCTTCTGTATAACATTCACAAAGCAGGGGAAAACTTTTTATAAGAAAAATGAGTATTAGAAGGTTAAAATAGGGAGAATCCAGGAAGTCTACCTTTACAGGAATCAGTTCTGTAGTTCTTGACTCCATTGTTCCAATCAGTCCCATAGTTATTCAACCTTATGTCTTACCAGTCCTAAATGCCTGACATAGAAGAAACACACTTCCCAAGGAAGAGGCAGAGGTCACCTCATTTGGTTGTAAGGAAGTCTAGGCCCTGATGATTCTGCAGGACAACAGATGCCAGAGAATCCAACAGATTTTGTAAAGTCAGTACAAAATCACTGACCTATTTTTATCTTCAATAACCTGTTCTGACAACTTTTTATAGTAGTGAACAAGGTTTCTAATCACACTACTCCTGTGCCAATTCCAATGGGTATCTCTAGCCCTATAAGTAAGGGCATAAACTGAAGGGCTTTTTGTGTCCAGTGCATACCATTATCAAGATTGGCAGACTTTTATTTTTTAAGTAAAATGTCAATTTGAGGAGTATGAAAAACCAAGGTACAAAATGCCTCAGAATTTGAGGGGCACCAGGGCTTTGGGGCTGACACAAATGTACATCTTAAGTTCCATTAAAGTAACTATTGCCTTTTCTTTTAAATGCCCAGTATGGCTGTACTTTGGTTATAACTGTTTCTGCTAGGTATTCAAACTGGTCAAAATGACCTTGTTCCTATCTATTGTTAGCAGTCAACTGAGTCCCCTCATGGGGTCACTTTTGGGAGCTTGTGAGCAGCCTCTTAGCTCTATTAGTGCTATCTGCAGGATAGGTCAAAGATCTTGCTAACTATGTGACTTCCTTTGGAAGCATCAGTGATATCTCCCTTTTCTAATGACCTTTCTCTTTTGCAGCATGTGAACTAGTTGGATTTTTGTTCTCTATGGTCTTAGTGATCTCCCTGATTGATAGTTCACGGGGGCCAGAGTTACAAAGCCCTTTGAGAAGTTTTCTTGTCCCTGGGTTCAAAGGGCTAGCCAAATATTGGCTATTTTCTTTCTTGGTCCTGTTACTTCCTTAACTTTATTTATTTATTTATTTATTTATTTATTTATTTATTTTTTAAAGAGAGAGTGAGAGAGGAGAGAGAGAGAGTGAGAGAGAGAGAATTTTTAATATTTATTATGTTTTTAGTTCTCGGCGGACACAACATCTTTGTTGGTATGTGGTGCTGAGGATCGAACCCAGGCCGCACGCATGCCAGGCGAGCGCGCTACCGCTTGAGCCACATCCCCAGCCCCGTAGTTCCTTAACTTTAATCTCCAAGCCTTGGTCTTAAACATTCAGCAAGTCAGTTTCATCAGGCTTAAAGTAAGAGTACTGGGCTTTAACTTTAATGTCTATAACTGTACAGTCATTTTATCCCTTTAGTTTAATTTGGGTCTGTATTAGGACTTAACCTTACATCCTGTTTGTCTATAGATTATTGGCTAATATCTCAAATTAACTTAGATTGTTATATTGAAAGTTATACTTCTGTAAGGAACTAACAAATCACATTTAAAGTTTCTAAGGAAAACACAAAATGAAATTAATAAGAGTGAAAACATATTGAGTGTGTATAATAGCTATGAACTAAAATACATAATTTTTATCATGTTAACTTTACTTAATGAAATATAATACCTCCTGTTTGAGATGACAATAATCTTTATAACAAAAATTTATCCTTTGAACATAACTTTAAATGAGCATAAGTCTAGCCTACTTTAAAATTAGCTTAACATAGAGTAAGGTGAGAGGAAGAGTCTTAAATCAGGTGAGATGGGCTCTTGGCAAATTTTAGGTAATTTTTTTTTTTTATTTCTGAAGCTGATCTTTGCTTCTTTTTAAAGCATCATTTTATAAAATTTATATATTGTTTCCTGAGTCTATATGAATGTTAGCTAGCACAATACAGCATTACATCTGAAACATGTAATATTAACCTTTAAACAGATTAGGCTTTTATTATCTTTGAGAAATACATTTAAATTTCTACCCCAGTGTAAAAAGTAACATAAAATTTTGCAGATATCTTATTGATAACAGGTCCAGTTACAGAATATTAAATGATATAAATAAATTCCAAATTAAATATTCTATTCTTATAAGTCTAAAATTAACATTATAGACAACTTTAGTTTTGAGACTAGCAGCTTGATAAAAAGCTCTTTAAACTTCCTACTTTACAGACTTGTATTTCTGAAAATATGAATGCATTAAAACAAGAAGTCATTAATAGCACTACAATTACATTGATGTTTTATATTAACCAAGTTTAGCTTTTAAAAAACATCTAAACTCTGTAATGTAGCATAATACTCTAAAATTACAGTTGTTGTTTAACCAGTGTTGTATATACTCTAATTCATTTAAAACTAGTTGCTCTAACATATATTAAACTTTGATTTATAATACCAGATTAGTATTTGACCATAGGAAAAAGCCTTGCATAGCTTTAATTGATTATGCTAATTACATATGTAATCAATTTATTTACACACAAACTTTCTGAAATTTACCCTTTACAACATTTCTGCAACTTCCTTAGACATTCTACTTTACCATACAAAATACTTCCTTATTCAGAAACATTTTTTCCTTTTATTTTCTTTACTAAAATATATTTCCATGCCTAGAATCTTCTTATATCTCTTTCTTTGCTGTTGACCCCTTTTCTTAATTCACATTCTGAAACAACCCTTATGAAATTTATGGGTTTAGACAAATTAATCCAGTTTAATAAGATGAAATACTTAGTTATTTACAGTACTCTAATTGAAACACAGCTAAAACTTTTGGACTCTTTGTATGTGTATAATTGTACCTGATAGAACTTTTAACTCTTAGTAAACTTGTTTTCAGTAATAACACAGAAAAAGCGATTTTGAAACATTTTTTAATTTACCAATTTATGAAAACACAAATAATGTTTAAGTATATTTCCCTATGAAATTTAAGAAGAGTATTTGATATTATATTTAGCAGCTGATATTCTAACATTTTAACTGTGTAAATTAATCAGATATTTTAACAAACAAATTTATGATTGATTCCATACATATCAAATATATTTTACTTATTTTTAACTATAAAAACCAAGATAGCAGATAAGTGTATTGATCAGCATTAGCTATCCCTTCTTGTCAAAGAAAAATCCTAGAAACAATTGATATTACATTTTATACATTTATAGACATCAACATTTTATTAATTGTTTGACCACCTAGAAAAACTTGTGGGTAAGTAATTTTAAAGACATTTTTACTCTTTTTTTTTAACCTAAATTAAAGTGAAATTTTTTTCTTAATTATATAAACTAAAGATGTTTGGATCTATTGGTTTTTTAAAAAATTTAATTTATAAGTGTTCATTAATCTATATAGACATTTTTATACAATGTACATGACATATGGACACACACATATGCACAGACATATCCGAAATTAACTTAGATTATTATTTTGGAACTTTTATGATCAGATCCTAAAACTGATCCAAGTGTGCACACATATATAAAACAGACATAAAACAAAGATCTTGTAGGTTTTTATAGGTAGGTTTTCACTGAAGAAAATAAATAATCTGGATTCCTGAACTAGGACAGATGAGGGCTAGTTTTATCCTAATTAACTGAGAGGTTTTTTTGGCCTTTTTCTGCCAGAAGAGTGGAGTACAGGAGAAAATGTGCCATATAAGAGTCTAGAGAAGGTAATCTAATTTTTTTTAAAGCTAGGGAAGCTCTATCTTGGGAATCTATTAGAGTTTCAGGCTCTGATCAAAAAGTCTCCTCTTTCAGGGAAACTTGGCTTTCTCTTATCAAAATTATTTTGGGTCTGAATTTCTCCTGTAGTGGATAGATAGTTTGCCAAGAAATGTGGCATATCCTGTCTTTAGAGAGCAGGCAGAAGTGCAGGTAAATTGCTTCTTGGAATAGAAAGCATGTGGGAGCATGCTGTCTTCTTCCCTGATCCTTATGTGTCTAGTGACAAAAGGTAAGCTAAAGGTAGAGTGATCCAAGGGCTGGAATAAAGCTTCTCAGGAGTACAGAAAGAAGGGAGTGGTGCAGAGGGCATTAATTCATCAACAATTCCTTTTAGGTAAAAATTCCCTGGAGTCAGGTTACCTTAGTAACAGGGGGAGAAGGGGCAAGTGTCCTGAGGATTAACATTTCATTTCCTTCTGAATTTGCCTCCATCTTTCAGAGCCAATCATTTATTACCTACACTGACTGGATGATGATTGCTCTGGCTGCTTTGAATTGAGGGCAGAAAAGTGGAGAAAGTAGTTTGGGTTTCCCTTTTAGGATTGTTTTGAATCAGTTGAGGAATTCATGGCAAAAGTCTGGTTCAGAAAAAAACAGGTTGAAAAGTCATATGGGGGGTTGGTGCTTCTGTGAGAGAAACAAAAAGACATAAGCACTAAAATGAGTTTAACACAAAATAAATGTTGCAGCATGTGGAACATGTCAATGAATATCATAAAGATGATAGAAACTATTAATCTCTTATCAGTAGGTGCAATGGGTACATTGTTCCCATAATAAGGCTGGTGAGGACAGGACTTTATTTGGGAATATAAAACTATAAGGATGTTAATTACATCGCCAGAGACATTGTGGCCTCCAGAGGGTGGCTGAGTGGGCAGGCATACCCTGGGAGAGGTCTGGGTATGTGCCTTCCCCCATAGTGCAAGTCCCATCCTGGTAGGGTTGGTGTAGGAAGTAGTGACCATCAAAGCAGCCCGGGGCATGTCACATGGCCAGGGGCTTCCATGGAGGGGAAGAGAGAAAGTGGGATTGGCCCATGGGAGCATGCTACCATTTTGGGTGGACTGCAATCCAAATGCAGACTGGTGCTCTCCCCAACATACACACCTCACTGTGGGCAACATCAATGCACACCAGCAATCTGTAGGTAAAAGCTGGTTTGGTTTTGGGAGACAGCAAATTAAGAAGAGGATGGGAGTCAGAACTTGATCTAGGGGGCTTATGGAGGAGGGTGTCAGCAAGAATGAATTGTATAGCAGTTTGTATAGTAGTTTAGAGCAAGTTTGGCATAATGAGGGTTTTAATTGGAGATTAAAAATAAAAAAAAAAAACTTGGAGGTAGGTAACTTCTGGCTATTTGTAATTTCATTGGAGGAAAATGTCCAAATCTTGGAGGATTTTAAGGTCAAAGTTCACAAATTCTGAATTTGGACCATTGACTTCAGTTGCCTAATTTTAATTGCAGCCAGATTGGTGGAGGAACCCTGGGTTTTGGATGAGCAAAGAGGGAACCTAAAGGAGAGTCCTGTGGAATGGACTGGGTAGCTCCCATGTTGGAGAGGTTTGAATAGAATGGTGGTAGAAATCAGGATGTCCCCAAATATTTTTCCACCAGAGAATGTATTCTCTCCAATCTCATTGGTGGGGAACGCCAAAAGTCTGGAGGAGCCAAATGTGAGGTTTTGGGGCAATGTACCTCTGCAAGAGACAAGAAAGGATTTTATCCCTCTGACAAAGGAGAAGACCAGTATTGCTTGTGGGAACAAAGTGGCATAAAGTAGACTCTGATCTGGAAGTCTCATGGAGAGAGAGAAAAAGTGGAGATTTGTTGGAATGGGAATGGGTAAAAAGAACTCCCAAAACATCCTGTACATGATCAGGGAACCAAATAAAGGCAAATGAAAGATAATACAAAAAGAAAGAGAAAATGGAGAGAGAACTTGTGGACCAGCAATGCTTTATTCAACACTGAAAGGGACACATCTTCAGAGGGAATTGGGCCCCCACGAGGGTATGGCTTCTATATGGCCTGCAGAGCCAGGTCATGGGAGGAGTTAGTTACATTCAGAGGGTCCTCTTGACTAGCAGGGTCAGGTAATCAAAGGAGTTTAAGGTGGGGCAAAAGGATAGGTTGATAACCACATCCTTCAATGAACATGAAAGGAAAAAACTAATATAGCAAATATATTACTCCTACCCAAAGTAAATTATAAACTTTGCGCAATAATTTTTAAAAATTTTATTTTTTTTTTAAAATCTACTCAATGAAGCCATTTCTGAAAATGTAAACATATACAAAGGACTGATGATTTTGTAGAAAAGATAAAGGACAAAGAGGAAGAAAGAATGTTCTACTGAGAATTCAAACTCATTTTAAACTATTTGATTTTTTTATTGATATATGCTATTTGTTGAATAATAGAGAAGTAAATGATGGGACATGCAGGTGATTCACAATAGATCAATGAACATATGGAAATTTAATAAATGGTAAAGAAAATACCCATAAACCAAAAAGAAATACATATATATTAGTAGATAATGCCATATGTGGAAAAATTTAAGCTACTTTTCTATTTTACCCATGTATAAATTATAGTAATAATAGATTCATTAAAACCAACATGTTAAATAGATGATCTAAGAACAGGAAATAAAAGAAACACCAAGAAAATATTGGGCAAAACCATTCTAGAAACAAAGGTAGGCTCTCATTTCAACAAAAGGGATTTGTGTCCATATATATATGTGTGTGTGTGTGTGTGTGTGTGTGTGTGTGTCTGTGTGTGTGTGCGTATGTGTGTGTGTGTATGGATATATATATAGAGAGGTTATATTTTTAAAAAATCAGAAGATACATTTAATCAGTCTATATCTTTGCACATTTCCCATTGTAAAAAATTCCAAGATATAATTATTATTTAATCATAATATGTCACATGAGCACATGGACCTTGCATCCTGCACCAAATTACATTTTCCAAATTATAGTTTCCTTTAGGCATATGAGCAAAATGATCATGAGGTATGTCTTTGTCAATGACAAGTTTCTCAGTCCTGTGTAGATTGGGAGACCACTTTTCACTCCAGATTCTTCTGTAGCTGAACATTATGTGTCAATAGCAGTTTTAGAAATTTCTCAACCTGTGTTAACTTTTGCTTTAGTTTCTCCTGCACTGACTTTACTCAGCCAGGATTCAAGAAAACTTTGTCTGTAGGAGGTATACTGACCCATTCATTCAGATGACCTTCTCTTCCTGTTCTCTAGGCTCACTTCTGATATTTGCAATATTTATATTTAGCAGAGCATCTTTCATTAAGATTTTCTTCCTTTTCTCTTCCAGAAAATATTTGGTATCTAGGTACTCAATCACTTTCCATAAGGTAATCTCTGAGCTCTTAAAGGACACATGAAAAGCATAAACCTGTAACAAAATGTTGACATATATCACAATGTCAACAGTAAAGATTCCAGTTCAATCTAAAGGCACAACAGACAGTCACTAGAGAGATGGCATCAGCAAAAATATTTTGATCAGTTTAAACCAACAAAGAATTTATATCTAAGAAATTGAATTCTATAAAAATACCATCTCAGTAAGATATCACTCAACCTCCAAAAGAATGGCAAAAATTAAAAAGAAACATCATAAAATAGCAGATAAAATTCAAAGTGGAAAGTACAAGTTTTACAAAGGTAAAACCACTTTGGTAAGTATTTATTAAAAATTTGGATTCATACTCACAATTATTCAGTGAACACTTTCCTGGGAATAAGTCCTAGAACAATTCTGAAAAAATATATGTAAAAATAGGCAGAGATTTAAAAAATTCATCAAGTCATTGCTTGTAATAGCAGAGTTTGATGCAATGCAGTTTTCCAAAACTATGAAATCCATAAATAAATCCAGTTGCTGCAATCTATGAAATATTACTATAAAATGCCCTGGGAAACCAATGTAATGAGTGGCATCAGCAAGATGATGGAACAAGAAGTCTTGAGCCAACTTTCTCCTCAGGAACACATTAATTCAGTCACAACTCATGAACAAATTCCAGTCACAAGGAATCAGAAACTGATAAAAAGATCCCCAAAGCCTGAGAGAATACAAAGTCAGACTCATCTACAGCTGGTCTGGAGACTTGGGATCTTCATGGTGCCGATTCTGGCCCAGTTATAGTGCCATGTGATCATCAAGAGACCTGTTGCTCCCAGCTTCACTCACATGAGGAACTAGTTCACACATATAGTACCTAAATTGTCTGAGGTGACTCCCCAGATCACTGGCTTCTGTTTGGTCAGGATTGGATCTCTGATAGGTCTTGCACAGGCTAGGCCTGAGGAGTGGAGGAAGTAGTTTAAGCTGAGGATGTCAATGAGTCTATCGTCTGCTCAACCCATGGTAAGAAGATGAGAAATCATCACCCTGAGGAAGGAAAGTATTGATCCATGCATCTTGCCACCCCCAAATCTCCAGGTCTATCCAAAGAATTAGCATTTGTCTCACTGGTCCTGAAAGTTTGACATGTCTGGCACAGTCTGGTTGCCAAGGGGAAAATGGAGATGGCAATTTGAATTGGCAGACATCATAGCTCTTCCTTTCCTTGACTCAGCAGAGAGTACACAGAAAAAATATCACAGCTTTCTCTTTCTGTTTGGAGAGGGAAGAAGTTGTTAAGAGGTTTTCAGAATTTCTGGCTGAGCTGATAGATGGGGTCTTCTCTTGACTTCGATCAGTCTGTAAAGACTGGGAGACATCTCTGCTTTGTCTAACATATAGAACCAAAACAGAGAATCAATAGAAATGAAGAAACAGGGAAAGAGGTTTTAAACAACAAGCAAGACAAATCTTCATAAACCAGCCTGATGAAACAGGGTTATATGATTTACCTGAAAGATTATTAAAGCTGATTTTAGGAAGGACGCTTATCAAAATCAAGAGAACAATGCATGAACAAAATGAGAATTTCAACAAAGAGACAAAAAAGTTTATTTAAATGTAGCAAAAATAATTTGTGGGGCTAAAGAATCAAATATTTGAACTTAAAAGTTCACTAGAAGGGTTCAATAGCACACTTGATTAAATGACAGAGAGAATCAGTAATCCTGAAGACAGGTGATTAAAAATAATTCATTCATGAGAGCACAAAGGGGAAAAAACAAAGGAAAAAGAATAATGAAAGTACTACAAATCTGGGGTATTCTGAGAAACTCAATTAGCACCAAGACCCCCTTCTTCAAATCTGGGTTCTTAAAATCAAGTCAGAAAGATTTCAAATATGTCACAAAGAGGAACAGAAATGAGTTTATTGAAGGAATAGAAAAAGGGAAGGGAGACATTCTCAAAGGAGAGAGTGGGTTGTCTCAGAGAGGAGAGAGACAGTGTTCTTCTCTTGATCCAGTTTTATTGGGGATTTCAGAGACATTTCCAGAGCGTCCCATCCAGTTCGGCCTCTTGACTCTGACTGACAACAGGATGACATCACACTTTCAAGTTCCCATTGCCATAAAACTCTGTCAACTTGGCCCATGCTGACTGGTTCTAATTGGATCCTTAATAATTTTTAAAGGTTAGGAGAGATTATCCTTATCTTCTGGAATCTTGTCTGTGAAAAGGATTATAAATATCTCTCCCTTATAAATTAAGTTTGAGAATGAGCACAATGGGCCCATTTTATAGAATTATTCTCTTAACTTTGTGTTCACACCATCTAATCTGTCTGTCCTCTAACAAAAGCACTATAGTGAATTGTGAGACACACTTAAACAGACCAATATATACCTTTTGGAAGTATTAGTTTGAGAGAATAACAAGGACAAGAAAGTTCTTCAAACAATGGAGCTGGTCCCCAATACAGGTGGACCTTAAAGGCATAAACAACTGACAAACTAGTTTCAGTACTAATTAAATATCAGCATAACCATCAACCAGAGGTAGAAGGCTGCAAATATTTGTAGCTCCATGCATTGTTCAGACAGTTCTGAGATTAGCAAAATTTGTCAATGGCTTTTAAAAGCTACATTAAAATCTCACCAGATGAATTCCACCAATGGAATCTAAATGGATCTGACCTGGAAATTTACCAAAGAAAATACTCTCGCTAGAATCTAAACAAAGTCCTCTTCTCCCATCTAGTGACAATTTTGGAGAATGCAGACTTAACTTCCCCAAAATGATAGTTAACTACTGATTGGTATTTAACCATGGTAGATGTGATGCATATAACTCTACTTCAAACCAGAAATATGCAGAGGTGTTGAGATTTTTTTTCTCTATAACACACAATTAAAATAATTCCTCAGAAAAATGTTTGACTAACATTGATTCTCCCACAAAGATCCAGTGTGGTGACACAAATTTACTGAAAGCCCAGTTAAATGCATGAACTTCTTTTTAGTGTATCCATTCATATTTTTTTCTATTTTGATTTTCTTTTCTTTTCCTTTTTGAATAAATTAGGTGTTTGCTGAGGATAAACTCTGTGCAGAGACTCTATTCCTCTCAAAAAGTGTACGTACAACTAGACTTTTCTTGTCACTATTTCAGTATCTTCTCAATCTTCATGAAAATGACCACCTGAGATCAGAATTTAGGCTTTCTCCAAATGTTCACTCAAATTAAGTAGAGTTGTTTGATTTAATAATTACCAATTATTAAATAAGAAGAAGCAGAATACCAGCATTGAAAGACTGTCATCAGAGTGTTTTGTAATTACAAAAATTCAAAGCTAAATATAATCACCACCTCATAGAATAATTTATGCTTCTTATGTAGAAATAAAATTATATTTTATATAAATGAGGAAAATGTGATATTTTGAGTACTTTGGGGATTTTTTGGAACCTACAATTTTTTTTTCTTTTTTTTTTCACTAATTAGTATATATTAACTGAAAAGTCTTTATATACCTTCTGTTATAATCAACTCATTTGCCACAGGAGGTAGAAATTAATCAAACTCACACAGGCAGTTATTGACCATGCTAGTACTTGAATCCAGGCCTACTGACTCTAATGCTCCACTGCTGTCCAAAAACCAGGTTGTGAGACCTCAAATGAGGATGTCTAATTTTGTGATTCTCTTGTAAATGCATTTATAATTAGGCATTTTTCCTGTGATAATTATCAACTTTGCTCAACTCTGTATCTATTAGTAATTTTTCTGAGGATGGCATAGAAACCAGTGCTTACAACATTTCAAGAGGCCACCAATCATCAGACATTCACATCTCTCAGAACTGCTGCAAGTTTAAATCAAAAACAGTCACCTGAAAGGAAAGGTCTCTGGAGACTGTCTCTAGATTTCACATGTGTATTGCACAATGACTTGACACACTAAGTTGAGTATAAAATAGTTGGATATTCACCTGATATTTCAATTTATTATGTATACAAAAGAATGAGTAATTTGTGTAAAAAAAGTGACTCCAGAAACAGGAATAAATTAATATATATACCTATTAAAACTTAAAAACTATTTTCCATTATAAACACTATTAAATACACAACTAATAAACAAACTGTCAGCATTGGAAGGACAGAGAGAGGAAACACATACAGACTTTATTTACTGTTGAGAGCTGTCTATGTGCCTGTGTGTAAACTATCTTGTGCATTGCAGCCTAGTAAACAGGACAATCTGGTGTCTGGGAACTTCCAGTGGACTTTTCCTCTTGTTCACTGCCCAGATACATGGTGAGTTATATTCTTCCCTGCCTGATCCCACACAGCAGCGGGGATGGGGTGACCTGCTATAACCACCCAGCTATATAGCCCCTCTGAGATGGGTGTGACCTGCCAAAATGTCAGTCAACTTGCTGACTGCAAGATATCATGAAGCAAGACTCCACTCTTGAAATCTTACTCTTGCCCTTGATTTAACCCTCCTAAAGACACCACAGGAACCATTTTCTAATTGTCTAGCTTTAGCTCCTGTGTGGACTGGACCTATCTGGCACTCCAATTCTTTAAACCGAATTCTGACTTTGTCTTTTGTTCTTCACTAATTATTCTAGACTTTAATTTCTCAGGTGGCGTATACCCTCCTTGGTAGGAAGAAGAAACCCATAAGGAGACAGTAGCCACCTAACCATAATTTGTTGTTTCAGAGAATAATAGATTCTTTAAATTCTAAATGCAAGTGTTTGTACTGCCTGTTTTCAGGAGTAACTATTTTTTTTAATTGATTTTATTTTTTAAATACATGAGAGCAGAATACATTACAATTCTTATTACACATATAGAGCACATTTTTTCATATCTCTGTATAAAAAGTATGTTTATACACCAATTCATGTCTTCATACATGTACTTTGGATAATAATGTTCATCACATTCCACCATCATTGCTAAACCCCTGCCCCCTCTCTTCTCCTCCTACCCCTCTGCCCTATCTAGAGTTCATCTATTCCTCCCCATTCCTACCCCACTATAAGTTAGTCACCTTCTATTTTTTATAACAATTTTCTCATAGAGGAGGATTATAGATTTGATAACTAAGAAGCTTCACATATATAGCCTATTTACCATCTCTATTTTAAGACAAGTAATACAATATCTTGATGAGATAACTCAAATCCATGAAGATAAGTGAAATAATTTATGCATTAAAAACAAGTAGATAGAGGACTGGTGTCTCCTACTTTATTTGCATAAATATGGGGACCAGCAAGTGGAACATGTAGTCATTGTAATGATGTCAGAACCTGGAGAAAAGAGGTGAGAAAGAAAATAACTAAAGGTAGTGAGAAAATTTGACCTTGAATAAGAGAATTTAATTTCTCTAGTAAATGACATAATTATTAGCTCTACTTGACAAAATAAAAAGATGAATTTATTTTATTTTTTGGAGGATTTTGGCATTTTTAATTTTTTTTCAAATTTAATTTGTTATACATGACAACAAAATGCATTACAATTCATATTACACATATACATCCTTCATGTCTTCATACATGTACTTAGGGTAATTATGACCATTGTATTTCACCATTTTTCCTACCCCTATGGCTCTTCCCTTCTCCTCCTTCCCCTTTTCCCCTATGTAGAGTTCATCTAATCCTCCCATACCCCTCCCCCACAGCATATTATGAACCAGACACTTCTCAGAAGAAGATATACAAGCAATCAACAAATACATGAAAAAAGGTTCAACATCTCTCCAGTTAGAGAAAAGCAAATTAAGATTTTATCTTGCTCCAGTCAGAATGGGAGCTATTAAGAATACAAACAACAATAAGTGTTGGCGAGAATGTGTGGGAAAAGGCACACTCATACATTACTGGTGGGACTGCAAATTGGTGCAGCGAATAAAGCAAACAGTATGGAATCCTTGGAAAACTGGGAATGGAACCACCATTTGACCCATCTATCCCTCTCCTCCGTCTATATCCAAAGGACTTAAAAACAGCATAGTACAGGGACACAGCTACATCAATGTTTATAGCAGCACAATTCACAATAGCTAAACTGTGGAGCCAACCTTGATGCCCTTCAATAGATGAATGGATAAAGAAAATGTGGTATATATAGACAATGGAATATTACTCAGCATTAAAAGAGAATAAAATCATGGCATTTGCAGGTAAATGGATGGAGCTGGAGAATATAATGCTAAGTGAAATTAGCCAATCCCCCCAAAAATAAATGCCAAATGATTTCACTGACTTAGGGATTCTGATTCATAATATGAAAAGATACATCTTAATGATATCACATGAAGTAAAACTGCCTATGTGTTATTTATATCTTCTATGATCTATATGTACAGTAATAAATTAATGGATATGTGTATTTATATTTTATTACTTCTTCCCTATTGGTTGAGTATAAAACATATTCTCTTTTATTTGCATATATTAGGGTTCTCCACAGAAACAGGAACAATAGGTTCTCCATAAAATTCAAATGCTAATCTAGTATAAAAACACCCTCACAATTCCTCAGGACCAATGTCTTTACCAGATGTCTGGTCATCTCTTAGCCCAAACAAGTTGTTACATAAAATTATTTACCACAATTACTACTGTACCACTCCTAGAACATAAAGAATTAGAAGAAAAAGGTATAGCTTCTCTTTTTATGGAACTCAGAGACTAAATAAGGACAGATATCAAATCAATAGTTACACAAGTGAGTAGTAACAAAATAAGTACTATGAAGAAAACAAACTTCTTCCTATGAGAGAGTAGGAAAAAAAGAAAAAAAGCAAGGTTAGAATGATGCATAAGGGTAGACTGCTAAAAATTGAATAGAAATTAGTTTTTCTACACTTTATTTTTTTACAATTTATGTATCATACAAAAATTCAGTGGAAGGTACAGATTTCTCATACACCTTCTGCTAGCATGCACATATGGTTGGCCCCACTATCAACACCATCAACCACAGTAGTACATTTGCTACAACTGATGAACCTCCATTGAATTATAATCACCCAAAGGCCACAGTTGATATTATGGTTCACTCTTGACTCGGGACAAATGTATTCCACAGCTTTGGTTATTATTGCATGTATCCCTCCACAATTCTATCTCACAAAATAGTTCTATTGCCTTGAAAATACTCTGTGCTCTCCCTATCCAACTTCTTCATACCCTAACTTTTGGCAACCACTGATTTTTTTTTTTACTGTCCTCAGAGTTTTGTCTTTTGCAGAATGTGAAATATTTAGAATGAATATTTAGAATATTTAGTATGAAGATTTGTCATATTGACTTCTTTCATTTGCATTATAAATTTATGGTTTCTTTGTGTCTTTTTATGACTTGATATTTATTTTTATCATTGAGTAGTATTTCATTGTCTGAATGTACCCCAGTTAATTAATTCATTCACCTACTGAACAACAAACATCTTGATTGCTTCCAAGTTTTTCCAATTATGAATAAAGATGCTATAAATATCCATATGCAGATTTTTGTGCAGACAAATGTTTGCAAGTATTTCATTAAAAACCAACGAGTGTGATTTTTGGATTAATTTGACAGAATATTGCCAGTGTCCTGGACTTTGAGTATTTTGATAGGTATGTAGCAGTATCTCATTATTTTAATTTACATTTCTCTAATGCCATATGCAGAGCATTTTGTAATGTGTGTTTCCACATGCTTACTTTCCATCTGTCTATCTTCTATAGTGAGATCATGATATTGTGCCATTTCAAATACAGATTCCTAATGTTTTATTGTTGTATTTAAAGCTTCTTGTCTGTTTCAGAGGACAGTAAATTTTGAGCTATGCTTTTGCTATGCTTTTCTCCCAATCAGGGGCTACCTTTTCATTCCATTGACATAATGTTTTTTACTTCAATAAGGTAGATCTTATCAATTATTTTAAATTGTAGTTCTCAATATATTTTGCCAAATTTTGACTCATAAATTAAAATCTTCATATGTTTGTAGATATGTAAATGTAGAGATACATCTGTACTTTTCCCCATTATTTTATATAATCTAGAACATTTTATAATCTATATAAAATATAGATTTTTATATAATCTAAATAATGTTAAATATCAATAGTAGTAGTAAGATACTCACCTTGTTTTTCATTTTAATGATGTCATTATTTTCTATAAAGTTGGTCCTTGTTCTTTCTCTTTGTGTCACCAAATTTAAATAATTTTGTTCCAGACTTGTTTTATTAAATATTTTATTACAGGTATATACTTTTCAATCACTTAAAAAGCTGTTAATATTAGATTATATTATTCTATTTTATTTTAATTCTAATTATGATGAATTTTGACATGTCTTCCTCAAACACATATTTCATGCCACACCATGATATTTTTCTTGACTCAGACAGTAGCATGGATATTCTGTATTTACTGCTGTGAAAAACAAAAAGAAGAAAAGAACCAACAGTAGAAATCAATAATGTCAACAATTTGATCTTGTATTTCAAAAGTCTAAACTATGAAAGACCCAGGACATAAGCAATAGATTTTAAAAAATAGATGAAGAGCCAATATATTTTATTTCCTGATAAAAAGATTCTCAGAAATTAGGGACATATGGACTTGCAGGGAAACCTTGAACTCATAAATTAAACTTGTTTTTGGGAAAAAGGACTTTTCCTAGCACAATAGATAGATCAATATGTGTGTGGGAAGGAATAGGAATCCAAAGGACTTCAGGGCAGTGGAAAGCCCATTGAGGTCTTAGCAGAAGAAATATGTGCCCTATTTTTTGAAACATTTCTTAATACATATCTGGTTCTTTATGTTTTCTTCTTCAAAACATTATAAACATAAACAATAATCAATTATTTAGAAAAAATCTACAAATATAAGAAAGGAAAGTCATTTTACGGATACACAAATCATGTCTAGAAATTGATGCAGGAAAGAAAATATAATTCACCTTAAAAAGGACAAAATTTGGGGCTGGGATGTGGCTCAGTTGTAGAGTGCTTGCCTAGCATATGTGAGGCCCTGGGTTCAATCTCCAGCACCACATAAAAATAAATAAAAATAAAGGTATTATGTTCAACTACAACTAAAATATATATTAAAAAAGACAAAATTAAGACAACAGACAGAAGTGAAACTGGACAATAAATAAATTTGAAAAAATATCATTTCACTAGAAGTGATAATAATGTGACTTAATGTCTCTGATATACTTTTCTCTCCACAAAATCAAGGCAAATCAAAATAATTAAGGAAAAAAGTATAATGAGCTCTACTCCTAGTGAAATTGGAGACTGGATAACTCAAGGATGTTCCTGTTTAAAAACAAAATAAAATAAATCTGGATCAAAAATTGTTTTCAAATAGTCTATTTCCCCTCCTATCAGAATAAGAAAAAGAAAAAATGGGGGCATGAGACCATTCAATGTAGAAATACAGTATAGGCCTAAAGTATAATATACTTTAATAACATAAATTGTTGCAATGGAAATATTGAAATTCATGCCAACTAAAAATGGGAAACTCACATGGAAGTTCTAATGTAAAATCAGGATTCCTTCAGATAGCTCATTTGATCCCAGATACCTGGCAAATCCAAATTCCTCTAAACCCAATTTGAGTACTCTGTGAAAGAAAGCATTCACAAATTGCACTCCTATCTTCCTACAGATTTTAATTAACCAAATATGAAGATTCAACAAAGTTAACTGAAAATTATAAGAAAAAATACCATGTATATCAGAAGAAAGGTATAAAACAAGAATGACACCCCCAGAGGTTTTAGAAATTGAAATGATCTTCTTTAGAATTTTAATATTTAAGAAGAATAACATATTTATCAAGAAGATAAAATACAATAATAGCCAAGCAAAAGTAAAACAATACCAAAAATAATAAAAAGAGGTAAAAAACATTGCATAAAAGTTACATGTTTAAAACATAGGGAAACTTAGGAGAGGGAAAGAGGAGGTACTGAGGGAATAAAATTGATCAAATTATATTGATCTTTGTGTGCAACTATGAATATGTAACAATGAGACCCAGTATTATGTATAATTATAATGCACTAATAAAAATTAAATTATTAAACGAAATATAGCAAATCTGATTGTGAAGATTCACTATTAGTTGAAACACCACGAAAGCAATCATAAACTACAAGCAAGATATCACATGAAGACAGAGATTAAAAATAGAGCACTTCTCCTTCAACTCTCAATTATGGGTATAAAGGAAATTTCTTGTCATTTGCTAATGGAGGAGGGAAATTGAAAAGCTTTATTCACAGACAGATTGGCTGCATATCAGGGTTCATGGACCCTGCTGCTCTACAGCCTCAGGGGTGGTCCTGGAAACTGTTGAAGGAATATCCTCTCACTGAACATTGCTTCAAGCAATTCATGGGCTTATTCATTTAATGTGAAGAGTAGTGACCTGAAATGAAGAGGTCTTGGCTGATGGGTTAGAGTGCTGGAAGGAGAATACATGGTAGATAATGACAAAGATGTTGGGCGGTGGTGGGGAGGTAGGGAGGTGTGAAGAAAAGAAGGGAGGTGAATTTATGTGAAAGGCATGAAAAGTAATGATAATTTTATTTTCCCTGGGTTAATATAAATCAGAAAATATACACACCAGTATAAGAAATTAAACTATGCCTACAGCTTGCTTGTTTTAAACTTCTACCAAAATTCCCCAAAGAAAATATTATCAAAAGGGTGCTAGACATTTTTTTAAATGGAGTAGAGAATTATATAGTTGCCACCTAGCAATCTAATTGGGTATCTCTTCAATCTCTTCAGACCAAATTTGATGAGAGATGAATTAGTACAATAGGCATCCACTGAGAAGATCAAGGTGACAAATGACTCAGGTAATTCAGGCATGAGGGTCTGGCTCACTTAATAAACACAGGTGATAATCAAGAGTGAAGGAAATCCAGATAGGTAGTGAAATGAGATACTGTGTATCAGTGAAAGTTTCTCAATTCAATAGATGTCAAAAATATAACTTAAGGCTATGCATATATAATTAATCTCTGTAACTAATTTTAAAGGATTAAGCAAGAAAAATAAAGCCAATAAAATTACAACATTATTTTGTCCAATTCTGATAAGCTTTCTATATAGAATGTATTCAACAATTTATCAGTCTAGAGGAGGAAATATCTGAAATAATTCTGCTCTACACTTAAACTTATTTCCAGAGATTAACACTGAAAAGAGAGAAATCTGAAACCTTTAAAATAATTTACAG
This sequence comes from Urocitellus parryii, assembly GCF_045843805.1. Lineage (NCBI taxonomy): Eukaryota > Metazoa > Chordata > Mammalia > Rodentia > Sciuridae > Urocitellus > Urocitellus parryii. Next base: position 140,193,472 of record NC_135535.1, on the reverse strand, counting down.
AAGAGAAGGCCTTCTAACCCCTAGTTGGATTCTTTGATGCTTCAGGACTCTTAAATTTTTTTTCTCATAAGTATATATGTTTCTAATACAGCATGTGAATAAATCACATAGAGTGCAGAAAGTAGTTTTCAACTGTATCTAAGTGAATGCCTTATTTGTATGTGGTGCTGAGGATCGAACCCGGGCTACACGCACGCCAGATGAGCACGCTACCGCTTGAGCCACATCCCCAGCCCGTGAATGCCTTATTTGATCATTAATTCAAAACTCACACAGACTTAAAAAAAAGATGTAAATATTGTGGTCAGACTAGAAAAAAAGGAAATGAGAAAACTCCATGAAGAGTAGGGTTATTGTCAAAAGGTTTAGACATTGATAAAAACAGTAGTCAGTAGCCAACGAAGGCATGAAAATTAAAATAGGACCTTATGTATGGTACAGCAATGCAAGGACTTAACAAGTTAGATAATTGTTTTGGGACTTATTAAAGAAAACCTAGCATCAAAAATAATATTTACTTGGAATTGTGAAATTAAGACTCCAGGCCTAAGGTTAGGAATAATTACAAGTTTAAATTAAGCTACTGATTTAAGTTAGTTGGTCCATAATTTATAGTCATCAGACAAATAAGTGGTATTTGGCATCTTGTCATGGGGTAAAAGGAAAGGGTCCAGGGCTCTATAAAATCTGGGAAAGGATTTTCATCAGATCTGAGGAGTCTGTCTCTGATTACCACATGCTTAAAAAGCACTAGATTAAGTGACTGAATGTTTTAGTTTTTTCTCAATTTATTTTTTATTCTAATTAGTTATACATGATAGAAGAATGCATTTTAAGTCATTGTACACAAATGGAGCACAATTTTTCATTAATCTGTTTTTTCATGATGTAGAATTGTACCACACATGCAGTCACACATGTACCTAGGGTAATAATGTTCATCTCATTCCACCATTGTTCCAGCCCCCTACCCTCTCCTCTTCCCTCCCTCCCCTTTGCCCAATCAAAGTTCCTCCATTCTCTCCATGCCCCACCATTATGGATCAGCATCCACTTATCAGAGAAAACAATTGGCTTTTGGTTTATTGGAATAGGCTTAATTTGCTTAGCATGATATTCTTTAACTTCATTCATTTACATACAAATGCCATAATTTTATTCTCTTTTGATGCTGAGTAATATTTCATGGTGTATATGTGCCACATTTTCTTTATCCATTCATCTATTGAAGGGTATCTAGGCTGGTTCCACAGTTTAGTTATTGTGAATTGAGCTGCTGTGAACATTGGTGGGGCTGTGTCACTATAGTATGCCGATTTTAAGTCTTCTGAGTATAGACAGAGGAGTAGGATAGCTGCGTCAAATCATTGTTCCATTCCAAGTTCTCTAAGAAATCTTCATACTGCTTTCCATGATGGTTGCACCAATTTACAGTCCCACCATCACTGTATAAGAGTGCCATTTTCCCCAAATTCCTTGTCAAAATTATTGTTTCTTGTATTTTTGATAACTGCCATTCTGACTGGAGTTAGATGAAATCATAGAGTAGTTTTGAGTTGCATTTCTCTAATTACTAGAAAAGTTGAACATTTTTAATGTATTTATTGATTGATTATATACCTTCTTCTGAGAAGTGTGTGTTCAGTTCTTTAGCCCATTTATTGATTGGTTTATTTACTTTTTGGTGTTAAGTTTTTTGGGTTCTTTATATATCTTGGAGATTAGTACTCTATCTGATGTGAATGTAAAGATGTTCTCCCATCCTGTGGGCACTCTCTTTATGTTATTGATTGTTTCCTTTGATGAGAAGAAGCTTTCTAGTTTTAATCCATCCCAATTATTAATTCTTAATTTTATTTATTGTGCTGTAGGACACTGGAAAAGGAAGTCGGGACCTAACCCAACATGATGAAGATTTAGGTCTACTTTTTTTCTGTTAAGTATAGGGTCTCTGGTCTAATTCCCAGGCCTTAAATCCACTTTGAATTGAGCTTTGTGCATGGTGAGAGATAGTGGCTTAATTTCATTTTGCTGCATATAGATTTCCAGTTTTTCCAGTACCAACTGTTGAGAAGACTATCTATTCACCAACTTATGTTTTTGATGCCTTTGTCTAGTATGAGATAATAGTATTTATGTGGGTTTGTCTCTGTGTCCTCTCTTCTGTTTCTTTGGTCTACATGTCTGTTTTGGTACCAATACCATGCCATTTTTGTTACTATAGCTCTGTAGTATAATTTAAATTCTGGTATTGTGATGCCTCCTGCTTCACTCTTCTTGCTAAGAATTGCTTTGGCTATTTTGAGTCTCTTTTTTTCCAAATAAATTTCATTATTCTTTTTTTCTGTTTCTATAAGGAGTGCTGATGGAATTTTAATTGAAATTGCATTAAATCCATATAATGCATTTGATGCATGGCCATTTTGACAATATTAATTCTTCCTATCCAAAAACGTGGGAGATCTTTGCATCTGCTAAGGTTTTCTTCCATTTCTTTCTTTAGTGTTCTGTAGTTTTCAATGTATAAGTCTTTCACATCTTTTGTTAGATTGATTTCCAAGGTTTTTTATTTCATTTTATTTTTTGAGGCTATTGTGAATTGGGTAGTTTTCCTAATTTCTCTTTTTAAAGTTCATCACTGATGTATAAAAACAAATTTGATTTATGGGTGTTGATTTTATATCCTGCTATATTTCTGAATTCATTTATTAATTTTAGAAGTTTTCTGGTAGAATTTTTTGGATCCTCTAAGTATATAATCAAGTCCTTGGCAAATAGTGATAGTTGAGATCTTCTTTTCCTATTCATATTTCTTTAATTTCTTTTGTCTTTCTAATTGCTCTGGCTAGAGTTTCAAAGAGTATGTTGAATAGGAGTGGTGAGAGAGAGTATCCCTATCCTGTTTCAGTTCTTAAAGGGAATGCCTCTAGTATTTCTCTATTTAGAATAATATTGGCCTTGTGCTTAGCATAATATAGCTTTTACAATGTTGAGGTATGTTCCTAACATCCCTAGTTTTTCTAGTGTTCTGAATATGAAAGTGTGTTGTATTTATCAACTACTTTTTCTGCATCTCTGAGATGATCATATGATTTTAAGTCTATTAACATAATGAATTATGTTTATTGATTTCCATATGTTGAAAGAACCTTGCATACCTGGAATGAACCCCACTTTATGGTGGTCCACTATCTTTTTAGTATGTTTTTATATGTAATTTGCCAGAATTTTATTGAGAATTTTTGCCTCTATGCTCATCATGAATATTGAAATGAAGTTTTCTTTCCTTAATGTGTCTTTGTCTGGCTTAGGTATCAAGGTGACACTAGCCTCATAGGATGAGTTTAGAAGGGTTTCCTCATTTTTATTTCATGGAATAATTTGAGGAGTATTGGTATTAATTCCCTTTAGCAGGTCTTGTAGAACTCAGATGAGAATTCATCTGGCTCTGGGCTTTTGTTGGTTGGTGGGGTTTTGATGGCATCTTTTATTTATTTTTGATTTTTGCTTGAAATAGATCTGTTTAAATTTTGTATGTCTTCCTTATTCCATTTGAGAAGCTCCCATTTCTCTAGAAATTTATTTTTGTCTCTGATATTTTCTATTTTATTCGAGTATACATTTTCAAAAAGTGTCTAGTTGTTTTCTATATTTTAGTGGTATTTGCCTTGATATTTTATTTTTCATCACAAATTTTAGTAATTTGAGTTTTTTCTCTCCTTTTTCTCATTAGGGTGGCTAAGATTTTACAATTTTATTCATTTATTCAAAGAACCAGAATTTTTCAATAATTTTTTTAAATTTCATTGATTTCAGCCCTGATTTTAATTATTTCCTGTCTTCTAATATTTGGAAGTTGATTTGTTCTTCTTTCCCTAGGGCTTTGAGATATAATGTAAGGTCATTTATTTTTTGACCTGCATTCTTTTATGTGGCCCATGTGAGTGGTATGTTTTTTCCTGTGCTTTCCCTTTCAGTCTGTGCATGACTTTTCCAATACAATGAGTCTCTTGAAGGCAGTATATTGTTTGATCTTTTTAATCCAATTTTCCAGTCTATGTCATTGAGTTGATGAGTTTATATGAGTTATAATGAAATATAGTTTGTATTCCCAGTCATTTTGGTTTCTTTTTTTATTTTACTTGACTTGGCTTCTCCTTTGATTGGTTTTTCATTTAGTGTATTTCCTCCCTTTGCTGATTTTTATTATTATTTTTTATTTGTCCTCATGGACTATTTTGCCAAGAATGTTGTGTAGAGCAGGCTTTCTCTGTGAAAATTCTTTTATCTTTTGATAATCATGGCAGGTTTTTATTTCATTATCAAATTTGAAGCTTAATTTTGCTGGATATAAGATTCTTGGTTGACATCCATTTTCTCTCAGATCTTGGTATATGTTGTTCCAAGGATCTCCTAGGTTTGAGAGTCTAGATTGAGAAATATGCTGAGATATGAATTGGTTTCCCCCATATGTAATCTGAATCTTTTCTCTTGCAGCTTTCAAAATTCTATCCTCTTTCTGTATGTTAGGCATTTTTATTATAATGTGCTTTGGTGTAGATCTGTTGTAATTTTGTACATTTGGTGTCCTGTAAGCCTCTGTATTTAATTTTCTAATTCATTCTTTATGTTTGGGAAATTTTCTGATATTATTTTATTGAAGAGGTTGTGCATTCTTTGGTTTGTATCTCTGTACCTTCCTCTATCCTGAAAAATGTGATCTTTTGATGTTATCCCATAATTCCTGGAGATTCTTTCCATGGTTTCTTACCATCTTCGTTGTGCAGCCAACTTCATTCTCAAGATTGTATATTTTGTCTTCATTGTCTGAGGTTCTCTCTTCCAAGTGATCTAGTCCATTGGTGATGCTTTGTATTGAGTTTTTTTATTTGTTTTATTGTTTTCTTCACTTACAGATTTCTGTTTTTTTTTTCAGAATCTTGCTGATCTGTTTCTTGAAGTTATCTTTTGCTACCTATATTTGCTCTCTTACCTCTTTGTTGGAGTGATCAATTGTTGCCTTTATTTGCTCTCTTATGTCATTTTTGATTTGCAAATTATTTTAATTGTGTAAATTCTGAACTCCCTTCTCTGACATTTCATCTACTGTGCTATCAATGGATTCTATTGTTGTATTATCTTGGTTTGGGGGGACACTTTCTTTCCTTGTCTTTTCATGCTTTCCATGTGTCTTTCTTTCTAGCAGTGCAGATCTTATGCATTATAGTTTCTGTTCTATAATCATATAGTGTCCTTGCAGGTTACTGATGTCTCACCTTTAATGGGGAGATCAATATTAACAGCATCCAATGCAAACAATATACAGACTTAAACCAAATAGTTATCATGTAGGTGATTAAATTTTTTTCACAATAAATAGGAATGATGTGTTCAATTAGTATCTGCAATATAAACAGTAGATTTGCAAAAGGGTCTACAGATTCTAATGGTGGAAAAGGAGAGAAATGGGGGTATAGGGTGTGATGTTTATGATGTAGGAGGTAAGAATATAGATGTATTAGATCAAAGGCAGAATGAAAAGACAAATCAAAAGAAGTTGGCTGTTAATAGGAGAAAAGTGAGAAAGAGTCAACCCAGTGCAAGGCTCTCTCGTGCCTCTGCAACAATACTGTAGTTATTAGCACACCAAGCAGGGATACCTTTGCTGTAACCAAGTCTGCAGGGACATTAGAAATGATCTTCCAGTTTCTGGCTGTTTTCCCTAGATGAAAGTGGCCATGTCAATAGTTAGTGGCAGGGTAGCCTCAAACCTATAAGTACCTTGGCATTGGGCTTCCAGCCACCAGTCAGTGTCATAACATAGGAGCTGTCACAACTAAAGAAGGTGGTGGAAGCAGTGGAGGGTAACCTGAGATGGTGTTGAAGGTGTCCCAAGATGACAGTAATCACTTCTGAGATGGGGCTGAATGGGCATGCTGAATGATGGCTTTGGGCAGCTCGTTTGCAGATGCAGCACTGTCCGTGTGCAGACATGGTCCTCAGTGTGGTGGGCTGTCCTGTGCCTGGGCCTTCCTGGGTTCTTAAAGCATCAGCAAGACAGTCCTAAGCTTGTCTGGGTTCCACACAGATCAGCAGGACTCTCCTGGGCCTGTCTGTGCTCCACTCATATGGGGATTCTCCTGGACCTACCTGAGCTCCACTTGGATTGGTGGGGCTATCCTGGGCCTGCTTGTTCTCTGCAGGGTCAGTAAGAATGTCTTGGGCCTGCCTAGGATCCATGGGGTTCAGTGAGATTCTGAATATTTTCTTTCATTCCTAATATTAGATATATCAGTCCTATGTGAAAAGTCAAGATAAACAACATAGAAAGGATTCAGACTTGAGCTATATTGTGCAGTGAAACTCACTAATGATAAATTACCTGCATCATAAAGAAGCAAAGTGATATCTCAGGCTCATTCATAACCTGTAAATATAAAAGAGAGCCAATGAGCCATTCCAGCTGATCCTTTATGCTGCTCAATAAACAAGTTTATTTTAATAAATTTTATGTTTTCAATAACAGAAAATGGACAATGCTGCCTTAGGTCTCATAATTTTAAAAATACAAATAATTAAGTGGCAGTCCTAACAGGTGTTAGTGAAATTTCGGTATTCAGTTACATTTTTTTCAAGAGGTTGACCCAGATTTATGTATGCCTAAAGTGGTTTAACAAGTCTGTGCTCACCAGAATTATGGGAGTCTTAGTGGCACTCTATTTATTTTAAGGTACCATTTCTCTTGTGGTGGTTTGAATAGTGGTTCTCTTTATGACCCATTTGACTACTTGGATGAGGCACTAAAGTCAATGAGGCTCCCCCAAACCATTCCCTGGTGACTACTTCTAAAGGTAGAAAATCTTGCACAATTATTTCTAAGCATAACACATTTGAAAGCAAAAATCTTTCTAATTTGTGTATAAAATATTGCATCATTTTCAGCATAAGTTTTTTTATATTATCTGTCACTCTCCTGTCTTTCAAATGTGCTCACTTTTTTGATGTGACTTAGAAGTCTTCATAACTTACTGCATTACACCACATAATTGTGGCCACTGCCTAATCATTCCACTGTGCTTTTATGGTTGAAGAGATTATTGTTTATTATCTTTCATTGCATAATCATCTCATGATATAATTCTGTTCATCAGGCTGTTTAAAAGGTAAACAGAGCAGCAATGTATTCACCAGTGCCATATGGGTGCTCCATGATCTTCTCATGCACTGAGAGTCATCAACCCAGAATTCTCAGCATATGTGCAATTGTCAATATATTTCCAAAAGAGGACTCCTGTTGTTGGTTTAGAGTGCTGTTGTATGATTGGTAAACATGTTATATGAGTGGTTTTCAGAGGAAGACATCAGACAGTGAAACCACAGACAGTGGTAAAGAATCTTCAGACAAAGAAAATTAATTTTTCTAAGTCTAAACTTCACAACACCATAGCAGATTTTCTGAAATGTACCATTTTGACTATAATGTACAAATCAAAAACAACTGAAGTGTCGACTTTTTCTTCAACCTGAAAAAATGTTGGTTAGGCTGTCATGAAGAAATTATGTATGTCAAATTGAACTATTTAATTTTAATGTATATTCACAGGTATTCTGTGCATACTAATCTTGCACCAAAGACAGTTTAATTATAAATTATTTGTAAGTAATAGTGTCACAATTTTTTAAAAAACCTCACACAACATTTGCACCCCATTTTTTTGGAAAAAAATGTTTTGACATAAAACCCACAAAAATTATGTCATTAAATGTAGTAATCTCTTACAACCTGAGATGATAAGAAAGTGTCTTAATCACTTACTACTATTTCACCTTTTGCTTTTATATAGAGAGAATATTAGAAATACTATTTCAGCAGATAATATGAAATGTATATTTCTCAATCTAGATAAAATTTGCTTCATATGCAAAGTCAATTATTCAAGATACATTTTCTGAGATATCACAGTGCAATTTTAGTTAATGAATATCTCCCTATCCTTTTTCAGTTCCATTTTAAGTACATTAGTTTCTGCTTCATTGATATTTGAGTATATTTACCTCACTCAAAAATAAAAACTTCACTTCTTTTTGCACTTTTTTTTTAGGACATCTTTTTGGTCTGTATCTTAAATGTCACCTACAGGCTAAAACTTGGTCTCCAATTGATGGCGCTGTCTGGAGGTGGCAGAAACATTAGCAGGTGGAACCTAGATGGAGCAAGCAGGTCACTGGGGGCACCTAACCCTTTCTTGCTCTCTCTCTCTCTCTCTCTCTCTCTCTCTCTCTCTCTCTCTCTCTCTCTCTCTATATCTGCCAAGAGATGAGCAGTTTGCTGCACCGTACTGTTCTATCATGATTTATCCTGTTTTACTGCAGGCGCAGAAAAAAATGGGTCCATCTGACTGTGGACTAAAACCTCTGAAACTGTGAGCCAAAATAAATCAGGCTTGTAAGTTGATTTTCTCAGGTATTTTGGCACAAGAAAGAAAATCTGACTAACACAGGACCTATATATTTATGCTGATCTTCTGTGATCTTACTCCTAATTTCATGACCACATGCTGGAATTTATCCTCTCTTCAACCTTCCCAGAGCAGAGCTGGTTTAGGTAGAGCCTATCCAGGGCTTTGTCATTCATCACTTACCCACTTTGCTCAAACTGTGCCAAGACCAATTATGAAACCTGTTCTTCAGCCAACTACCCTGGTACAGAAATAAACTCTTAACTGAATTGCTATGTTACACCTTTAAGAACTGTGAAGATGACTTATTGCAACAGTAAAAGTGTGTTTAATACAGGCTACATTTTGTCTCAGAGTATTAAAGACAGCTACTAGAAGAAAAAAATTTATGTATGTTTTAAGAATAAAAGCAATATTATCCCAGTAGGGTTTTATTTAAATACTTTTCTTCATGCTGTAATACTATTGTTTTCCCAGCAAAGTGTTAGAATGCTCATTGGTTAACATATAACCTCATTAATACATTTTTTTAAGTCCTCCAGTAAACATTCTAGTTATCTCCCAGGTTTTTTATATTCTTTTGGAATTCTGTGTTGTGGTTTTCGTTGTTGTTGTTGCTGCTGGTTTTTTTTTTCTTGTTGTTGTTGTTTTTTGTTTGTTTTTTTGGTTTTTTTTGTTTTTTTTTTTTGTTCTTTTGCTTTTTGGTGGTGATGCTGCAGATTGAACCCAGGGCCCTGTAAATGCAAGGCAAGCATTCTACCAACTGAACTATATCCTCAGCCCTGAAATTATGTATTCTTGATGTGCAACCTACACTTGTAAAAGTTCATGTTAATGTCTTTGTTTAATGGAAGAAAGAACACAAATTCTTTGTAGTTCCTCTACAAACCATGTCAGGACTTTTACAAGTTCTACCTTTTCTCTATCTATTCCAAAAATCTTGAAAAATCCTATTTGCCTAATTTACATGTAAACTTGACACTTTTTTATTTTTGATGATTTTATTTTTTTATTTATGATGAGTTTAAAAACTCATCATAAATGTTACCTCCTCTAAAATTTTTTTAAAAATCTCATTAACTATTTTATCCCTTCAGAAAATGGAACGTGGATCTTCCTATCATAACACTTGCCATCTTTTAACACATTATGTTACTTGCCTCTCCCCAACTAAATTACAAACTCTTGAGTTCAAGTATGCCTCATTGTTCCACTCCAGTGCCTGGCAGGGAGCTTATTTCCACAATTTCAGAATGAATATACATAATATAAATTCATAAAGTAATTATTACACAACAAACATTAAAACAATCAGTACTCACACAAAATTTTCTTTCTAATTTATCTATAAAGCTAGAAAGAACTTCAAATAATAGTTCTACAGTTTCAATTTTACACTTAAAAGAAAATGATAGCTAGGTGAAATGGTGGTTCCATTCCAAGCTATCTGATAAATCTCCATACTACTTTCCAGATTGTTTGCAACAAATTTCAGTCCCACCAGCAATGTACGAGTGTGCCTTTTCCCCCACATCCTCATTAACAATTATTGTTGCTTGTATTCATAATAAATGCCATTCTGACTTGCATGAGATGAAATTTTAGAGTAGTTTTGATTTGGATTTCTCTAATTATTAGAGATGTTGAACATTTTTTCATATATTTGTTGATTTATTGTATATTATCTTCTGAGAAGTGTCTTTCCTTGGCAAATTTATTGATTGGGTTATTTGGTTTTTTGGTGTTAAGTTTTTTGTGTTCTTTATATATCCTAGAGATTAGTGCTGTATCTGATGTACATATGGAAAAATATGCTCCAAATCTGTAGGCTCTCTCTTCACCTCACTGATTGTTTCTTTTGCTGAGAAGAAGCTTTCAGTTTGAATGCATCCATTTTTATTAATTTTTTAAAAATTTTACTTATTGTGCTATAGGAGCCTTGTTAATGAAGTTGGGGCCTAATCCAACATGATGAAGATTTGAGCCTTCTTCTTTCTATTAGGTGTAGGGTCTCTGGTCTAATTCTTAAGTCCTTGATCCACTTTGAGTTGAGGTTTTTACTTTAAAACAGCATACTACAGGGACACAGCCACATCAATGTTTATAGCAGCACAAATCACCATATCTAAATTGTGGAACCAACCTAGATACCCTTCAATAGATGAATGGATAAAGAAACTGTGGTGTATATACACAATGGAATATTACTCAGCATTTAAAGAGAATAAAGTTATGGCATTTGCAGGTTAATGGATGGAGTTGGAGAATATAATGCTACGTCAAGTTAGCAAATCCCAAAAAACCAAAAGCTGAATGTTTTCTCTGATATGTATGTGCTGATCCTTAGTGGGCATGGGGGAGAGCATGGGAGGAATGGAGGAACTTTGGATAGGGCAAAGGGGAGGGAAAGGAAAAGAGAGGGCCAGGGAATAGGAAAGATGGTGGAATGAGATTGTCATTGTTACCCTTAATACATGTATGAAGACAAAAATGGTGTGACTCTACTTTGTGTATAACCATAGAAATGAAAAATTGTGCTCTATATGTGTACTATGAATTAAAATGCATTCTTCTGTCATGTGTAACAAATTAGAATGAATAAATAAATTCAAACTTAAAATAATCAGCTTAAAAAAAAGAAAAGAAAATGAGAACAAAAATTTTGCACAAAGTTAAACCTAGAAATTAATGGTAACTAAAACCAAAAATCATTAACTTCTATGTCTCATTTGTGTGCTGTATAATGTCCTCTATAGTAGATTTTGTTCACGTGATCACTAAAATACTATATCCATGATAATTATTTTTATTATCAGTTTTAGAAGTAATAATTCTAATACTTAAATATAAAAATTATCTGGTTTTTTAAAATTTTTTGAGAACTCATTAAGTGGAAATAACCAATCTAATACATTAAAAATAAGTGAAAATGTGCAAATCATGATTTTAAAATTCAGGAAACTCATTTAGGATTAAATTTATCCTGAGTAGAAAAAAAATTCAGCCTTATAATTTATATTCAAGATGTTTCTAGCCATCAGAATAAGGTCTGGTAAATATAACTTGAATCTAATTTCTTATAAATAAATAGCTCATGATACCTTTAGGTCAATCTCAAAAATAAAGGACAATCCTTTAATGAGCAAAATGCCTATAACTTATGCCAATAAATGAAACAACATAGCTACAACAAAATAATTTATAGGCAGATGTTTCTAAAATCCATTTCATAATATCAGAAAGAAGTGGGAAATCTTTCTCAAGGCAAAAATTAGTTTTCCTATTTGCTATGCTAAATAAAAATGCAAATAGGAAGATTTGAGTTGTTTTAAAATGTTTGAATAATTATTTTCATTACATAAAAATTTGTTAAAGTTGATGGAACTCCATCTGTTTTTATTTTGCAGAGCAGTTGTATTTAAAAAAAAATATTTCTTTATCAATTTACACAATGATTTTTAAGAAGCTAAGTCCTCTGAGATAAGTGGCAATTTTCACTGTTTCTGCCTCTCCACATTAAAATACAGATGTGCCCTGAAACTCTGTTTTGAAAGTTGTAGGATTATATGAATTTGTCTAGATTGCAATACTCTATTTTAAATATTTACCAAAATCTTAAACTTCATCAATGCTATCAGTCTCATTAGTGTCACTTTGATTATAATTACAAGAATTTCAGACTGATCACTCAAAAGTGACATTAGATTAAAACTCTTTCTGCATAATACTTTATATACCTTTATTAGAAGTAAGTAAAAATATTAAATATATAACATGTACTGTCCATTTTATTGGCAAATATTTCAGAGTGCTATCAAAAATTTTAGCTTTGAAAATATCTGAAAAAAATCAGAAATAATCTAGACTCTCCATTTTCAACTTGCAGAATAATCAACATAATCAAAATGATTTGAAAAAAATGTAAATTTTATATATCAGACTGTAAAATGTCTAAATTATCTAAGATAGCTAAAACTAATTAGTATAGCAATGACCATCAATTAGGAGTTGAATTCCCACTTTCTGTGTAATCTTAAACAAATGGGCCACTCAACAATTGATTTAATACAATTGTAAAACTGGTGTAATGATGCTAGTTGAATCGACTGGACAATGAAAATGCAAGATTGAATATGGTAAGATATGATGACACTTTTTTGACATCAGAAGAAGTTGTTCTGGAAAAAAATAATGAAGTATTTGAACTTCTCTTTTTTAATCTTTGGCTCTTTGTGGGGGAAAAAAGAAAATTCCTTTTCACTTTTTTTTCCACTCTTACCAGCAATTCTTCATAATTATTAGTGGAACATTTGACAAAAAAAAAAAAGGTAGATGTAAAATGTAGGAAAATACATACAGGAACCCATAAATATTTATAAATTTTCTGTTTTCCACACAAGGTGTGATCCTCCCACACTTTTATATATTTTCAACTATGTTTCCCCTCAAGTCCTCTTTTTGGGAAAGTAATATAAAACAGTACCTATTCACTCTTTCATTACTTCTTGATATTGAAATGTTGTTTTCTAAGCACATCTTTCTATATGTATTTCTGTACCTCATTCAGGATAGCATTTATGTCTTGTTTGATTTCACTTTTGCTTTTTAAAACCAGTATTCAATTAATACTTATTGAATTAATTCAGAGATATGCTCTTTTTCTTCAAATGGTGCTTTTTATTTGACATCAAGTCCTAAAGTTAAAGAAAAAATTTCTAACTACTAGAATATAAGGCAACAGTCACACAATATACATTTGTACACATCAGACAAGCTTTAACTTAAAAATGCTTCCACTAAAGTTATAAGGGAAGAATTACATCAAACATCTGTGATTAGCATTGCAATTATATTCAGATTATGTTCAATTAATTAAATATGATGAATGTTTTTCTCACACTGGGCACATGTAAAAATGTTTCAGGTATGCAATGCTAGGATTGTATATGAATCTGTATATTCAGCAGGATAGTCAATGGTCAATGAATTACTATTAAGAAAGAACACTTATAGCCAAGGTGTAAAACTTGAATGGGAGGTTAATTATAATTTCATGAATAAGTCATTTATTCTTTTTTCATTATTGTAAATGAGATTGTTTTCTTGATTTTCTTTTTGAATAGTTTCTTGTTCAAAAAGAGATCCACCACTGTTTTTGTATGTTGGATTTAAATCCTGTAACAGAGTTGAATTTATTAATCAATTCTATCAATCTTAATGGCACTTTCAGTTTTTTCTAAATATGATTATGCTATTTACCATCATAGATAATTTTATATTTTTTTCCTTTTAAATTAAAAAGGCAAGAAAAAAGGTATATGCTGAAAATTATATTAATGAAAGAAATTAAAGAAAATTAGAGCAAATACAATGATATTTTATATTTATGGATTGTAAAATTAATATTGTTAAAATGTCCACACTACACAAAAGAATCCACAGATCCAAACTGATCCCTACCAATATTCCAATAGCATTTTCCCAGAAATAGAAAAATAATTCTAAAATCTACATGGAACCAGATAATCTTGAATAACTAAAGCAAACCTGATAAAGAACAAAGTGGGAGGCATCACACTTTATGACTTCAATGGAGTAGAATAAGTGGGTCAAATAGTTGTTCCATTCCAAGTTTTCTAAGGAATCTCCATACTGCTTTCCAGAGTGGTGCACCAATTTGCAGCCCACCAGCAGTGTATGACTGTACCTTTTCCCCCATATCCTCACCAATATTTATTGTTTGTTGCATTTTTGATAATTGCCATTCTGACAGAAGTGAGATGGAACCTCAGTGTGGTTTTAATTTGCATTTCTCTAATTGCTTGAGTGGTTAACATTTTCTCATATATTTGTTGGCCATTTATATTTCTTCTTTTGTGAAGTATCTGTTCAGTTCTTTTTGCCCATTTATTGATTGGGATTTTTTTTCAGGGGGGGTATTAAGTTTTTCGAGTTCTTTGTATATCCTGAAGATTAATGCTTTATCTGACATACAGCTAGTAAAGATTTTCTCCCATTCTGTTAGTTTTCTCTTCATGTCCCTGATTGTTTTCTTTGCTATAAAGAAGCTTTTTACTTTGACAGCATTCTATTTATTGATGATTTTATGTCTTGCACTTTAGGAGTCCTACTGAAGAAATCAGTTTCTAAGCTGACATGATGAAAACTTGGGTCTACATTTTCTTCTAGCAGAAGCAGGGTTTTTAGTTTAATGACTAGATCCTTGATCCACTTTGACTTGATTTTTGTACAGGGTGAAAGATAGGGATTAAATTTCATTCTACTACATATAGATTTACAGAAAAACAAGCAATTTAGTAGCAAATGCACACACATACCCTCCCCACCACACACACACAGAGGTAGAGAAAATATGATTTAAAAATGAACAAAGATTTTGAATAGATATTTCTCCAAAAAAGACGCAATGGAATATGACTTGGCCTTTAAAATGGAGAGTCTGCCATTGGTAACAGTATGAATGAGCCTTCAGGACATTAAGTGAAATAAAACAGACACACACACAACAAAGAAAAAAAATGTGATCTCATTCACATGGGAATTATAAAAATTTAAGTTAATAAAATGAGAGAATAGAATGATGGTTACCAGAGGAGGGAAAATGGGAATATGCTGGTCAAAGGGTACAAAATTTCACTTATTTATGATTAATAAGTTCTAGAGATCTAAAATATAGCATGGAATCTATAGTTTATATAACTGTTGAGTATTTGAAACTCACTAAGATAATAGATGTTAAGCGTTCCTCATGACAAAACAAAAATAAATAAGAAAATAGTGAATTCTAATTATGTATCAGGTACAGGTAATAAAATTGTGGGGATAAAAACAACAATTATTTTGAGCATGTAATTCCATGCTATTCTATTACTGGATTGTAAGATTATTTTCCTAAATTACTATATAATTATGAATATTATGTCAAATAATTGACATTAAATGATGAATATTTTCTATTTTAATAGGGAATGGGAAATCCATTAGTGATTCAACAAATACTTATTGAATCCTAATATATGCCATAGTCTGTGCAAAATAGTGAAACAGTATCAATTATCTTATAGGTATGTAAATATTAAACAAACCAAGACAAAGTATAAGCTATTTAGACTAACTCCTATGTAGCTAAGTAACTAATCAACAAAACCCATTTTGATAATGAAACCTACCGAGGTAAGCTGAATTTTGCAAAAGAAATGGGTACAGGCAAAATATTTCTTATTAGATCATCTGTGTGTTTTGGCTTCCAGAAGACTTCTAAAACTTTATAACTAGCTGCACTTATTATAATTATAATTTATTATAAAAACTGGAGAAATATGTTATAAATATTTCTCTCAAAACTAAGTTCAGTACTTTGCGGAAAAAAAAAGATAATGGCAAATCATTATTGAAAATATCATTTTGATTAGTGATAGCCAATGTAATTACAAAAGTTTATAAAAATTCATAAAATTTTGAAGTATTCTGTGTTCGGATTGATTTCCAAGTGTCTTAAAGTTTGTGTCCTTTACAGAAACTAAAATGGCCATTACAGATCATAAATTCTAGGTTAATTTAACATGAAAACAATAAAGGGGATATTTAATCAGCCAATTCAAATTAAATAAAACATCCTGTCCCTATGCATAGACTAGTGAATTCACTATAGAAATTTAAATATCAAAGACATAGATTCATTTTATTACCTTATTGGGAATTTTAACTACTTTTATCATTGGCTAAGGAAATATCTTTTATTCACTTCTTGAGAGAGAGCTTTTAATCTGATGTGATTACCCTGGCACTTAGGATACAGTGTATGTTCACCATGCACTTGCTATTTTAAATTCCTAAAAGAAGGTACTTCCAAGGGCACCCATAGGTGCTCAACAGTTAATGAAGGCACTTTCTTCCAGGGCATTTTTCCTGTTGAGTATTTTATATAGAATAAACGAGTTGACAAAATTGAGGGTTCTTGCATCTTTGTATTTCCTTCACTTTTATAACCTATTTTCTTATTCCTCAAACATCAACTCCCAAAACAATTCCACCTCCTAGTTTTATAGTCTTTCTTTCTCAACATGAACTGGTGGTTTAGAGAAAAACAGTGAAGGGAGGGCCTGAGAATACCCTACCTGCAAGCTAATAAGTTTGTCTGCCACAGTTTTACTTATGTTTACTGACCAGTGACATCAAACCTCTGGCTCAGGGACAGAGATCAGTTACCTTTTGCTGAAACAGCAGGCAGAAAAGCACCCATGCAGTGTCTTTTCCTGATCCCCATTCCTCACAGGGTGATAAGATGAGAGCAGCAGCGTTCACATAAACTAGCAGTTCATAGACCCTAAGGGGAGGGATTGTGGCAAAGAAGAAGGAAGGGAGGGCAAAGGGAGGGATGGAGAGAAGGAGAGATGGAGGACGAAGAAGTAGTGCAAGAGAGAGAGACTTTTGATCTGTAATACAACCAAATCCTTTCTGGGGAGGGAAAAGAGAAAACAGGAAGGACAATGATTTCCCTTCCTTCTCTACTCTGGAATAGAATCAATGGCTCTTAGGGGGAAAAAAGAAAATATTTAAATCTATCCAGAGATCTCTATCTTTAGTGTCTTAATTAAATCATCTTTGAATGTGTGCTCTGTACTCAGAAAGCTTAAATTGTCCTTTAAACTTACCTTCATCCTCCACATGTTTCTTAGAGTATTTGCCTCTCTTTTGCTGTACTAGGCACATTTCTTTCCCCTGCATTGTTAGTTGTTTCTATAAAATTGTCTTTATTTTTCCAAATAGAAGAGTAAACTAGGATCCACATTTACAGTTTATACACCCAGAGCACACAACATAAGGAAAAGAAAAGAGAGCTTCTCTGAAGGGTTTGCCATATGTACTATTTGTCAGGAAAGTATTTCAGTATTCTCTATAGATTGTCCCTCTCTTAATCTCACAATAATTATGAAAGACAGAAGTAATTTAAATTTTTGAGAAAACTGAAGCTCAAATAAGTTAATTAATTTTTGAAAATCTGTGCATTATTTTTTTCTTTTGTAATTTTTATTGGTGAATTATATTTATACACAATGGTGGGATTCATTGTTACATATCTGTATATACAAGTGATATGACAATAACATTTGGTCAATAATATTCCCTATATTTCTCATTTCCCTTCCCTCCAAATTATGCACTTTTGGAAGTGAGAATTGTTGGATTTCAATCCAGTTCTTTTGACTATACTTTTTATTAACTTGAAAATAAAGAATGATATATTTTCAACATAAGATTTATAACACTTTTCAATGATGGCTAAGGAATCAAAAGTTAGATGTCTCCCTTATAGACTAGGAAAGTAGCTCAGTGGCAGAGTACAAATCCAGTAGGATGTACAAGGCCCTGGGTTCAATCTCTAGCTACACACACACACACACACACACACACACACACACACATATGAGAGGAAAAGGTATCACTGTTCAGTTGTAATGACATTTCAAAGTGTTTGTTGAAATTTTTGAAGTTAAAACAGAAGAAAGTTAAACTGATTTGAATAAACATACACAAGTTTGTCATAATAAATTTATGTTTAAATATTATCTAGAAAATGCAAAATTAATTTTATAATTATAAAAGGATAAGGATAAAACAACTATTCATTGACATTTAAAATTGACCACAATTATTCATTCAATTCTAGAGATTAAACACAAAAGTAAATGATCTATAAAATCCAGTGATTTCATAAATACCACTGAAGAGTCAGTTGCAGAAACTATGATCTTTGGAAAATAATCAAAGAGAGACTTGAACAAAGTCCTTTATCAAGTTCTGAAAAGAAAAGTAATTATCCTAAAAGTCAGATTCTCTTCTATTTCACCAATGGGATCTACATTTCAACATAACTTCTGCCGTTTTAACATTTGCTTAACTTAATTAATTGTGGTTTCAACAAAAACATGGCATGTAGTTTATAGAGTCAAATGATTTCACGTGACCTGTAATGAGAAAACCATTGTACTTCCCCATTGTACTTCTCCCACATACTAAAAATGAGAAAAGAAAAACAATATGTATAAGTGTATAATATCTATAAGAAAAAGAAACAAATTAGAGACAATTACTGTCAAATGTCTTAGAAGTTTGTCTCATATTTTAGATAAATATTACAAAAATTATATTGCCTTGGTTTTAACATCATTGTGAAAGATAAGGAATTGGCATCTTTCACATAGATCTACCTCCCCAAAGGATGTGGACATGTACACACACACATTCATACTCACACACTCACCCATACACACACACACACACACACACACACACATACACACTTTATATACCACCTATAGATCTTTCTAATGTGGTTATAATTTAAATAAGACGTAAGGATTTACTTTACTATGATTGTTAAAAACTATAAAATATTTACTATGATGATTATTTTTCTTTTCATCAAAATTATATTTAATCATTCTTTCATGCTGTGTCTGTTTTATATAAACTGATCATGAAAAATAACTGTTTTCAAAAATACTAGAAATGAGAAAAGAAAAAGGAACAAATATGAATATATATAAGTGTCCATGAACCATTAAGGTCATAATTAAGCAGAGAAAAAAAGGAGGAAAAATCTCAATGAGGAGATAAGAAATCATTTCCATTGAAGTTCAAAAGATCCTCATCTTCCTTTATCAGGGGTTAGGAGGGGTTGTCTGGAGTATGATGCTTGCTCCACCCTCAGGGTGGGGTTGCTAGGGTGAGAGAGGTAATCCCATAGGTGGAACTCCTGGAGGGGGAGTTTAGCCTTAGGTTGGCCTTAGATCTTACCATACCCAGACAAACCTCAGTTCTCCTAAAAAAATGTGCGTTCCTTTAATTCCCTTATGAAGGGACCACTCTGGCTGGTTCTTCCAGATGCAGCAGTGGCAGTAAAGTCCTCCTGCCCCCCACACCCTGCCATTTTATTTTTCATTCACCCACCTTGCTGAGAAGCTGCCTGTTTGCTTTCTTGGTTTCGTACCATGGAGCAGCCAAGAAAGTGACCTGCTTTATTCCACTGTCTTGAAACCATCGAGCTTGAGTCTTTATACGAGAACTGCTCCTTTTGTAGGAGATGAATTTATAGGAGATCAGTCTGGAGAGATTGTTTCTACTCTCATTCCTATTCCATGATCCCAATTCTACTCTCAGACTGTAAATGTTAAATGTATATTCCCTGCATATAAGGAGACCAATACTAAAAGTGATGAGTGTCTTCTAGTGTCAGTGTGCACACCATGGTCTAGTGAAGCAAAGCAGAAGAGAGATGTTTGTAAGAAGAGTTCAAGAGGCATACATTGCCCAGTCTGAAAAATGGCATGTAGATGGTCATTTTTCCCATGCTATGAGGATAGAGAAAATCTGCAAAAGAGAGAATGCTAACTAGGAAACAGTTGAGATGGTTTAGGGAATTCTTCTTACAGGTTCAGTTCATTGCCAGACACATAAACCATGGAAACCATCACCTCTGGATCAAAGATCCACTGTGTGTGGTAGGAAAAGAATAACCATCTGAACCCACACAAAAGGAGGCAGTGTTGCAGTGACAGAACTGTAATTAATACTCTGACCATTTACATAATGTCTGTATCCCTCCAATAGGTGATCTGTATGTGAGGGCATCTGCAGATGGTCAGCCAATGCTTCTATTTGGGAATCTCAGTCAAGAGATGATTCTGGGGTGGTTCATTCCATCCAAATGACTGTATAATCATCCTAATTTCACAGAGAGTGAACAAAGTTTGGGGATCATCCTCATATTTATCTTCCAGATAAAATCTTTCTCTTTTATCAATCCTTTAATTTATGTACAAGGTGGTCAATCTGATTGAACAGATTCATAGGTAATCATGGGAGTATCCAAAATTCTGTTCACTGGGTGGAATGAGGAGTGAGAGAGGTAGAGAAGAGGAGGAGGAAAAAGAGAAGCAGAGAAAGAAAAGGGGAAGAATATGGAGAAGAAGGGAACAGAGTCGGAAGGGAGGAGGGTAGGAAGAGGGAAGGAGAGAAAACCTGTGGCCTTTATTTGGACTTCAAAACAACCCTCTTTTGTCTAATCTGGATATCACTGATTTCAGAGTCCTAGGTGTTTTGGAGATTATGTAATTAACCCCTACAGCTTTACCAGTTATCATTATAGTATTCAACTTTCTTAGGTTTCTTAAGCTAGTCTACCCCTGTATCTGCTTTGGATTTCCAAAATGTTACTGCTCTTTTCTAGTTTCCAGATCCGTATGTCTTTGTAAATATATACCACAAAAAATTCCTTTATTCTCAATATACTGAGGTATCAGGAGAAAAACAAGGTGAAAGCATCTCTCTATTTTACCACCTTTATCCAGAAATCTTACTATAAAATACACAGTAACAAGCCCCATAATATTTGTAAAGGAATTGGGTTCTAAATCCTTGACAATATATCAATGTGATTCAGAAAAATGCCAAAGCCACAATTTTGCATTGCCTAAAAGTACTCCCAAAGAAAATAAGGAAATGTAATCTCTTCTAAAATGTATATGTATATGTAAATCTTCCACAGAAACTCTTTTTAAATATATACTAACATGAATGCTTACATAGAAGGACTAGTTCTCTTCCTTACCTAGGTCTCTGCCTACCAGATGAGTAAGCATGTTAGAGGGGGAAAGCTTGAGGTACAGGAAGAATGCCAAATCCTGCACCATTCAGTACTGCTCTCTTGAAGACAAAATTATGAGACACCAGCTGCTGGTTCCAATTTTATTTTGCAGAAAATAAAAGAGCATACATTCATAACCCTGTAGTATAAAGCACTACAGAATGAAGAAAAGGGGCTGATGGTGCATCATTTACATGAGGTTTGAATATTTTCCTTCAATGCAAACGGAACTTTTGAATTATGGTTGTCCTGTGTTTAAGTTAATATATTTTCTATCAAATATTTTCTTTCATTTAAAAAAGTTAGTTTCAATTGCAAAGTAGGAGGTCTCAAAATGAAAAGCTTGTAATTTATGTTGATATACCTAATATTAGTTTATGAAAATAAAATAGCAATACAAGGATTCTAGGTGTGATTGTAAGAACTCACAAAGGACATTTCCCCAAGATTCCTTTAGTGTTTTGTAAAGTGTCAACTGGGCGAAGCTGAAACCGCGGTCCCAGAGAATCTTCTTTCCTTTATGTTCTGAGTTATTCTGACCAAAAGTGATATTTCTGAGATTTAGGAAAAAGTAAAGTAGCAGAAAACTTTACTTTTTGAAGGTCATGATGGAGACAACTATAAATTTGAACCCGTCCTCATTGTCCCTTGCTTCACATCTAACCCTTCTTCCTGTCTTCCCCCATGACAAAGATAATCCCAAGTTCCCTGACAAACACAGACAATAGGCTTCTGTAGACTTCTTCAGCAGTTCTCCTTCCAACCATACTATCACCTCCTAGAATTCTTGCTTCATACTACTATTACACAGGGACTAGCTTTCAACATGGGAATTTGGGTGGAGAGAAAAATATTTAGATGATAGCAACTTTCATTCTGGGAATTAGATGTGTTTGGCTTTGGGATCAATGGATAACTGACTTTTCTCTGATCTGCACATACCATTTTCAGATATGCACCTGGCCTTTCCCACAATGTGTCAGCCTCACTCTTACAAAAGAGTCACATTTTCCATAATGCTTGTGTCCTAGTTGGCTTGAGCTGTTATAATAAAATACTTTATATTTTGTAATTTATAAACAACACAAATTCATTGGGATACTGGGAAGGCCAAGACTAAGGTACCAGCAATTTCAATGTCTGGTGAGACCCTCACTGTGTCACTGATGTTGGCCTCTTGCTGTGTTGGAAGGGGCAAAGGAGCTCCCTTGAACCCCCTCTATAAGGACACTAATCCCATTCCTGAAGATGGGGTCCCCAAGACTTAATCACCTCCTAGAATTCTTGCTTCATACTACTATCACACAGGGATTAGCTTTCAACATGGGAATTTGGGTGGGGATAAAAACATTTAGTTCATAGCAACTGATGATACTCTGTTTCCCCCAAAGGATCCCTAACAGATAGTTTAAAAAAAAGATCAAAACTGTTTACTCTAATTAGTAGGTTAAACCACACATTAATATGTCATTTGTAAATTTTACAGAATAAATATTTTGGTAAAGTTTGCAATTTATAAAGTAAAGTAGCCCAAGAAAAATTTCAGAATAGCTACCATACTATTTTGACCTCACCCTTTTTATAATTATCAAATTCCGCATACTTTATTTTGACCTGTCCTTTATTCTAATTCGATATCTCTGATATTTCACTACTAAAATATTGTTTTAGTATTGTTACTAATTTCTGGTATTTGTCCACAAATTTATATAGCCTAGTACAGACTTGAAAGGAATTGCTCATACGATATATGCAATTCATATTACCAACTCGAGATAATTTATGATAAATAAATATCATGTCAATTTACCAACTCTATAACTTCTCCTTCTGTGGAATAATTTATTGGACTTTGAATAATTTAGCTTTTAAAGGTTGGGTAGAATTTCTCTATGAAATAATCATTCTGGTCCTGATGTGTGTGTGTGTGTGTGTGTGTTAGGAGTATTTTCTTAATAAAATATTCTGTTTTTTAATATTATAGAGAATACTGTTTGAATTGTAGTTTCTTTTCCTCATGACTTATCAAAAATACTCCTGTACTTTAGGGGTAAAGAACATCATAATGTTTTTTCAAATGTTACTTCACTATTACACTGAGCAATTGTCTTATATACAGTTAGAGCTATTTTGTCTTATATGAGTTGATTCTTAGTTTAAGTATAGAACAGTCCCTTTTATACCTGTATAGACCATGAGTTTTCAGAATAGTTGGAGTTTAAGTCACTAAGTGTTTCTTAGCTTCATTCTCAGATCTGGTAATATATGGTCACACACAATTAAGGTATGCTTTTCTCTTTTGGGAATTAAAGAATCATGAATGTAGAAGGATGAAGTATTTGGCATCAGATACTCAATTTGAAGAAAATAGAAACATCAAATATATATATTTACTATCTTAATCAACCAGCAATAGGTTAAGTGAGCCTTTTATTTTGTCATCTCAAGTTTCAACTGGAAAAATAATTAAGATTTGTGTTCCATTTAGAACTCAGAAAAAATATGCTATTGGTTTTTAAAGCATTTTTTTTGTTTCTTGCCTGAAAATATGCTTTGTAAAAGTGAACAAAAAGACAAGTTTAAGTTAGTCTTTTATTCCATTGAAGAATAAGAAGATGACCTGTTTGCATATCATTTTGTGCAAGATGATATTGTGAAGAAGATAATAATTTAACTGAGGCAAAGAGAAAATGCAGTCCTGATTAGCTAATATTTATTTGACTTATTTGCTTGATGCATTAGTAAAGGGATCTTAAGATTTTTTAAAACATGCTAATGGTACTGAGTATAATTATAGTGCTAAATGTGCATCATTTTCTCTATGATCTCAAAGACCTCCATTGAAAAAACATTTTTGTTTTCTTAGAAACTTGTTACATAGCAGGAATTAAAATAGCTATTCTTCAAATTTTTAAATCATAACTCCTTCTGATAAACACAAAGTCTCTTGTAACCATTTAATAGTCTGTCTTTATCACATCTTAAAACTAAAAAAGGGATCAAGACAGAGAGATTGTTTTGATTTCCATGCTCTCACTTTGTTTTGGATTCCCTCCTGCAGAGTGTGTGACATACCTCTGAGCTGATATTGTCTTTGTTAATAATGGTTAGAGGGAGAGCCCTGTGGAAAGAGGCAAGCTGTGAAAAGTAAATGAAACAGGAGTAAGGAAGAAACCATGTTGGCTAACAAGAGTCCCCCACTCACCACCCATGCCAAGACCAGGAAGAGCATTGTGATGTGTCTGTCATAAGGACATAAGTCATTAGCATTCCTAATTCTTCAGGAACTTTTATTAGAACACATTAAATCAATGAAACATCCCCAAGGACACATGTCTCTATTCAATTCCCAAGAGCTTAGAAAGTTAGTTCCCTTCATCTGTTCACCTGCTTGAATTTAATATTCCTAATGGAGATCCTTCCTGATCTTTGAAAAGGTGGTTGGTTTTTAAATTAAAATATAAATTCAGAAAAATAGATAATATGAGAAAGTAGATGTGGAATAGAAGGGATGAAACAAACACTGAAGAATGACTTGGACAAGATGTATCTGCAAATTAGTGAAGTCATAAGGCATTTATTCTAAAAATTGCTTTATGGTGTCATGGAGACTGAATCCATTCCCTAATGAAGACAGAGGCAAATTTTGAGCATTCAATTAAATATGTTTAATTCTTGTCTCTTCTATTAGTAGCTGTTGGCAAATTAATTAACTGTCATGTAGAAACTCTGACCCAGGAAACCAATTCAGGGTTCTTCAGGTGGAAGAAGATGCAAGACAAAGTTAGGCTAGTACACATTTTATTTAGTTGTGGTCTCTTCCTCCAGCCACGAGCTTCAGCTTCAGTTCCCAGCCAGTTCCATTTTAGTCCTCATTTTTGCCCCCATTTTGTGCCCATTATCCCATTTCACCCTGAGTCTTTTCCATAGGCCCTTTTTATATGCAGGTCAAACAATGAAGGCACACTGCCAACAAGTTATATGAGGGTGTGGGGGTGCACATGCTCACAAGTTAATATTTATGACCTTAAATACATATGCTGAATCAGAGTTTTTCTGGTCTTGACTAACAATAACATACTCAGTTTCCAGCCCTGGCTACACACTAAAAACAGCCCACCAGAAATTTCAATGAGGGAGTCTAACTAGTGCCATTTGGGGCCTGCCCCAACCTTAACTTATTAGACTGTGTTTCAAATTTTAAACACAAGTTAGTGTTTATGTTATAGTATTGCTACAATATTTAAGTGAAGCAATAATGTTTAAAGACCAGACTACTAGTTACTCAATGCTGTTACTAATACTTATATTTTAAGCATACACACACACACACACACACACACCAACCCTATAGTGTAAAATATGAGAGAATAAAAGACAACTCTAGAAATACAATCATGATCAAGGTGGTATGTACCAAAGTATATATAGAGAGAAAATGCCCCTGTACTTATAATACCATTACTCAAATGTCAACAGTAAGGGATCAGGAAGTAATTTCAATTTGCTCATCCATATATAAGCAAGGAAAAGTGATTTCAGGAGCAAGAAATTAATCCCAAATCTTGAGGACAAGAGATGCAAAGTGTTCACCTTCCATAAAAGACAAATTTGTTTCTCGTGTGGCCAAGTCCTACAACTCACCAACTCACTTTGGCTATCATACAGGTATTCTGACTATAAATAGGGATGGTGACACTGCTAGCAAGGGTTCATTGGAATCACTAATGAAAAGCTACTAACTCAAACAACTTTTCTCAAGAGTATGTAAGAAGAATACAAAGAATACAAAAGATTCTGACCTTGCTCATTTGATAGCATGCCTCTTATTAAACAAATATATACTATTATTTTTAAATATTTATTTTTAATTGTAGTTGGATATAATATCTTGATTTCTATTTATTTTTATGTGGTGCTGAGGATCTAACCCAGAGCCTCTCAAGTGCTAAAAGAGTGCTCCACCGCTGAGCTACAACCCCAGCCCCAAATATAAACTATTATTAATTTAATTTAATAAGCATAAAATAACATTTACTCCTGCAATCTTCTTTAATTACAGTCCACAGTTAATGGGTAATGTGACCCATTTAACCTATTGGATTTTGCCTCATTCTCTCCTCACTCAGAACCTCTATTCATATAAGCCAGATTTCTCTGTGATTCAGCAGGACTCATTCACAGGACAGGTGATCAAGCAGCTTTAACCATAATCCTGATCATTTTTTTTCCATTTTGTTGCTTGACTTCTAAGGCTCTCCAACATAGCTTTTTATGAACCTAAGTGTACATTTGAATCACCTGAAGATTCTGATTCTTTATATGTGAATTGTGCTTGAAACTTTCTTTTAATAAGCTCCAAGATAATTCCAACAGTGCTAGTCCAAAATTTACATTTTGAGAATTAAAATTCTTCCCTTTGGCTCTTTCCACTCCTGGCTGCTTCCTATCAACTTCTACTCTTCTAGGACAGCCCCCATTAGACATCTCTTTCTTTTAGATTTAACAGGAAGAGAAAAATGCCAACCTGTTTCTTCCTTGTTCCTTTTAACACCTCCCCCATTCTATAAGTTCTACTTTCATAATGTCTTTATGTCCACAAATTCACTTACAACACCAATTTAAGAATGATCCTATTCAAATAACTGAATGGGTTATTAGTGTGTGTGCAAGTCTTCCAAAAAAAAAAAATCTACCATTCTCTTTTGTATATCTAGTAAGATATTGAATAAAGTATAGAAAAAGACAACATTCATACATTTCCTAGTAGAATTGCACAGTGGGAGGTATTTTCAGAATGCATCATGAATATATGCAGCTCCTCCAGGTAGAATATGAATTTAAAAAAAATCAATCTTTAGTGTTAGTCTTTTATCCATGATTTGAGAAAAATAAATTAGAAAATCCTTCATTACCTTGCATATATCAGATAACCCTGATATGGTTGGAGTTTCATGACATAAATTAAGTTAAAATTCAAATTGGAAATTATAGACAGACTACAAAAAGAATCAAACTGTTAAGACAATGTAATTCTAGATTTAGAAGTTTTCTAAAAATGTTTGATCCTAATGATGAATTTTAGAAAGCTAAATGATTAAATATTTCAATTCATTCATGATGATAACTCATATACAGTTCAATATGTGAAAATTTATACAATCTTATATGAACATATATTTCAATATATTTGTTTTACAGGCACAAAATATTATAAATTTCTATTGAATATTTATTTATTTTCAGAAAAAGGAAAAAGAAGTTTCATTGCTTTGTTAGCAAAGGAGAAACACAGGAGACTTCTGTACCAGAGGCTGTGATTCTGCCCAGTGATCTCTGAGGAATCTCTGAGTCTTAAGTGTAGATAGAAACAAGATCAGTTTTTACCAAATTGGTCTTAAATATTTGACAGGTGAGTATAGCCTAAACACAGTCCTACATAGACATTTAAAAGGAAAAAAAAAAAAGTTAAGGTAACTTAAGACATACACTTGTGTCAATCCTACCCAAAATCAGTAAAGCTGGAGGCTATAAAGGTAGGGTTCTTGTGTAAGAGTGCCTAATAATCATGATCACAAAGAACTCTAGTTGCAAGTTTGTACAAGTTAATTTGAGCCCCCTGGCTCCTTTAGCTTTCCTTTGCCAGTGGTGCCATCTGCCAAAATGGATCAGAATCCTGTTGACCATGCATGGCTTTTCTTGGAAACATCAGGGACATATCCCTTCCCAATGATCCTCCTCTTTGTAGAATGTGCACTGGTTGGCTTCCTGTTCTCTAGGGTCCTCTCAATCTCCCTGATTGGCAGAAAAGTTGACTCACCAGTGTTGCAAAACCCTGAGAAGAGTTCCATCATTCTCTAGGTTCTGGTCAACTTTAGAGGGCATGGGCCAAAATACTGACTGTTTTTTTTTCCCCCTTGGTGCTTTTACTTCCTTTACTTTGGTCTCCAAGTTTTTGGTTTTAAATACCCAGCAGGGCAGTTTCATCAGTCTTAAAGTGGCAATTACAGGTTGGTACTTCAATATCTATAATTTAACAGTTACCCTTTTCATTTAATTGATGTCACTATTAGTACTGGAAGTCAGCAGTATATACTATTATATTTTACAGGTGATGGCTTATCTCAAATTAATTCATTTTTTTATTAGAAGCAGAACTCTGCAAAACACTAATAGGCAACAGCTATGAAGTTTACAAGAAAACTACAAAATGAAATTGACAGAGTAAAAATTATTCAATTTGTGTAATATATACGAATCAAAAAATAGTTTTTATAATCTTAAACCTTTACTTAGTTATATATTATATCCCCTGTTTCTTTTGGAATCAGTAATATTTTCTGCAAAAAAAATGATCTTTTGAACACAACTTTAAATAAGCTAAAGTCTAGCCTATTTTGGAGTCATCCTAACATGCAGTAAGATGAGAAGTAGAGCTTTATCTCAAGCAAGGTGAAACTCTTGAGAAATAACAGAATACAACATTATATCTGAAACACAAATCAAACAAATGCTAAGAGGGCTTTTAATTTTTAGTGTGAAAAAAGTGCAAAATGCTTCCATATTTTATAATTTCACTTTTAAACAGGTCAGGCTATCCTTACTACCTTCCAAGTATACATTCAAATTCCAACTTTGGTGGAAGGAGTAACACAAAGTTGTATGGAAACAGGAGTTACTTTATCTTATGAAATATCAAATGACAAGAATAAATACCAACCAAATTTGTTCTTTCCAAATAAATTTGAAAATATTGTTATAGATAATTTTAGTTTGGAAAACACCAACTTGGCAAAGTGCTCTCGTAAGCTTTACATTTAACTAAGTCTAATTTAGAATCCATAGTGTATGGTAACAATAATCACAGATTTGCATAAATTAGCAAAAATCAAAGGATGTCCTTAAATCATTTATATATTTAGAAAACAGTATTAGTGATCAAAAATTGACTTAGTCAAAGCAAGCAGATATAACACAGGTCTTCAAATGAGAGTGTGGCCCTTCTATGTCAGATACAATGTATAAAAGAGAGAACTTATTAGTTATCTTGCCAGTAAACTTACATAAACTTCCACTTTATAAACTCATTACATAACACTTAGACAAGGCTTAGACAGATACAGTTTTCAGATGCATACATATACATGGTCATACAAGTTTAGGGTAAAAACTACATTTTTATAACATAAATAATAGTTGTTTGTTTAACCAATTACAAAGCAATCATTTAAGACTTTTAAAAAGGTTAAACCCTAATTCCTTTAAGACTTAGTTTCTCCAAGTAATAAAACTTAACAGATATAAGAAAATTATCTTGATAGATAATAACTTATCAATGTTTCAGACTTTGCTTCATATCAGGACATTAAAGTTTAAGTAACTTGGATGGACTGTGATAATTGTAGCCAATTTAATCACAAACACAAACAATATTTACCTTCCTCAAAACTTCTGACTTACTTAAACATTCACAACTTGTTTACATTGTTAGTTTTATCCTCTTTCATCTTGGACTTTGGCACAAGAATATAACTTTACCAGACAAAATACTTTCTCATCCAGAAACATTTCTTTCACCTTCTAATTGCCTATGCTAAAATATCGCCATACATATAACTTTCTTTTATATTTTCTAGTTGCAGACCTTTTCTTAAATTTATATTCTGAAACAATTCTTATGAATTTTATCTGTGCATTTAATTTACATAAAAATTTTTATTCTAGGAGAGGGTTGGACAATCTAGCATATACAAAAACTGTGCCTGAATCTTTTTTCTCCCAGCTTGCATTTAAAGGATTGGACCATAGGAGATATTTTGAGCCTCTCTGCTCACTTATTATTATCATAATGCTGTAAACTCTCAGTGAGTTCCCCACTATCAATTGTACCCAAAGGCTCCTTCCAGGCCTTTTTCTTATACTGGGCATATTGATATGCAATGGATGAGGCACTTTCCCTTCTTTTCATTAGGCTTCCTTGAAAAATTTTTTGCAGAGGCTGCCTACAAATCATGGGTTGACCTTAGTTTCTGTATTTTACTTTTCTGGGTGCAGTTATTTATTCTCCCTATGCATTTAATTTGATGGGGTACTTTTACAGCCAGAATCGCTTTGCCCCTGTGATGGATATCCCATGGCCAAATGGGGTGTCCTGTCAGATCTTAAAAGGGGAGAATATTCCTGTCCCCAGGTCATAAACTGACAGTGCTAGAACATACTGACACATCCTTTGTGACCAGCAGCCTCCAACCCCCAGGGGCAAAAGAGGCTGGAAGGCAGGGCAGAGGCCAGGTTCTCTTTGGCCATTCTTATACAGCCCAGACAGCTTTTCTGAGTTTTTTTCCCCCCACTTTGAGCTAGTGCAGTTTAACCACAGTGAAATGATCTGCTGCTGTCTGAGGTCAGGCTCAGAAACAATGCTAGGCATGCCAGCACTGGGTATAAAAGATTTAAATCTGGGGCTGGGGATGTGGCTCAAGCGGTAGCGTGCTCATCTGGCATGCCTGAGGCCCAGGTTTGATCTTCAGCACCACATACAAACAAAGACATTGTGTCCACCGAAAACAAAACAAAACAAAACATTAAAATTCTCTCTTTCTCTCTCTCTAAATAAAAATAACTATTAAAAAATGATTTAAATCTTTTTTTTAACCCTTTCTTGTGGTGTCCTGCTGTACTTGCACATCAGAAGCAGTGTCTTTTGGCACTTCAACTTAATTTCTGACAGGTCAGATGCCTTATCATGCAACTGCATGAATGTCTGTACATACAGAATCTCTTTCATATACTTTACTCCTGACAGACCAACTTTAAATTCAAGATTGTATAATAATCCAGAAAATAGGTTTATACCTATAGGTGGCCCATTCAGCCAAGATCTCTCTGCTCAAGAGACTACCAGTAAGATCAACACAGCACAGCCTGTGTCTTTTTTTTTTTGGGGGGGGGGGTACCAGAGATTGAAAGCAGGGGCATTCAACTGAGACACATCCACAGGTATTTTGTATTTTATTTAGAGACAGGATCTCATTAAGTTGCTTGGTGCCTCACCATTGCTGAGGCTGGCTTTGAACTACCTCCTGGGACACTAGGATTACAGGCATGCTCCACCATGCCAGGCATGGCCCATGTCTTAAAGGGCCAATAACAGATACATAAAAGAGTCAGACACAGCTGCTGGGACAGTCCCTCAATCCCCCGGCCCTCCGCCCTTATTCACAGGAATATCTCCTCTGGTTCATCGTGTCTGCTAATTGTCCTACATTTGGCTCTCAATAAGATTACCAACCACCTTGCATTCTCTGCATAGAAGTGGGTTCCTTGGAGAATCAGGCCTGCCCAAGAAAGCAGAAGCAGGGGTAGCAGCCCTTGGGTCCTTCCTGGGCTACCAAAAAGCTTTGTCCTTATCCCTGATGCCAATTCAATAATGAGTACAGGGTTTTGAGAAAAAGAAAAAAGGTTTATTGCTTTGCTAGCAAAGGAGTAACACAGGGGACCCCTGTCCCAGAGGCTGTGATTCTCTCTACTGTAAATTTAAAAGTCAAGTATAGGTACATAGTAAATGAAAGATTTGTTTTAAAAAATGAATATATATACACATGAAAGATTTTCAATGTTATATGTATCATAAATATTTAGAAAATCATAAACTAGTTACACACAAAGAAATTTAATAAAGTAGATATTTATTTATTTACTTAATTCAGATGTCAAATTGGAAAGTAAATATAATTTGAAAGAATATATTTTAATGGCACAAACTAAATTTTGTGATTTTCAAGGGAAATGATAAATTATTATTTTCTACTCTTACATTAATTCCTGGCAACCTGTTACTTATGAGTCTCTGAATGACTAACTTAAAATCATTTTGATCAAATATAAATGTTCATTACATTTAATGTAATAAAGGTGAATATCAAATTGAAATGACAAAATTTGGGAAGCATATTTTAAAAGTCATGGAGGGTCACATGTATGAAATCAAGACTGGTATTCCAAGGTAGGGACCATTTGTCACTGGACAAAATTTATAATATAATTGCTTTTGATTGGTAAAAACAGTGAGATAATAGTATTGAAACAGTATCAGTGATCAAGATGCTGAGAATATCCTTAGGACAAAATTTTTAAAGAAAGTTTCTTCAATTTTTTCCTGCCCTTATATTCCAGAAATAAATGCTTCTTGGAAGAAGTAACATTTCTTGTGTGAATTCGGTATCATATTGTTTAACATAAGCATATGAAACTTTACTCACTATATCATTGTTTAATAGAGATACAGAAAAGTATTCCTGTTTCTATTTTTGATAAACTTTTGATTTTAACAGGCTTAAGAACATATAAGCCTTCATATAACAAAACATTCTCCCATGTAAAGTGTTTAATTCAATGGTATGTTGATATTATCATAAGGTTGTGTGGCCATCAATAAAATCTAATTTTAGAACATTCTATTCATTCTTCCTCCCCACCCTCCAATCTTTGATATACCATGGTTCATGAAAACAGTAGGTCCTACTTATCCAGTTCTTCCTCTTGAGGCTTAAGTTACCTGCAATCCAAAATGTTCAATGAAAAATTCCAGAAATAAATATCATGTTTGGAGCCATACCGCTCCAAATAATCTCTTTTTCTGCATTTTAATGCTGTAGACACTACCTGTTAGTCACTTAGTGGCATCTTAATTATTATATTCTAGCAATTGTATTCAAGTAATCATTACCCTATTGCTATGTCATAATGCCCACACCATTCACCCTACTATATCTCACACACAGACATTGTATCTTCTCACAGTATCACAAGAAGACCACTGTAAATAAGATATGTTGAAAGAGATACAAAGAGTCCACTTTCATACCACCTGTATTATAGTATTTTCTCATAATTATTTTATATTAGTAACTGTTAATCTTATGGAGCCTAAATGTATGTTAAATTTTATACTCTCTGTAATATAAGAAAAAATGTATATATGTATTTTCAGTAATTTCCATGGTTTCTGGCCTCTACTGGGTGTCTTAAAACTTATCTGCAATGGATAAGGGAAGACTACTATGAAGTATGATGATGGTCTTCCTAATCTTTTTTAAGAATCATATTGTCTTCTTTATGTTGGAAATTAGTTATTAGATCTTTGGAACAGAAAATATGCAAAAGTATTTGAGGTCATATATTTCAGAAATGAAATACAGACAAATACTAAAAGCAGGATTATAATCAGAGTCTGTGATCTGCTTCTTAGCCAGGTATCACAAGTAAACTAGTTAAAAATAAATTCCTCCTCAATACAAAAAGGCTGCATAAAATATGGGCTTATTGACCAAATGACTGAGTTTCATGGTTTATTTCTAGTTTTCCAATTATTTTAGTAATATTAATCATATTAGAGATAGGTATAGGGGTTTAAGTATAAAATTTTCCCCCAAGGGTACATATGTTAGCAAACTCAAGTAACCAACAGTGTTTTGATATAAAAATTTTATATCAATAATCTTTTAGTTTCACAAATCCCTCAGCAAATAAGCTTTATGGGATTAGTAGCATAGTAGTACTAATACTATTAACCTCTTCCAGTATATTATTCTAATTTTCAGGCAGTGAATGAAGAGACTAAGGCCAAAGAAGCAGAAAAAAAATTCTTCTAAAGTACTAAAGTTATTACAATTAAGTTTTTAGGCAATTTTCTATAATTCTCAACATTAAATTATATTAGGATCTCTATATTTTGAAGATGGAAATATGGAGAACCAAGCTGTGCCCTAGATTATATGAATAACTATCCTAATTATAAGTATGCATCCCTGCATAATATTCATAACTGATATCTTTTTGTACTGGAAAAATACATTATGAATCAACCAATCAGTCATTTTTTAGACTAAACAGAATCTATGTAATTATTGAACAGTGTTGTAGTAACTTGCAACTACTTAAGAAATGTGTGTTCCAATGTCAGGTGAAAAGAGCAAAAGAGCTTGCAACTGAGCCTACATAGGGAATCTTGTAAAATTGAGAAAGCCTCTAAATGCAGTCCATTTTCCATTTCTCTTTCAGTGAAAGTCTGATTACAAAAACTAGCTCTTAAAAATGACCCTAAAAGTCTTGTTTATGTAGAAACTGTGATTTTATTTCTATGTATTTTTAATTGGAAGTTTTCTTTTCTATCTAAAAGTGGTTGAGTCTAATCACATAAAAACTAATGTGTATAAGAACCAGTATCAAGAAAATTGAATTCACAAAAGACTATGAGAACAAATCCAATAAAATCAAGAAGAGTATCTTACAGCCAACATAATTAAAAAAATACAAGTGTCTGTTAACATCCCACAAACATAAATCAACAAAGAAGTAATATGAATTTGAAAGTTTCAAACCTTACAATCATTGTCTTTAGTTATCTGGATCTTGTTTTGTTGGTCTTATTGGATGATATCTATTCCCCTTGATCTTAAGATCTTGTGTGAATGGTTATTTGATTCTTGAATATTACTAGAAATGTTCTACTATAAAATTCAAACTAGGAAATTTCACAAAAATATCAGGGTTGCTGTGTCGTAAAGAGTCAATATTTTGGAATTTTATTGCTGTGCTAACAGCATCTGATAATGTTTTTTTTTTTTTTTCCCTTTGAGGTTTGAGGAGTGTCATGTAGTGACATGTCCCAACAAAAGAAAATAACATTCATGTCTATGAATGACAAAGTCAGGCGTCCCATCTCTGATCCTTGTAGTGTTTGGCCATGTCTGCTTGCAAAAGCCTTGAATTCGAAATCTGTGAACATTCCTAAACATATGAACTCACCTGTCAGTAACCATTAGGGAGAAAAATCATAGGCTACAGAAATAATTGATTGCCTTGTCTTTAGCTAAGACTTGGGCCATGAAAGCTCAAGTAACCCAAGTAAAGTATATGTGGCAAAATTATTTTCTTCTTATTACACAAGTTATTTTCTTTAGTAAGTTTTTCTTTCTTATTGCACAACTCTTCCTATCTACAGATTTTTTTCTACCAAATTTCTTAGCATTAGTTAATAGAGCACGTTATATAATCAAAAGTATTAATCATGTATTCATATTAAAGAGTTATAAGAGTTAATTTCCTCTAGGATTCTTCATAAACTAAACCTATTCTAAATTTTATTGAGATATCAAGGAGGGGAGAGTTAAAATATTTTCAAAAAATATTGACAATATAAAATTGAATTCCATGAAAAATCACTGGGGATATATGTATCATGGAAAAAGAGAAAAAAATTCCACTGTTTAATCTGCCATGGCAAGCTTCAATTTACCCACTATTCAAGGCTGTCTCCAAATCTCCACCAGGTCCTTTCAGATTATCTCCACCCACTTTGGCCTCACCTCCTCTGAAATCACCTGTCAATGGCATTTGGTTGATTTTCTACCTTGTAGTATTCAAATTAATTCACATGCTAAGTCCCTTTCTACTCACTTTTTCTTTATGTTGTATTATCTAAGGTGGATCTCCCCCACCTAGACCACACAGCACATCATTCCATTTCTGTTCCCACTGTCTTTTAGCTTATTCTGTCTAGAGTTACTTGTATTTTTTAGTCTCCTATGTCTATTTTTCACCCTTCCATTTCCAGACATTCAGATTTCATTCATTATTTGATGTTAAGAAGAAATACACTTTGTATGTGAAAGCCCCTTCCACCTCCAGAATCTCCACTCAGAGATAAATTGCCTCTCGGAAGCAGCTTGAACAGTGGTTACTTCTCTTCCGAGATTCGCCTTATTTATTTTCCTTGTACTTTTATTTGGACAAACAGGAACTCTTCTTAGACATACTTAGAATACACAATAAGAGGAATGAGTTTTGATAACGGCTACAATTTTTCTTTCCTGTGGACTGTGGATAAAAGCTAATTTGTTCCCCATTTTCCTAAGTGGATAAGGAACTAATTGGGAAGATTAAATTTCTCTATACAAAATTGCTGGATAACATTCTTCTCCATATCCTAAGGAAAATCTGAGTAAAATTTACATTAATTACTATTGTCTTTCTGATGTGAGGGAAAAAGAACTACAATAAGTGCTGAATTGATTCCCCAAGATTAGCATAGGACCAAACATCATCTGCCAGTCACATTAATATTATATGTTATTTTTTAAAATTTATATTTAAATGGCAACTACTGGAAGGTATATTCCATTTTCTAGATAAATTTTGAATTTTTTATATCATTGGCATGTTTTTGAAATAACATAGCACTAACTCTTTACTAATTTAATTTTGATTGACACGTAATATTTGTACATATTATGAGATTCAATGTGATATTTTGATTTGTGAATGCATTGATTAATGATCAACTTAGGGTAATTAGCATAGCCATCACCTTAAACTTTTATCATTTCTTACATTAAAAATCTCTGTTTGAAGATATACAATTTATTATTGTTAATTATGTTCACCTTGCAGTGAACCAGAGTTATTCCTCCACTCTAATCACAACATTTTACACATTGGCAGATCTTTCCTTTTCTTCTCTCCCCATTAATCTCCACAGTCCCTGGGAATCACTATTCTACTCTCAATATCATTGAGATAAGTTTTTAAGATTCCACACAAGAGGAAGATCATGCAGTGTTTCACCTTCTATGCCTGACTTATTTCACTTAACATAATCTCCTCCAGAGTCCATCTACTTTACCACTAAGTCATACTGAGGCCCAAAGTGGGTTAGCAGTGCTAGATAAATAATATGTACTGCATATAATATGAATAAATAATATGTACTTGTTAATATATGCCGTTGCTATATATTACTTAATAATGAGAATATTATGGGTTTAGTTTTTACCTTGCCAGATAAAATCATAGAGAAAATTAGGCTTTCTTCTCCAAGCACTGTAATGTTAGAGACAGAATATGAATGGAAAAGTGCTATGGGGTCAGAATCAGATATTTATCTTGCATGTTGGAGTTTTGAATTCAGACTTAGAAAATTTATTACATTCACTCTCAAGTTGTCCCCAATAAGAGAAAATAATAACTACTGAGGACAAGGTCTGATTCAGTGTACAGTCTACAGGAGGAGACTGAAACAAAAATAATGATCATTAATATTGGCTATGTTGGTCTACACATCATAAAAATCTCACTGTGGGAAACAGAGTGGTCAGATTTTGAGGTACAGGTGTACACTGTCACCTTTCTTTCTTAGTTGTCACCTACTTAATACTTTTGAAAAATATTAAGGGCAAGAACAGAATGCACCTAAGAGGCAAAAATAAAGAAATTACTTCAATAATGCAATGAATCAAACATAAAAGAAAGCAAAACAATTGTCAGGAAGAAAGGAAAGATTGGGTTTATGTCTACAGGACTAAAATTAATTAAAAAGAATATAACTCCACTGAAAACAAAGCCTGTTGTTTTCCCTGATTGAATTATCTAGTCAATAAAAAGCATTAGAAGAAGAACATAAAAAAGAAAAATCTTATTTGTACCTGCTTTGATATGATTAAAGGCAAAAATATCAGTTACTAACAAGCAAAACAAGAAAAAAAAATTGAGTCCAAAGATCATGGATTCCTATAATCAGAAAATATAGAGTAGAATCCCAAATACAATTTTAAACGTATCCAGCCCTACTTTCTAGATTTATAGCTTTCATGTCTTCTGTCTTAATATTCTTTCAGACTTCCACAGCTACAGATAATTCTTTTTCAAAATAGAAAGCTTTTATTTTCTTGGTGCAAGACTAAGCTCAAAATAATTATTAAAACATATTTTCCATAAAATCTAGAGGCACAAATTTAGAGAAGTGGATATTTTGAGGGAATTAAAAACTGAGTAAAATAAGAAGATTATGGGCAGGAAATATTATTAATTATTAATAATTAATCACAGCAAGGTATTTTTGCTGCTACTTCTAGTAAATGAGTAACAGTATAAGCTTAAACCCTCTACTCCTTCAGTTTCTACCACCTCCCAATAACACCTCCAGCTGGGAACCAAGTCTTCCACACTTAAACCTGAGAGACATTCCAGTTACAAACACTTAACAGTATAATATGTTTTCTCCTACTCCACCTCATCACACCCCTCTTCAGTCTGTACTGTACAACTATGACCCCTCACCTCATGGTTTATTCATCTTGAATGTCCTGAAATTGTTATCCTGTTATTGTAATATTTGGGGATTATTTATCTTAAGAATGTTATCCTGTTATTATAACCATATTGCTGTCTATATGCTCTGTTCAGTTTGGATCCATGAAAACAAAAATGTTAAAAAGTAAATATGCTGCTTGTTTTGCTTTGTTTTAAACTTGGCCTTTCCTAAATTGAGGCTACACAAAAAGTTTCCCTGTCATTTTTTTTTTCCTGAGCAAATGGAAAAACTATCACACTAGTCCACTGCTGATAAAAGGATTCCTCTCTATATCAATCAATAATCTTCAGATTTTTTGTCAGTAGCAGCCAGTCATAATCCCTGCTGTGCTTCATGACAAGCCACTGCCTAATACTTGTTAAAAATGCATATTCTTGGGGCTGGGGATGTGGCTCAAGCGGTAGCACACTCGCCTGGCATGCCTGCGGCCTGGTTTAGATCCTCAGCACCACATACAAACAAAGATGTTGTGTCCACTGAAAACTAAAAAAAAAATAAATAAATATTCTTGGGCTGGGTATGTGACTCAAGCGGTTAACGCGCTCACCTGGCACAGCGCAGGGTGCTGGGTTCGATCCTCATCACCACATAAAAATAAAGATGTTGGGCTGGGGATGTGGCTCAAGCGGTAGCGCGCTCGCCTGGCATGCGTGCAGCCCAGGGTTCGATCCTCAGTACCACATACAATCAAAGATGTTGTGTCCACCGAAAACTAAAAAATAAATATTAAAAAAAATTATCTCTCTCTTTCTCTCTCACTCTGTCTTTAAAAAATTTAAAAAAAATTATAAAGATTTTTGTCCACTGAAAACTAAAAAATAAATATTAAAAAATTCTCTTTTTCTCTCTCTCTCTCAAGAAATGCATATTCTTGAGCCCCAAACCAAGCCTATTGTATACAAATATGTATACAGTCAGTTTTGGGGAATTCATGGGCAAATGGAAATTTTTCATACTAGTACTCCAATTACAAGCATAACACTAAATGTTGTGAGATAAAAATGAATAGAAACACCTGTTTGATGTGAACTGAAATAATTAAATTAATACATAGGAGAGCAGGAAAGAATGTCCCCTAGATGCACAAGCAATGTGATACTTCATTTGAAGATAACAATTTATGAAAATAGAGGGTATATATGCTGAAGATGGTGACCAACACAAACACTGCTTATTTTCCTCTAAATAATGCTTAAAATAGTGGCAGTATAATCTACATGATTAAACCATCATTATCTTAAACAAGTTTACAGATACAAAAAAAATGACAGTGAAGGCTTGTCATTCAGTTTTTCAAGTTTACTAAGCTCAAGGCTTTTTAATTTAATTCTTCCAGCTTTATTTGGTATACTAGACCAATAAAAATTACATATATTAAGGCTGAATTTGAAGCTAAAGCTGTACCTCAGATTTTGATCCAAAACATGAAGGCTAACAAGAGGTGAGGATGTCTTCTAATAATTTATGCAGATTCCCTAGTGTCAATGAAAGAGATAATAGAGTAAAAGAGGAGAAACCATTGCTTTCATGAGCTTTATGGTTCATGCATCACATGGTTCTTAGGGTATAATTAATAATGAAATAATAGCTAATTAACTATTAAGGCCATATATTGATTATAAATTGTGATAAGCAGTAAAATCTTAAACAATTAGTGCTAGATTAGAGATACTTCCAGTTAATAATTGCATTTTGGGTTATTGTATTCTTGAAGATTGCTAATGGAGTGTATTTTAAGTATGTTTACCATGAAAAAAATATATATATATGAAGTAATAGATATGTTAAATGGTTCTACTTAGCCATTATACAATTTATGCATATTCCAAAAGGTTATGTTATACTTGATAAATATATACACACATATATATATTGTACCTGATAAATATATACATATATATGAAACTCATCAATGAAAATAATATTTTTAAAAAGTTTAATACAAAAGAAATATATTTTGGATTGACGTAATATAAGGAAAGATTTAAGAAAGGGAGGCCTGATGGATGTTTAAAACCTGAAGAATGAGATGAAGTCAGTCAATATTATGGAAATTAGGCCACCAATTATTAAAAGGTGACACATGCTATTCACTAAAATATCTACCTGTGGGAAGAGACGAGGAGAGTATTCTCAAGCCAAAAGCTGAGTGACTTCGCCTCACTGTTGTACACATCTGTTTGATGGACTCTTCCATATTTGTGAATACAATTTATGATCCAATTCCTTCACATACTTACTCTTTCAGAATGTTTTGAAAAACCTGGGGAAGGAGGTCCTCATGCTCACAAGTAAATAAGTTGCTCCAATTTGAACAAATATTCACATTCTAAAAAGAGGAACAGAAAGAACAAAAAAGGACAACTAGAGAATTTAAGAGAGTTTCAAATATCCATTATCAAAAACAAGAGCAGTCACTATAAAGAAGGTATAGAAGAAGATATAAATATTTGAATAATAATAAATGTACATAATTCATTATTTAGAATATCTGACATGCAGTATTTTATTATTTTTATTACTTATTATTATTATTGAGTAGGGATTATTTTTCATCATCCCCATGACACCCAGAGAAATATATGCCCATATATTTTTTACCTATCTGTTTACTAAGCCTTAAGTCTACATTCTGAGAAATACTATATATGGAAAATGTATAGGGGAGAAGGTATGAAAAAGTGAGGGAATGTTTGCATGCTAGGAAGCACCGAACAACAGTGGCAAAATAATTAAGGATCTTTGCCTTTTACAGTCAGTGTGTAATTAGAAACTTACTGATTTTTATTTGTATTCCCAGTTTTACTTGTCCTGTGCTCCATGCAATTGTTTTAATACTTTGTGGTAGTGTCCACTTAGTCCACTTTGAATCATTTTACTTTCCAGTTTAAAGTTTTCCATATTGTACTTGAAAACACAGTTTCTTTCTTCAACTTTTTGGGTTTTCACCTTTTTTTTCCCCCTAAAACCAATCTCATCTTTATGTGATGTGCTTGTGGTTTGTTGCCAATAAGTTTCAGATCTATGGTGAAGAGCCATCTGGCAAGGAGTTGCAAGCATCCAGGAAAATGACGGAGAGCATTTCACTTTGGGAAGAGTTAGGGAAGAAAACTTCCCATGTGTGGGAAAATAACCATAGAAGCCCTGAAGCAAATCAGAAGTCAGCACACTCAACAAATGATAAAGACTCGTGTGACCTGAATAAAGGCAGAGAGATATGGACATCTCTCTTAATGTAGATTTCCTGTCATGTAGGACAGTGAAAAGCCTGTCTATTTCATATTCTACAAGCTCAAATACTGCTTGTGAACTGGATGAGGCGGGGAAGAACCAAGAAGGAGGACCAGTAGTTCTTCACTTTTTGTTTGTTTGCTCATCTCTCTAATCATTCTCACCCTTACAAACATATAGAAGGGAAAAACAAAACCAACACAGAGAAATACATGCCCACACAGGCAACAACAAGGATACAAATCTAAGTGAGAAAGAAACCACTGGACAAAAGATGTGACAACAAATATCTAAGCATGAGTGGCTGAAGGACAAGCAAGTAACTTGCCCAGAATCATGACTATCATCAGCAATTCTCTTCTCCACAGTTTTCTCTAGTAAACATCATAGTTGGGCTAAACATTTACCAGCAACCCTCCAGAAGAAACAAGACACATTGTAAGATCTGTAGACAACACCTCCACTGGGCAGTGTTTGGATATGTCCAAAAATTGATCCTGCTATCTGCCAGCAGCGTAGACTGCTTGCTGAATCGCAGACTCAGATGGGGTGGCTGGAGCCCTCATTATTGCTTCTCTGTAAACTCATTATCGCTTCTGTGTAAGCCAGAAGGAGATGTCTGGGATCAGGTTATTAATGTGTTCTTCAGTTCCAGTTGCCTGATTTGAAAGCACATTCCCTACTGATTTGAAAGAACAAGTGACAGGTGACAGGCAACAGGCACTGAAAAAAAGCATAAGAATTTGCCAAAGACGGAAGGACATTCTTAGGAATGTGATAAAGGTGGAGGGAGACATCTTTTCTTTCAATTTTATGTTCTTTCTAGGGGTCTTCCCTATAAATATTTCCCATTTACTGCAGTATGTGGAGCAAATTTATCTGATAAACAAATATATATAAAGATACTAGAAAGCACCAACATTAAAGTCAAACAGTTGAATTTCTGCTGTCTACCTAGATTTTTTAAAAATTAAATATTATCTTTGACATTATAGAATTAACTAAATATAAAAACCTCCTGAGGGGAAAGTAAACTTCTATAAATCCTAAAAGGAGCAAAAAATAATTTTAGCATCCGGAACTCTTCAATAAAATGTTTGTATGGTCACAACTAGACTAGGCAGGAGACGGTAGGGTTAAGAACTCTCTGCACCTCTACAACTTGGTTATAGGTTGTGGGTCTACCTGTGAAACTGAATCTGATTACAAGTTTTTCATCAGAAAAGTTGTAAAAATTTCACTATATAGCTCATAGTCATTTATGAAGATAAAGTGATGTTATATTTTTAAAGGATTTGGAATGGTGCTGTGTAAGTGAAAGTCAAAATATCAACTAGGTGACATGCTGTCGACTAAAAGAATGGGCAGGAATTTTAGCATCTGAAGAGTGCATGGTATTTTTAACCTCAATATAAAACAAGTTGTCTCAAATATCCTATCAAATCCATTATCTTTCTATTGAACTACTAAAATTCATAAAGGAATTTTGTTCCTATTGCTACTAAGGACCCGGAAAGCAGGAGGATAAACATTAGGTGACCAGAAGTTTGCACCAACACTGTACAGATCATCTTTGTTCTCGTGAACAAGTCATTAACTTTTCAACCCCAGAAAACTTAGAAGCAGTAACAATGTTGACTATGAACTTCATACATGGGAAGAAACATGACTTGGTAATAAGTAAATAATTTGATAGTCAAATAAAATTATGTTTACAGTTAGTGGCAATGCCACCTAGACAGAGTTATAATAGATTTTAAAGGTATGGGGTGAGGAGTAGGTGTTTATAGAGTTTGGGAACTATCCTCTGTGGCCTTCCAACAGGTATCTGAAAGGGATTTGGCATGTCAACAATACAATAGTATAGGATTGGTTGATATAGTGAGGAGAGGATCTTTAAGTGATTTTTTAAATATGCAAACTGTTGCTTGGTAAGCAAGTAGTTTGTCTACTAGAGCATTTTATTGTACTAAGAAGAAGGCTGCTTGCCCCCATGAGCAATTATTCTGAAAAGAGGACTATTTGAGCAGTCTATTATTTGTATCAATTGATTTTTAGCAAGTTATTACAGCAAACCAGACATTTACTAGTTTGCAGTCTTATCTTCCTAGGGAAGAATTTCCTGAAACAAAAAATAAAGTCAGACTGATGAAGGAATCTTTGGTTGTTAGTCTCACAGATGAACTGTATAGATGCAGACAGCCTCAATTCTCACTTTTTAAAAAGAAAAGTAACTTTAGAAGGCAGAGCCATATAAAAATAATGGAACTGTGTACAGGAAAGGGACTTTAGAAATCACCTCATTCACATCAATCTCCTCTCACCCCAACTGATGGATGAAGGAGATGAAACTCAGAGAAGAAGCAAATTATTTTCCCACACTCTACCTCTGGAGTGACACAGTCATATCCTCCTAAGGCAGGACTCCACTCGTGGTCTCTGACCTCATTATCCAATCGAAAAAGACATCATCTAAATCCAAGCTCAACGCACAATGCTACTGTTCTTAAAGCTTCATCTCTCCCTTATTTCTGAACAGAAGCAAGTTTCATATTTATCTAGAAGAGATAAAGTAAATAAGAATAAAAATGTGCAATTGGAACTGTGTTTATGCACACATACACATGCATCAATGCACAAATTTTAAAATACTCCAGAAGCCAAATGGAGATTTAGATTTTAAAATTTGTATTAAATTCAACATGGAAATTTTCTCAAAGTTTTCATCATTTCTTCACCACAAGAAAGACCTGGTAAATATGCAAAATAGCTATATATTAAGGAGTTTCCTTTAATCTCAAACTATCTTCCAACAAAACAAAGCAATTTGCATTTTTTTTGCAAATGGCTTTACAAAGTTATTAGAGCACCTGAAAATTCAAACCACTAAATTATGTATAATAACCTACCAGTTAAGTTCCCAGCTTGATGATAATTAAGCTCATTCTAAATAATCATCTGCTCTTAAGTATATATTTAAGGAAAACCCAGGTTTTCTTATGTAATTTTGTTATTTAATAGGACCAGAAATGCACTGGGTTATATTTATTTCTTCCTTCAACTTTTACTTTAGGATCTATATGTGGTTAAAATTTTCCCTCAGAGTTTAAAAGTTTTTATGTGTTTTAAACTTTGGTTGATATAGATGTACTGACTGAGCAAGTGTTGAGGGAGGCCATATATGTACTCAAAAGACACA
Organism: Urocitellus parryii; assembly: GCF_045843805.1. NCBI lineage: Eukaryota > Metazoa > Chordata > Mammalia > Rodentia > Sciuridae > Urocitellus > Urocitellus parryii. The sequence continues at coordinate 140,148,764 of NC_135535.1, read as the reverse complement.
GGGCTCTAGCATGCTACAAATTCTGTTTTGTTTTGTTCTTCAATTATTAGCTATACAGCCTTGGAAAACATACTACCCTGTTTAATTTTCTTCATTTGTAAAATGAGGCTGTGTTGAAGTTTTTACACAATGCATGAAAGTACCTAAGGGCTCCATAAATATACCATTATGATGTATATTAAAAACTTTTGTACTCAAATAAAAATAAATCCATGGGAAGCAGAGTTTCCTTGTTAAGTAGAATATTGTAAGAACTCTAAGTTGCTCTTTTTAAAAATATGTACAGCTGTTTTGTACTGTGGACTTCTTCTAATATCCCCTCATAAATCAAACATTTGGGTAGGCATAACTTAAACTATTTCTATAAGTAGTTATGGAATGAACAAAACATCTTTCTTATTGATTTCAACATACATTTTCATAGTTACCTATATCCAAAGGTGTTACAATAGCACGCAGTTCTGACAATATTGCCTGCTTTTGGATATGCAGCTCACAGTGTATGCATCCTGTTGAGTCTGAGAGGATAGGGGTAAGGACTCGGGACTCACTGTCATCCAAGGCAGCTTGAACTTTGCTTCTAAGAATTTCTGGGGGAGGGAGGGAAGGAGGGATAGATAGATGGATAGATGAATTGATAGAGAGATAGATATAAATTGTGTTTTTCTTGTGATTTCAACACAATACAAACAACATGTAAGAATGAGCTATAAAATATGCATCTTTGATAAAAGCAGCTAAGTCATATTTTTCTCTCCACTCCACGTCTTAGCCTGTGCACTAGTGCACACAGACTCACAAATGGACACAATTACTTTCTCAGATACAACATTTTACCTGAAGAAGTAGGAAAACATAAGATTTCTCAATTAAAATTCATTTTTTAAGGCAAAAGAAGCTATAACAGCTTTAAGAAATTATTCAAAATTGGCCATAATTTTCTATTTCCCCACAATCCCTCAGTTCTCCAGGGCTATAGTCAAATGTTTTGAAATATTCATTAGCACCTCTAGAACATAAATTTTAGAAAGGTAAACATTAAAAGCAAATAAAATAATTTTGTCTCTATAGTAGAATTTTAAAAGGCCATTAAAAAACAGTTTCTTCCACTCTGAATCTAGCAATAGGCCTGAAATTACCCCCAGAGTTTGATTCTCTGCATTTCTAGAGAAAACCATTTAAAATTCCTAAATTCTCATCAGTGCTAACATGTTGTATCATTCTTGATTATTATCTTTGTATTGTGGGTAAATCTAAGAAAATAATGTATGAGAGCAAGCTGAGAACCTTATTGATTTGTAAAAGGTATAAATTGAAAGCCAACTGTTTTCCAAGGTCAAAGTGTAGCATAACTGCGTTCACTTTGGATGAGAAGTACTGAGAGACCCACAGTTCCACTTGCCCTCTGTTCTAGAATATGTAGTTGGAGGAGCTCCCCATGATTGCTCGACAACTAACAGATAAAGAAAACGGTGGCTACGAACCCATCTTGCCAATTAAACCACTTGCTAAGCATAGCTGCTATCTTTGTGTAATTTGGAAGAAAACTTGGCAGTGATGTACACACCTTTATCTCCCAACATCCTCACAGTCTGATGAGTTAGCTGTAAAAGCACTGTAGCACAAAAGAGGGAATCATTTTTATTATAAAGGAAATATTTTGCCATGTATGCATTATAAAACATAAATAGGCACATTTTGTTTTCCTTAAGAGACATTCCATTTACCTCTTGAAACTTATGATTGAAAGGAAGTCAGTATATGTTAGTTTTCTGGGCCAAGGAAGACTCATGTTTATAGAAAACTTCAGGAAGCTTTGAGTTGTAAGGACTTGACATTCTTCATTTTTCATGTTAGCAGAAAAATGCATTTTATTGAGATGATGTAGTGTTTCAAAATCTCAGTCACATCATTTAGGCTTTGGAAGAACCTGGCAGGTCCACTTATAACAAGTGTGATTTTAGCCTAATTATCTCTCCCTCGTTTTCCTTTCCTTGTTGCTACTCCACATGCTCTAGTGATCTAGGACTTTGGTTCTGGAGACTTCTTCTGAACAAGGTAAGATGACACTGTAACATAAATACCACAGTAATCATAAAAGGCCAAAAAAAAAAACTTATATGAGGCTAAATTACTGGTGAATTTTTCATATGTACATATCATTAAAATGAATTCTATACTTATTTCACATTTCTATAAAATAAAATCAATGTTTAAAATAGCAAAAATTTACTCCTCATATGAAAACAGACTGAGTTTAAGAACCACAAATTTGACTAAATGAGAACTAAGTATAATGCATCAAACACAAGTGGATTAAAAACAGTTTATCAAATGGCATTCCCTCATCATTTGGGAATAAATATTTTCAATATTCCTTCTTTTCTTTTTTTTTCTTTTTTTAGCAGAAAGCTGTCATTTCAACCATTTCCAAAAGAATCTCCCAAAGATAGACATTTATTAGGTTTTTATCATGCAAAGGATTCTCTTAATCTCATTCATTTATTTAAAAGCTTTAAACTCTGTTTATGGATGAGACAAATAAGAACTTCGGTGGTTTGTGTTTTAACTGGGGATAAACTTAAAAAGAGGCTACTAAATTTTAACAGAAAATGAGTATTGCTTTCTGTCTCTGAAGAGCCACTCATTTTAACCAATGAATATGGAAAGTATCCCACAAATGCAGCAATACTCATGTTAAACTTTAATCTTTGTTACTGAAATTTTCCAGAATTTCCTTGACTTAAAACTGCCATCTAGCTTCAGTATCTATGAGGCTCTCATTTATTATATCTCTGCCTTGAATTTTCATGAGATTCTGTTTATTACTCTGGTGTGTATCATTAAAGAAAACCTGCTTTATTTGATAGCTTCAGTGAGCCTTAGTGATTTGCCATCAAAATAACTAAAATAAAAAGATTGTTTTACAGAAGCATCAGTGGTTTTCAAAAGGCTATGCTACTCTTACTTTCCATTGAAATAATATTCCATTGAATATCAAGCTGTGTGTGTCCCTTAAACTTTTCTCATTTCCTATGTAGGTCCCCTAATAACACATGGTATAACTTTCATGCTCATTTGCCACCAAAATACTCTCAAAATAAAAATTTTGGAGCTTTCCACTTTGTGGGTAGAGGCCATTTCACAAGTACAATGAGGTGAGCAATGGAGTCAAGTTTGTCAGTTCAAAGAATACAATTACAATCTGGGGGATACCACCCACTGCCAGCACAGGCAGCTAAACTAGAGGTCACTCGAGTGAATTTCCCAATGTATCAAATAAAACACAGACACAAAATTTACCTTTAAATTCAAGCCCTGGGTTTTCTCCTCTGCCCTTGGCTTCAAGCCTCCCAAATGGGAGAGGGAGGAATGTCCCAGAGGCTGGCCAGAGAGAGCTAGCATGTTCAGGAGTGATCTTTTATTGGGGGGACTCTGGTTCTTAGAAATTTTCATCCAAAAAAAGGTCAAGAAGGGCAGGGTTACAGGACAGGTAAGGTAACTCTATCCCTGGGGTTGTAGGAATATTAATCAGCATTAAATGAGAGTAAAATCATGGCATTTGCACGTAAATGGATGGAGCTGGAGAAGATAATACTAAGTGAAATTACCCAATCCCCCAAAACCAAATGCCAAATGAGTCATAATATGCTATATGTGGGGTGGGTGCTGGGGAGGGGTTGAAAGGATTAAATAAACTCTATATAGAGCAAAGGGAAAAAGGGGATGGAGGGGGAGAGAGGGCGCATGAGGGTAGGAAAGAGGATGGAATGCAAAGGTCATCATTACCCTAAGTACATGTATGAAGATATGAAGGATGTGACTCTACTTTGTGTTCAACCATAGATATGAAAAATTGTTTTCTATATATGTAATATGAATTATAATGCATTCTGTTGTCATATATATGATATTAAAATTTAAAAAAAATTTTCATTGTAGAGGTCTTTCATCTCTTTCTAGGTTGATTCCCAAGTTTTTTTTTTTTTTTTTTTGATGCTATTGTAATTGGGGTAGTTTTTCTCATTTCCCTTTCAGAGGATTTGTCACTGATATACAGAAATGCCTTTTGTGTATGGTGTTGGTTTTGTATCCTGCTACTTTGCTGAATTCATTTACTAGTTCTAGAAGTTTTCTGGTGAAATTTTTTGGGTCTTCTAGGTATAGAATCATATTGTTGGCAAATTGTGCTAATCTGAATTCTTCTTTTCCAATATGTATCCTTTTAATTTCTTTTGTCTAATTGTTCTGTCCAGTGTTTCAAGAATCATGTTAAATAGAAGTGGTGAAACAGGGCATCCCTTTCTTGTTCCAGTTTTTAGAGGAAATGCTTTTGATTTTTCTCCATTTAGAATGATGTTGGCCTGGGGCTTAGCATAGATAGCTTTTATGATGTTGAGATATGTTCCTGTTATCCCTAGTTTTTCTATTGTTTTGGACATAATAGGTGCTTTATTTTGTAAAATGCTTTTTCTGCATTTATTGAGATTATCATGTGGCTCTTAATGTCATTGATGTGATGAATCACATTTATTGATTTCCATATATTAAACCAACCTTGCATCCCTGAAATGAACCCCACTTGTTCATGGTGTGCTGTCTCTTTGATATGTTTTTGTATTTGATTTACCAAAATTTTCTTGAGAATCTTTGAATCTATATTCATTAGAGATATTGGTGTCAAGTTTTCTTTTTTTGATGTGTCTTTGCATGGTTTTGGAATCAGGGTAATATTAGCCTCGTAGACTGAGTTTGGAAGTGCTCCTTCTTTTTTTATTTCCTGAAATAAATCAAAGAGTACTGGTATTAGTTCTTCTTTAATGGTCTTGTAGAACTCAGCTATGTATCTTTCTAGTACTGGGCTTTTCTTATTGGTAGGCTTCTGATGGTGTCTTCTATTTCATCACTTGAAATTAAGCTGTTAAAATTGTGTGTATCATTCTGATTCAATTTGGGCAAATCATATGAGTCTAGAAATTTGTCGATGCTGTCAATATTTTCTATTTTATTGGAGTACAAGTTTTCACAATAATTTCCAATTATCTTCTGTATTTCTGTAGTGTCTGTTGTGATATTTCCTTTTTTATCACATATGTTAGTAATTTGAGTTTGCTCTCTCCATCTCTTCATTAGCATGGCTAAGGGTCTGTCAATTCTATTTGTTTTTTTTTTTTCAAAGAACCAACATTTTGTCAATTTTTAAATTTTTTCTTTTGTTTCAATTTTTATTGATTTCAGCTCTGATTTTAATTATCTCTGCTCTTCTTTTGCTTTTGTGTTGATTTGTTCTTTTTTTCCCCTAGGCTTTCAGATGTAATGTTAAGTCATTAATTTGTTGATTTTTCTTCTTTTAAAGACTAAGCTCTATATAATAAACTTTCCTCTTAGAACTGCCTTCATAGTGTCCCAGAGATTTTGATATGTTGTATCTATGTTCTCATTCACCTCTAAAAAGTTTTTAATCTCCTGTTTAATATCTTCTGCAACCCATTCTTCTTTTACCAGCATATTATTTAGTCTCCGTATGTTGAAGTAGCTTTTATTTCTTATTTTATCATTGATTTCTAATTTAATTCTATTATGATCTGATATAATGCATGGTAGTATCTCTATTTTTATATATTTGATAACAGTTGATTTGTGTCATAATATATGGTCTATTTTAGAAAAGGATCCATGTACTGCTGAGAAGAAAGTGTATTCACTTGTTATGAAATATTCTATATATATGAGTTAAGTCTAAGTTATTGATGGTGTTATTGAGTTCTATAGTTTCTTTTTTCAGCTTTTGTCTGGAAGATCTATCCAGTGGTGAAAGAGGTATGTTAAAGTCACCCAAAATCATTGTGTTGTGGTCTATTTGGCTCTTGAACTTGAGTTTGTTTGATGAATTTAGATTCTCCATTGTTTGGAGCATATATATTTATAATTGTTAAGTTTTATTAATGTATGGCTCCCTTGAGCAGTGTGTAGTGTACTTCTTCATTTCTTTTGATTAACTTTAGCTTGAGGCCTACTTTATTTGATATGAGGATGGAAACCCCTGCTTGCTTCTGCAGTGTATGTCAGTGGAATGATTTTCCCTAACCTTTGACTTTTAGTCTGTGGATATTTTTTCAAGAGATGAGTCTTTGGAGGCAGCATATTGTTTCTTCTTCTTCTTCTTCTTCTTCTTCTTCTTCTTCTTCTTCTTCTTCTTCTTCTTCATCTAGTCTGCTATTCTATGTCTTTTGGTTGGTGAGTTTAGGCCATTAACATTTGTGGTTATTAATGAGACACGATTTGCATTCCCAGGCATATTTGTTTATTTTTGGTATTTAACTTGACTTGGTCTCTCCTTTGATTAGTTTTTCCTTTAGTTTAATACCTCCCTCTGCTGATTTTCATCCTTCTTTTTTATATCATCTTAGTGGAATATTATGCCAAGGAAGTTATGTATATCAGGCTTTCTAGTTGTAAATTCTTTTAACTTTTGTTTGTTATGGAAGGTTTTTATTTCATTGTCAAATTGAAGTTTAATTTTTTGGGATATAAGATTCTTGATTGGCATAGATTTTCTTTCAGGGCTTGGTATATATTGTTGCATGATCTCCTGGGTTGAAAAATCTGCTGATATACAAATTGTTCTCCCCCTATATGTGATTTGATTCCTCTCTCTTGTGGCTTTTAAGATTCTATCCTTATCCTGTTTGCTAGGCATTTTCATTATATAATATTTCTTGGTGTAGATCTGTTGTAATTTTGTACATTTGGTGTCCTATAAGCACTTGTATTTGGTTTTCCAATTCATTCTTCATGCTTGGGAAATTTTCTGATATTATCTCATTGAAGAGATAGATTATGCATTCCTTTGGTTTGAAACTGTGCCTGCCTCTATCCCAATAACTCCTAGATTTGGTCTTTTGATGCTGTCCCATAATTGTTTGATGTTCTTTTAATGGTTTCTTACTATTTTCATTGTGTGGTCAACTTTATATTCCAGATTGTGTGCTTTTTCTTCATTATCTGACATTCTTTCTTCCAAGTGATCTAATCTATTGTGGGTTTTTTTTTTTCAGAGTCTCTATCTCCTTCTTGAAGTAATATTTTGTTACTTGTATTTGCTCTCTAATCTTTTTGTTAGATTGATCAATTTTTGCCTGCATTTGCTTATTTAAGTCATTTTTTAATTCATAGATTATTCTAATTATAAACCTTCTGAACTCTGACATTTCATCAACTATGCTATCCATGGGTTCTGTTATTGTAGTATCTTGGTTTGGGGGGTCATTTTTCTTCCTTTTTTTCCCATGTGGTCTATGCATTTTTATTTCTTGCTGTGTGGATCTGAGATATTATAGTTTCTACTCTATATTCTTATAGTATCCATGCAGATTGTCTGTACCTCACTTTGATGTTGGGCTTCCAGACCCTGCTGGTGTCCTTCCATGTATGCTAAGCTACTGCAACTAAATGTGGTGGTAACAATAGCCAACGGGACTCAAAATAATAGTGGAAGTACCCCAAAATGAATGCAATGTCTTACAGAGATAGGTATGAAAGGGTGGGCCTTACCTTGACTTTGGGATGCATGCTCTGAGATTGAGCTGCTTCTAGGCCCTGCCTTTTGTCAAAAGGTAGGGGCTACTATGGTGAGTAAGGCTATGATAATGTCTTCAAGATGAAAGTGGGTTAGGCTTGGGTTTCCAGATGAGGGGGGTGGTGGTCTCAGGATCTGGTGGGTGTCTTCCAGTGGCAAGATAGGCCTGGATCTATTCTGAGACTTGTTCCCATGCAGGTTGGTGTGGGCGGATCTGGGCCAGGCCTAGGCTCCAGCAGTGGTCTGCTGGTTAGAAGAGGTGGTGGTCCTGTGCCAGAGCCTAAGTTCCGGCTGTTGTTTGCTGAGGTGGGATAGACCTGGGTCTATTTGAGTAGGGTTTTTATAAAAATTGAAAAACAGAGAGAAAATTAGCAATGTCTTTATGCAATGGTAACTTAAAATATATGTATTTTAACATCATTGAAAATAAAATATTGAATGGAGGACTAACAAAATATTTATCTCCTCTTAAGGAAGGATAAAAAAGAAGTGAATAAATAACACAAAGATCAAATTGCATTCAAAATAATGTTTCCTTTAATTCTAAAAAGTGAACTACACATTTTGTAAATTAAGAAAAAAATCTTGGGAATGTTTGTATAAGAATGCAGAATGTGATGTTCATTCCATAATCCATAATTATCCCCATAGATAAATTTTAAGAATATGAAGAAAATCTTTTTTTCCTCCATGAAACATTTAAAGGGAAATAATATTCCTCTCTCCACAATCTGACATCCACTCCTAAAATTGGATAAATATTTTGTGCTGTAGTGTTCAAGATATAACCCTAAGGAGTACATATGAAGAAAACTATGGCAATAGCAATACTAATAAATATGTCCTTTGTGGAAGACACTCTGCTAGCCTATTTTCCACTATTATGCTATTTAAAATCATTAAATGCTCTCCTGGAAATTGTCATTATTTATTTACATCTTATAGATGGGGAAAATGACTTCATGGGGGATTCTGCAATTTGTCACATAGCTAGTAAGTATAAAATTCAGGATTCAAACTCATTTTTCCTCTCCAGTGGCCAAGCTCTTAACCCCTAGACCATACAACAACTTTAAGTATAAAACTAAAGTGTATTCCAATGGTGATATTGTGGTTGAATGGTGTCCTGGAATTAAAATGAATGGTTCTAAGATCCTAACTCAAAATTGGATAAAGTATTTTCCCAATAGGAAAAAAAGTTATTCTTTTTAGAAAAGCAAATATTCACATTACTTATCATACATTTTGTTCTAAATGCCTTTAATATTATAGCTCACTGAAATTTTAACAACAGTAGTTCTTACCTCAAACAAAATAAATTCTTTATAAGGTGAAATTGATCTCTTTAAAGAGAATTTTTCCCCATTATTTATGCTTTTTAATTTTAAGAAAACTATCTGTGGATAAATCATAACAAGGACAATACTAATGATGATGATGATGATGATGATGATGATGATGATAAACATAACCTTCTCCCTTTGCATCTCTTCATTTCAATAAACACTTGGTTGAAATTCTTGTAGGATCTTTAAAGAGTGATTATTTTATCATAGGGTTGAGGTCACATTCATGAAGAAAATAATTTGCATGTAGTAAGAGATGAAAATGAAAGTTTTATTCTTTATGAAGAAGAATATAAAACAGTTTACTTAGGTAAATGTTGGAGAGTAATATTTTCTTTGAATCTACAGGATAATCTAGGAGTCCTATTTTTTCTTTAAAAGGAGAGAAAAGGCAAGGTTCTGAAGATGCAGTTCAACTCAACAAATATTGAATAAATACAGGTGCTTTTTATCATCAATAGGCAGAGTCCATTTTTCCTCTTAACTTCAGCTGGTATTGTGACTTATATTGATCAATTCAATATAGCAGAATTAAATAGCCCTAATACCTACAACTACTAACACAGTTATCTCAATTAAATGTACTTTCAACCTTTCCTTAATATTTGTTGACCTCATGTACAGTTCAGCATCTGTGAGATTCATCTTTTCATTCTAAAATGATAAAAAAATAATAATAACAAAAATTGTAGGTAACTTATTACAGATTGCTCTATGGCATAATACAAAATTTGAATATAGCTGTAGCTTACTTAAATCATATAAAAACCAAAAGAGTTTTAGAACTTACTATTTTTCAAACAGGGACATCTAGCCAATATTTATGCTATCATGTCAAAAATCATTTACTTATTCTTGACATTTTTCAAAGATAAATACAAAAAAAAAAAAGAAAAAGAGGGCTAGGGTTGTGGTTCAGAGGTAGAGTGTTCACCTACCATGTGTGAGGTACTGAGTTTGATCCTCAGCACCATATAAAAATAAAATAAAGGTATTGTGTCCACCTATAACTAAAAAATAATTTTAAAAAAGAGAAAAAATAAAAACAAGTATAAAAAATAATTAAATTGCAACTAATAAAAACATAAATATTAAAATGATTAATTAGACTAAGAGAAAATAAGAAGTGGATAACCCTGAAAAAATAGAGCAACTTCACAGATTTTCTGACAAGGTATTAAGGATAATGTTGAGAAAATACAGAGTCAGAGAGGCAGAGATTAATCAATCTATTGAAGATGACATCACAAATATGTAAAAGAAAATCAAAAGTAACATCTCAAAATAATATAAAAGTCATACAAACTTGACTTTTAAAAATGCATTCAAAATTTTACTATATTTTGTTTATTTTTATTTGAATTTTTAAAAATTAATCCTGTGTGTTACTTACCTGAAGTCCACAGATACTATTTTATATTAGTGATGTTAAGTGCATAAAAAGTGTTTGCTCATAGATTCTATGGGTTATAACTTTTTGAGCACCGACTTTCTTTTTGACCAGAACTCTTATGCTTAAAGACTGTCCAAAGTATGTAATACCAAAGCATTATAGAAACAAATGCTTCTATTACATATGATGCCTTAGCTGCAATTTTTCCATGACTAGGAACCTCTTAGTGTTTTCCAAGGTTTTGGTCCACCTTGATTACCTATTTTAATATCTATCCCTGACTTTTTGATTGTTTTAGTCAGCTTTTTAAACTACTATGAACAAGAAACCTGATGACAACAATTTTAGAGGAGGAAAAGTTTTTTTGCAGACCCATGGTTACAGAGATTTCAGTCTATAGATGTTTGACTCCATTGCTCAGAGCCTAAAGTCAGGCAGAACATTATGGAAGAAAGCAGTTCAGGACTTGGCAATCAAAAAGCAAAGAGAAAGAGATTTTATTACCAGTTACAAAATATAAATGCCCAAAGGTATGACCTAATGACCTGCCTCCTCTAGTGACACACTACATGCCTACAGTCATCAATCAGTTAATCTCTATCAGGAAATTTAATTTACTAGTTGGGTTACAACTCTCATCATATAATCATTTCACCTCTGAACCTTCTTGCATTGTCTCACACATGAGATTCTGGGGAAACCTCATATCTAAATCATAACACTGACTAAAGAGGAAATGCTAATGTCTGATGTTGGAGATCTGGAGGAGTGGCCTGCCCACCACACCACGGCCAAGATACAGAGGAGAGGCCTTCCCAGAGATACGCCATGAGCCACCCTCTGCTGAGGTTCCTTATTCACCAAAGTGTGGCTCCACAGCCCAACATCAGGGTGCATAGAGGTTTGAAGCCACTTCCATGAAACTGGGATATTGCTGCTTCTATCAAAGGACAACAATAAGGACCTGGTAAGACATCACCAAGGTCCCTGTAAGCCTGGCTGCACCAGAGGTTTCTCTACTAGGGGTGCTAACAATTCTTCTGTTTCTGAGGTAACAGGGAGCCTTGCATGGGTTGCCTATCTCTTGTTTCTCCTACTAACAGCAAACTTATGATTACCCTCTCACTTGTCATATAATCTAATGCTTCCATATTCTCACATTCTATCTCATAAACATCTCAGCCAACACCCTAGCACACACCCCCACCATAAGAAACCGTAAACCATTATGCAAACCTATTGACTATAAGGTAGAAGGTAACTGAACGCATCATTTTTTATTATAGAGACAAAACTGTAAATGTAAAAATAGAAGCTAACTGATATATGGCTGCACCTTGGGTATATTGAGTGCTGTAATATTGATCTCTCCCTTAAAAGTAAGGTATTGGTAATCTATAGGGATACTATAAGACAATAGGACAGAAGCTGTACTACCTTGGATCTACACTGCAAGAGAGGAAGACTCATAGATATCATGAAGAAACAAGAAAGGAAAGTGCCCCCAAACAAGCCAAGATACTACAACAATAGAATCCATAGATAGCAAAAGAGGAGAGATGTCAGAGAAGGAGTTCAGAATATACATAACTAAAATGATTTGGGAATTAAAGAATGACCTAAATCAGCAAAAACAGGCAAAAGTCGATCACACCAACAAAGAGATAAGAGAGCAAATACAGGTTGCAAGAGATTACTTCAAGAAAAAGAGATACTGAAAAAAGAAAAAAAAACAGACATCCTTGAAATGAAAGAAACAATATGTCAATTAAAAAACTCAAAAGATAGCGTCACCAACAAAGTAGACCACTTGGAAGACAGAACCTCAGACAAAGAAGACAAAATATACAATCTTGAAAATAAAGTTCACCTCACAGTGAAGATAGCAAGAAACCATGAAAAGAATATCCAAGAATTATGAGATACCATCAAAAGACCAAATTTAAGATTTATTGGGATAGAGGAAGTTCAGAGATTCAAACCAAAGGAATGCACAATCTCTTCAATAAGATAATACCAGAAAATTTCCCAAGCATGAAGAATGAACTGAAAAATCAAATACAAGAGGCCTATAGGACACCAAATGTAAAAAAAATTACAACAAATGTAAAAAATTACAAGATCTATATCAAGACACATTATAATGAAAATGCCTAGCATACAGAATAAGAATAGAATTTTAAAGGCTGCAAGAGAGAAAATTCAGATCACCTATAAGGGAAGATAAATTCAGATCTCAGCAGATTTTTCAACCCAGACTCTGAAAGATCAGGAAATTCTGGAACAACATATACCAGGCTCTGAAAGAAAATGAATGCCAACCAAGAATCTTATATCCAGCAAAATTAAGCTTCAAATTTGATGATAAAATAAAAACCTTCCATGACAAACAAAAGCTAAAATAATTTACAGCAAGAAAGCCTGCACTACAGAACATTCTTGGCAAAATATTCCACAAGGAAGAAGTGAAAAACAACAATGAAAATCTGCAAAGGAAAGAACTACAATATAGGAAAGCCAACCAAAGGAGAAACCAAGTCAAGCTAAATACCTAAAATAAAAATGACAGGTAATACAATTCATGTCTCTTTCAATCCTTTTGGATAAATTTTTACACATAAAAATTTTTACTACAATATCATCTAATTTTTCAGGTTTTTGTTTATTTTGTATTTTTTAGCTTTCCATTTGTCTTCACAAAGTTACATTTGTTTATATTTTCTTTAAAGGTTTTAGCATTTTTTAGTTATATTTTAATATATAATTAATCTGGTATGTGTATATACATTGCTTATGATTTGGAATGAGGTATATTTTACTCTCTTCTAATTAAAAATCTATTATTCAAGATTCAAGGGTGAAAAAGGTCAATCAGAGAAAAAATTGATTCATAAGTTATTTGTAAAGGTAAGGGCAAGGTTGAGGAAAACGAACAAATTTTGTGAAGCATCTTTCTTTCAGTAAACTTGAAGAGGTAGGAGGTGAAAGAAGCGTGAGCCATTATGAAAAACTTACAGGAGAAGGTGACCTAACTTAAGTTATTCCCACCAAAGCATGTAGAATCCAACTCACAGTCTAATAGAATTTTATAGGGAGGAATAAAATACTTTGCTCTACTCTTGTATTTTCTAAATTTATCTCTTTGGTGTCCCTTTAAGGGGAAACCACATAAGAAGGGAACTTATCATGCAGCCTACAGCATATGTCTCATCAAAAGGTGAAAGTTGCAGAAAGAAGCCAATATGGCAACCATTACATGAGGTTACATGAGGCTACTGAGTATACTGAGTATTTGAAATGTGCCTAGTTTGAATTGAGGTGTGCTATATGTTAAATGGACATTAGATTCTAAAGAATTACTGGGACAAAGAAAATAAACATGAAATATCTTACTAACAATTATTTTCTTTGCAAATTATGTTGGTAATCCATTGGGTTAAATTAAAATATATTAAAATTAATTTCTCTATTTGTTTAAAAAATTAGTTAGGGAGAACAAGGTAACATTCTGCATCTTCACTGTAATACTATATATCCATATATATGTTGTCATTTTTTATATTTGTGTTATCAAAATATATATAACTATAAAACTAAATAGGGCAAATTATACTATATAAAAATTATATCTCAACAAACATGAATTTAAAAAGAAATCTAGTTTATAACAGTTTGGGCACATACTAACCACCAGATAAATAATGGCTATTATTATGATTCATTAAAATAATCAGCATCAAGCTATTTCATAGTGGGTAGGGAGGGGGAGCATGAGAGGAATCAACAAACTATAGATAGGGAAAAGGGGTGGAAGGGGGAGGTGGGTGCATGGGGTTATGAATAATGGTGAAATGTGATGGACATCATTATCCAAAGTACATGTATGAAGACACCAATGATGTGAATATACTTTGTATAAAAACAAAGATATGAAAAATTGTACTCTATATGCAGTATGAATTGTAATACATTCCACTGTCATTTATAATGAAAAGAATAAATTTTTAAAAAATAAAATGCCCCAATGTTTGAATTTTCTTTTGATTCTTAGAGTTTATACCAACATTTACATAAATGTTTCTTCTCCAGATTATCTCCTTCCTCATCCCAAAGCTGACATTATCTTCAGAGGACTGATACTCAAGAGTCCAGTAAGCAACATCCCACCTGTCACAAAACCAGAGATATGCTTATCACAAAGAGCTTTGAGTCCTTCATTATACCACTCACAAGTTATGGTTTCCAAGTGACTTCAAAAACATTTCTCTTAATACTCAGTCAGAAACAGACTTATTTTCCTCATTTCCTAGAACTGTTTCTCAAGATGAGAATTATCTTTTAAAACTGATGTCACCATTCTGCTGAAAATTCACCAATGTGTTATATCTGCCTTTGCCTTCCATAAATACTAACAGCTGTGATTACACATAGAACCCACCCAAATAATATTCAGATTAATTTCCCTCTGTCAAGATACATAAAAGCATCTGGAAAGTTCTTTGTTCTTTCAGGAAATATAAACTAAAACTGCCTTGGATTAGAATATAGATATTTTGAGAAGGGAGTAGAGTTCAGCATATCATATTTACTTACCAAGGAGAGGGCAGTTCAAACTATAGAAACAAGATTTCACATCAGACAAATGGAGGCTTTTAAGGTGGTTGAATAAATACACCATAGCACAATAAGAGGTGTGGAATAAATGGCTTAATGGCTAATCTTAAATAAACATACTCAGTTTTGAGTTCTTCTCATAAATCTGTTTAGTTATAACCTTTGTTTCTTAAACAATTTATAATATATAATAAGCATAGATTTTATTATTCATAGTTATTGGAAATATGTTGTGATTTACTCCTGTAATTATAAGATTTTCTCATTTACTGAGAAGTAATCATGTGAAGTAATAAATTTTGTTGTATCCAATTGGGGGTGGGGCAAAAATTAAAAAGCTGACCATAAATTTATTTGGAAATGGATGAGACCACAAACAGAAACCACCAAGAGTTAAGAGAATCTTGAAATGTTGGAGGACACCAACTTCCCAATTTCAAAATTTACTATAAAACCACAGTGTTCCAACTATGTGGTACTAACATAAGGAAAGCTATATACAACATTGAAACATAATTATGAGTTTACTATGGATAATTTGTGGCTGATTTTCAACAAAGGTTGAAATGTTGTCTTTCAACAATGCAATTCACCAGAGGAAGAAGAGTGTTTTCAAAAAATTGGGTTGAAACAAAATGTATATCCTTATGTACAAGCATAAATTGAACCCCTACCTCAAACTATATAACCAAAATTAACTCAGAAAAGATCAAAGGCCTTAATGTAAGCACCAAAAGTATAAAACTTTTAAAAGTATAAAATTTAGGAGGAAATTTTAGACCTTAGACTAAGCAATAGTTTCTTAAGTATGACATCAAAAGCACATACACATACACAAAACAGACAAATTAAGCTTCATCAAAATTAAATGTTTTAGTACTTTGAAAGGTAATATAAGTAAAGTGAAATGACAACTCATAGGTAGAAAATATATGTAAGTCATATATATGACAAGGGACTTGTATATAATTACAAACAGATAATAAAAAGACATTTTTTAAAGTAGGTAAAAGTTCTGAATAGACATGTCTCCAATAACCATATGAAAATTCATTCAACATCACTATCCACCAAGGAAATGGAAATTAAAATCACAATGAAGTGGGCTGGGATTGTGGCTCAGCGGTAGAGTGCTTGCCTAGCATGGGAAGGACCCAGGTTTGATTCTCAGCCCATATAAAAATAAAAAGGCATTGTGTTGTGTCCATCTACAAAAAAAAAATCTCTCTCTCTCTCTCTCTCTCTCTCTCTCTCTCTCAAAAAAAAAAACACACAAAATGAAGTATTATTTTCTTCCTGAATTTGCAGAGTTGCTGGTCTGGAATTCTTAAGACCTGCAGATTACACAGACCTCACCTTCCAGCAAAAGTGGAGAATCAAGTTTTATCTCAAAACTCTGGTTTTAATATCCTATATTTTTCAACAGAGTCAATACAGATAGTATATCCCTTTACTGAAATGCTTGGGCAAAAAGAAAAATTTCAGATTTCAGAGTTTTTTCATTTGGGAATATTTACAGACTTTACTGGTCAAGCATCCCTAATCTAAAAATCATAACTGCTCCAAAATGCAGGGGGGGAAATTAGCTTACTTCCCTGCTACAAATGTTTTCAATTATAGTACGTTTTAGATTTCCTATTTTCAGATTAGGGTTGCTTATCCTATAATAGCAGTGTTCTGAATTCTCATTATATCTTCTAAAATTATCTGAAAGAAGGGATTAAATAGTTTTTCCACAAAACATCAAAATTAGCAGCTTTTTTGTTTTAAGAAGTAGAATTCCTAGATAGCACACTGTACATGAGCCTGTCTTTTTTAATGATACACACGTTATTAATGTATGGTTGCTAACAGAGATCACACACATAATGATTGGCTGCTAATAACTGTGACTTTTTTCCTAATGCATCTTTTATATATAAAATCTACAAGCCAGGCCAGAGAACTTTTGCTTCAATCTGATGTGAATAAACAAGGACAGTAGTAATCTTTGATGCAAATTAATGAAGCACTCTTTTGAGCTATTATTTGACCTGAATTTTATTCCTAGTCATTCTGGGTATATGCTGTGGAAAATTATTTTTAATGTCACAAAGCTTCTATTTCCTCATTGATAAAATGAAGAGGATATTTATTATCTACCTTATTGGATTATACCTAGGAATAAATTTGACATTGAATATAAAATTGCATTGGCCCACATTGAATCCCAAATAAGTGTTAACTATATTAAACATTATTATTTTGTTCCTGTTATTATTATTTTTATTATTATTTATCCTTTTATGGATTGACAAAGAAGAGAGAAGTAAAAGAAACATATATGTTGATGGAACCGAATTTAAGAACGGAGGACTTCTTATAGCCAAACTAATCATAATACATAATCCCAACTTTAACAAGTACATTTGAAGTCTATAATTTGAAACCTTACATATAGCACTACAAAAATATTTTTTTACCTATTTTGAGTCTACATTTTAAAAATAAAGTAAAATTCACTAACTCAATAACATTTAAAGTACTTGCAAAAATCCAAGTGTTCCTTCTGCATCCAATATAGAAAATTCTTTATTATAAGCCATGATTCACTTGTAGTACTATTAGTGAAATTCTACATTTTATCTTGCAGCAAAATTCTTTCTGCTAAGCAATATGAATAGATTGAAGACAGTGGGAGTTAGGTATGAGAAAATGATGTCAGGCTTTGGTCTCAGATAAGACTCTATTTCCTCTACACCCGAGAAGTTTTCTTCCTTGGTTTCATCTTAAGGCAAAATGCTGAATACTGATGAGGCCAGCCTTCATCTAACCCCAGTGATTAATGTTTGGACAACTCTCTTGGACTTCAAACACAGAGTTTGAATTTGAATTTTGCGTGAGGTCATCTAATCTGTCAAAACCAATAACAGTTTCCTTTCCACAGACAGAGCTTGCCAGCGGATTCCCTCAGGTCTGGACTATTTGCCTTGCTGCGATGTGACTTGTGTATTTTTAGTATGACCCAAACTACTTTTTATAGAGAGTGTCTTTGGAAGTTGTTGCTGAAAAGGAAAGGAACAGAACTGAATATCCTTTACTATATCCTACATTTTTTATGGAAAGGTACAATTTGAAGCTGAATAAGACATTACCAGTGAAAACTGCCAAAAGAAACTCATGATAAATTAAATTGCACTTATTTTTTCCTGTATGGAAGATGAATGGAAATATTAAGGCTGGGGGGATAGACTAAAAATAAGCAGAGGGGATTATAATGTACATTCATACTCACTTCAAGAGCTGAAATTTTCTTTCCCTCTTTCTCTCATCCCCTGAATCCTAGTAAAACCTACAAACCCTACTGAATACCCATGCACATACTCCAAAACACTGAAGGTTTCTCTGAGTCATTACTATATATATATATATATATATATATATATATATATATATATATAAGCTATATCCTCAGCCCTCCATTATACTTTAATTGTTCTCTATCACCAGTTTAATTAGGTTCTTAACCCACTAATCCTTGGACTGACCTTTCTACTTACATTAAATAGAACACTGTTGATTTGTAATTTTTTTTTTTGCTTTGTTTGGTTTTTACCTCACAACTAAAAAGAAAAATTTCCTCTTCACTCCCTAATTAAAAAAAAAATCAGATGTTGCTTTTTGGGTGAGGAGAGTCCTTTATTGTCTTCCAAAGCCCTAACAAGGAAAATTGTACCACTTATATCCTGAGTTTCCAGACACTGATTATTGATTCTCAACAAGAATTGGACTAGAGTCTTTTAAACTTTAAATTCTCATCCCAGATCTACTAAATCAGAATCATGGAATGGGCTCAGCAATGCATGGTTACATAAGCCTGCAGGCAATTCTTACAAAGGCTAACGTTGGGGAAGACTTGCTTGAGGACGGATCTGAGGATTAAAACTGAGACAATATTTAGTACAAGGAAGAGGCACATTCATTTTTTGAAAATATGGTACAAGAAACAAACCCAATTCCCCAAGTCTTAAAGAACAAAAACAAAAAGGATCCATTGACTGATAAAGCTATTGAAGGTGTGAACTCTAATTTCTCTGTTGGTTCAGCAATACTAAGGACCCTATTTCTCATCTTTGCTGTCGATCTCCATTTTGCTCTTTGCCTTGAGGTAATTAAAAACAACAGTTTAAAGTTAGAAAATATTAATATCTTACTCCTAAGGCCAAAATTAGATGGGAAAAAATGGATGATTTTTTTTTCCTAGTTAATGGGATTTGGGTAATTTTTAGTTGCTTCTATTTATATTTCTGCATGTTCAAATATATGCTAAGAACATGTGTCATAGTTTATTTGCTAAAACAAGAGAAGGAAGGAAAGAAGATGAGATGGATTTCTCAATAATGCAAACATATTTCCCTTGTCCTTAGTTAAGCCCTGAAGAAAATGATTAGTATAGACTATAGGAAAGTAAACGTAAATCTATGTACAAATGCTAAAACCAACTGAACATGTTAGCTAGCAAAGAAAAAACAATCATTCTACTCCATAATACTTATGCCACTTGTTTTTCATTTGAACGCTAAGCAAACTAATGGAGTTTTCAA
Organism: Urocitellus parryii; assembly: GCF_045843805.1. NCBI lineage: Eukaryota > Metazoa > Chordata > Mammalia > Rodentia > Sciuridae > Urocitellus > Urocitellus parryii. Next base: position 140,129,249 of record NC_135535.1, on the reverse strand, counting down.
GAGTGAAAAATTGCAAAATTTTAATTTCTTACATTTAAACTTTTTACATTTGATCTCCAATGGTCATTTTCTCTTTATACTAAGATTATTTTCACTCATTTCTTCATTATTCAAATATAACAAAATCAGCTTCTAGATCAACATTTTAGTGTATCTTATATAGCTTAGAACTTACGTTCTTACAGTGTCAATTATCCAGTAATGATTCCTCTAATAAGGGAAAATGATTAGAACAATAAATGATAGGAGAGATATACAGAGAAAACATATCCTTTTTATTTAGAAAATAATAACCTTTCATTCTTTCATTATATAGTGACTTTATTCTTTTGAAAGTGCCAGTGCAAAAAACAACAGCAACAACAACAACAACACATTTTATGAAAGAGGCAGACATTAGCAACACTCCATAATTAAATAAATACAGTCACATCATCTCATTTCTCATGATCCATTCAAGAAAGTTCTCTCACAAGGAGGTGACAGTTTTATGACCTATAACCAAAATAGAAGTCTTTGCAGTGTTCTCTTTATTAAGGAAAAATATATTATAGGGATTAAGAGTGAGTCAAATCAGATCCACTCCTTTTGAACCCCCTCCATACTGAAAATTAAAGATAATAAATCTATAAAATACTAATAGTAAAGATTAAAGATAAAAACTACAAGATTTTTCAAATTATAATTTTCAAATGAACTAATATAAGTTTGTTAAAGTGGAAGGAAAGAGAAAATAGATAAAGAGAATAGGAGAAAATCAAAAAGGAAAAAAAGGTAGAAGAAAAAAAGAGTAGAAAGAGGAGAAAGAAGGGTATCTGTTATAATGCAACCAACCATAAGTGCAGCAAAAACATTTGCTTTTATATACCAACTCTAGGGTGAGGATAAAAGTCATATGAACATGTCCCTATTTCACAATGTCCATGAAGGACATGAACTAGATTGACAAGCACTATCACCAATTCATACAATTATATTATATTTGACTCTTAACTTTTTAATACAACATATCCACAGTTATGACATATCTACTGTTCTTTAGCAGAGTTTTATATATCTATAGGATTCCAACAAGTAGCATGTGAAACCACATATTTTATCACTGGAACAACTTAGAAATAAATACAAGAGAAAATAACTTATTGTAGATACTCAATGAACCAGAAGTACATTAGTTTGACCCATAATAAAGTGAGTCCTGTCTATGATGTACAGATGGTAGCTTTAAATAATTCACATAGAAAGTGGCAGAGATTATTCAAGAAATGTAAAAGTAGCCAGGCATGGTGGTGCATACCTGTAATTCCAGCAGCTGGGGAGGCTGGGACAAGAGTATCCTGAGTTCAAAGCCAGCCTCAGCAACAGTGAGGCAGTAAGCAACTCAGTGAGACCCTGTCTCTAAATAAAATACAAGATAGAGCTGGGGATGTGGTTCAGCATTTGAGTGCCCCTGAATTCAATCCCCAGTACCAAAAAAGGAAGAAAGAAAGAAAGAAAGAAAGAAAGAAAGAAAGAAAGAAAGAAAGAAAGAAAGAATAAATTGTAAAATTCTCAAAATTATTGAGACAGGCAATATAGGCAGGTTCCTTTCTGCTACTTCTTGTCAAAGCTCAGACAATATGCTTTTTTACAGTTACATTATTCTAGCTATATCATTTGTCATTTTGACTCCCTTAACTAACATGAATTTTTAAAATGATTAACTTAAAATGGGAATGGAACCCAGAATTGAAATTCTGGTAGATGAGGGTGAGAGTAGTAGAAGTGGATATGAGGGAAGAATATTATTCAGCACTAAAAAATAATAAGATCATGGAATTTGCAGGGAAATGGATGGCATTAGAGCAGATTATGCTAAGTGAAGTTAGCCAATCCCCCCCCCCAAAAAAAAAAAACAAATGCTGAATGTCTTCTCTGATATAAGGGGGGTGACTCAAAAGGAGGAAGAAAAGAAGAGCATGGGAAGAAGATTACCTCTACATAGGGAAGAGGGGTGGGATGGAAAAGGAGGGAGAAAGGGAATTGCATGGATGGTGGAAGGAGACCCTCATTGTTATACAAAATACATGTATGAACATGTGGGAAAAAAAAAGAATAGCATTACCCTAGATTAGGTAGAGAGAAGTGATGGGATGGGAGGTGAGAGGTTGAGGAAATAGGAAGGATAGTAGAATGAAACAGACATTATCATTGCTGTGGGTATATACGTGAGTGCATGACCAATGTGATTTTGCAACCTGTATACTCAGAAAAATGAGATATTATATCCCATCTGATCCAAATGTATGATATGTCAAGGTCATTGTACTGTCATGTGTAACTAATTAAAACAAAAAAATTAAAAAATCAATAAGATAAAAAAAAGAAAAATCCTAGTCATTATGAAAATTTAGCTTTACTCTAAGTTAAAGGATGTTGAGCACCTGAGTAATATTTAAGTCAAGACTATTATTTGGCTTGGCCAATGGGTTGGGAATTTGATCTCTAGACTGTGGTGCTTTTGAGAGGTGGTACAACCTTTAAGAGATGGGGCCTAATAAGAGGTTTTACGTTGTTGGGGGTACGTCATTACAGAGTATTGTAGAAATCCAGTCTCTTCCTCTCTGTTTCTTAGCTTACAACCATGAGATGAGCAGCTTTGCTCCACCATACACTCCTTCCATGATATCAGAATTTACCATAGTTCCAAAGGAACAGGACCAACCAATCTTGGACTGACACCTCTAAAACTGTAAATCATAATAAACCTTTTCTGTTTAAAAGTTTATTGGCTCAGGTAATTATTACAGTAACACAAAGCTGACTGATAAGTTGGAAAGAGCTCAGAACTGAAATCCTGGTAGACATTGGTAAGAGAAGTAGAAAGTGATGAAAGAGAAGATTACATAATGCAATGCTGGTCATTTTAAGAAATTTAGTTTTCCATGATAGGTACTGCATAGGACCAAGACTTCAAAGTAAGAGTTAATGATGAACATTTAGATATGAGTTAATGTGTAGCTTCTGGAGCAATGAAGAATAGAATATATAAAATCTAGAAACAACCTATCAATATTAAAAAAGTAATACTAATAATATTTAAAAGAAAATACTAGAAATAATAGGGGAAAGAATGATAGAAAGCCAATGAAAAGGAGGTATGTCCAGCATTGTGTACACCTTACTCAGGTATCCTATGAACAATGTATAAGAACCAAATAAAGTCACTAATGCTTAGAGTATTAGTTTCTACTGCTGCTCTGAAACTTATTTAAAATGAAAGGTGCAAAATAATACAAATTTACTATCATGAAGTTCTACTAATCCGAAGTCTGACTGACATGGGTCTGAAAACACTAAGATCAGGGGTCAGCAGTGTCACTCTATCTACATTCTTAATGGAATGATTGACCTACCTGGTTGTTCTAGATTCTAGAGCCTGCTTTTCTCAATATATAACACTTTCCCCCATTTTCAAAGCTAGAACCATTTGGCAAAGTCCTTCCCACAATGTCATCTTCTGTTTTTCCCTTTCTACTTCCCTCTCATATCTTTAAGGACCTATTGGATTACTTATATTGGGCGCACCTGAAGAACTCAGGATAGTATCTTTATCTTAGGGCTGACAAGAAAATTTAATTCTGCAACAGAATCTCCTTTCCACGTAACCTAATATATTCATAGGTTCATAAGAGTAGACATTTTTGGGGGGACACTGTGTCTACCATACTTGGGATTAGTAATTCTTTAACAGGGAAATTCAAGAAAGAAATAGGAATGTGATGTGATAAAAATTGTTTACTGAGCATCATAAGTTGACAGAAACAATGTTTCATCCACATTACTTCTCTTTTATTTTTTTCACATCAAACTCTACAACCTGATATTATTTTTTTTATTGGTTGTTCACAAATTTACAAAGCTCTTGACATATCATATTTCATACATTAGATTCAAGTGGGTTATGAACTCCCATTTTTACCCCAAATACAGATTGCAGAATCATATCGGTTACACATCCACATTTTTACATAATGCAATATTAGTGACTGTTGTATTCTGCTACCTTTCCTATCCTCTACTATCCTCCCTCCTCTCCCCTCCCATCTTCTCTCTCTACCCCATCTACTGTAATTCATTTCTCTCCCTTGTTTTTTTTCCAATTCCCCTCACAACCTCTTATATGTAATTTTGTATAACAATGAGGGTCTCCTTTCATTTTCATGCAATTTCCCTTTTCTCTCACTTTCCCTCCCACCTCATGTCTCTGTTTAATGTTAATCTTTTCCTCCTGCTCTTCCCTCCTGCTCTGTTCTTAGTTGCTTTCATTATATCAAAGAAGACATTTGGCATTTGTTTTTTAGGGATTGGCTAGCTTCACTTAGCATAATCTGCTCTAATGCCATCCATTTCCCTGCAAATTCCATGATTTTGTCATTTTTTAGTGCTGAGTAATACTCCATTGTGTATAAATGCCACATTTTTAAATCCATTCATCTATTGAAGGGCATCTGGGTTGGTTCCACAATCTAGCTATTGTGAATTGTGCTGCTATGAACATCGATGTGGCAGTATCCCTGTAGTACATTCTATTAAGGTCTTCAGGGAATAGTCCCAGAAGGGTAATAGCTGGGTCAAATGGTGGTTTCATTCCCAGCTTTCCCAGGAATCTCCATACTGCTTTCCAAATTGGCCCCACCAATTTGCAGTCCGACCAGCAATGTACAAGTGTACCCTTTTCCCCACATCCTCGACAGCACTTGTTGTTGTTTGACTTCATAATGGCTGCCAATTTAACTGGAGTGAGATGGTATCTTAGGGTGGTTTTGATTTGCATTTCTCTGACTGCTGGAGATGGTGAGCATTTTTTCATGTACCTGTTGATTGATTGCATGTCCTCTTCTGAGAAGTGTCTGTTCAGGTCCTTGGCCCATTTGTTGATTAGGTTATTTGTTATCTTATTGTTTATTTTTTGGAGTTATTTGTATATTCTGGATATTAGAGCTCTATCTGAAGTGTGAGGAGTAAACATTTGTTCCCAGGATGTAGGCTCCCTATTTACCTATCTTATTGTTTCTCTTGCTGAGAAAAAAACTTTTTAGTTTAAGTAGGTCCCATTTGTTGATTCTTGTTATTAACTCTTGTGCCATGGGTGTCCTATTAAGGAATTTGGAGCCCGACCCCACAATATGTAGATCAGAGCCAACTTTTTCTTCTATCAGACACAGAGTCTCTGATTTGATATCAAGCTCCTTGATCCATTTTGAGTTAACTTTTGTGCACGGTGAGAGAAGGGGATTCAGTTTCATTTTGTTGCATATGGATTTCCAGTTTTCCCAGCACAATTTGTTGAAGATGCTATCCTTCCTCCATTGCATGCTTTTAGCTCCTTTATCAAATATAAGATAGTTGTAACTTTGTGGATTAGTCTCTGTGTCCTCTATTCTGTACCATTGGTCCACCCGCCTGTTTTGGTACCAGTACCATGCTGTTTTTGTTACTATTGCTCTGTAGTATAGTTTGAAATCTGGTATCGCTATGCCGCCTGATTCACACTTCCTGCTTAGAGTTGTTTTTGCTATTCTGGGTCTTTTATTTTTCCATATGAATTTCATGATTGCTTTATCTATTTCTACAGAAATGCCATTGGGATTTTGATTGGCATTGCATTAAACCTATAGAGAACTTTTGGTAATATTGCCATTTTGATGATGTTACTTCTGCCTATCCATGATCAGGGTATATTTTTCCATCTTCTAAGATCTTCTTCTATTTCTCTCTTTAGGGTTCTGTAGTTTTCATTGTATAAATCTTTCACCTCTTTTGTTAGGTTGATTGCCAAGTATTTTATTTTTTTGAGGATATTGTGAATGGAGTGTTTTTCCTCATTTCCATTTCAGAAGTTTTGTCACTTTGATATTCAAAAATGTCTTTGATTTATGCGTGTTGATTTTATATCCTGCCACTTTGCTGAATTCATTTATTAGTTCTAGTAGTTTTTTTGTAGACCCTTTTGGGTCTTCTAGGTATAGAATCATGTCATCTGCAAATAATGATAATTTAAGTTCTTCTTTTCCTATTTTTATGCCTTTAATTTCTTTCGTCTCTCTAATTGCTCTGGCCAGTGTTTCAAGAACTATATTGAATAGAAGTGGTGATAGAGGGCATCCCTGTCTTGTTCCAGATTTTAGAGGGAATGCCTTCAATTTTTCTCCATTCAGAATGATGCTAGCCTGAGGCTTAGCATAGATAGCTTTCACAATGTTGAGGTAAGTTCCTGTTATCCCTAGTTTTTCTAATGTTTTGAACATAAAGGGATGCTGTACTTTGTCGAATGCTTTTTCTGTGTCTATCAAGATGATCATATGGTTCTTATCTTTAAGTCTATTGATGTGGTGAATAACATTTATTGATTTCCGAATATTGAACCAGCCTTGCATCCCAGGGATGAATCTTACTTGATCATGGTGCACAATTTTTGATGTGTTTTTGTATCCGATTCACCAGAATTTTAATGAGAATTTTTGCATCTAGGTTCATTAGAGATATTGATCTTTAGTTTTCTTTCTTTGAGGTGTCTTTGTCTGGTTTCGGAATCAGGATGATGTTGGCCTCATAGAATGAATTTGGAAGAGCTCTCTCTTTTTCTATTTCCTGAAATAACTTGAAAAGTATTGGTATTAATTCTTCTTTAAAGGTTTTGTAAAACTTTGCTGTATATCCATCCGGTCCTGGGCTTTTCTTGGTTGGTAGTCTTTTGATTGCTTCTTCTCTTTCATCCATTGATATTGGTCTGTTCAAATTGTGTGTATCCTCTTGACTCAGTCTGGGAAAATCATATGACTTAAGAAATTTATCGATGTCTTCACTATCTTCTATTATATTGGAATACAGGTTTTCAAAATAATTCCTAATCATCTTCTGTATTTCTATAGTATCTGTTGTGATATTGTCTTTTTCATCCTGTATGTTAGTAATTTGAGTTCTCTTTCTTCTTCTCTTTGTTAGCATGGCTAAGGGTCTGTCAATCTTATTCATTTTTTCAAAGAACCAACTTTTAGTTTTGTCAATTTTTTCAATAGTTTATTTTGTTTCAATTTTGTTGATTTCTGCTCTGATTTTAATTATTTCTTACCTTCTGCTACATTTGCTGTTGTTTTGCTCTTCCTTTTCTAGGGCTTTGAGATGAAGTGTGAGCTCATTTATTTGTTGTTTTTTTTTTTCTTTTTTTGAGGAATGAACTTCAGGCAATGAATTTCCCTCTTAAAACTGCTTTCATTGTGTCCCATAGATTCCGATATGTTGTGTCTGTGTTTTCATTTATCTCTAAGAATTTTTTGATTTCCTCCTTTATGTCTTCTGTAACCCATTGATCATTCAGTAACATATTGTTCATTTTCCATGTGATGTAGGATTTTTCCTTCCTTCTTTTTTTCATTGATTTCCAGTTTCATTCCATTATGATCAGATAAAATGCATGGTATTATCTCCACCCCTTTATATTTACTGAGAGTTGCCCTATGGAATAATATATGGTCTATTTTTGAGAAGGATCCATGTGCTGCTGAGAAAAAAGTATATCCACTTGATGATAGTTGATATATTCTATATATGTCAGTTAAGTCTAGGTTATTGACTGTCATATTGAGTTCTATAGTTTCTTTATTCAACTTTTGTTTGGAAGATCTGTCCTACAACCTGGTATTATATTCTGTATTTTTTGAGACAATAAAACTGAACCTTAATATACAGATTAAGTTAATGGCCCCAAATCCCATGAATCACCTAGCTTGCAATCACAATGATACATAAATAACTAGATATACAGTCTTTATTTTTTTTTCAGATTAGCTTCTTTCACTTAGTAATATGCACTTAAGACATTTCCATCTCTCTTCATAGCTTAATATTTTGTTGAGACCTTCATTACAGTGTATTCCAATAGATAACTGGACCAGATGATGAAGGTATAGAGAAAAGACAAACTAACACATTAAAATAGAAAAAGCTAAGGCTTGGTGGTTCAGTCAACTTCTGTGGAGGAAAACTGACCATGAGCTAACTGATCATGTTTATATATAAGTTTTATCATTAAAAGGGTTATTGTTGGAATGTTTCTTCAAAGCAAATGGAGCCAAGGTCATGAGTATTAGCTGCTGGATTATGATTATTAGCTTGGGCCCATAACTTTCTACCCCTGAGCAGCTGGCATCTAGAACTCAAGGTTAAAAACTGAATGGGGCTGGCACAGAATCGCCTATGGAACAGGGCTTCACCATAGCAACTAGGCTATCTCCTCAGCACCTTAGCACAAAGTTCTCTAAAGGGGCGTCACCTCTATCAAGGGACAGTTTAAAACCCATAGTTCAGTCACTGCTTTGGACAATATTTCATTTCTAGTTAGTGTTGAATAATATTCCAGTGCACAAATGTTCCAGTTTATTTATCCTTTACCTACTGAAAGACATCTTGGTTGTTTCCAACTTTTGGCAACTATGAACAAAGAAGCTATAAATAGCCATATACATTGATTTATGTGGGCATATTTCAGCACATTTGGGTAAATACTCAGAAGCATGATGAATGGATTGCTTGACAAGAATGTGTCTGGTTTTATAAGAAACTGCCAAATCATGTACTAAAGTAACCGTCATTTTGCATCCCCACCAGCAATGGTGAGAGCTGCTGCTGCTCTAAATCTTCATGTATCACTTCATGTTCATGTTTTGAATATTTTCTATTGTCATATGGGTACAATGGTACCTCACTGTGTTTTTAATTTGCATTTCCCAATAACATATGATGTGAAGCATCTTTCTATATACTTTCAGGGTTCAGCATATCCTCTTTGCTGTTGTGTCTGTTCTTTTTTATTAGTGATTTTTGCCCATTTTTAAATGAATTTTCTACTTTTCTTATTATTGAGTGTTAAGAGTTATTTGCATATTTTGGATATTAGTCCTTTCTCAGTGCCTTTTTCTTGGCAGTGTGTTTTATAGAAGTTAATTTTTATTGTTTCATCTTCTAAGTTTTTGCTAATTAGTTATAGCAGTAAAAAGAAATGAACATAGAAAGTGATTTTTAAAGTGACTGAATTAAAATCCAAGTTTTAAATACCATATTTTGTCAAAGAGTATATTCTTAGGTTCTACCAGGTACAGATTTCTCTGTTTCTCAGTGAACATTTTTCAGCCCATGGTTTCAATTTTAGGCTGAGTTGATATTTAATGAGGTGAATGCTTGGGTGTTTTTCTGTTCATTTTTTTCATCTTCCTTTTGCTTACCTTTTGCTTCCTCATAAATCACCAATAATATGTCATCTTGGTTTTGTTTCCAATCATCTTTTTTTCTTTTCCAATCATGATCTCTCAGGTATACTCATCCATTTTATCTCTGGGCAAATGCAAAAGGAAAGGTATACATTTTGGCTTTTTATCAAAATTACACTTTGAAATAGCATGCTTTGCATTACTGACCTCCTTTTTTCATCTCTATATTGTTTGTTTCACCTTTTAAATAGTGTGTTTGCACTTCAGGTACAGAATATGTCAGAAATTCAAGTCTTTTGGAAAAACAACTCTTTGTTTATATGTGCTTCTGGTTATAGAAAATATTACTATTTAATCAATATTTTAAATTCCTAATATATCATCAAAAACAGCAATTAAGAATATTTGTCATTTAAACATGTATAATAGTTTGGAAACACATAAAAACCCAAGCAGAGATAAAATAAAATATATCTAAACATAGACATTTTATATACTATATACTAATAAGATGTCATAATTTTTAAAAATAAATTATTAAATAGAACTAGAACAATTCACTTAAAGGACACATTCTATGGCAGATCAAGACAATTTTATGAATGCAGAGTTTAGTTTTCCTTTCTATATTTCCTCTTACTTACCTATTTATAGGTGTCTTCTGATAGTCCCTAAACATTTTTCTTCAGAAAAAATTCTGACCCTATCACTCTCTACTTTAAAAACTCACTAACCTCAAAGCCAGTTCTACCCAATCAACACCATCACTATTACTATCCATAAACTCTGTTCCTCATTTACAGAGTGGCTCACTCTTCCAAGAACACACAGTGATCCTTTCATGATCCATCTTGGAGCACCTTTCCCTTCTCTGTCTGGTAAAATACCATCAACTCTTATACTATACATCTGAAATTTCCTTCTGGAAAGATTTCTTAATCTTTCTAAACATTATTAATAAATCTGTTCCCCACATTCCATGGCTTTGTGATCTCAATTGATACATTACCCTTTTTCATGGTGCCATTTATCATTTCACAAATGCCCTAAACCATAAAAGGTGACATCATTGAGATCATATGTTATTCACATTTGACTCTATTACACATAACAATGGATCTATGATCTAAGAGCCTGTCATTAAATATCTTAAAACTATTTCTGCTTTAAGTTGCTCTTTGTCCATTATCATATAAAGGTTATATCTAAAATGGGTAACGAGAGATGAAAATTCAGCATACCAACAACTTGTCACCTAAAGATCTCACTGGTGGGTACTCCTTGGGCTTATTTTATTCAATATACTTCATGTACTCCTCTCTCCTCCTTAATATCCAATAAGACTATGTCTCCTAAACTCATACCTTCCCTAATGAAACATTCTCATTTTCTTATTTTAGCTTCTCTATTGACTTTTAAGATTTCAACTAGCTCTATATAAAAACAGTGCTTAATTTCTTTTCTTTTCTTTTCCTTTCTCTCTCTCTCTCTCTCTCTCTCTCTCTCTCTCTCTCTCTCTCTCTCTCTCTCTTTCTTTCTTTCTTTTACCAGGGATTGGATCCTTACCAGAGGCCCTTACCACTGAGCCACATCCCCAATTCCAATCCTTTTTTGTTGTTGTTTCAGACAGACTCTCACTAAGAACTTAGAACTTCACTAAGTTGCTGAAGCTGGCTTTGAACTTGCAATCCTCCTGCCTCAGCCTTCTGAATAGCAGGGATTATGGCATGTGCCATAGCACCAGGCTAATGGTGCTTACTTTCTAATAGAAGAAAGCCAACAGTTGTTCCAGGGTTTTTCTTCTGCATTGTATTCTGTATGTATTTTAACAATGTCATTTTGAAGCAACCTCACTGCTGAAATTGACCCATCACATTTACTTATTCTGATGCTCTGAATTTTTACCTGGAAAGAAGTGTAACTGTGACATTTAAAGGCCAGTAACTAGTACATGACTCCTCTGTGCATGTAGAGGCCTACATTAAGAAATTCAGTGTTTGAAAGTAACTAATCAAACTGAACAAAAGACAAATTTCACATTAGAAAAAAAAGAAAACATTATGTTGACTTATATAAAAGGGAAAAATAGGCAGAATTACCAGTTTTTAAAAACAGTTCACTGATTGCCATTAAAGTTAGGATTAAGGATCACTTGAAATTTTAAAGATTCTGAGGGATCATAGAAAAATTAATGTCCCTTCAAACATTTAATTTTCCAGAAAGTTTTGAAGATGAGCCTGAGAAACACAATAGGAATTACCCAATCAAATACTACTACTAAGCAAGAAATTGACTTCTACTGGGATTGCTAACACTGCCCGGTTGAGAAGGGCTTGACTACCCCAAGAGCAAACTATGGCCTTGAACCCTGAAGCTTCTCATTCCTTACCAGGATATATTCTTTTCCTGAGCTCCTTCTTTTTTCCCTAAATGCTGTGCTGAAATACCTATTTCAGAAGTCCTCTGTTAACAAAGGTCATGTTAAAACTGAAATTAGATTTAATATTGAACTGTTTATTTAAACTTTCCTTCCATTAACTTCACAGAAAATATAAAGGTCAAGGTCCTTGTTTGGTTGATAGGGTCTAATTTTATGTTAATTGGCTTCCTAATTCCTCCCTTTGCTGTTGTAATAGAGGCATTGAAATTTTATTTCATCCAGTGGCAGTTACCTTTTAAAGCTGCTTTTATCCTCAGCTATTCTGGCTTCACTTTAAACCTCCAAAGAGGCTCAGGAAACTGTTTCCATTATAAGAATTGCAGATTTAATTATTTCCTCTAAAGTCAACTCCATTTCACTTCCATCTCCTTTTCTCCTTTCTCTTCTATTTTCCACATTTTTGCAATAATTTATTCCTCATATATTTAATTAAGGAAGAGAAAATTTTCCTTTAGAATTATTCTGACATTAAATATAATCTTTTGGGGAAGACTTTAATTTTTTTAAAGAGAGAGAGAGAGAGAATTTTTTAATATTTATTTTTTAGTTTTTGGTGGACACAACATCTTTATTTTATTTTTTATTTACTTTTTTAAAGTTGTTTTTTGTTTTTTGTTTTTTTTAGAATTTTAATATTTACTTTTAGTTTTTCGGCAAACATCTTTGTTTGTATGTGGTGCTGAGGATCGAACCCGGGCCGCATGCATGCCAGGCGAGCATGATACCGCTTGAGCCACATCCCCAGCCCAACACTAATTTTTAAGATGAAATTAGTACTGAAAATATAATTTGACCAATATCACTCCCAGCACTTTCCCCTTTCCTCGCCATCTTCCACTCTACTTGTCTCCCTTTGATTTTAAGGAGACCCACCCCAATCTTTGTTTTCCCTTTTTTCCTCTCTAGCTTCCCCACATGAGAGAAAATATATGACTCTTAGCGTTCTGAAATTGACTTGTTTTGCTTAACCTAATGGTCTCTCCTTCCATCCATTTCCAGCAAATGTCATAATTTCATTTTTCTTCATGGCTGAATTAAAACTTCATTGTGTATACATACCACATTTTCTTTATTTATTCATCAATTGATGAACACCTAGGCTGGTTCCATACTTGGGCTGTTGTGAATTGTGCTGTCATAAGCATGGGTATGCATGTATCACTGTAGTGAGATGACTTTAATTCTTCTGGGTTAATACTATATAGTGATATAGCTGGGTCATATGGTGGTTCCAGGCCTAGTCTTTTGAGGAGCCTCCATACTGATTTCCATGATGGTTGCACTGATTTACAGTCCCGCCAACAGGGTAAAAATGTTCTGTTTGCTTCACATCCTCCCCAGAATTTATTTTTATTTGCTTTCTTGATGACTGCCATTATGACTGTTATGAGATGAAATCTCAGTGTAGTTTGATTGGCATTTCCCTAATTGCTAGTGATGTTGAACATTTTTTTCGTGTATTTGTTGGCTACTTGTATATCTTCTTTTGAGAAGTGTTTGCTCAAACTCATTTGCACATTTATTAATTTGATTATGTGAGTTTTTTGGTGTGAAGTTTTTTGAGCTCTTTATATATTCTAGATATTAATCCTCTGCAAGAAGCATAGCTAGCAAAGATGTTCTCCTATTCTGTATTCTTCTATTCTTCACATTCCTAATTGTCTCCTTTGCTTTGCAGAGCTGTTTTAGTTTGATGCTGCCCCATTTATTAACTCTTGGCAATAATTCCTGAGCTGTAGGGGTCCTACTGAGAAAGTCTTTGCCTGTGCCTAAAAGCTGAAGTGTTGATTTTATGTTTTCTTCTAGGAGTTGCATAAGTTCTGGTCTAATTCTGAATTCTTTGATCCATTTTGAGATGACTTTTGTGCAGGGTGAGAGATAAGTTGTCAATTTTTATTCTACATATGGGTAACCAGTTTTCCCAGCACCATTTGTTAAAAAGGCTCTCTCTCCTCCAATGTATGTTTTTGGCACCTTTGTCAATGATCAGATTATTGTATCTGTGTGGGTTCCTCTCTGTGCCTTCTCTTTTGCACCATGGTCTAAACATCTGTTTTTATGCCAGTATCATGAGATTCTGTTATTATGGCTCTGAAGGATAATTTGAAGTCAGGTATTGTTACACCTCCAGAAATGCTGTTTTTGGCTTATAATTGCTTTGACTATTCTGTCTTTTATTCTTACAAATAAATTTTAGGACTTTTTTTTTTTTTAGTTCTGTGAAAACTGTCATTGGCATTTTGATGGGGATTGCATTGAACACCCTTTTATTAATTTATTTTTTTTTCTTTTTGGGGAGGGAAGGGATACCATAGATTGAATTCAGGGGCACTCAATCACTGAGCCACATCCTCAGCCTATTTTGTATGTTTTTTAGAGACAAGGTCTCACTGAGTTGCTTAGCGCCTTGCTGTTGCTGAGGCTGACTTTGAACTCGAAATCCTCCTGTCTCAGCCTCCCCAGCTGCTGGTATTACAGGCATTTGCCACCACACCCAACTAATTTATTTTTTCTTGATTGGTGCATTGTAATTATACATAAACTGAAATTCATTGCAATATATTTGCATATGAATATAGTATAATTTAGTCAATTTCATTCTGTAGTTTTTTTTCCCATCCCTCCCATCCTCATTGATCACTCTCCATTGTTCTCCTTTCTATTTTCATGAGATTTCCTTTCTAAAAAAATATGTATTTACCTATAGCTTCTGCATATGAGGAAAAAAAAATTTGACCCTTCATTTTCTGAGTCTGACTTATTTCACTTAGTATGATGTTCTTCATTTCCAGAAAATGACATAATTCCATTCTTTTTCATGGCAGAATAAAACTCCATTGTGTATATTACCACACTTCTTTATCTGTTTATCTACTGAGAGACATCTAGACTGGTTTCATAACTTGGACAATTTGAACTACTCTGCTATAAACATTAGTATGCATGTATCATTTTAGTATGATGATTTTCATTCTTTGGGTAAATATCCAGGAATGAGATAGCTGGGTCATATAGTGGGTACATTCCTAGCCATTTGAGGTAACATACTCCTTTCCAAAGTGGTTGTACTAAACTGCAGTGTCACCAACAATGTACCAATGTACTGTTCTTCCCCACATGCTCACCAGCATTTATTGTTATGTGTATTCTTGATAATTGCCATTCTAAGTGGAATGAGATAAAATTTCAATGTAGTTTTGATCTGCATATCCATGATTGCTAGGGATGTTGAACATTTTTTTAATACTGTTTTTGGCTCTTTTCATTTATTCTACTGAGTAATGTCTGTTTAGCTCATTTACTCTTTTATTTTTATTTTTTGGTAATTTAAAAAAAATATTTATATATTCTGGATATTAATCTGTCAGAGGAGTATGGGAATTTTTTTCTCTTATTCTGAAGGCTATCTGTTGAGCTTCTTGTTTCCATTTTAGCCCTTATTCTTAAGACCTCACTGATTTCTCGGTTGGTTCCAGTCATATCAATATCTTAGGTGATAACAATGGTAGGCAATCATTTATACAGTACTTATTACATGACAAGTATTGTTACTGGATGAAATTTGGGCTGCTCACAGTTCAAAGGCCAATATTCAAACCAAAGATTTGGTAGGAAGGAATCAGGTTTATTCAAGGGATATATTTTGGAAGATGGAAGGGCTGTTTACTGAGAAGCTCCCCCCGGAACTCAAGGGTGCAGAGGTCTTTTATAGAGCAGAAAAAGAGGTAGAGTAAGATAACAGGCAGAAAGCCCGTGTGCTAAACAGGGTCCTCCTCACCTAGGACTCAATCTCTTGGGCTAATTTCTATGTTTTCTTTAAACTGACTTGTTCCTCACAGTGATTTTCATGTGTTAGTTGATGCAATAAACTCAAAACTGAGGAGGGACATTACAAAGGTCACCAGATGTTCTAAGTTCTGTAAATCCAAAGAAGAATGATTTAGCAGTTAGCATGTTAGAATTTGTAGTGTCAGACAGAAAGGAGGGGGATAAAATCCCTTCCAAAGGATTAGGGAGGGGAAGTCAAAAGTAACTATACAAAGGACAATTCCCCCCAAAAAGTCCCCATTACAGTATCATCCTATGTACTTTACAAATATTAACTCATTTAGTCCTCACAATTGCCATGGATGATTGCTTCTTCCTTTTATAGATGAAGAAAGTAAGGCAGAGCTCTAAAATTATTTTCTTCTTGAAATTAATCTGTTTATTTTATTTCCTATCATAGGCAAAAATATTAATTGTAAATGGGCAAAATGTTTATTTCAAATTATACAGTTTTTATATTCAACTGGGATAATGGAAATGTCATATTTAATGCTTTGTGTGTCTATAGCTCTCCTAATATCAGTCTTAATTTTTTTACATGGATAATTAGGAAGATTATTTTTAAAGTGTTTTGAAGTCACATAGTTTATTCAGCCAAAAATCAAGAGTTTAATATTGTAAGAAAGCATGGCATATGGTGTTTTCCATATCAATGATATATATTAACACTGGACTTTATTTCTGAAAGCAAAGACTGGAAAAGTTTTAGAATTATCTTCTAATTCTCAACAAAGGTGATTTTGAATATAATTACTCCAGGAGAGCATTTCTTTTTATACTCTGTGCCTAGGGTATTTTATTAGCTTAAGAAAGTTCTAAATAACCAGACATGGTGTTTTTTGCCCGTAATCAGTGACTCTGGAGGCTGAGGCAGAAGAATAGCAAGTTCGAGCTTAGTCCGGGGAACTTAGTGACATATTTCTTGATAAATAAATAAATAATACATAAAATAAATTTTAAAGAAAAAGGTCTAGTGATGTAGCTCAATGGGACAGCACCCCTGAGCTCAATCCTCAGGACTGCTATACTACAAAAAATAAAGCACGAAGTCTTGACCAGCAAAATATAACCTTTTATACCATTACTAATCACATTTCTCTTTTTCTTAAATACATCATCCACACCTTATGAATTTTTTCAATGACCAACATGAGACAATTTCTATATTGCTCACATATTGTAAGTTTTTCATCTATAATGCTACTTCACTGTTCATGACCTTGAGCCACTTCTCTAAGGACTATGGTAATATCTACTGCTAATATCACTGTCACTGTTTCTGAGTTCTACAGCTCCATGTCACTCCATAACTACTAAGCTGACAAAAATTCAAGTGCAGAAAGACAATAAGCAGAGCTGAACAGATTCAATTCTGACATCTATATGGCTAGCAACAACAGGCTCCCTTCGCATTAAATAAAATATAAGCAAGCATGCTGTTTTAATTTAACCTGATACTTATCCATTTAGCTTCTGTGTTAAAAAAGAATAAGTATTAACTTTAGGTATCAAGGAAGTAAACATAAGAATTCAATTGTGTTCAGTATTACTCCCTTGTGAGTGATCCTCCATTTCTGAATGTTTTGTGTTAAAGTTATCATATCATAGAATTATGAACATTGAATAAGATAAATGGTAATTTACCCTTATTCTGTGCTGTATATTAGGCAGTCCATAAATATCTGTGAAAGGTGTACATGTAAATAAGTTGGAAGTGTGCAATTTTCTTTGATCTATTTATCTATCTGTCTATCTATCTATCTATCTTTTCTAAAATGTTTTTGGTGAGCTGGGAAATGTAGGATCAGCATCACTGTGCTCTTTGAAGGTCTTGAGAAAACCATTACTTTTAACTGGCTGGGTAAAGATGCCCCAAAAGTTCATTTTCCTACTTTGCAACAAATTACTTCATCCTTCAATTTCTCTCTTCATCTTCTCTGGGAACATGCTAGATGATATATATAATTCCATTATATTTTGCCCATTTTTTTTCCTCTCCATAAACTAGGAATAATATTTTGAGGAGAAATAATCACACAAATAGGTGGAAAGCATATTTAAATGTATTTTTAAGAGGATTAAATTTAAAAAGAACTACTTGCACATTTCTGCATCCATGAATGTATGTTTTGTAGATAGGTTATGTACTGCCTTTTTCACTTAAACTATATTGTGGAAAAAATGTGAATCCCCCAATTTTTGTATTCTTCCATAGATGATTTTTGTTAATTTTAAAATTTGTATGTAGTAAAATTCATATGGGGGCCTACAGTTCTATCAGTTTTAACGCATACATAGATTCATCTACAAACCCTCACAATAAGGAGTCAGAACAGTTTTCTCTCCACAGAATTTTTCTTATACTCTCCTTTGTAGTTAAATACTCAGTATCTGATAGCCAGTGACTTGGGTCTCGGCTCATATAGTTGTGCCTTTCCCAGAGTTTCAAATAATAGAATAATTCAGTATGTAACCTTTTCAAATGAGTTTCTCTGACTTAGCACAATGCATTTGAGAGTAATCCATATTGTTATATATATATATCTAAACATGTTCCTTTTTATTGCTAAGTAATATTCTGTTATGTGGATATACAATGGCTAGTGTATCCATTTGACTTATTGAAGGAAATTTGGGCTGTTTCTAGCATTTGGCAATTATTAATAAAACTAGTATCAGTATTCCTGTATACGTGTTTGTGTAAGCTCAAGTTTTCTTTTAAGGTGAATTCTTAACAATGGGCTTGCTGGGTTGTAATAATTTTTTAGATTTCTAATATCAACATGCCTTTGTTTTTAATATTAACTTTATGTAGATAAAGTTTCTCTTTGACTCATAACATGCTTGAGTTAATAGACATTTTTTTTTCCTGTCTGCTCCAATATATTTATCAGCCTGTCTATATTTTAGTCACCTGCTAGGAAATTTTGATCAAAATACTTAGGAAGGACTAAAATTTGTCCATAGAACTCCAGTAGAATAAATGGAGAGTTGATATTTAGCTTTCTAACTCCTGTTGGAACACCTAGCAAGTGATAAGGAATGAGCAATTCCACACAGATGCCTCCAGAGCCCTCACACTTTCCTACAGAGGACTAACTTCCTGTCGCATGTGACATTATCACCATGAAGCAGTTGAATTTAGAGGGATCTTTATCTTTTAGTAGTTTGTATTGACTTGGAACATGCTAGATGATATATATAATTTTGTATGAAAATTTGAGTTTACATACACATCTATTTTTGGCCTATGATATGGTGTGAGCTGAAAAGTTCTTTATGCCTCATTTTCTTTCCTTAGAAGTAATTTATATTGCTCTTAAATGTTTTGTAATACCTTGATAACAGGATTGACTCCAAAAAGGAATTTAAGGTTTTCTTAATTAAAAAGGAAATGATCATTGGATAGAACTGAAAACAAAACCAAAAATATCTTTTTTTCTAAAAACATCATTAAAGACATATGACAATCATTGCTCTTGACTCCCTTAGTCCAATGAGCAGTTCCTGGAAAGCCCAAATGACTTTGACATTTTTTTTCTTTTCCAAAAATTTGTTGTATTAGAGCCCCGTGGACCTGAAAGAAACAAAAATAAATATGTCTTTTTTCTCACAACCTGCATGATGTATACTCAGTTTCCCAGAAATAGGGCAGTGAGTCAGATTAAAAATATTAAAGGTATGAGAAATTTAAGAAATAAAGACAAAGACATGGAAATAAGTGAAAAGCAGGGGCATAGTGAGATGATCCATCTCTAATGGTGACTGGATCTAACAAAGAAGGAGAGCTTACATTGAATTTCAGTGTGAAAAACTTGAGGTGAACAGGATGAAGTTGAGAAAAACAAAACATGGTTTGGGTTTAGCAGGTTACTCCCATCTCTTCTACCTTTAGGCAGCTGGGATTTGAAATCTAGGCTTTTTGAACTAGTGAATTCCATGACAAGCACAGAATCTTCCCTATCAATAGAAGCCATGCTGCAAATGGGCATTCCCCTAGGCACTCTTGCACCACAGGTTCCCAGAAGCAGCATCTCACTGTCAAGGTTAATTCAAATTAATGCTCACAACATTTTGGGGGGAAGATTGTGTGACAGGGTGACACAAGGAAGAGGGCATGAGGAAGAATGGTATGCTTCATGCTGTCAAATTAATGTTAGGTATATATAAGAAAAGACCTATAATTGTCATGGACTTTTTGGAAATTCATTTCTGACTATCTTTGCTTTCTAAAAAGCCAATTTATGAAATGTTTAATTTATAAGGCAGTAATTAATGCTGTAAAAGCATTAGTCCATCACTCTCTAGAAGGATGACTTCTTTAGTACATTCAAAATAAAGTTTGACTTCCACTTATTTTTTAGATCAAGGGTTGATAATGCAGTAAATCACAAGTTAAAATAGTAGTTAGTATTTATTTGGAAAAGGATTCATATTTTAAAATGTATTCCAGGTGAGGCTTCTTATTGGTCAATAGCAAACAGAGCTTAGCAGAGTACAGCAGAATTGCCTCAGAGCTCTGTCAGGCTAATTATTCAAAAACACAAGATGTAATGTAAGAAGTAAAATATGGTCATTCTCCAGAGGCTTAAACAAGTGGGGAGGGCTCATAAATCAAGATAGGAATGCTCTCTTTCTTTTAGACTGGCTGCATCTGTAGCCTGCCCTGATAAGCAGACCCCCTAACGGGTCAATTTTAAGGCTTCTGATCTATTCAGAAAAAAAAAAAAAAAAAAAATATATATATATATATATATATATATATATCAAAGATTCACATCACCTTAATTTGTATAAAAGAGTCAGGTTATGCTGAGAGCAAAATTCACTGATCTCATAAATAGAAACTAAGTTCAAAAGGACTTAGTATTCCCAAATTAGAATCTAGGGAGAATATCTTACTTTAATGTTAGTAATTTTCTTACTTACTGTCTATTAGCTTGTGTGATGAGCTTGCTCCAGGAATTTGGATAATCCCATCCCTTAAAATGCTCTTGGAAATGTATGTGGGTTGATTACTGAATTACTTCTGAAGTGAACATGGGTCTAGCAAACTGGAAATTATTTTACTGCTACTGTATTACTAGGCAGAATGCCCAGCAGGGGTATTATATCCACAGAGGTGAATTTGGGATTGACCATAATATACTTGAATATTTATGGTTGAGATGTGTGTTTTTTTTTCTAATTTTGAGTACTGTCACAGATATTCAATTTCCCCTAGAGACTATCACTAGATTATCATTTAAATTACCACTGAATCACACATGGAAAAGCAATGACTAACATTATTTTTAACCATTTAGCATAATTTCTTATATTACTTTCAATTCACTTGAATGAGGAAACATAAAACTGTAATAAAATACCTTTAGATAGAAGGAATTTTTATTTTAAAAAGTTATGCAAAAAAAATCATCTGACTTTCACCTGACTTGACATACTGCACATTTCTAATAAAAATTATTATTTTCAACTTGCAGGAATCATTTTACCTTTATATAGGAAATATCATGTCTTCCATACATGGAAATCACCCAGTAGCATCAGATAAAAGAGCTTAACAAAGCAAGTGGACAAGTTCCATAAACAAAGAGGCAACTCGTCATTGAGGCCAAAATCTAAGCCATAGGCAATATATATCAAATAAATGTAATACCTCATCTGGTGGAAATCAAGTAAACACTTCTCTTTGGTATGTTAATTAGGAAAAGCTTCTAAAAACTGGTGGGACTGGATTTGTCCTTTAAAGAAAAGGAAAGTTTCTAATAATTAGAGATGTGAAAAAGAGGGTACCCCAGATTGGCAGTGTAACTTGATAGTGGATGTTGTTTAGCTCAGAGTAAATGACACTGAAACAGAAAAGATAGAAATCTCAGAGACAGCACAGCAAAGCTTTATCAGTCACTCATATCGAGTCTGATGCAGTTAATGCTTCCTTTTTCTTTATTATAGCTGTGCATTCCAGAGTATATGGCAGAAAGATCATTGAGTAAAACTAATCACATGACCTGGCACAATTGCAGAGGAGGCTGGAATAAGTCAATGATATACTTGGGTGGCTTTAAAAAATCTGATAAAGAAATATAGGATTTCAGATTGGAAAGAATTTGAGTATCAGGTTTTTCATTAATTTTGAGACATTACTTTATCTCATTAACTATTACATATTGAAGATGATAAATCTGAAATAAAATTAACTAGAAGACAAAATTTAAAAAAAGTTTGTAAAAGGGAATAAAAGGATAATACCCCAGCCACTAAAGATGAAAATGAGCAAGAAGGTGTAAGTGTTCTGACTGTTGAAAAGAACAAGACAGTGATTTTCTCTGGTGAACAAACTCTTGGAGAAAAATAGGCATCTCATTTTCCACAGCTGGAATATTCTGTGTTTTTTCCTGGAACTATTAAGATAACTAATACAAGCTTGACCAATGCACATATCTAATCATAAGCAAAAACTTCTTAAACTATAACCTAATGTACCCTGCTTAATGATATAATGAATAGTCCTGTACTAATGGTGCCTGTGTAAGCTAATGATATAAGTAAAGAAGGCAGCTTAAACGAGCAGCCAATTTTGCCTCTGCATCTTGCTTCTGTCTCCATTTATTTCATTACAAGAATTATAGACAACTACTCATTTTTTGTTTCTTCAGAACTGAATTTATATGTTTGGTTGAGTCCTATCTGTCCCTCACCCTGCCTCCCACACTAGTTTATATTTGACATTCCAAAATTATATATTGAACAGAAAATGTGTGCTAAAAACTGTTTTAGGTTCTTGGGAGCAGCAAGCAGAAACAAAATAGAAAAAGTCATTGCCATTTTGCAGCTTCTGTTCTAACAGGGAAGCATACTTGTGGCCTAAGAAATTTCTATTTTCAATGTATTGCTGCTTTTAAGAACAATTTAATTGAAAGTCTAGAATGCACCAAACAATTTCAGAGGCAGAAAATCTCCTACCTCTTATATCAGTGCCCACCTCCTTTAACAAGTACTTCACTGCTACAAAAGGATCTTGAAATAAGTGAGCAAAAGAGATATCTTGTGCCCTAAAATGTTGGGCTGATAGAATTTTATGTTCTTTCTTTAATCTTCACCTCCATGAGGGCCTGGCCAGATCTGCTGCACCTTCTATGAGGACAACAGAAGTCTGTAAACTTGCAGTCCTTGCTGCAGTCTGTAAACTTGCAGTCCTTGCTGCAGGTACAACTCAGCAGTTAAGCACTTCCCTGCCATGTGTGAGTACCTGGGTTCAACCACCAGCACTGCCAAACACAACTAAAAACCCAAGATACACAATCTCCCAAACCCATTTCTCTACTCATATCATCAATATTCATCAACCACCAATTATAAAATAGGTCATGTGTTGCAGAAGAGGAAGACACACAAATAATAACCACTGTACCACAACAAAAATAAAAGTGGTTGTCCCTGACTTCTGGGAGCATCCTATTCAGAAAATTCACCTCTCCTAAAATGGCAGAGATAGGTAGGCTACAGTACATGATGTCAGGGTACTGGTTCCTGTTTCTGAAATGGTTTCCTAAGCCTCAAACATTGTTTACTAGCCTTCCTCAGGTAGGTGAAACTGCCAGATGGTTAAGTAGTTAAATGTTGTCACATTTCTATAACAGATAATATAGGACCCTAAGATTATGAATGAGCTTCTCAAACTAGTCTTATTTTAGCAGCTAGCCATGATAATATCTAAGATGTCAATTAGTGGAAATGTGTAATTATAATCTTTTTTTATTTTATTTTATTAGCTATACATGACATTACAATGATCTTGGCAATTCATTGAGGTATAATTTCTCATTTTTCTGATTGTAGAGATTGCAGAATCACACTGGTCATAGAGTCACTTATATACATACAGCAATCACAATGTCTATTCTATTCTGCTGCCCTTCCTATCCCCTCTACTCCTCCCCTCCCCTCCCATCATTTCTCTCTATCCAATCTAATTTGACACATTTTTTTTTCTTTTTCTCATCACAACATCATACATGTATTCTATATAACGATGAGGGTCTCCTTCCATCTTCCGTGCAACTCCCCTTCTCCCTCTTTTTCCCTCCCACCTCTCTTCCCTATTTAGTGGTAGTCTTCTTCTCATAAATATAATCTTTTAATATGATGTTGTATAAACTGCATTTACCAAAGAGGGTAGAACAGCTGAAATCATTTGTTTTCACCTATATATCCCAAAACTTATCAAAGAGTTTATAAATGATAAGATTGCTATAACAGTATGATGAATGCAAGAACAGAATAAAAGAAACTGTGACTGTGAGCGAATGTAATATAATCCTTATGATAAGTGATTATCTCCCTAGACAGACTTTCACATTAAATGCGTAAAAGCCATATAAATAGAAGATAAAATATTTGTAAATTTTTAGAACCTTCTGGATCTCTAACATCAGATTTTTCCTTTTTATTGTAAAAGGAAATTTCATCAGTTATGGTCTTGGTAAGAAAATGTAGCTACAGAATTGATTATCTTATAAAACAGAAATATACTTAAGATAGGTTCCATGCAAATTAAAATAAATATGGCCTCAGGGAAAAAAAGTAAGAAGGAGATCATAGGAAGAAGTCTTGGACTCAAAAAAAAAGTAAAATGAATAATTAAAAAAAGAAGGAAAATATAGTAAAGGCCAATTTAATTATGTTTTATTGAGTTAATTCATGAAAATAAAGTAGACATATCACAGCTTTTATTTAAAACAGGAAGGAATTCTAAACATGCTAGGATGAGTTGGTGGGCTGTTCTGCTTTATTAATTTTCTCTGTTTTGAGAGATAAAGGTGAATTTGTAATGAGTGGGATTATAAATATATAGTTTATAAATTTTGATGCCATAGTTTGGACTGAATTGTGGAAAATCAACTTCATTGTAAGCAAAAAGCCTGACAGTGATGGTATAACCCCTTGCATGACTTCAGTGAATCTCTACTGAAGGGAATGGGGGAGGGATGGCTACTGCCAAAACCAAACACAACAGTGTGTTTAGGGAAATAATCGTACTGTCACAGGACAGCGGGGAGCTAAAACTCCAAACCTCTGTTCAATAAAATAAAAGAAAGTTTAGAGTCAGACACATAAAGCTAAATAACAGAACTTCATTGTGAATGAAAGTAAAGTAAGGTTCAAGCAGAGAGAACCCTCAAGATAGAGAGTGGGTTGTCTCCAAAGAGCAAACAACAATGATACAGCACTGCTTCCAAACATATGGCTGTTTGGGGTTTACCAGGAGAACCTGGCTCCCCCAATCAAATGTTGATCTCCTCCTTCACATAAGATGGGGGGATTTTTGACCCCAGTGGGTTCTCTCTGGAGCCATTCTATTCAGGGAAATATCATCTACAAGTCAATCCTATGTTAACGTGGATATTGTGGTCAGAGAAACTTATGGCCATAAATCCTAACTTTACAATGGCATCTAGCCATGTCAGGAATTATCCTCATAGATCTTTCCTTCTTAAAATATTTTTTGATAGACTGCCTTTGTTTCTACCTGTTTATTCTCAGGGATAGTATATACCTGTTTTTGATCTATAAGTTACTTGTTTGTTCATTAAATGCAATTTATTTATTTATTTATTTTTAAAATTTTTTTTAATGGTTGTTCACAACATTACAAAGCTCTTGACATATCATATTTCATACATTAGAATCATGTGGGTTATGAACTCCCATTTTTACCCCAAATACAGATTGCAGAATCACATCGGTTACACATCCACATTTTTACATACTGCCATATTAGTGACTGTTGTATTCTGCTACCTTTCCTATCCTCTACTATCCCCCCTCCCCTCCCCTCCCATCTTCTCTCTCTACCCCATCTACTGTAATTCATTTCCCTCCTTGTTTATTATCCCATTCCTTAAAGAAATCCATGACCCTGCTATGATATTGGCTCACATTTCACAGCTCATTACTATTACCCAACAATAGCTTCAAAATCTAAATTAGTAAATAAATGGCTAAACAATAGTTATATATGCTCATCTTGATTGCTGTCTGACCTAAGAATGGCAGAGTCTTATGGTGACCAATACAGTAAAATGGAACTTGCTTTTCTTGTTTTCCCAGGGATACATATTCAGATTCAATCTGAAGAGTGGCCACATATGGTAAGAGCCCACCAGCATTCTTAACACAAAGCACAAAAGAAAGAACATAAACTAATAGCATTTGACTCAATAGATTTATAAATCAAGGCCTGTTGACATTTATAGAATGAAAGATAATGTTTAACATGGACTAAAAACTCAGGTTAGAGGTCTGGGAATGTAGCTCATTGGTAGAGTTCTTACCTATCATGTGTGAGGCCCTGAGTTAAACCCCTAGCATCCCATCATATAATAATACAAGACAATTTCCTGTTTGATTAGTTCCCTGCTAGACTCACCAGCCTTACTTCTTACTACTCTCCTCCATTGCTTCTGTTTTTGTTGGTTTGTTATGTGTAACTCACACATGCTTAGACTTCTTATGATAATTGTCCTTTAAACCCAGAGGAATAAAGTGAAGCAATTTGTGTGGCCATAAGCTCCATGAACAACTTAAACAGTCTTCATAGACTTGTAAAATTCTTTTTAATGCCTCTATTTGAGTTCTTAACTTTTTGCATTTTAATGTTAGAATTGGTTGTGGCTTCTAAGTTTTTGGAGAGTAGTTCTCATTTTCATGTTACCTATATTACTTGCCAAAATACTGTATAGATTTAGCATTAAAAAATATCTAATGGATTTTATTTAATGATGCCAGGAATATGGACAGTTTATAAAATTTTTCCACCAAATGTATATGAGATCTCAAAAATTACCAAGAGTTTCCCGGAACAATCTTGTCTCAAGAATGGATGAATGAATGCTCATATTTTTCTGAAGACTTCTTTACTGCACATAATTTCCACTCTGTAGTGAAGCAGTCATTGGCTTCCTATTAAACCTTGCTTAATTCTCTGTGAAGAAGATAAATGAAATGGGAGAAAAAGATTCTTTTTGTAACTGTATGAGAAAAAGGCCATGTGGCAGGGCAACCTAAGGACTTCTTGTCTCTCTGGAAGCAGCTGAGAAAAGATTGGGATTGCACATGGTGCCACAGTGCTCCCATCTAATGGTGTGGGGTCAGGGAGCACACTGGAACATGAAAACATAGAGAAGAGCCTGATTAGACCCTTGACACTGAGAGTAAAAATAAGTTCAAAATCCTGATGGAAACATGCAAGGCTGAAGTGAGCAGAAGGAAATTCATGATAATAAAAATTTTTGAATTGTCTCCTAAATTGAATAATTTTATTTAAATACTTGATTTACAATGACAACAAGTCATTTCCTACAAAATGTATAAGTTATCCAGGAAAATAGACCAGCAGTTACCAATAAAAGAATGAAGGTTAGAATTACTTTTACATTCAATTGCCTGATGCCTCCTATCACTATCAGAATCTGTTGGAAGGCCTTTGTGGAGAGGTCTTCATAAATATAAAAAATTTTTAATTTTAAAACAGTAAAATAAATTACCTTCTAACACACATACATCCACATACAAATACTTCTCCAAAGTCAACAAAATTACAGGAGTGGATTATCTACTTCTAAGAGCACACAAAGAATAAAATCCGAGGAAGTAATACATCTATATGATTTTTTTTCTTTGTTTTATATTTTCGTCACCAGGTATTGAACCCAGGTTGCTCAACCAGTAGTGTACCACATCCACAGTGCTTTATAACTTTTTTTTTTTTTTTAGACATGGTCTTGCTAAGTTACTGAGTCTGGTTTCAAACTTGCAATCCTCTTGACTCAACCTCCTGAGTCACTGGGATTACAGGCATGTGCCATCACACCCAGTTTATCAGATTTCGTAAAAGTAGTTCACATCTTTGAGTCACCTTCATTAATCACCAAAGCATTATAGATTTATCATTGAAGATATAGCTAATGAATTTTATCCAATGATGCCAGGAATATAGACAGTTTATAAAGAATGTTTTTCCAACAAATGTGGAAATTCAGACTAATCTAGGGTGAGGTTCTATTTCTATCATATGAAGTCATATGAACCGAAGGAAGATACTTATCCTTTCTGAAACTGCCTTTTGCATCTTCAAAATTATTAGATCAATAATGTCTATTATTATGAGTATTAAATGAGAATAATCACCTTAATACACATAGTGTAGTCTCTAGCACAGAGTAATGCTTGACATATGAGAACAATCAGCAGAATAAAGAGGAATACATATAAATAAATATGATCAAAAGAGGACTTGTGTGGAAGGACAAGAATTTGATAAAGGAAGGTCAGCAATAGGGTAAAGAAGTCAGAACATCAATGGTGTCTTGAAAGCACCAGAATTTTTTCAGATAAAATGAATCAGGGTAGTCAGGAAGCTATTGGAGGACTCCTTCGACACTGTGCCCAGCCATGTAGCAGAGTCCTTGGGAGGTTCTTGTTAAGAATGTAACCGGGATATGGAGTAGAGAACATCATATTGAAGGAGAATAACTTTAAGACTTACCACACAGCCAAAGCAGTCAAGAGTCTGTGGTAATGATGAAACAGGGGATGAATAGATGAACAAAAGAGAATACAGAGCCCAGGAATAGACTCACACAAATGTACTCAGGTAATTATTGAAAAAGGCAATTTGATGCAAAACAATAGTCATTTCAACAAATTGTGCTGGAAAAGCTGAACATACACACACACACACACACACACACAAAAAAAAGTGAACCTAGACACATATTTCCCACCTTTGACAAAAATTAGCTGAAAGGGAACATGTATCTCATTGCAAGAATCAAATTGTAAAACTTATGAAAAATAACAGGAAAAAAAATCCAGGTGCCCTAGATTTTAGAGGTGGCTTTAGACACAATGCCAGAAACTAATCCATGAAAGAAAAAATTGATATTTCTCCCTGAAACATAATAATGTATTTAAGGATTAAACCATGTCTTTAAAATTTGAATGAGCAGGTAAATGGATAATTAAAATTAAAAATGTCTTTTCTGCTAAAAACACTGCTGAGAGGTAAAGGCAAGACACAATGTTGGAGAAAATCTGTGTAAAATCCTTTGCTATCTAAAGTATCCAAAATATTCAAAGAATCAAACTAAATGATAAGAAAACACTAAATTAAGAATGGGAGAAAAATTCAAAGAGATTCTTCATTAAAAAAAGTTATGAAGATAGCAAAAAGTATAGGAAAAGATGGTTACATCACATATCGTTTGGGAACTGGACTTAAAATAGTTCAACATCACTACACACCTGTTAAAAGAATTGGAATACAAAACACTAGCATAGCCGGGCATGGTGGCACATGCCTGCAATTCCAGCAACTCTGGAGACTGAGGCAGAAGGATCTCAAGTTCAAAGCCAGCCTCAGCAACTAAGTGAGCCCCTAAGCAACTCAGCAAGTCCCTGTCTCTAACAAAATGTGAAAAGGGGAGGGGGGAGCTGAGCATGTGGCTCAGTGATTAAATACCCCTGGGTTCAATTCCTAGTAAAACAAACAACAACAACAAAAACACAACACTAACATCACCAAATGATGAAGAGGATGTGGACTCCTAGAAACTTTCATTCATCACTGGTAGAATGCAAAATGGTAGAGCCACTTTCTAATGCATTTTGGTGTTTTACTAAAATACTAGACTTTTTCTAAAAAATACAGTAATGTGTCCCTTGATATTTACCCAAATGTACTGAAAGCATGACCACAGGAAAAACCTGCACATAAAGGTTTATAGTACTTTCAGTAGTAAATGATAAAACTTGAAAGCAACCAAGATGTCCTTCAGTAGGTGAATAAATAAATCATGTCACATGCACACAACAGAATGTTATTCAGCACTAGAGAGGGTGATTTGAGAGAGAGAGAAGACTTGAGCAGACATGGAGAAAACTGAAATGTGCATTGCTAAGTGACAGAAGGCAATCTGAAAATGCCACATTCTATAATAATCCAACCATATGACATTCTGGAAAAGCAAAACTATGGCAAGAACAAAAAGAACAATGATTGTCAGGGGAAGGAAGGAAGAATAGGCAGAGCACAGAGGATTTTTAGAGTAAAGTGTTCTGTATGATATTACTGTGGCAGACACATGTTATTATACATTATATACAACTCCACAGAATGCTCAATATACAGTGAATCCTAATGTAAACTGCAGACTTTATTTAATGATGATGTATCAATATTGGTTCATCCATTGTTAATAAGTAGACTGTATTAATTAAAGGTATAAATAGAGGAATTGAGGGAAAGATGTGTATAATGAAAATGTGTACACTTTCTGATCTTTTTTTCTATAAACTTTAAACTTTTAAAAAAATTTAAGTTTCCTAATTGAAAAAAAATTTAGAAAATGAAATACAGCATCAGTTCCCAATAAGCATCTTATCTTGGGTAATTGTTTTATTTAAGATATTTCCCGGTGCAAAGCATAAATCTTAAACAACAGTTTAAGAAAAAGTTAGACGTTCAATTTGCTGGCAATTTACTGTCCAGTCATGGTATAAAGAAGAACATTTCTATGACTTGTAGTTGATACTGTTTGAATAAAAAGGGAAATTCAGGCACAAATCTATATATGTCACTAAAATATCACTCCCAGTGGTTAATGAGGCTAGTTGTCAGTCATAAAGACTTTTCAGAAAATCATCTAGTTGAACTCTGGCTATCCTTATGTCCTTCAATTTCTTTTCTGTATAAAGCTTAATAATGAGAAAAACAAATTATTATGTTTCCTTTAGTATTTTATATGAATGACCAGTGTTCATATTTTTAAGTTTCATACAAAAAATGTGATTTCTAAATATTCATTATAAATATTTACTAAATGCTTTTACCTTGAACCTATTCACCACTCTTTAAGGTAGCATGCAGAATATGAGGGGAATTATTTAAAGCAATGAGAGACAGTGATTTACTTAAATAATAATTATGTTATAAAAACAGTGCAAGTATCATTAGGTTTTAAAAATTTTACATTGTGATTTGGTAATATATAACTTCTTTTTGGTTTTAATAGACACTACAAAAAGGTCTTTTATAGTTATAAAAGTTTTATAAGTTCTAAAAATTATGACAGAACTAGAATTCTGAAACAAAATATCATGTACCACAAATACTACATATAATCTTTTCATAATCAAATGCTTTACCATAGAAATGTCAGAATTTGCCTTTGATTTAACACAAGCATCTAGAAAACTTTGTTGGCAGTCCTGAGTCTTAGAGTTAATCTAAATGTAGATAGTTTGTTGGCTCAAGAATCTCTTATGAAGAGCCCATGCTGTCTTTGTGGATATAGTAAGTCTCTTTCAAATGTCTTTAGCACATAAAGAGTACCCACTAACTTCACTAGGAATTCAGAATGCTTAAGAGTTGATTAAGTCCTATGTGGGCATCGGAATTCTAGAAAAACTCACTTCAACTCTTCTAATTAGATTATTTAAGTCTTCTTATTTAAGACAGTAGTTCATATTGATTTTCTCCAAGGTACTGTTTTCACAAAATGTCTGTAAATTCTGTGCTTATTAGCATATGTATTTCAATGGAGTAATGTATATATCTTAACATTCATTTCAAAAAACATTAAAAACCGCTATACATGTATTTTTAATTGTTTTTACATGGGTTTTCATATTCGTTCAGGATACTGAAGATGCCTAAATTCAGCTCAGCCCCTGTTTGATGATAAGAGTGGGTCCACAGTGTGAATTGACTGGTATATGCCTGACCAATGTAAATTTCAAACACAACACTTGTAAAGACAACGGCAAGTGCGATTGCATGCTATATGGAATCAACAGCTATAAAACATCAGAATATGGCAGCTAACTCCAGTCCCTTGTCTCAGAAACATCCCCTCACTCTAAAAGTTCTGTAGAGAACAGATTGGTCTACAGATAAATTAGGAAATTATTTCAAATGAAAATTTTCTTGAGATTGTAGTTTATAGCTGGAGTACTAAAATACCACTGAAACAATGTTGGTGAGAATAATAACAAATTGACAATTCTTTGAGAGAGTTTACTATGTGCCAGAGTTCTAAGTATTGTCCCTAGCTCAGATCATTACAACAGGGCAGTTATAGGTATCATTATGAAGCACAGATACAGCACTATACTGGTAAACATTCAACAAGCTGTTCAGGGAATGAATGAGACCTAATTTGTACTATTTGGTAAATTCCATGGTGTGTATACTCCTTTCATGATCATCATAGATTTTAATATATTAACTTGACACTGCAGAATGTGAAATTGGGATGAGATACATAAAAGCTAACTATAGATGCTATTTATACCAATCAGGCGTATAGATATAATTAATCTCAGACAATAGCAAAATAATTAGTGATGAGTTTTGAGTATTTATAAACTTTGTATATAATTTATTTTTCATAAATTTATATAATTTAATTTTTATTAATGCCTCCACTCAACAATTGGATCACAATATTTTTTAACATAAAAAAATCATGCTCTTTTGGGTTTGTAGAGCAAGTAGGAGCTGGCTCTATACTGTGAAAAGAGATAAGTAATTTATTCAAGGAGAATTTGAATGTAAAATCTGTGCCTATACCATGCTCACAAGAACCAAATAAGAAAAGTGATAATATTATCCTCATATTATAAATGAAGAAACTGAGATATAAAAAGGTTAAATAATTTGTCACATAGCAAGATAGTAACAGAAATGCTGTGCGAACCCACATAGTTCTTGAATTTCTGTTGAAGGTTCCTAGATGAAAGTTCATCTCAGTAGGCTTCATTCACTAGAGAACATAAATATTGTAAGGCCAACCCCTCACTCCATACTGTATGCATAACACACCATGGTTCACTCATTGAAAAAGGACATATGAAGAATGTGTTTACCAGAATATTCTTCCCAAAATTATTTCATAAATATTCAATGCATTGGAACACTTGTTTTTTTTTTAAATCCTATGAATTTGTTCCCAAGTCAGAAATAAAAAAGAGATAACTAAGACAACAGGTGATTCTTCAAGTTGTGGCTAGAAAATGGTGAGAGTAAAATACAGCTCAGAATTTATTGAATAAATGTCAATTTCATTGAAAAACTACCTATCCTACCAATCTTTTTGTTTAAAGTCTGAGGAAATGGTGCAAATGGTAACAGAAACCCAAATAATTCTTTGATGTATCAGGCCTATTGTAAGAAATGTTCCATTATTAGGGATAAAATAAGAACTAAGGCAACACGTGAGAGTCCAGCAGCTGATACCACCTAAGTCCTCAGATTGCTTCAAATACAACTCCTTCATCAGCATCCAGATGCTCTGAGTCTGTTTTCTGTACATGCACTCTCTTACATACTTCTACATACCAGCAACTCAATTCCTGGAGTTAACTCCTTTTTTAGGAATGAAATCAATGAGAAAACACAGTTCATGATTCTGAAATTGTACCATGCATCCTAGTTTTATAATTCTACACTAAAGTTCACAGTTACTTTTTTTAAAATTATATTTTAGTTGTCATTGGACACAATATCTTTATTTATTTATTTCTATGTGTTGCTGAGGATCAAACTCAGGACCTCGCACGTGCTAGGCGAGCGCTCTGCCACTGAGCCACACCACAGCCCCCCACAGTTACTTTTGATGGTCATCTATATTCTACTTTAATTTTATTAAAAAACAAACAAGTTAACACTTCTACATTTATTTTTTTTGTTTAACTTTTATTTATTTATTTTGCATTACAATTCTTAATACACCATTATACAATAATTTATCATATCTCTGATGATAAATAAGGTATGTTGACACCAAATTCACATCTTCATACATGTATTTTGTATAATGCATGGATGGTGAAAGAACACTTCTACATTTAACTAGAGCCTTTAAAGCTAGAAATGGATAACCAATGGCCAGTAATATAAAGTCTCACAAAAACTTCAAGTGCATCAAGATTTTCTTCTACTAAGAAATACAGATTGTGGGGTTAACCAATGCTGGAACAAACAGAATGCAAGTTAAATGGTGTCAATCTCACCCAAACATGCCTCATGCTAGTTGAAAAAAAAAGAAAGAAAGAAAGAAATGCAGAGTCTGGATGAAGTTTGATTTCACTCCAAGAACAAAAACTGCTGGAAGGTAGACATAACAAGGAAGGGAATGCTTGTCTGTGTTACTTACTAGACTGCTTAGTACAATGTGTGGCATGTCAAAGTTTATTAATAAATATTTGTTTAAAAATAAATGTTCATTTAATTGCATATCTAACTCATAGAGACTTTTCATATATAGTGTTATGTATTGTTAATATGGAACATAGTGATTTGGAAGAAGGGAATCTTAAATTTACTCCTAAGTATTTATATGTTTATAATTTTACTAATAAATACAATGCACTGTACAAAATAATGCACCAATAAAAATGTGAGAAAATAAAGAAATAAAAAGACAATGCACAACCCTGAAAATAAAACATAGTTGGATGAGAATACAAATAAAGTACAAAACTATAGAATTTTCAGACAGCCCATTCAAAAGTTGTTGTTGTTGGTTTTTTTTTTAAGATTCACTTATCTACATAATCAAGGTGATAACTCCTACATTTCCAGCCTCATGTCACAGAATAATGCAAGGGAATGTGGCTTGGAAATAAGAAAATATATTAGATTTTTAAAGTGCTATCTTTTTAATGATGATTTTTTTTTCTCCCAAGTCAAATCTAAAAGTATTTGCTTCACAATTCTTTATTACAGAAGTTATGATCCCATAGGTAAGTTTTTAGAGCTGAATATTTATGAAGATTCTTCATATAGGCTTAATATTTAGAAAGAAAATTTTATTATGTATGATTTACCTACTATATCTTAATAATAGAGTCTGAGACTATTCCCTATATCATAGTCTTTAATAATTTCTCTCTCTCAACATTATTTCTATGATGGGGTATCAATCACTTCACTCAAAAGACAAAAGTTCTTTAGCTCACCTTAAGACATTGTTTTTTTTGTTATTTTGGGGTTTTTTGTATGTTTGGTTTTCCTCAGTACAAGCATAAATGATGTTTTATTTATTTAATTTACTGTCATTTTTTTATGACTATGTGCCTATTGTTTCCTTGGAATTTTTTTGAGATACATTACTACACTACTAATAAGAACGCTTTCATACTTAGATGAATTATATAGCAGTGCTTAAAAACACAATTCCCTTAATTCCATTTGAATGATATTTTCATATGTAAGTTTACTGCTAATGAGTTATTTCCTAAGTAGCACGTCTTATTATAATATTCATTTGAATCTTTTATCAATTTTCACATTACTTTTATATTAATTAATTAACATAAAATTATTATATTAATTAATTAATATAATTAATTATAATTTATATTTATAATTAATTATATTAACTATAATTAATTATAATTAATTAATCCTGGGGATTGAGACCAGGACTTCTCACTTGTTGGGCAAGCCCTCCACCACCGAGCTACATCCATAAAGCACATTTTTATTGATATTCATCATAATCTAATTAGGTAGGACAAGTCAAAATTCTTTAAGTTAATCTATTTACCTCCCAGCAAGCAAGATTTAAACTTGGGAAAGAGAGCTAGAGAGATATTTGAAAAAGATATGCTGCTAGCTTTGAAAATGGAGAAAGATATTACAAATCAAGAAATACAAGTGGCTTCCAAAATTTGGAAAAACAAGGAAGAGGATTATCCCTTAGAGGTGTCTCAGAAATGCAACCATTCCAAAACCTTGTTTTTAGCTTAGTGAGACCCATTCATATGTCTGGGTTCCAGAATTATAAAAGAATAAAATCATGTTGTTTTAAATCACTACTAAGTTAACGATGATTTATTATAGTAGGAATAAAAAGTAAACACAGTCAGTACTGACACAAGGAACACTGAAGAAAATCAATATGTTTTAGAAGAACCAGAAAGTCATTAAGTCTGTTCTAAAAAAAAAAATCATCCCAAAATGAGATTATTGAGCCCAAATTTTCCTTCATATATCTGTTCCCCAAAATGAACAACATAGGCATAGCTGAGCACAAATCCTTGTTTGCAAAAACAACATAATCACTGAGTGGTATCTTCCCCAAACATGATCTTAGTAAATCATTCCCAAAGGATAGAAGAATCCAGTGGTTCTAGTTCTTGTCTTCTGATTGTGAGAAGGCAACATAATAGGCAAATAGTCTCTCCACTCCATGAATTCTAATTCCAACCTCTATTTTTGAGTGTATCTCTTTTCTCTAAATTCTTTAAGAGGTCAAAAATAAATAGAATCAATCCATGAATTTTCCCTCTGAAGCTACTGATTGATCTATGCTCAAATTCTGAAAACATTCCCAGATAGTCTATTATCAGTTATTTTTAAATGACTACTTTTTTCTGAGCAGAATGATGCATATAAATGAAACTGAGGTTTCTACAAGTACAATGAAATAGAGAATTCTTTTTTTCAATAAGAGAGTCTACTACTAAAATATTGGAAATCATTATTTAGTCCTTAAGATTACTTGCTTATTACCCATGATACTTAGCAAATGGCATTAAGCCAAGAACTCCCAGAAGAATAAAGTAATCCAAGATCTGACACAGACTGAGAAAGCCTTGGGCAGCTCACTTAACTTTCTCCCATTTGTCGCTTAAATTGAGTTCATAATTACTACCAGGAGAGGTGTGAGAGCTGAGTGTTAAGATTAAGAGCTACTTAGATATCCCCTTGGAGGACTGTGGTGTGGCATCTATGCTACCAACCTGAAAGTCATTTTTTAACGATCTTCCCTGCACAAAACAACTCATACTTCATATTTCTAAATCTATGTAAATCTCTGTATCAATGTGTGAATATCTTGAACTAAGCAGGAATTGGACATAGGTTATAGTCTCTGCTCCACCATTTACATAGGAAAGAAACTTCCAATTTTGCCTTGACATTTCTGAGATTTACTTTTCTTAAGTAAAAACTTACAATGACAAAACAGTTTGTAGGACTACGGCGACAGTTAAATGAAAGTATATTACAATCCAAATATCATGAGAATTGCTCACAGCCCAGTCTTTGCTTTGTGTTGATTCATTCAAAGAATATCATTCTGAATTTAAAACTTAGTCATCAAAGACTTTTCCAAAAGAGACAAGTATATTCTTAATGCATAGTAAA
The DNA here is from genome assembly GCF_045843805.1 of Urocitellus parryii. Lineage (NCBI taxonomy): Eukaryota > Metazoa > Chordata > Mammalia > Rodentia > Sciuridae > Urocitellus > Urocitellus parryii. The sequence goes on along the minus strand of NC_135535.1, from coordinate 140,092,513 downwards.
ATACACCATCAATATCTTTGCCATTTTTCTTTTTTTTTTCTGGTACTAGGAACTGAATTCAGGGGCACTCAACCATTGAGCCACATCCCCAGCCCTGTTTTGTGTTTTATGTAGAAACAGGGTCTCACTGAGTTGCTTAGCACCTTGCTTTTGCTGAGACTTGCTTTGAACTCACAATCCTCCTGCCTTGGCCTCCCAAGCTTCTGGAATTATAGGCGTGCCCCACAGGCTATCTTTGCCCTTTTCTATATCCTCCACATAAGTAAAACTCTTCGCTAAGACATTTACATCACCCACTTAGATCACCTGTTTTTTTTTTTTAACTTCTGCTTTATATATATACATATGTGTGTGTGTATAGTTGTATATGCACACAATAGTTGTATATGGACACAATACCTTTATTTTATTTATTTTTGTGTGGTGCTGAAGATCGAACCCAGTGCCTCACTGTGCTAGGCAAGCATTCTACCACTTGAGCGACAGCCTCCGCTCTAGATTACCTATTTTTATCACTTTGGAGAGTTTTGCTCCCATCTACTTTTAACTCTAGTTTTCCTTCTGACTCTATTTTTCTTCTCTTCTGAAAGTAATATTATTTTTCTTATTCACATATCTCATCCTTGTTCTAAACTAATATTAGCATTAATTTATTTATTTACTAACTATTCTTTACATAAATCTATATTGTGATACTGAATCATCGCTTGCAAAATATCTTAGAAAACAAGGACTGATATAACAAAATACTGTAGACTGGGTGACTAAACCAATGGATTTTGCACGATTATCAAATCTGGAAGTCTTATATTAGGGTGAAATTATGGTTAAGTTCTCAAAAGGGATCTCCTTCTTGCTTGCAAATAGCGACCTTTGTGCTGTGTCCTTTCTTCCTATGAGAAGAGAGTCTCCGTCCCCCACTCAATTCCACCTCCTCCTTATAAAGCTACTACTAATGCCATCACGAGCATCATGGGAACCCCAGCCACATGATTTAATCTAAATATGTTTAACTCCCCAAGACTGCTTTTCCAAATATTATTACATTAAGTGTCAGGATTTCAATATATGAATTTGAGGTGGGAGGATTCAGTCATTCCATAACAGGGAGTAATGGGAAATTGATCCATCACTAACAAGGAGGCAGTGAACTCACTCTCAAAAACAGTTCATCCCTGCTCCTCTTCCCTAACTGAGCTGTCATAAGAGATTAGTTGACAAAGAGGGAAAGTTGGCATCAGACAGGAGTGTGAAAACAGAAAGAAACGTTTCTCACAGGTGAGAAATAAAGTACAGAAAGAGTCCCTAGGCAAGAAAATGCTGGATACTTGTATTTATTCTTCTATTACATATTAAAATTATCACAATGTAAGAGTGTTAAGTAAAAAAAATTAATTTATGATCTCATGGTCTATATAGGCAGAAGTCCAGGCATGGGGTATCTGGGTTCTTTGCTGACAAAGCTACAACCACAATAATAACAGAAACTAAAATCTCATCTGAGTTTGGGATCCTCTTTCTGGCTCACTGGTTATTGGAAGAATTAATTTCTTGAAGCCATCAGACAAAGGCTTACTTTCATGGTAGTTGGTGTCTGAGGACCCATATCAGTTCATAGACACCACTCAGATACCTCCCCCATGTCCTCCTCCACAGGACCCATCAGAATATGACTGAGACATCTTCTAGGCCTACAGGAGAAGAGCTTTTTAATGCTTGCTTTTATTTTTCCAAAGCACTCACCCACCTGATTAGGCCCAGCCAGGATAATCTCCCTTTAGATAAACTGAAAATCAAATGATAAGAACACACTCATAAGGATTGAATCATAGGTTCTGCCTGCACTGAAGAGAATGGAATTATATAAAATATATACTCAGGAACAGGAATTCCAGGGGGCATTTTAGATTCAGTCTATAAAACTACATCAGATTTTCCTGAGATTTCAATATGATCTTTCTTTCCCATTCTTTTTGGAAAAGATTTTTAGAATGAATTAAAATTAGCTTTATACTACATAAACATATACACACACAGTTAATTCAGGTACCTCCCCAAATTCTAATGTGTATACCAGTAAGTAATTTATTGCCTTTCGGCTCCAAACCCATCCTTCATTCTTTGCCCTACAGAAATGAAGTTTGACCCTTTCAATAGTTTTCCTTTGCCACTAGCATGATGTGAAGTATGGTCATTAGAGGCCACTGGAGAGAGATTTCAGAAAGAAGGGTTTGTATCTTTGTTCTGATGTTCCCCAAGCAGACTAGCAGATGACCTTGCCAGCACCAACCACCTAGGGCATATGGTACTTCAGAGTGTAGCTCCTACAGTGAACAGCAACTTTGGTCCATGACTCCTGCAGTGTGTGTGGATCATCAGTATCCAGCAGCAGCTGGCTTTCTTCAGTTCCCCTCAGGAGGCTTTTCAGGAAGTGCTACTGGTAGAATACTCACTCTGTAAATCCATTCCTCACCTCACTGACTCAGAAGTGTGGACATTCCTGTGAGCTGCATCCCACAGTACTCCAAAAAACAGATGGCTAGCAAGTTTTGTGTGTACAGAATAACAGCAGTTTCTGCACCACTGGGGAGCCACATGGGGACACTCTCCCTAGGGGAGAATGACCACTCCCTGCATAATTTATTTCATCTATGGATACATGATTAATACATAAAATGTGACCATGATTAATACATAAAATGTGACCATCGATTAAGAGATAATTCCATTAGGAGAGCCAGATACAAAACCAATTATTAGCCAGGAAAACATACAGAATGGTTTCTGTAAGTAAAAAATAGAAAATGTGTTGATTTTATTCTGACAAATGTGTTCCTATCACTAATAACTGGCAACCATTCTCCAACAGACATTCACTTTTATATTTTTTAATATATTAACCTACACTAGAAAAACACTAGCTATATTATTCTTGGATTAAAGAAGAATGAAATCTTATTTAATTAATAGGTAGAGACTAAGGTGGGCAGCAGTTTCTTATTGTTGGTTATTTGAATGACCCACACTCAATCATGTATAGTCTTCTAAAGAATATTCTTCTTTTACTTTTTTGCATTACAATTCTTAATACACCTTTATATTGTATTAAGAAATAAAAATAAATTTAAAAAAGAATATTCTTCTATCTCAATATTAAACATAAAAATCTGGTTTTTCTTTGCTCTAGTAAACCAAATTTAATTTTTATTTCCTTTTGCCATAGACTTGTAAAGAAATCAATAGTTCATAATATCCCTATTCTCAGAGAATAGTTGATTAATTAGGTTTTCTAACAGAGTTAATAGGCAGTTCTTTAAGTCAATTAAAAAAAGTTTATGAAATAGATTCCTAATCATGGAGAAGCTGCTAGCTTCCCCTTACTCAGGTTTTTCCTAAGTTTATTTCTTTGAATAGTAGTTCTTTAAGCTCATTAAAAAGGAGTTACATAATCAAAAATTGTGAAAACTGGCTGAAGCTAAATTGAACAGAGCCTTTAATGAGAACTTTGGAGGTTTTCATGAGATTAATCACTTTGGGGGACTTCAGAAGAGATGCAGAATTTATCAAACTTATTTAAAGAACCAAGAAATCTAAATTCTATGACTTATATTGAAACCTCTTTGCCCAACTTACTCTTTACATACAGATAATGTGAGGTTTTAAGTGACCTATTCAGTGTCACATTAGTGTTGTTGAAGAACTGAAGGTCTAGAATCCAAGCACAAAATGCTTTCACAGTGATACCCATTCTAAATCTATTCTATTTTCTTTCAGATTGAGAACATATCCTAACCTAATATTGAATCTTAAATTTCTATGTGATATGATTAAAATGGAAATAAGTAAGAGACCCCAAATTATGCAAATTGTTACAGATTTCTGAGAAACAAGGAAAAGGCTATGATTTTTTGTTAAATTATAGAGGCTATTCCTCTTTTATTTTTACTTCCTTTCTTCTTTTCTCTGTCTGCTGTATTTCTCTTTACTCTTACCATGTTTTCTATGCTGTCACTGGGCACTATTGTCTAGTATACATAATGTGTGTGTGTATGTGTGTGTGTGTGTGTGTGTGTTTGTGTGTGTGTGTGTGTGTGTGTTTTTCTTTCTCATAGCCCAAGACCTAGTATTAATTCTAGCTTATGATTTATAACACAGGTTCTGTTTATGTGCTTTGTACAGCAGTTTTGGTTGTTAGAAATATAATGATACCATGTGTTCATCATGTTCCAAAGCATTACACTAAATATTATGTAAGAATATCCTTATTAGGTTCCCACAAGTTCAAAAAGCTTACTTAAAACTCATAACCACCATGAATGTAGGTTATCTTTTGATTGAAACTGTATAAATCAGGAAAATAAGACTTGAAATGTTTAACTAACATGCCAAAGTTTGCACTACTAATTAGTTGAGTTCAATTTAAACAGTGGCAGCTGGACTCTTACCCACTGACTATGAGGTTCACTTAGCTTTAATCACTCATGACAATCAAATGCCAGGCTGTTGGTCAAACTGAGATGACACTTTGATGTAGTCACAAAAAATGAAATAATTGCTACACTGATGTTTAACCTGCCCTTTGACAGAGATTCATTCTCTTTTAGTTTGCCTTCTCTTATTCTCTGCTTTCTTCTAAGGACCATTTTTATCTTGTCATAAATTTTACATAAAGATAATGATTATAGGTGACATTAATAAACTTTTATGTGTACTGTGGATGATCAAATGAAGCTGAATTTTCAACTACATAATCAGTAAATATGACAGTTTTCACTTTTATTTAATAGTCTACCAGCAGGAAAGAAAAAATATTTGCACATAAGTACAGTAGTTTATTCCTACAAAGGAAAATTACTACAAAATTATAACAGCAAGAAAGAATTCAGTGTCATAATTGAGTATTTGAGAAATGATGACTATTATTTCTATCAACTTATAAATGGACTTTGGATTTAGAAGGCAGTTATATTCTAAAATAGCTAAAACATTTCATGCTGGTTATTCTCAGAGTTGAAAAGGCACCAATAATAAATAAATTCTTTTGAGATAAAAGAGCAGTTTAGAAGTCTTTAATTATAGTATGAACTGAAAATTAGAGGAGAAAAAGACCTATAATCACAAAAGGTATTCCTCTTTTTATTCTTTCCAAAAGATATATTCCTTGTTTGATATTTGAAAGCAATTAACAAAAAAAAAAACCTTCATTTTAATTTCAGGAACAATAATTTTAATGAATAATGGAAGTTTATATATTTTACTTTAATGTGGTAAAGGCATAAGAGATGAAATATTTCTAAAATACTTCATTATAAAGAAAAGAGAAAGGGAGAACAAAAGGGCACAAAGTAAAGCAAATTAATTAATCATTTCTCTCATATAATGTTTTCAGATGAAAAAAATAATTACTGGAGTATTATTTTGTTTTATTTTCAATTCAACTTAAGAAATATAAACAATACCACATACTCCTAAAAACATAGAAAACAAAGAGATGGAAATAAGTAAGAGCCCCCAAAATAGTTCAGATGGTTACTATTTTATTGAACTATATCTAAGAAAGATAAAATCAAAAATTTTATTGAGATTTATATGCCGTATAAGAACAATGCACATGTCAATACTATCCTCCCTGCAAAAGTTTAGAAAGAAGCACTAGGTTCTAGTCCAAATCTGCAATAAACATTTGACCTGGGAAGCCATTTGACATAACTAAGGTTCAGTTCCCCAGCAGTAAAACAGGACAAGATGGTTGGTGTTACGGTTTAGACATAAGGTATCCCCCAAAAGCTCATAGGTGAGTCAATGTAAAAGGGTCTATAGGTGAAGTGATTGGGCTTTAAGAACCTTAACCTAATAAGAGTGTTGATTCACTGATGGGGATTCACTGGCTGATAACCGTAGGCAGTTAGTATGTGGCTGGAGGAGATGGGTCATTGGGGGTGTACCTTTGAGGTTTATATATTGTCCTTGTTGAGCAGCTTGCTTCCACCCCCCTCCACCCTTTCTCTCTCTCCCTCCACCCAACTCTCTCTCTCTCCCTCCCTCTCTCCCTTTCCTTTCTAGTGCCATGATCCCAGCTGCTTTCCTGCACCACACACTTCCGCCATGTTCTTTCTCACCTCAAGCCCAAGGAATGGGGTAAGCCATCTATGAACTGAGACCTCTGAAATTGAGTGCCAAATAAAATTTTCCTCCTCTAAAATTATTTTTGTCAGGTCTTTAGTCACAATAGTGAAAAAGCTAACTAGAACAGTGTGGGAGAGCCCATTTCCTAAATAACTAAGAAACTGAAAAAAATCAAACAAGAATAAATGCTATAAACTTCCCACTAGTAGCTCAATTCTTCTAACTTCTTCAATCATGACATTTTGCTACAGTGTGAAATCCCTTGATCCCACTAGAAAATTTTCCTAATTCAATTAACTAAAAGCTAAAAATATATTTATTATTTGACTCACCTCTGTGCTTAACACAGGTATCATGAGGGGTCAAAATTGTGTCGTATACAGTCGAGGGGAGAAATAAAGAATGACCACATGCTTCTGCCCCTTTAAATGCTTTATTCACTCAAATTACTCAATGCAGTTTCACTCTATAGGTTCTTAATTAAGAAAATAACAATCCTTAATGCTAGGCATGGCAATAGACATAATCAATTCATAGCAAACAATTCTAGATTAATTCTAAGCACTGCAAAACACACTTAATCATGACAGGCTAGTGACAGAAATTCCCTCTGCATGCTAAGTTCAAAAGTCGTAAGCCTTAGGCTTTATGTCCAGCAGATGCTCACTAACTCAGACCACAGTGACCAGGTCTGGAACCAAGGCAGGCTTTTCCTGGTGTGGAGTGAGACAGGTTGAGGAGAGAGTCACAGGGAGAAGTTTCAGCTCTCACCAGGGTTCAGACAGACCAGACAAGTTGGTAGAGTTTGAGAGTGGTGAGGATCACGCAGAGGATCAGGAAACGAGACAAGTGATGGGATGTTAGTCTTGGTCAGGCTCCCCAGCTAGAGTGCTGGCTGAGTCCCTGTTCATCTATTATTTATACTAAATTCGAGGGCTTTTGACACCCCCCTTTCAATCCTTATCACCTACCACTGGATTTCTCCATGACATCGTTTACCCTGGGGTCAGAAATATCTGGTCTAGTGGTCTTCACTCTGATCTTATCACCTTTCCCTCTTATCAGGTGAAGACAGCCTGCCAGGGGCTTCACTCTGTTTATCAGGGTGAGGGGAAGTAACTTGTTTGAGGCCATACTGGAGGGCTCTGTGGGTGTGCCTGGTGAAACTGCAGGTTTCAAACTGGAGATTTTAAAATGGAGTTGCTTAGGCTCAGGCCTAAGGCCATCCTCACAACAGGAAAATTCAAAATCAAAAACAGGCTGAGAAGTAGTTTCTACTCTCAATATGGGGACAAAACTCAGAAAAATGAGAAAATACATATAAACATGACAGTTAATACAAAATGTAGCAAGTCAACCAGTACTAAATTATTGGAAGAAATGAATATTGTGAAAGGTTGAAAAGGATAAACAACACTGTATGGCTATTGTGTTTCAAAGTACTAACAGGTATATGTTGCTCTTGCCTTATCACCTGTCCCATGCCATGAGTAGCTGGCATTTTATTCTTTCTGACATTATCTTAAAGGCCATTTAACTAGCTACTGTAGTTTCATCTTACAAAAACTATTGAGAAGTCTGCATGCTTGAAATTTTATATTATCACCATACTGACATAGACCATTGATTGTGTAAGTAGCTTAACAAAAACAAATAATTCCCTTCTTTTCCAAATTTATCAATTACTTGATTATGTGTGTGTTTCAGCCTAAAAGTGGGACTAAAGAAATGAGTCTTCTGGAGGATATTTGGAAGATGCTGATGTATGAGTATAGACATTTGTAATCCATTCTCATTCTATTTCATTTGGTCCCCATAGTCACTTGGCTTTAAAAATATAAATTTGTTCCATTCTGATTTGTCATCATTGCTAATGATGCTGTTGTATTACAGAACCTGTCAAAAAATGTGATGGAATTTGAGAAAAACTGTGTTCTGAAAGCAGACTATATTCCCATCCTTTTGAACTGACTTATGTCCACGTAGCTGAATGTAGGAAGAATGAGCAATATATTGTCACATAATCTTTCTTAAATCTAGTTTTAAATAATTGTTTAAAATAAATGAAAACAAGTTGGTAAATAACCTAAGTAATGTAGGAGTTATATGAGATATGTCTGTGAATTTGACATAAAGAACTCAAAACTTAAGTGACTCTCTGAACAAAATTGACACCTGATAACATGGTTAATCACACACAGAGTAAATAAAAGGATGATCACACATGTAATGAAAAAAATATATGTGAATCCCCAATACTAATACAAAGATGTCCCAAGTGTTATCTCAGATAGGTAGGATTTCATCTATGTAGCATTCTAGATAAAGAAAAAAAAATTTAAACTAAAACAAAAGTGCAGCATTATACAATCATAAACAGGCAACCCAACATCTGCAAGATGGCAAGGTTTTTCTGTCTCCTTTAAGCTGAGAGACACTGAACGTGATGCCCAAAGACAAACCCCAGAAACAAGAATTTTATTTATAAAAAAGCACACATTATCGGGCTGGGGATGTGGCTCAAGTGGTAGCGCGCTCGTCTGGCATGCGTGCGGCCCGGGTTCGATCCTCAGCACCACATACACAACAAGATGTTGTGTCCACAGAGAACTAAAAAATAAAAAAAAACATTAAAAAAAAAATCTCTCTCTCTCTCTCTCTCTCTCTCTCCCCTCTCTCACTCTCTCTTTAAAAAAAAAAAAACACATTATCAAGTGTCACCATCATTTAAAAAAACTCTTATATTTTACCTTTCTCTATTTTCATCCTGTACTTACTAAACCACCTGCCATTTAATAATTTGATAATAATAAAAGGTATGTCTTAAATATGAAATTTAAACATTACAGTTAATGGAAAAGAATATTCACAAGTTTCATTGAATATATTAAAATTGTGACTTTTTCATCAGGATTTTGTGCTTTTAGTGAGTTGGCGACCTCAACTCTAGACAACCTCAGTGCCCTAACAAAGACCAAGTACTGAACTATGGATAAAGTGTACCAAAATATTAGTATCCAATGAAAGCACTTAATGATCAATCATCCAACTATCCTTTCTTGATAAACCAAACTCACTATTATCAATATATAAAACATTTTACTAAAGTTTAATATACATATAAAATATTCACTGCAATAAATATACAGTTTGATAAATTCACATACTGAATGGGTATGTGTAACAAGAAGAGAGAAACAAAAAATTATGTTCCCTGTAAATTCTCTCACCCTACCTCCCATTTCATGATAAACCTCCAAAGGGTAAGCAGAACTTTAATTTAAATGCCATTACTGAATTTGGTCTGTTTCTTAGCTTTATAAAAATGAATCTACACCATATACTCTTGTGTTTCAATTATTGTCTATTATTGAACTCAAAATTAATGTCATCCATATTATTGTATCCAGGCTAAATTGTACTTATATGCATATGTGTATACATGTATGTCATTGTTATGGTATGGATACGAGGTTTCCCCCAAAAGGTGACATGTGAGAAAATGCAAGAAGGTTCAGAGGAGAAATGATTGGATTGTGAGAGTGTTTTTGTTTTGTTTGTTTTTTAAGGTAGATTTTTAATTATTGCTTTTATCACCAGGTTAAGACATGCAGTTGCAAAGTAGTTAGAAACTTGCGAAAGGGTATTATTATTAAAAAAAAATAACACTCATTCTTACATTATTATCTAGTATTTCATTTGGACACTACTGATCAAAAGGCTCTGACCAAAATCTTTGTAAACACTAGAACATGTTGTTTCCAGTCTGTTGTTAAGGAAGGTGGGTATAGAATGTAAAGCCTTCAGAAGGAGAGGACACACAGTCAGGCTGAGTCAGGGCCACTGGCAGTGCTCAGAGCCAGCTGGACTCCAAACCGGGAGCCCAGTGGTTTTTCTTGGGACGCTCTACTTGAGATATGGTTTGATTGTCAACACAATAGATCTTCAAAAGGGAAGAACAATGAATTAATATGATAAGGAGGTTACTGCATTCTTTGACTATGTGTCATTATAGTAGTTGGTGAAATCTGATAGTTTTAACAAAAATAGCCTCCAGTGTTTCCAAGTATGAAGACCTCTGTAAAGCTTTTTGTTTTTGCTGGACAATACATGACTGATAAGCTAAAAATGATACTGTTTTATGTTATAAAAATGCTAGCTTTCATTTACATGTTTATAGGAGTTCACTGCTTGAGTCAAGGTTAAGCTTATTAAGTGATTCAAGGCAATTTTACTACAGCAGCATGTACTTATTTTATTCCATGAGAATAAAATGCATAGAAGATATCATTTATTTTTGTTTGCAATTTATAAAATTGAGTTACTGTGTAGTTGTAAAATACCAATAACTCATTTGAGGACAAAGCTACCTTCTGAAAACCATATTTATGATTCTCAATTGTGTCAAAATTAAAACACATCCCAGACTTGTCCAGAGAAAAAGTGAGTGACTGTTCTTGACTGCTTTCCCTGGCAACAGCACTGACTGTGTTGAGAAGAGCCCTGGAGCAAGGCAGCACAGACAAGTGGTGGAGACTTTTATTTAAAAGCAAAATGCCTAAATGGCCCTCTGGAATAGTGATTTCAACTTTCACACTCATCAGATTATACACAATTCCCTACACTTAATTCCTTTCTTCTTATGGGACTACATTGAATTTACTTGTTGAGAACAGTGTCCACTCTTTAATGGGGCATGGGATAAAGCTTTCTGCAGTTACACATAAACTTGTGATAGGTCAGCAGAAGTTACAGGTGAAGGTGGTGGTGAGGAAGTTAACCATGATCCATCTATGTGAAGGTCACGCCAGCTTCATTGTACACTTTGAATGAAGACTTTCTCAATGGCATTCACGTAGGCAGCTGTTCTCAGCTCCAAGCCCAGGTTATATTTCATAGCAATCTGCATAATTCACCCAGCTAAATGCTCCATGGTATAGGCTAAGCCAGAATGCACAATGTTTTCTCTGCTGTACCCCATATCCTACCCTGCCAGTGTGCAGTGAGAACTACAGGAATTGTTCCACCATGATTTCCAAACTTTCTTTCTAAATCTTCTTGAACAAACTTGAGCAAGTAGTGGTTACAATCCCTTTCATATTTGAAGGTTAGTCAGCCATAGTGTACATGATTCCAATTCTTCAGCCATTCAAAGTAAGATACTGTCACTCCACCAGCATTTACATAGAGATTTGGAATAACCATGATGTTCCTCTCCAGGGAAATCTTATCAGCTTCTGGAGTTGGTCTATTAGCACCTTACCTTCCGCAATGATCTTGGCTTTGACTCTGAGTGCACTGGATTTGCTTAACCACTTTTCATTGGCAGCAGGAATCAGTATGTCACAGTCAGCCTCCAAGATGCTTTCTTCATACACATTTGCCTTGGTGAAACTCAGAATTTGTTCATATTGAGATTTGAAATCTTCCAGTTTCTTTGAATCAATATCATCTGGATTCCACATACTCCCATCAGATTCACCAACACTAACACATTTAGAACCAAAACAATGTAAATACCACATAGAGTGCAGGCCCATGTTACCAAACCCCTGAGACACAAATGTTTTATCTCCAAAGTCTTGTGTCATTCCTAAAATGCTCATGTAAGAAGCTTCATTGATGAAGTTTTCCATTCCATGGAAAACACCACGGCCACTAGCAGAGATGCATCCACAGATACCTCCTTGACTGATGAGTTTACCAGTAACACAGGTATGTGCATCAATATCATAGTGCCCTGTGGTTCTGGCATAGGTGTAAACATCCAGAACATCTTCTGCTCACCTGTGCTCACATCTGGAGCAGGCACATCAATGCTAGAACTGACAAAAAAACCATTTTTGGTGAGTTCCATGGTGAACCTTCTTGTGATCTTCTCCAATTTATAATCTGTAGAGTTCTTGGGATTGATCTTTTTTTTTCCCTTTTTAATCTTAATTTCTTACTTTATTTTTTTGTTTTGTTTTAATTAGTTATACATCACAGTAGAATGCATTTATGCACTTTGACATGTCATACATAGATGGATATAATTTCTCATTTTTTCTGAGTGTACATATTGCAGAATCATATTGGTCATGCAGTCACATATATACATAAAGTAATAATGTCTGTTTCATCTTTCTATCTTTCCTAGTCCCCCTCCATTCCCCTCTCCTTCCCCTCTCTTTACTTCCCTCTACCTAATCTAAGGTAATGCTATTCTTCTCTACTGCCTCCTGCCTTATTGTGAATTAGCATCCGCATATTAGAGAAAACATTCAGGATTGCTTATTTCACTTAGCATAATATTCTCCAACTCCATACATTTACTGGCAAACACCATAATTTCATTCTTCTTTAAAGCTGAGTAATATTACATTGAATATATATATATATATATATATATATATATATATATATATATCACATTTTCTTTATCTATTCATCTATTGAAGGACACCTAGGTTGGTTCCATAGTCTAGCTATTGTGAATTGAGCTGCTATAAACATTGACATGGCTGCATTACTGAAGTAGGCTATAATCCTTTGAATATAAACTGAGGAGTGGGATAGCTGGGTTAAGTGGTGATTTCATTCTTAGTTTTCTGAGGAATCTCCATACTGCTTTTCATAGTGGTTGTACCAATTTGCAGTCCCACCAGCATTGTATGAGTGTACCTTTTTCCCCACATTCTCGCCAATATTTTTTGTTGTATTCTTGATGATTGTATTCTTGATGATTGCCATTCTGATAGGATTGAGATGAAATCTACAACTCTTTAACACCTCAAAATGTCATATCAACCACTCCACACTTATCAGTCATCAGAAAAGCCAATGTTTTTGCTTCATCTACACTCACATTAGTGTGGTAGTGGATACCTCCCTTGTAGGGCATGTATTGCTGGCTGTGCTGGGCCCAGTAGCTCTTGATGACTCCCAGGAACAGTCACCACCCAGAATAGGGAAAAAGAGACTCATCACATAGTTTCAGGTTGTGATGATTCACAAGATTCTTCCCATCTGGTTCTGCTTCTGCTCCTGGCTCTACCAGGTCTTCAGGTCCTCCACCAGCTTATCCTCTACCTTGCTGGCACCATGGTCGAAGAAGCTCTCTACCATCTTGATGAAGTTGGGGTAATATTCGCAGTGGGCTGCCGCTTTGCCATAGTGGCACTGGTGGGGCAGCTTGAGCCCTAGTTGTGGGGAGGCATTGGGTATTTACATTATTTTGGTGCTAAATGTTAGTGAATCTGATGAGAGAATATGGATTCCAGATGATATTGACCCAAAGGAGAGTAGAGGCTTGAGGGGAGATGCTGCAAGAGAGGTGCTCCAAGGCCTGGGACTGAGAGAGGGGTTGTGAGAGTCTTAATCTAATCAGTGAATTGATCCCTGAGTAGGAATTAATAGTGGTAAATAAAGTAGGGTATGGCTGGAGGAGGTGGGAATTGGGAGCTTGACTTTGGGATATATGTTTGTATCTGACAAGTGGAGCCCTTTATCTCTACTTCCTGATTGTCATGCAAAATGCTTCCCTCTGCCACAATCTTCCACCATGATATTCTGCCTCACCTCAAGTCCCAAGGAATGGACCCCTGAAACCATGAGCCCTTGAATAAATCTTTCCTACTCTACAATTTTTCTGGTTGGGTCTTTTAGTTATACTAGTGAAAAAGCTGATTAAACAGTCATTTTATGGATATAGTTAAGTTGATTTATCTATTTTGTTGAGAGACTATTGTGATTGGTACAGATTTTCATTTCTTGAATATCATGAATATTTCTGCTATGAATATTCTCATAGTGTTTTTACTTGAGCATATGTGTGCATTCCTGTTTTTTAAATTTATTTCCATTAGTGAAATTTATGGATCATAGGATATAAATACAACCAAATGCTTTTCCAATATCCTGTATCAATTTACATTTCCAGCCAGAGCATGTGATAGATACAGTCCACATCCTGGCCCAGCTTCATTGTTCTCTTATAACCTATAAGGACCTTTGTACTTTTCTAGCACACTGATTTTCTTATAAATATTTTTTATTAAAACATATTTTATTTGCTTATTCTATGGCATTACTTTTTAAATTGGACTTTGGTATATAATGCTTATTGATCACAGTCAAATGAAAAGTTACAGGAATAATTTTCTAGCAATTTCAGCTAAAACACAAAACAACAAAAAGAATCTCATTGCTTTCTTAAAAATAAAGGAAATAAATTTTTACTGGGTTCTAAAATATGAAGTCATTTTTAACATGTGCTTTCAGTAACTTTTCCTAGACAATTAAAAAATCCCCAATGAAATTTACAATTAATGGTGATTAAATATTTTATTTTTATACATTTATTTTTTATAATATAGTTGTCAAAATAAGGATTTCTTAAATCTGAAAATAAATATTTGAGGACTGGGGTTGTAGTTCAGTGATAGAGCACTTGGGTTTGATCCTCAGCACCACATAAAAATAAATAAATAAATAAATAAATAAATAAATAAATAAATAAATGTATTGTGTCCATCTACAATTAAACATATTAAAAAATTCTGGAGACAGTTTTACATAATACAGGAAGGACAAATTATCAGGAGATCCTTACTCTATCTTATGATGATCAAAGAATAAATTTCCAAATCACACTCAGCCTTTTATGAATCTTAAAACAAAAAGCAAAGCAAACAATTCTTCGAGTTAATCCCCCAAAACCATGATCCTTAGTGTTTGCAGCTATTTGCACATTTAGGTTTTATTGCAATCCCACCATCATTATTAAATGAATATTCTTTAAGCACATATTGGCAATGACCCCTAAGCTCTCGATCAAGACAAGATTTGCAAATAATACTGCTCCTTTTGAAGAAAAAGAATATACAATAATTTCAGTGATGGGGAAGAAGCAGTGTAATAGCATTGATTTAAAAATTCTTTGTTTTATCTATAACTTTGTTTATATATAAGCAAGGGTATTTTACCTACCACTCACTTCTACTGATTTTGAGTATGTACGTATGTGTGTGTCTCTGTGTGTGTACACACACCTCTTCATGTATTATCAAAGATTTGAGTGTAGAAATAATATATTAACTTTGAAATGATGTTTTAAGCAATGTTTTGTGCACAAATGGGGTAACAATTAGTTTTATTAACTTTTAAGTTGTTCTACTGGGTTTTAAGCAGAAAAATAAAACCATCTGGGTTTTCATTTCAAGATCACTCTCACTAGAGCCCCGAGAAGGACTAAAGTGGAAGCTAAGATACTATTTATTAAGGAAGATGTTGTAATAACACAAGAGAGAGATGATAGTGTTGGGCAGGGTAGCAGTGGAGTAGCAAATGTAGTCATATTCTGAATTTTCTATAATGAGCAAATAAAGAGAACTTTCTGGCAGTTTAGATCTGAAGTATAAGAGCAAAAGAAAATCCAAGGATGACACCAGACTCTTTCTGACTGATTGAAAAAAATAAAATTTCCAATAATTAAAGTGTAAAGGAGAGAGCTGAGATGGAACAACCAAATTTTACTTGGAGTGAGGTTTTCTAGAAGGCTGTTGCATATATGAAATTTGGCCTAGAAATATGTATTTAAAAGTCACTAATGTGTAGTTGATATTTAAGCCATGAAACTGGCTAAACTTCTTTAAGAGAGCAAGAGCAGAATAAGAGAAAAGGCTCAAGGACTAGCACTTTGGATTTTAGAAGGATGGTAAGATAAGGAATATAACATTTAGAAGGAGCCTCCCATGAGTACACAGCACTCTTCTGGTGCAGAGTGCACCAGAAGCAATATTTCAGCGAGGAAGCAATGAGCACCAATGTCAAATCCTGCTGACAAATCAGGAAGAGACTGAGTAATTTCTTTTAGATTTAATAAATAGTTTCATCATAGTTTGCTAGTTAGAGCAGGTTTAAAAGAAATTAGAAGGACTAGAGGAAGTGAGACAGTGAGTAAAGCCAACTCTTTCAAGAAATGCTATTGTAAAAGGAAGAAGAGAATGGAACAGTAATTAGAAGAAGTGGGGTCAGGAAACTTTTTAAGAAAAGAGAAAAAGCATAACAAGTTCATACCAAAGAGAGAGGGGTGAAGTGTTGTAAAGAAATCATAATAAAGAGGAGACAGAGAGACAAGGTACAGAGGCAGGGAAGGTGGCAGAGTGGCTCATTGTCCAAAGGGCCACGTTTATTTATACCAATAGTTTACATTAGGTCATTAGTACCATAACCATATTCTCATTTATAGTATCAATAAGGTTGCTTATTGTGCAGTTACATTTCACAGCTATAATATGCAATGTCAGGAGCTTTGTGCAGTTCTCAAGAAAGTCCATTCTCTGAAGTTACTGTTAGGCAGGCAGATGCAGGAGCACCAGAGCTTGGTGAAATATTGTAGTTATCAAGCAAGCAAGGTACTTTATTCCCAGGAGTTATGTGTCTAATTAAGGTCAAAGCTGATAAGACTCTAGCATGGAGGGCATTACCATAGCAACCAGGCATCCTATGCCTTTGCACAAAAACTTTCCCAGGCACCAAGCATACCACAACCATGAAGTCTTTAGAGACCTCAATCCCAAATGCAGAACCCATACAAAGAATGGGAACCAATTTTTTAGGCATACAAAACGGGTGGAAACTAGCATATGTCGAAGAGGAGTGATTGGTCTTACAAGGAATCATGAACGTGTCTTTCAAAGTATAAATCATCAGTAAGAAATATGGATGAAGATAATGTATTGAAAATTTCAGAAGAAAGAAGAATATATCCAGAACTCATCCAACAGAGTGAAGAAACTATTTATTCATATATTCTACCCTCATTATACATTTTCCTAGTGCCTACAGAACAAAAGCTTCATTTTCAAGGTGAAGTATGGTGTAATTTTCATTAATTGGTGCATGGTTTTTATATACAATGATTCCTTTTAGGGGGACTTTTCCATATTTTGTAGCTAAGTACTGCATTCTGAAGCATACTGAGCTCTCTCATCTTTTGTTATTAATGTTCCAAATATGGTTTATTATATTGATATCATTTTTCAGTATCTTAACTCAGCCTGCTTTGTGTTCAAGCCCCCAAGGACATGAACAACAATAACAAGAACAAATATTCAAAGAAATGAATATTCTTTTCTTTCTTTTCTTGGTTTTAAACAACCTAAGGCATATTGTGGATAGCTATGAAGCTCATATAATTTTTTTCTTGAGAGTAAAGTCCTTAACCCCATTAGAATATATTTCTCTTCAAATATTTATAAGAACAACCAGATTGTTTTGCTATCTCTTCTTTTTCTAATGATAATGGGTTCATAGGCAGTGGGAGTTGGCTATCGTCTCATGAGGGAATATCAGAAGGAATATGTATTCAAACATATTAAGACCACAGACATTATTGGATGTTATTGTAGCCACTCCTTTGAGACAAATTGTGATCAAAGATTTACAAAACTTTTCCCCTTTCATCTAGAGTATGTTAAAAACCCATATACTCTATACACTTAATTCTTAAGATAGTTATTAAGTTTTCTTTTGAACATCAAAACATGAATACTGCAAAAAACAAAAACTAAATTTCTTTGTAATCTAGACTTTGCTTAGAAATGTAAAATCTAGTTTAAATGCTTAAACATCTAATATGTATAAATAATTTTCCATATACTCAATATATGAGTGCATAAGATTCTATGATAAGTACTTTGAAACTCATAGAAACCAAGAAATTATATTTATAAAAGAAAATACTATATTCATAATTTCTTCCTTCTCTTTCTCCTCATTCTCCTTCTCCTTCTCTTCTCTCTCTTTCCTTCCCCTCTCCTCTTTTGAAGTTATACTTATAGAAATAGACTTTCTTTGGTTCCCATTTCCATGTATATGGATCACACAAGTTGACATTCCATGCAAACAAGTAAAAAATTGAAGAAACTGAAAAATCATCAACTCTTTTTATATTCTTAAGAAAAAAAGAGGACACCAGGCAAATCGCCATTTCCAAGATTATCCAGGTAAGTACAGGGAATCATGGGTCATTGAAGTAGACACTCACAAGTAAAAACTTCCACAGGAACCAGTGCCAGGATAGGAAAACTTGGACTACAAGTGGTAAACTGTTGGAGGTTCAGTATGGACAAATCTAAAAGTTTAAAATTCTACAAGACTCAGTCATGGGTTGAAGTTAAGCACATGTTTGTAGGTTTTATGTTCTGGAGCTTAAGTATGGTCTTACCACAAATATCAGAGGAAGGTTCCCTTGTATCTGGCAAAGGGAAGTGGGAAGAACCAGTCTGAATTCTGTCAGAGCACTCTGTACTTAATATGGCTGACCTTCAAAAGAAACATTTAACCTTAGCCTAACTGGGATTAAGAAAAAAAACCAACTCTAGCCAAATGTAGCCATCCTATTTCATCTAAGGGGTGGGGATATAACTGAGAGGCATTTGTAAAATTTGCAGTTTAAAGGCATAGATTCACTAAAAGACTAAGGCCTAACCATGGGATTTTAGAGACTTTCTCTCCCCTGACACCTTATCATCATATTGGCAAAAGTTTATTTAGAATCAAAAAGAAATGCCAGAGACCAAAATCATGGCAACACTAAGAATACCTTTCTTCAATGGGCTTGTTTGACCAGACATATCTAAGGAAATGATCTCTGAGCTAGAGAATATGCCAATATAAACCTCCAAAACCAAAAAAAAAAAAACACACAAAAAGAAAATATATATTTTAAAAATATATTTTTAAAAAACTCCAACAGAATATTCAAAGACTGTGGAACAACTATAAAAGTTGTAACATTTATGTAATGGAAAAGAGAAGTAGGAGAAAGAAACAGAAGAAATATCTGATTTAGTAATGATTGAAAATTTCCCTAACTTGATGGGAGAGAGCAAACAATAAATCAAGAAAGCTTATAAAATACCAACCAGGATAAATGTCCCCCTAAAAAAAAAAAAGCAACCTACACTTAAGCATATCCTTTTCAAACTATAAAAAAATAAAAATGAATACAAAAATCCTGAAAGAGGCTATTAAAAAATTGAAAACTTACCTATAGAGGAAAAAAAAACTGACTTCTCAGAAAACTTGCAAGCAAGAGAAGAATGGAATAAAATATTTAAAGTGTTAAGAGGAAAAAAATAACATGAGTCCTACATGGATATTTAAAAGGAAAAACATTTTTTTGATTGTAACTGTGTAAAGTTTGAGGCTATAAAGGAAAGGATCTTGTGTGGGAGTGCCTAATAATAATGATCACAAACAACTCTAAAGCTGCAAGTTTTTTCCTGAGTTAATTTGAGCCTGATCTCATAGACCTACAAATCTTCATAAACTCCTACATTGATAAACTTCAGTTGTTTTTCACTGATATGATTATGACTTAGAATCTTCATGGTTTTCAGGGACTGACTTAAATACTAATTGCTTTCTTGCTAATTTTTTTCCTGGTTGTATACATAGTATATTCACACCAATTCATGTCTTCATTCTTGCTAATTTTTTACAAAATGTAATGCTTTGCTCTCACAACCAAATCTATTATGTTTCAGGAATGCACCACTGTTCAGTAAATATTCATAAATGAGCAAATGAGCCCAATTTAATCCACCATACTAGGGTATATATGGCATTAGAGAAGAACAAATTAGCTCAAGGTAGAACTTTAGAAAGGGTTCCAGGGCTAGCATTATGGAGTCAGTGAAAACATAGGTCAAAAAGACTTATGAGTTAGTCATAAATTCAAGGAAAAAATCAGGGATGAGCACATTTAAGAATTTCAAGGGCTGGGGTTGTGGCTCTGGGTTCAATTTTCAGCACCACATATAAATAAATGAATAAAATAAAGGTCCAGCAACAACTAGACAAATATCATTTTAAAAAAAGAATGTCAAGAATTTCAAGAGGGGGTTGGGGATATAGCTCAGTTGGTAGAGTGCTTGTCTCACATGTACAAGGTCCTGGGTTCAATCCCCAGCACCATAAAAAAAAAAGTGTTGGCAGGGGTTATGGCTCAGTGGTAGAGTGCTCACCTAGCACATTCGAGGCCCTGGGTTCAATCCTCAGAACCATATAAAAATAAATAAACAAAATAAAGTCATTGTGTCCAACTAAAAAATAAATATTAAAAAAAAAGTGTCAACAAGACAATAAATTACAAAGAATAAATTTTTTGTGGGTCAGAGCAGATAAGGATCATACTATGAATTATGTGTAGTACAGCTATTCTCCCATGCATTTGCAGGGATTAAGTGGGCTTGACCCCAGGGAATAAATCACTATACTCCATTGATACTTATGCTCATCACATGGAAAACTATAGTTTCAGGACTTTTCTAATAACTTGGATCAGAGATTAGACTTCATTCATTCAAAAGTATACTTGGGAGCAATTAGGCTCCCAAAGCTAACACATAAAGCAAAACAAAGATTGATTTGTGGAAACTTTAGACAGGTAGAGATAGGCAATATATAACCATGATTTCTTAATTAACTACAGGTATTTGACAGTGAAACAGGTAGTGTGAGATTTATTATGTGTGGAGATGTAGAGAGGCTTTGTATTCTGTGGAAGGGACACTAGAGGGACAACAGGGAACGAACTAAGATATCATCCATTTATCTCCAACTCAGACTGTGTGCTCCTTAGTTTTTATTTGTATTCATAGTCCCTAAGAATGTACTTGGTAAATTTTATATTTAAAAAAAAACCCTGATTGTCTATTGCAAATAGTTTCTTTCAGATAAGTCCTTTAATAAGCAGTCTCTAGACTTTAGTGACTCAAATTTATAAACCAAATTTCTATGCTTAGGAAACAATCAGACAGCAAAGACTAAGAATATAAATTTAAAGTGTAAAAGGAAATATACCTAAATTGTAGAGCATCTTGTTTAACACATAGAGAGAGATGTATGTATGTATGTGTATATGTATCTATATAGACTTTAAAACTATGTTCATCCACATCAGTATCTATAATGTGACAGGTTTACATTATATTAATTTCTTCTACCTTCCATTTTGCATACTCCAAATCATTTTAGTCATGAGATAAGGTAAAAATTAATCCAAAACTTATCACCTCTTCCCAAATGTGAAACCACTCAATTATGACAAGTTTATCAATATTTTTAATGCCATACACTTGTTCATGCTAAAGTTTAATGAAAGAAACATATTCAATCAAGAAAAAAGTTCATTAAGTATTACCATTTCCCAGTAGTGTATTTAAAGCATCTTTAAAAAAAAAACTTGGGAAAAAAAACTTTCATGATTTAATCAAATAAGTACACTGTAAGAGTTGCTTGCTATTTAGTTAAAAACATTATATGGAATTTATTAGCTCTGGTCCTTGTGATTAAAGCTTTCTGGTTTAATCTTAAGTTAGAGAGCTCATCACACATTGCACTTCTTTAAATATTTTTATAATATTATAAAAAAGGAAGATGCTGTCTTTCTGAGTTTACATATAATTGATTCTTGCAATGAACAATCATTATGCTTGAACAGTTTGAGTCCAGGGGGCTACCTTATTTTTCAATGCTTGCTGCTTCTCATCTGATATTGATCAAGAGAGGAAAGTCTTTGTGTCTCTAAGATGCCTCCCAATGATTCTTTGTACTGGTTTCATACCCATGCAGGACATTTGGTCTGTCAATAGCCATAGGACTGAACGTGGAAGTGAGTTTTCTGAGCCTGTCAACCACCCACTAAGTGAACTTGGAAGAAAGCCTCCTTCCACACCACCCTAGCTTTTAAATAATTATAGCTCCAGCTGACACTGTGGTTGGAGCTTTGGAGAAATCCTAAGCTAAGCTGTATCTAGATTCCTTACACCAAACTGTGAGACAGTAATTGTTTAAAGCAACCAAATTTGGGGTTATTCTATTGCACAGCAAGAAATAACTATACAGCCCAAATCTGTATTTATGTTAAAAATTCTCTTTGTTATTGTGAACTGGAAGATCTACTGATTAATGTTTGGCAACTGCTATAATTGTGTATTCTGATTGAGCTGGAAAAAAATTCCTTTCTTGGATTCTTAAACTCTATATATAGCCTCCACAGTGTTCTGGAAATTAAAAGAGGCAACAGACTACTACTATAAAGTCCTCCTAGCTCATTTTAGTCTATTTAGTTGTTTCTAGTGTTTTGCTACCAACTTTACAAGATCAACCTTGGCATTTCCTTTCATTCCTATTCCATGCACAGAATTCCTCCATGGACATTCCACAAGGTACCATAAATCTCATTCTTTATACTTCCCACACTTAACCTCTGATAAATACCTTTATCTACTTTCCTGTAATATAATACAGCCATGTGCAAAAATTTCCTCAGTGTCTCACATCCTATGCTGAAGCCTTTATTTTTTACCTGTTTAGTTGCCAATCCTTCTTATATTAAATTGATTTTATTCATTCTGGTATTTTATTTGTTTTTATGAGATAAATGTACAAATTTAAAGAACATAGGCAGAATGAGTAACCTTTTTCTGATCTCACAGATTTTTTTTTCCTTTCATGGCATAGCCTAGACTTATGGTACTTTAGTTATTTATGGTTTTTATATTTTGGAATACATTATTTTTCTAATATTAAACTTCTCTTAACATTTTTTAGATCCCAGTTATTTGTAACAGATCGCTTCACTGTAATTTATATTGCATCTCTCTGTAATCTTCTTTTAAAATTCAATCTCCTCAATTTTTAGACATTTGAGTTTTATTAAATTCAGCCTACCTACTGTCAATGCCAAGTTTCTTAATCTGAAATACATCATTTTAAACCAATACTCGCCAAGGTGAGAGGAACAGTAATGACCTTCATGCCAACTACAAATGCCACTCACTGTGCCTTTTGATGTTCAAGTCTGTCTGTCAGGGCAGGTCTAATTTCTGTTGTGCTCTTGTGTGCTTCCTCTAGTCTTATTGATTGATAACACATACATCTTAAAGGGCAGCTATTCAGAAGCTATGCCTCCATACATTCACATATGGCATTTTTCTAAAATGAATACTTTGGGATTTTTACACCCATTGCCATGTATTCTTTTCTTTTCTGAACCTAGACCCTCTCATGTGCTAGCAAGCATTATATCACTGAGATGCATCCCCAGCTTGGCCATTATGATTTTACTTATTACTTATTTATACATTTGTTTATTGTTATGGTACTAGAGATGAACCCAGAATCTTTCACATTCTAAGCAAGCACTCTACCACTGAGCTCCATCCCTAGGCCTTATTTTATTTTGAGACATGGTATCCCTAAATTTCCCAGGCTGGCCTCAAACTTGTAATCCTCCTGCCTCAGACTCCCAATTTGATGGGATTATAGATGTGCATGACCATATTCTTCTAGCATATATTTCTGCTTTAAGTAAAATGAAAAAGAGATTGAGACAGAGAGTAGCTCAGAGAGTGAGGGGGAGGAAGAGAGAGAAAAAATTATAAGTCTTTGCATATTTTAAAGAGTGTATCTTCTCAGCTCTGAAGGATTATGAAGTTGGGAGTGAAAATCCATGTTGTAGGAAATGGAGAAAAAATGTTGATTCCAGAACAAATAGTAATAGAGTACCTGTAAGAGAACCAGAGGAATCTCACACATATTCCAATTTTTAGCATCAAGATTATTTCTTTATGTTACTAATCAATAGGGTTCAATGCTACCTTTTCAGCATATTATTCTCCAAGATCATAATTACAGTATTAAATATGCAAAAGGAACTCAAGATTATGTAATTTCCTCCCTATGACCTTTTGAAATCATGCTACCAGCAGAGGCACTCAACTCAAGGATCCCAACCTTTACTCAAGCATTCACTGAGGATTTATGCAGAATACTTTAGTACATACAGGGCAGAAATAGAGGGAGAGAAATAAAATTTTGTGCTGCTTAATTTCAAAATATAGCAGAGTCCAAGTTAAACACATTTCTATTTCCCATACTTCAAGAGCATAATTGGATTTCTTGACAAAATCATGGAATTGTAGAAAACAGAAAACTTGAAGTATACCTAATTTCATGCTCTAATCTTATATATTTAATAAATTAGAAACAGAGGCTAAATTTCTTATTCAAAGAAAGCTACAAATATAGATAGAGAAAAAAACAGATCCAAGAGTCTGTCATCTGGAAGGCAGTAATAATGTACTATTAGTCAAACTTTTATCACTGTGACCAGCCTACAGTTACCACCCATTTAATCCCTATTAGAGGATTAATGCACCGATTAGGTTAAGGCTCTCTTAACCCAATCATTTCACCTCTAAACTTTCCTGCATCATCTTACATATGTGCATTTGGGGGACACCTCATATATGAACCATATAATGTACTGCTTAAAAGAGTAAACTTTAAATTTGGACAAAATGGGCTTTAAACCACAGTTCTAATTCTCATCTAACATATCTTAAAATAGTTTTTCTCACTTTTAAAACAAGTGCTGCTCTGATCCTCATCAAATGCATGAATTAAATGAAAGGATACTTACAGGATTAGTAGCTATACTTAGTACATTGCTAGCATTAAATAAATGCCACCAGCTTCTATTATTAACTTTCTGGCTGGAAAAAAATTATGATCCAACCATAATGTTACTTGCTAAGGTTAAAATTTCTAGGCAATTTTATAGTTGATGAATGACAAAAATGACTGCAAATTTATGGCTGGATTTTATTTATTTAGTACTTAGCAAACTTCAGTAGTTATGAATGTTCTATTGCTTTAATCACTGCAAGTCAGAGTGGATTTGCCAAATAACATAAAAATAAAACAGTAATCACATTTGAGTTTATTGAAAACTCAAATTTATCTAAGCATCTTATATTTTCATTTGCTAAAACTGGAACTTCTACCTCAAAATAACCCCCAAACTATACTGATAGCATATTTCCCAAATTTCTGCTATTTCTAAATAAACATAGACAAGTTCAAACATTAAAGACCTGTTTGGGAAAAACTTTTCAATATTTTCTCACAAATACATAAAGAACACTTCATTATTTGAATAATTTTAAACACACTAAAGCTTAGACCACAGTGGCTAAACATCTTCGTAAGTCACAAATCTCACTTCCTAAGTTCAGTGGCTTTTCACTTTGAAAACTAATTAGGGATCTGGACGATATTTCTTGCTCACAAAGTCCTTTTCATTTCCTTCTAAGATTACAGCCAGATTGTGCTGTAAGAGCAAGTTCAAAGAAGAGGTTTAATACTCCCTGTTGAAAATCAAAGAGGACTGTACCCATTCCCTTCCCATATTGCATTTACTTTAGATAAATATGAAAAGTTTGGTTTTCATTTTGATAAAGACTATTAGCAAACACAGCTGGTCACCCCAATTACCAGGTGAATTTAGGATGAACTATGGGTGACAAATGGTGCTTTCAAGTCTACTTGGGAATAATTGTTTATCTTGAGAAAATGTGGATGGTAGATCATATCTACTTAGCGATGCAAAAAAAGAATTTCTATTTTTGCAAATTTTTTAGCAGATTTCCTTGATAAATATCAAATTTTGGTTTAATGCTTGCTCATAATAAAAGCATATTCTTTTCCACTGTGGAGAGAGGTTTCCTACATTGAGGGGAGATTTCTCCAACACTTCAAACCCAGGTTGTTGCAAACCTGTACTCTTCTTCTGGTTTATTAATTTTTTTCCTTTTTTTGATATGAAATCAAAGGAAGCATGGAAGTTAATTTTCAAAAGAAATTAAATAAAAAATATTTTTAGGTTCATGCTATTTGTGCGTGTGTGTGGTATGGTGTGTGCGTGTATTATCTGGTCCACTCACATTGTAGCAATCATCTGCTTCTTTTTAATTCTTTAAAAAAATTTATTGGTTCTTTATGGTTACACATAACATTAGAATTCATTTTAACATAATTACACAAATATGGAATATAAGTTGCTCTAATCTAGTTCACTTTTTTCCCTTTTCTGTCTCCTCCTCCCACCCGATTCCTATTCCTCTACTCTAGAGATCTTTGTTATTATAGATATTTTTTAATTAGTGTCTTGTAGATGAACACAGTGGTGAAATTTACTGTGGTGTTCATGTAAGTAGGTAGGAATGTTAGGTACGATTCGTTCCACTCTTCTTCCCTTATCATGTCCCTCCTTCCTCTTCCTTCCTCTAATTATTTTTTCTTTCCTTCTTGGCTTTTGAGTATAATTTCTCAATCTTGGAAAACTTTCTGAAGTTATAAATATAATTTGCTTAACAAGAAGCTTTTATTTCAGAAAGGAAAAGGAACAACATAAATGATTTTCAGATTTGTATGTAAATATCTAATAAAAAATTAAAATTACACAGAATTTTTCTTCGAACTACAGTGGAGAATTTAAGTAATTATCTGCAATGAAGAAAATTTGCAAAAAAAGGAACATTCAATTTTTTTGGATTTTTTCCCAGAATATTTTAGAGATGAAATTGTTCTTATTTAACAAAGTTCTCTATTTTAGTTATCTGTGTTACACTTCACATGTAAAGCAGCCACAAATTTTTGACAGAGTATTTTAATAATCATATATTTTTCTTGGAAAAGAAACAGTAATTTTAGCAACCAGAATTCTCCAGAAAAGGCTAGTTTTTGTTCCTCTAATCTGCTAACCAAAAAACAGTAAGTTGTACGGAAATTTCTATCTTGAATTAGTATCTTTGAAAATCCGTGATGCCATCACAAGAAATATAATATTGTACATTTTCATTTGCTCATGTTTATTTTTATTTTCTATCTTCAACAGCAAAGAAAAGAAATATCTGTTTCATAATTTTTTCAGTTGGGCTATATCAATTGACTTAGAAATTTTTTTTCCATTTGAATCATATTAAGTTGTCCTCCATATTAATAATGCCCATATAAAATATAAAACATCAATCATTATGAATTAGCCAGATTGTGAATTATTAAATAATTAATTCTCCATCATAATAGCTCATAAACTTGGAGTTTAAATACCAACCTATTTTTTCGCAAGGGAAGGATATCGAACACTGCATATGGATTTCTTCTAGAAATGAAGGCTGTGTGACTTTGTTCATTAACCTTTCATTTTATTAAAGGGTGAAATCAATAATCTATTTATTTGGCTGACTGAAAGGCAATTTCAAACAGTTTCATGTGGAATTAAAGTTTTATAGCTTTATTTCATTCCACAAATTCTAACAAAATAATATAACTTTCTCCAATGCAAGACATATATAAAATGTCAAATAATGGCAGCATTTCAAATCCATAAAATAATATCTCATCTTTACAGGTGAATATTTGTCTGACTAAACTTACTGAACTATTTTCTTCTAGCCATGAGGCAGTTTTTAGGATGGTAGATTATTAGTAGGCAATAAACTGGACATTTGTGGGTTTCTGTTTTAAACAATTCTACTTACATTGACCTGTGGATTATGACTATATTCAGTCTCATGAAAAAAAACCTATTATTACCTACTGAAATAAAAATCATAATAATTCTTTACTTAACCCATGTTATTACTATGCCCAAAGATACCTAAAAATCTGAAAAAAATAATTGAAAGTGAAATTGATCAGCCAAGTATTAGCTTCCACTCAAACAATCTGAAGAGAGAAAGATTTTACAAATGGGTCAAATTTCTCATTTAAGAAATATTTCTACCAGCATTTCTGTAGTAAAAGGATAGTATTAATTAATATTATGCTTACTGTCCATTTTTAAAATATTTTCATTAGTTGTAGATGGACACAGCACCTTTATTTTGTTTAATTTTATATGGTGCCAGGGATGGAACCCAGTGCCTTACGCATGCTAGGCAAGCGCTCTATCCCTGACCTGCAAGCCCGGCATCACTGTCCATTTTCAAGTGGGAAATCCAAACTATATATTCTCAAGACTGTCCAAAGCAGGAAGAGGTTATTTTCATATAAATGTTATCTTTTAAAACTTTTTAAAATTTTTTTGCAATGCTGGGTTAGAACCTAGGGCTTTGGCCTCATGAATGCTAAATGAGCCCTCTACCACTGAGGTACACCCCAAGCCCATAAATATTTTCTTGTAAATAGAACAACATATTGAACTGCTAATTAAAGCAATTAAACAGTGAAGATTTTAGACTGAGAAGCATCATCTTCAAAGATGCTTTTAAATGTTTCTATTTCTATTCACTACATAAATTTGTACTTCCTCCTTTCCTTCTCTTAATTTTTGAGGAATATTACTAATTTAATTTATCAATTGGTTAACTTTGTAAAATTTGATAATGTTCTTAAAATTTATTTTTATTTCTCTTTTAGGAAATATTTTCCAGCCATTTATTTATACATAGATATTAATATTTCTATTCTGTCCTGCTAACTCTAATAGCCATTTAAACTCAAACTTCCATTTATCTTTGATTTTACCTTAAGATTACCTTAAGATTTACCATATACATTTCTTTGTAAGCAAAATATATTACATGTTTTACTAAAAATTGATTTTCAACATTAAAACCAGTAAACAGATGTCATATTAGCATACCTGTACAAACATAGATAACTTTCAAGAATTTATTAATATTGTATGATCTTTTCTAAGCATCTGAGTCAGGAAACCTATGACACTTAAAAAAAAGTGTTCCTAAGTAAGAAATCAAATAGATTTTATTTTCTATAATCTATCAGTTGATCGTGTCATGTTTTATTTTACATTTTATGGACTCTAATCGTGACTATATACTTCCCCTCCTTCCCTATAAATTTCCAATGGCCTTTGTCTAACTGATCAAAATATAATGTAATTATCAAATTCTTCAAATCATTATATCTTTTAATATATCCACTGCTCCAAATCTGGATCTCTTGTATCAACTAAAAAACAACTCTGCTCTCTTGCCAGCCACACTTCATAATCTCAGTATAATCTGATAATTTCCACTTATTCTACTGTGTTTCAGAGCCGTTGGTTCCTATAATCCATGTCTTCCTTTCTTTGCTTACTACCTTGCATTTATGGAACTCATCTTAAGTCACTTCCTAAGAAAATATATATATATATATATATATATATATATATATATATATATATATACATAAATTACATTTTTTTGTTGTGACCTTCACATTTGATTGATATTTTTATGAGCATATAGTTTTTAGGTTAAAAATTATTTTCCCATAGAAGTTTGAAGGGATTACTACCACTAAATCTTTGTTGTAGGGTATCTTTTCTTTGTGGGTGAATTTTTTTCAAAGTTTTAAAGAATTATTTCATTTACAGTTGGAATCTGAGAACAACCCTACTGAAAGTGAATTTTTTTAAAAAGTCCCTTTTAGATCTAAAACTGCATACCCTCTTCAGATCTAGGTGTGTGCAATTATTTACTAATATGTTATTTCCTTTAGTTTGTTCTCTCTTTCAGTAGAATCTTATACTTCCAGAACAAACCACTGGAATTTCTATATTTTTCTAATAATTTTCAACTCTATATTTTACATTAGGGTTCAAGAAAGTTTCTCATAACTTAAATTTCAAATGATGTAATGAATGTTTAAACATTGCTAATTATAGTTTTAACTTTCAAGAGATTTTATGTTATTTGATTGTTTCTTTTTCTTAACATATTATGCTTTTTTTAAATTACCCAATATCTCTATTAAAATTATTATTTTAAATTATGCAATATCTCAAATGACTCTACATGTGTAAGACAGATTTATTTTTAAACTCTGTTATTTGACAAAAATTCAAACTTTTAACACATTTAATTTGAAGAATTAATTGCTTTATTTGCAACACCCTGCCCGCCTTCCTGCCCTCAGCTTCTCTCTTTAAATTTCTGTAGAAGGTCAGATAAAAATACTGAGTTTCTCTGTGGTCAGGTGAAACTTTAGCCTGACCATTTTACTTTGATCTGTTGGAGCCTAATGCAAGAACCCAGTACAAAACAACAGCTTCCTCTAAATTTTCTTTAATGGGCTTTCTTGTTATGTTCTCCAAGTGAATTATTTTCTTTTTTAACTTTAGTCTTTCTTGTCAGCTTGGAGATCTTAAATTATTTTCATCTTCAAACACAAAATGAATGAAAATTATTCTAGGGACCTGGTTTGTGTTTTTCTCAGTGTGGTATGAGTAGCTTTTCTTGAGCATTTATAAGGTAACAGATACTATTTAAAATATTAGTGATAGAACAATGACACAAAACCAAAAATTATATTATCTACTATTATTACCATTCACATAATATTGGGTAAATATAAATATGAAGACTATGATAGGGAAAAGCTTAGGTTCAGAGGTGTGGAGAAACAGAGATTGACCTATGTTTGTTTTTTCCTAGTAACATCTAGGGGAGAAAAAAATTCTGGAGTTGTTTATGTGCCAAAATATAATAAATATTGTAAAGAAGATATAAGCATGAAAATAAATGTGTTTTCTGTATGAACCCTATGGGAACCCAACATTTAGTAAAAGAGCTGTCTTTTCTACCTACCAGGAAATACTGATTCTTTCATTGGAAGAGAGTAGAATAAGTCACCCATATAAATATACAAATATATATGTAAACATAAATTTCTTTTTTTTTCGAGAGAGAGGAGAGAGAGAGAGAGAGAGAGAGAGAGAGAGAGAGAGAGAGAGAGAGAAAGAAAGAATTTTAATATTTTATTTCTTAGTTTTCGGCAGACACAACATCTTTGTTTTTATGTGGTGCTGAGGATCGAACCCAGGCCGCACGCATGCCAGAGGGGCACGCTACCGCTTGAGCCACATCCCCAGCCCATAAACATAAATTTCTAAACACACAATCTTAGAAAATCTACACTGAACCGACAGTCTAAGGGAAACTCTAGCAAGGTAACCCAGTCCCATGAAGTTCTTACCTGTACAAATTGTTGCTTCCCATACTAATGTGATAGCACATTTAAGAAAGACAATAATATATCATTTGACTTATGAGCTCTCCATCACAAAGTGAGAAATCTTGGTCCCATAGTCTGGCTCTATCACTTACCTGTTTTGTAAAGTTGTATAAACTTTATAGCCTAAGTATAGGGGCTGGGGCTGTAGCTCAGTGACAAAGCACTTGCCTAGCACATGTGAGGCACTGGTTCAATCCTTGGCACTACATATAAAAAACTAAACAAAGACAATATAGCCTCAGTATAAATTTCATTTGTAAAATAAACATAGTAGTATTACATAATCCAGAGCTTATTTTGAGAAAGAAACATGTATGTAAATATTAGTTACATCAAAAATGCTTAATGAATACCATGTGATACTATTTTTTTGTCACTATTTCTTGTACCTTAATTTTTTTCAAAAGGACATGTTTCTTTTTTTACCATCTCACATTTTTATTTAGGGAATTTTAGTGAATTTTAAATATCTGCATTATTTCAGTAGACTCTCCACCTTTAAGTGTCTCTAAATTATAGGAAGAAAAATATTTAACACTGCTGTGATAAATTCTGCTCCCTGAAAATGACACTACACATTGTGATATTTTCTATACAAACAAACAAAAAATATTGTCTTATCTGTCAATCTTCAATTAAAGGAAAAGGAAAAATTCAAATGATTGTTTATGAAAATTATGTCACAAAAGATCATTATTTACAGAAAGGTTTTTCACAATTCATCTTATAAACATTTGATTCCTGCCCAGCACAGTGGTACACACCTGTAATTCTAGCAGCTGGGGAGGCTGAGACAGGAGGGCTGGAATGTGGCTCAGTGGTTGAATGCCCCTGAGTTCAATCCCAGGTAGCCCCCACCAAAATAAATAAATAAATAAATACTTGATTCCTGATGTCACTGAAATCATATGTGGTCAGCATAGGAAAGTGAACCTTCCTGCGTGCATCTGCACAGATGTTTAAGTTCATACAGGATATATAGAAATAGAGGGTCTCCTTATAGTGCTAAGAAGTCTTCAAGTGTATATTTTGACAAGACCATCTTTACAGATCAAAGGAGAACGTCTGTATAAGAGAAGACAGATTAAGTTACATTTGGTTGCAACCAAATAATTTCAGTGAATTACATGACAGGCGTATCTGAGGCCAGCTGGATCTGTATTCCATATTACTCCATACTGGTTCACTCCAGATACAGCTGTGGGAGCAGAGTCTATCTGAGGTACTGCTGGTCACTGGGACAAAAAGGAAAGCAGAACATGGAACGATGTGCTGGCTCTCAAAGTTTCTATCCAAAAGTGATACATGTCACTGTAATTCTTATTCTACTGATCAAACCAGGTCAGATGACCAGACTAATATAAATGGATAATAAAGTATCAGTTTCCCTCCAAATAGAAGCAAATATTTGTGAATAATAACATAGCTTACTACACTGGGTGCAATAACTATTTTACAGGTATATTCTAGCATCACTGTGTACACTATATTTTCTGCTTGCATTATGTATTTTATCCTTATAAAAATTCTGTGTAACAAGCAGCTGTTGTCATCCCCTTTCCAATGTAAGGACACTGAATAAAATGAAGACAGTGAACAACAAGAGAGTTACTACTCAGTTGCCTGAAACCATCTGGAGTTCATTAGGTCATTCTGAGTTTCCGGGTACTAAAAATAGTCAATCAGAAGCAGAACAACTACTCTGTGCAGGTGCTCATGAAAGAGAGGGTCTGTGCATCTATAAACAACGGAGCATTATAGGCCAAATGGGGCACTATGGCTTTTAAAATTTCTTTTATTCCTTACAGTCTTTGACTCTGGAAGTTGTCCAATATCACACAGTTATTAAGGGACTATTAAAGGCAATATGTTGATGTCAACAAGTGGCCTTATTTACAAAAATAAAATTTTTAAAATATGTAATTTAAAAGTCTAGTATTCTGGTCCTTTATTATAAAATCTGGAGGTTGCAAAGTTTTATTACATAGCATTTTTCAATCAGTATTCAGTAAGATTCTGTTCATTTGATGACTGAAATACTATGGATTATAACTGATGTCATACCAAATTTTCCAAATACCCTAGAAATTGCTGTACTGACATGGTTATGAATAAAATATAAGCCATAGCATTTCTTCAGTTCCCTAGAGAGAAAATTTTTCTTGAGTTGCATAATAAGTAAACAAATGTTGTAACATAAAGTAAAAAATAGTACACCCAATGTTTTGTAATCTAAGGAAATATTGGGAAACTTTATAAAGAAACAACCCACATACTGATGACACCCCTTTCTTAGCACATTCCCCCCAAGGGTTCTACAGCTTTAATAGCTCTACAGTGCTCTGATCCTAACATGATTATTTTATCAAGTGATTTGAATTTTTAGCACTTTAAATGAAACTGTAATAATGAAACCAAAACAAGGATTAACACTAATCTTAATATTCAGGACATGGTAATTTTAAAAGCTTCATCGTTTTTATTGAATCATTCACAACTAACAAAGCTAAGTACACAAATGTTTAAAATGATATATACTTGTTTATTTTAAATATATTTGTTCATTCATTATTCATATAAGAAGTCAGTGAGTAAAGCCCACAGAACTAAATAAAAGCTTTTTTAATACATTCAGGATTTCAATAAAATATCATTCTCATCTTCTAGTACAATAGAAGATGTGACAGTTCAGATACCACATGCCTAACAACTAATCAGAAACTAATGCAGAGAATCTCAACCAAGGCATCTCAGGACAGCAATTAGCAACATAGTGTAATCAAATAAAAATGCTTTTCAAGCTGGTTATTAGCTAGCACCCTGGTTTAAAAAAAAAAAAAACTACTTAAAACTTTAATGACACCAACCATTTACAAAGTATTTGGAGAAAGAAGAATTTCTGGAATGGAAGTCATCAGAAACCATAAAGACCAGGAAACAGTGGAATTGTATGTGAAAACTAAATATTACCCTAACAACCAATGGGCAGACAGATAAGTGTACCGGGAAAGTAGAATATATTTTAAAAGAAAAAAAATATTGAAATAGCATATACCAAGCCTCATGAAACATATACTAGCCCAGTAAGCCCAAAAACCATATAGGAAAGAAAATAACATAAAATCAGAAATGAATGAAATAGAGTATTTAAAACAATTTGATAAAGCCAATGAAACAGAAAGTATTTGACTTAGCCCATTTTTGTTGTTGTTGTTAGAAATTATATGGGTTCTCTCATCTAGCGAAGAGGTCCACAAAACAGGGTAGAGGGAGTGTGGCTGCAGAGTTGCTAATCAAGACCTCCGGAGACCAAGCAGGAAGCAGGTCTGATTTTATTGCGCAGTTACCATGTATATATACTCAGGCAGTAGTAGGTAAGCATATTTCAGGCAGTCACCAACGCAATTTCTGCTAACTATCCTTGCAGCAACCAATCTAGGAGCGGGCCTTGGAGCAAGTGCAAGGACAGCAACACATGGCCTCACACCCAGGGCTTACTGGGTAAGCAGTTTGCCACTCTCACGCCTAGCATGGGGGAGTGCTTTGCCACTCAGATAGCCTTACCATAAGCTATGTATGCAGTACTCCATGCACTTGCCCCCACATCAAATCAATACCAACTGGGTAATTTATAAAGTGTAAAGATTTATGCAAAACATGGTTCTGAAATCAAGATTCAGAAGAGTTAAATAACTGAAAATTCATACTGCTAGTAAAGGTTAGAGCCATTACAAACATTGCTTCTCTGGCCTCAGCTTTTAAACCTATTTGAAACAAATAATTTAGCATATGGAAAATATACCAAAATTTTGTATTAAAAGGATCCCAGTTTATAACCCAGGTTTTCCACATAGAAAATCATTAATCCCTGATCTTAGTTTCTTATCTCATAAAGTAGTACAACATGAAAATAAGTACTAGAACTTATTCTTGAAGGTAAATCTGGCTCTTCTAAAAGACTCTTGAGTCAGTAATTTAAAACAATGCAAATTTCTTTTTCACTCTATAAAGTCTAAATCCACATCCCTGAAATGGTGGGTAGCTCTCTTCTAAGTCCATATCAAGGGCCCTGGGTCATCCCACCCTGTGATTCCTCCATTGCTCATAATATGGCCCTGAGCTTTGTCTCCACTGTTAAAACCAAAAATTGAGAGGTTTTGAAGGTACCAATCACTCAATCCAATGAATACAGCTGACATAAGAGAGACTGGAGAATATAGATCAGCTTCATGCTTGAGAAGAAGAGGTATCAGGCCTGATGATCAGCCTTTTTTTAAAATATACATTTAAATAGATACATAGATAGACAGATAATACATATAACATTGCTATTTAAATTAGTCTTAGACATGTTATTTCAGAATTGCAGTCCTTGCAGCAGTCTTAGCATTAAAGAAATACATATGATATAAGAAAATTAACTTTTGTGCTTTTCTCATAATATAGAAAAAGGCTGGAAAATTTTGAAGCATATATATATCAATATGGAAAATGGAAAGAGCTACTCCATAATAGATAACCTTTGAAGAGAGCTGCATGCACCCTTCCAAAAATAAATAGATTTCTATTCTATAGCTAACCCAGTGGATAAGTGATTTTAATCCAGAGAGAAATCGCCTAGCAAAAGACTATGCTATTTTAAAATGTTCACTTTTTCTTATCAAAAAGCTTTGCATTTCAAACCATACAAGTTGATATAGTTAAGGGTTGGGGAAGAGAACAGAGAAGGGAGGATTTAATTTAGCGGTTATGTTTGAGCTGAAAAATTTTAGGAGCATGATTCAATGTATTCCATATGCTTCTTCTGGCTTCTTTCTTTCATCTTTTCTATAATTTTTTAAATTATCTTGTTGGGCTTTCCTTTCATTATATTTTCATTTTCACTAGTTATTTCTGACATGTAGGAATAGTATACCCTTTTTCTTGTTGTTTTATCAAAATCAATGACTTTAGTTATCTTGCCTATTCTTAACTTATTATATGTCAACAGAGTATTATTACAATCATTATGAGAATTCTCCATTTTTAGATACAAAAATTCCCTTGATTATTTGCACAAATCAAAAGAATAGAGGCAAATAATTCATGTGACCATTAAAAGCACAGACTGTAGTCCGATTCCCTGGGTTTGAACACATGATTTTAGGAAAGTTACTGCACCACTCCTTGCTTCAGCTTTCTCATAGGAAATGAAAATTCTATTAAGATAAATCTCACAACCATTAATAGTTTAAGTTGCTTTCAATGGATTCTGGTATCAAGTAGTGCTTGCTGTATGAATAAATAAACTAATAGTATTAGAAATCATATAGAAACTATAAGAATATGTAAGGATTTTGCATATTCAATGGAGCTGAGGAATTACTTTTTCACCATTCTCAAGGTAGATTTGAATATGCTACGTATTGCTTATATATCTCATTTTCTTCATCTAAAAATATATAAAAATGCTGAACATTTCATAAGAATGAGTCTATAAATGAACTGAAATTTAAAGGTTTTGACAAAGTGGTGCTTAGATGACAAATGAGGGAGAAGGGATACTGAGTACTTAATGAAGGGAGAATATTATGTAGTTCTAATATGGGTATTACTCAGTAAATGGTGATGAGGTACCTGAAAAATAATATAGCAATAAGAATTTTAATTTCTATATTACTTTTTACATCAACATGAACTTATACATAAAAGTGAATTATCCAAACTATTAGGCAAAACCAGAAATACATTTATTCATAATCTCATCAAATGCATAAAATCATAAAAGAAAATGTGTTTTACTCCACAGAGGTAATAAAACTTATCTACTAGTTTAGAAGAACTAGTCTAAAATTATGACATGAAAGCATGTCATAATTACTTTTTATTACACTAGAAATCAAGCCTTCTGCCTGTAAGGAATTTAAAATTTAGCATATTTTCAAATAAATTAACTTACAACATAAACAAACATTAAATAAAAACAAGGAAGAAAATGTATGATTTGTAATTCTGGTGAAGTTATGTCAAACTTAGAGAAAATTTATATGAAATTAAGACTCAAAATTGCTCAAAGTAAAATTAATTTCTATTTGTGACATATTTCTCCATGAAACCTGTCTAGACTTGTTAAAAATTACCAAAGATTTTTAATATCACTCAGAAATGAATAGAATAATTTACAGTAAATGAAACCAATCATAGTTGCTTTCTGCTTCTTGATCTGTACACTTTTATATATCTTTCATTAGACTCTGACACGAGCATGGACCTCTGGGTTTTCCCTGACAAATAATGGGAGACTGCACTGCTATTCCATAATCCCATTTGTCAGCATTCTTGTGATCCTATCTGACACTTCTTTCATTTGTTTTAGAATTTACTTAGCTGTATCAAATTGGATGCTGAATTAATTTTCTAAAGAGTTAAGTTTGAGTTATTCCTCAATTAACTTGTCAAATTATTAAAATTGAATCATGCCATCAAGGAACACTATCCAAGTGAACAATCTTGTTTCTGTAGGCTGATGCTGCCTCTTCATTCTGGAGTGACAAATGCAGCTACTAAGTTATCAAACTTTTGGATGCTATTAACCTATATTCTTACCACTTCAGAATTTAGAGTTCTGTCCATGGTGACAAAGGATCCACAATCAAAGTTCAAGAATTGATTACAGCCTGTGTGGTTGTGGTAGTTAGCTTCGACATGACAATTTCTTTATAATCATCTGATTCACACTCCTAGGGTCAGATATGTTACTTCTACCCTTTCAGGAAAATTGATGTTCTATTTGATTTTTTTTTAAACTTATTTCTGCCTTAGGTACTTTATTCTTGCTTTTCTCTGACTACAAAGATTTATCTAGAATCCTCTGCATGCTTTTAATTCTTCAGGAGTTAAAACTTCTAGAAAGTTTTAAAATGTTTCAGACTTTCAAAAGTAGCACACTGTTCCCATGTGTCCTATACTCATTTTACACTAGTGATTAACATCTTGAGTTACTATGCTACATTTGTTACAATTAATGAACCAATATTGATTCACTGTTATTAACTAAAGTCCATATTTCATTCAGATGTCCTTTACTTTTTACCTAATGTCCTTGATTTTTGTTCTAGCGTCCCATGCAAGATACCACATTACTTTCTGGCCACCCTATGTCCTTTGTTCCCTCTAGGCTGTGAGCGTTTCTCAAGACTTTCCCTGTTTTTGATGACCTGGAAAGATTTGTGAGACATTTTGTGAATATTGCTCACAGGATTTATCTGTTGATTTTTTTTTCATGGTTCCTCTGGGGTCATGAGTTTTTGAGAGGATGATCAGAGAAGTGAAGTATTAATTTCATCATGTTGTATGAATGAACATATCAATGCATCACTGGTGATGACTACCTCAATTGCCTGCTTTATGTAGTCTTGTCAGGATTCTCTGCTGAAGGTCATTCTCTTTTACACATTTTGCATACTGTTTTCATTGGAGGGAAGTCACAGTATGTGGTCCACATTTAATATGAATGCAGCATAATACCTATATAAGTAATGTGAATTACTTCTGCACAGTTCTATTCTCCCCTATTTTCTTATTGATTCAATTTTATTTATTTATATTAGTATGGGCTTATATTTTATTCTTCAGCTTATAATCTAATTCAGTAATAACTTAATTATTGTAGTTTTGTCCATTGAGAATTCTTGCAATTGGCTGCTAAATCTTTTTGACATTCTCTCATCATTATAAGCTTATTCTTATTTGAGAACTTTCTCATTCCAGGCTCATCTTGAGTATTTCTTATCTCAATCCTATAATCAGTCATTTCTCCCAGGATTCCCTGATTCCTTTTACTTTAGAATATAAGAAACCAAGATTTGGACACTAGGTGCAACCATTGCTACTGGAGTGTCATTGCCTCTATGGTTCTTAACTCACACAGCAAGGAAATACTTGTATATATATTGACTCATGTATCAGTAAATATGCCCATGAGAAACCATCTGTATTTATACTAAGATAAACATGAGTTTATGCCAGGCCTTCTGATTTTAAGCAAATTATCACATAGATTATTTTAGCTTCCATCTCCTGTTTATCTATAAACAAACATAGCAACCGTGAGAAACATATCACTATTTGCATTTGGTTATTTAAATGATCAATTAAGGAACACACACACGCACACACAAATGCACACATATATATGGTACAAAATTGTGAATGTATACCTGTATGGAACCCCAATTTATTAGAAGGGTACAATGTTTACATAGTTTTGCTTTTACTCTTACAGACTATACTCATTTCTAAAATTACTAATATTGACACTGTCCCCACCCTTACCACACTTCCTTCAGTTGGATTATTTCAGACATTTTTATCTGACCTGACCACTGAAATTATTTTAAAATGTGCATACCTTAAAGTCCATACATTGTGTTATAAACTCTTATGATTTTAAAAATGTATAGGGTCATTCACATAGCATTTCAGTATCCTACAGTTTCCTCTTATAACCCTAAAAACCAAAAATCTTTTTGCTTCACCAGGTCAGACTTCTTTACCTCCCCTTTGGAACCATTTAACTTTATATTATTACTACAGTTTTGCCATTTTCAACATGTCATATAAGTTTAATCATAAAGTGGGTATCTTTCTCAAATTGGTTTCAAGATACATTTATAATTCATCCCTGTCTTTTTGTAACCTATTTGATCATTTTCTTCTAATGTTGAATCATATTCCACCTTTTGATGTACCACAATTTATGAATTCCTTAAAGTACATTCTGGTTACCTCTAGTTTTAATTGGTTATGAAAAAATGCTACATAAACAAACTCACATAGGTTTTTGTATGAACTTTGATTTTCAAATCAATTGAATATATGCCTGGAGGCATGA
This sequence comes from Urocitellus parryii, assembly GCF_045843805.1. Classification (NCBI taxonomy): domain Eukaryota; kingdom Metazoa; phylum Chordata; class Mammalia; order Rodentia; family Sciuridae; genus Urocitellus; species Urocitellus parryii. The sequence continues at coordinate 140,052,651 of NC_135535.1, read as the reverse complement.
CTGCTGAATCATATGGTAACAGCATTTTTAGCTTTGTAAAAAATTGTCAAACTATTTTGCATATTAGTTATACCATTTTACAAACCCACCAACAATCAATGAAGTTACTTATAAGAAATTGGCATGGTAAAAAGTTAGAATTTTAGCCATTCATATATAGTAATATTTTATTATTTAAAATTATCTAATGAAAAACGATGTTGAACAAATTTTCAAGATTTTGTTTTGTTTTTTGTTTTTGTTTTGCCATTTTTATACCTTTGGTGGACTTTTCAAATATTTCACTTAGTTTTTAACTTTAATTGTTTTGTTAATGTCGAGATTTAAGCTTTCTGTGTATATTTTGGCCAAATCTTTTATCAGATATGTATTTTGCAAAGATATTCTCCTAGCCTGTCATTTATATGTTGATTCTCTTAAGATAGTCTTTTGCAGAGAATTTTTTTTCTTTTTTTAATTTTTATTGGTTGTTCACAACATTACAAAGCTCTTGACATATCATATTTCATACATTAGATTGAAGTGGGTTATGAACTCCCAATTTTACCCCAAATGCAGATTGCAGAATCACGTCGGTTACACATCCACAATTTTACATAATGCCCAATTAGTAATTGTTGTATTCTGCTACCTTTCCTATCCCCTACTATCCCCCCTCCCATCCCCTCCCACCTTCTCTCTCTACCCCATCTACTGTAATTCATTTCTCTTCTTGTTTATTTTCCCATTCCCCTCACAACCTCTTCTATGTAATTTTGTATAGCAATGAGGGTCTCCCTTCATTTCCATGCAATTTCCCTTTTCTCTCCCTTTCCCTCCCATCTCATGTCTTTGTTTAATGTTAATCTTTTCTTCCTGCTCTTCCTCCCTCTCTGTTCATAGTTGCTCTCATTATATCAAAGACGACATTTGGTATTTGTTTTTTAGGGATTGACTAGCTTCACTAAGCATAATCTGCACTAGTGCCATCCATTTCCCTGCAAATTCTATGATTTTGTCATTTTTTACTTTTGCATAGTACTCCATTGTGTATAGATGCCACATTTTTTTTATCCATTCATCTATTGAAGGGCATCTGGGTTGGTTCCACAGTCTAGCTATTGTGAATTGTGCTGCTATGAACATCGATGTGGCAGCATCCCTGTAGCATGCTCTTTTAAGGTCTTCAGGGAATAGTCCGAGAAGGGCAATAGCAGGGTCAAAAGGTGGTTCCATTCCCAGCTTTCCCAGGAATCTCCAAACTGCTTTCCAAATTGGCCGCACCAATTTGCAGTCCCACCAGCAATGTACAAGAGTACCCTTTTCTCCACATCCTCGCCAGCACTTGTTGTTGTTCGACTTCATAGTGGCTGCCAATCTTACTGGAGTGAGATGGTATCTTAGGGTGGTTTTGATTTGCATTTCTCTGACTGCTAGAGATGGTGAGCATTTTTTCATGTACTTGTTGATTGATTGTATATCCTCCTCTGAGAAGTGTCTGTTCAGGTCCTTGGCCCATTTGTTGATTGGGTTATTTGTTATCTTATTGTCTAATTTTTTGAGTTCTTTGTATACTCCGGATATTAGGGCTCTATCTGAAGTGTGAGGAGTAAAAATTTGTTCCCAGGATGTAGGCTCCCTATTTACCTCTCTTATTGTTTCTCTTGCTGAGAAAAAACTTTTTAGTTTAAGTAAGTCCCATTTGTTGATTCTTGTCATTAACTCTTGTGCTATGGGTGTCCTATTAAGGAATTTGGAGCCTGACCCCACAATATGTAGATTGGAGCCAACTTTTTCTTCTATCAGATGCAGAGTCTCTGATTTGATATCAAGCTCCTTGATCCATTTTGAGTTAACTTTTGTGCATGGTGAGAGAAAGGGATTCAGTTTCATTTTGTTGCATATGGATTTCCAGTTTTCCCAACACCATTTGTTGAAGATGCTATCCTTCCTCCATTGCATGCTTTTAGCCCCTTTATCAAATATAAGATAGTTGTAACTTTGTGGATTAGTCTCTGTGTCCTCTATTCTATACCATTGGTCCACCCGCCTGTTTTGGTACCAGTACCATGCTGTTTTTGTCACTATTGCTCTGTAATATAGTTTGAAATCTGGTATCGCTATACCGCCTGATTCACACTTCCTGCTTAGAATTGCTTTTGCTATTCTGGGTCTTTTATTTTTCCATATGAATTTCATGATTGCTTTATCTATTTCTACAAGAAATGCCATTGGGATTTTGATTGGCATTGCATTAAACCTATAGAGAACTTTTGGTAATATCGCCATTTTGATAATGTTAGTTCTGCCTATCCATGAACAGGGTATATTTTTCCATCTTCTAAGATCTTCTTCTACTTCTCTCTTTAGGGTTCTGTAGTTTTCATTGTATAAATCTTTCACCTCTTTTGTTAGGTTGATTCCCAAGTATTTTATTTTTTTGGAGGATATTGTGAATGGAGTGTTTTTCCTCATTTCCATTTCAGAAGTTTTGTCGCTGACATACAGAAATGCCTTTGATTTATGCGTGTTGATTTTATATCCTGCCACTTTGCTGAATTCATTTATTAGTTCTAGTAGTTTCTTTGTAGACCCTTTTGGGTTTTCTAGGTATAGAATCATGTCATCTGCAAATAGTGATAATTTAAGTTCTTCTTTTCCTATTTTTATGCCTTTAATTTCTTTCGTCTGTCTAATTGCTCTGGCCAGTGTTTCGAGAACTATATTGAATAGAAGTGGTGATAGAGGGCATCCCTGTCTTGTTCCAGATTTTAGAGGGAATGCCTTTAACTTTTGTCCATTCAGAATGATACTAGCCTGAGGCTTAGCATAGATAGCTTTTACAATGTCAAGGTAAGTTCCTGTTATCCCTAGTTTTTCTAATGTTTTGAACATAAAGGGATGCTGTACTTTGTCGAATGCTTTCTCTGCATCTATCGAGATGATCATATGGTTCTTATCTTTAAGTCTATTGATGTGGTGAATAACATTTATTGATTTCTGTATATTGAACCATCCTTGCATCCCAGGGATGAATCCTACTTGATCATGGTGTACAATTTTTTTGATGTGTTTTTGTATTCGATTTGCCAGATTTTTATTGAGGATTTTTGCATCTAGGTTCATTAGAGATATTGGTCTGTAGTTTTCTTTCTTTGAGGTGTCTTTGTCTGGTTTCAGAATCAGGGTGATGTTGGCCTCATAGAATGAATTTGGAAGAGCTCCCTCTTTTTCTTTTTCCTGAAATAACTTGAAAAGTATTGGTATTAATTCTTCTTTAAAGGTTGTGTAAAATTCCGCTGTATACCCATCCGGTCCTGGGCTTTTCTTGGTTGGTAGTCTTTTGATGGCTTCTTCAATTTCATCCATTGATATTGGTCTGTTCAAATTGTGTGTATCCTCCTGACTCAGTCTGGGCAAATCATAAGACTTAAGAAATTTATTGATGTCTTCACTATCTTCTATTTTATTGGAATATAGGTTTTCAAAATAATTTCTAATTGTCTTCTGTATTTCTGTAGCATCTGTTGTGATATTGCCTTTTTCATCCCGTATGTTAGTAATTTGAGTTCTCTCTCTTCTTCTCTTCGTTAGCTTGGCTAAAGGTCTGTCGATCTTATTTATTTTTTCGAAGAACCAACTTTTAGTTTTGTCAATTTATTCAATAGTTTCTTTTGTTTCAATTTCATTGATTTCTGCTCTGATTTTAATTATTTCTTGCCTTCTGCTACATTTGCTGTTGTTTTGCTCTTCCTTTTCTAGGGCTTTGAGATGAAGTGTGAGCTCATTTATTTGTTGTTTTTTTCTTTTTTTGAGGAATGACCACCAGGCGATGAATTTTCCTCTTAAAACTGCTTTCATTGTGTCCCATAGATTCCGATATGTTGTGTCTGTAGTTTCATTTATCTCTAAGAATTTTTTGATTTCCTCCATTATGTCTTCTGTAAGCCATTGATCATTCAGTAACATATTGTTCATTTTCCATGTGACGTAGGATTTTTCCTTCCTTCTTTTATCATTGATTTCCAGTTTCATTCCATTATGATCAGATAAAATGCATGGTATTATCTCCACCCCTTTATATTTACTCAGGGTTGCCCTATGGCATAATATATGGTCTATTTTTGAGAAGGACCCATGTGCTGCCGAGAAAAAAGTATATCCATTTGATGATGGTTGATATATTCTATATATGTCAGTTAAGTCTAGGTTATTGATTGTGGTATTGAGTTCTATAGTTTCTTTATTCAACTTTTGTTTGGAGGATCTGTCCATTGGTGAGAGGGGTGTGTTGAAGTCACCCATAATTTTTGTGTTGTGGTCTATTTGATTCTTGAACTTGAGGAGTATTTGTTTTATGAATGCTGCAGCGCCATTATTTGGTGCATAGATATTGATAATTGTTATGTCTTGTTGGTGAATGGTTCCTTTTAACAGTATATAATGTCCTTCTTTATCCCTTTTGATTAACTTAGTCTTGAAGTCGATTTTATTCGATATGAGGATGGCCACCCCTGCTTGCTTATGAGGACCGTGTGCATGGTATATTTTTTCCCATCCTTTCACCTTCAGCCTGTGTATGTCTTTTCCAATCAGATGTGTCTCCTGGAGGCAGCATATTGTTGGATTTGTTTTTTTAATCCATGATACCAGCCTATGTCGCTTTATTGGAGAGTTTAAGCCATTAACGTTCAGAGTTACTATTGATATATGGTTTGTACTTCCAACCATGTTTGATTATTTATCCTTTTTAAAAAAAATTTAGTTTGTTTCTCCATGATTATCTTTCCCCTCGCCATCTGTCTTTACCGAGGCTCTTCCCTCTGATGGTTTTGGTTATTGTTTTTCATTTCTTCCTCGTGTAGTGTTTTGCTCAAAATGCTTTGCAATGCTGGTTTTCTGGCTGCAAATTCTTTTAACTTTTGTTTATCATGAAAGATTTTTATTTCGTTGTCATACCTGAAGTTTAATTTTGCTGGATACAGAATTCTTGGTTGGCATCCATTGTCTTTCAGTGTTTGAAAAACATTGTTCCATGACCTTCTTGCTTTCAGCGTCTGTGCTGAAAAATCCGTTGTTAACCTAATTGGTTTACCCCTGAATGTAATCTGCCTCCTTTCTCTTGTAGCTTTTAATATTTTCTCTTTGTTCTGTATATTGGATATCTTCATAACAATGTGTCTTGGCGTTGGTCTACTGTGATTTTGTGTGCTCGGTGTCCTGTATGCATCTTCAATTTGTATATCTGTTTCCTTTTTTATTTCTGGAAAGTTTTCAGTAATTATTTCATTCAGTAGGCTTCTCATTCCCTTGGTTTGAATCTCTGTACCTTCTTCTATCCCGATGACTCATAACTTTGTTTTTTTTTATGTTATCCCATAACTCTTGGATGTTTTTCTCGTGATTTTTTACCAGTCTTTCTGAGTTGGCTAGACTCTTTTCAAGATGATATATTTTGTCTTCATTATCTGACGTTCTGGCTTCTACTTGATCCACTCTGTTAGTGATACTCTCAATTGAGTTTTTAATTTGGTTTATCGTTTCCTTCATTTCTAGAATTACTGTTTGATTATTTTTTATAATCTCTATCTCCTGATAAAGATGCTTAACTTCTTCTTTTATCTGTTTATGTAACTCATTCTCAATGTGTTCTTTCGCTGCTTGAATTTGCTGTCTCGTATCCTCTTTAAGGTTCCATTCCATCTGTCTAAGGTGTTCCATGAGTTCTTTATATGACCATTTTTCTGATGACTCTAGGTCCTCCTGAATATTTAGGCTGTCCTGCATTGTTTGTACTCCTTTTCTTCCTTGCTTTTTGAAGCTGCTCATGTTACTTCTTGTTCTGTTTGACTGCTGAGTTACTGTTTACTCCTATAAATTTATTTGATGCTTGGGAGGAAAGGTATTAGAAGGGAAGGGAAGAAGTCACTAAAGAGAATGAGATTAAGCAGGTAGAATTCAAGGAAGGGGGGATAAGATAATTGAAAAGAAATGAAAAGACCAAAGAAGAAAATAAATAGGAAATAAAAAAAGAAAAAAAAATTTTAAAAAAAATTTTAAAAAATTAAAATTAAACTTGGAAGAAAAAAATTTAAAAAAAATTAAAAAAAATTAAAAACAAGAAAGAAAAATGAAAATGAAAGAAAAACCCAAATCAAAATAAAAAAAATTAAAAAATTAAAAAAAAGAGAAAAGAAAAAAGAAAAAAAAACTAATAAATGCAGTCTTAGAGTTTGATTAACTTCTCTTCCAGTAGGTCGCGCTGTGCCCACCAGGCCAAGTTTCTCCTGTCAATAGGCGGGAACCAATCACTGTGCAGCAGCTCCTCCTCCCAGACTGGGCGAGTCTCCAATCCTGAGTGCCTAGGGCCTCCTCTTGTGTCTAGTCACTTCCCCACTTTTCCTCTAGCTAGGCCCCTCTCATGGGTGCCGCTCACCACAATACTGGGTACACGCCAGTTCTGCTGCTCCCAGGAGCCCTGTTGTCATGAATGACTGGGCACACTCTCCCTGTTTGCCATTCCCTCAGACCCTAAGTTTGTAGAGCTTGGGGCTGAGAATCCTCAGCAAATTTTACTGCCCCTCCGGTAGCCACGCCCCCAGAAGCTGGTGCAAGAGACCTCAGCTGTCAGCTCTAGTGGGAGCGGTAGTTGAGCGCCGCGGGTCCTGCGCCACCTCTAATTCCCTCAGTCTGGCTACCGCCCTCACGGGAGAGCTGGGAGGGGCCCTTAAGGTTTCCTCGATGTGTGGAGAGGGAAGGCTAGGGGATTACACACCTGTAGCCGCAGGATTCAATGAAGTTATCTCCTCTGCCGCAGTCTGATGACGTCAGTTCTCTGCCATGGTGGTATCTCTTGCAAATGGCGACAGTTCGTTTCCCTTTCCCCGGGTGACCAATGCAATGGGTGGCTCCTTACTGTCTCTCCCAAGCCCCGTTTCAAACCTGTGGCCGCTACCTATGAAGGCTCGGTTGGCATTTACCTCCGTAGGATCAGAAGGGCCGACCAGTTGTTTCAGCCGGATGGATTAGTGCTGAGTCGCAGCTGTTTGTCTGCGGGAAGCAGGCAAACGGGAGCTTGAATTCAGCCGATCTGGGCTCGGTGTGTGTTCTGAGAGGCCTAGACTGTTCGCCCCAGATCCATGTCAGCTCAGCATTGCCTAGTGATCCTGAGCAAACAGATTTAGGCTGTTTACGACTCCCTATGCCTGCACAGCTGAAGAGGTCAGAGACTTGATCTCTCCGCACCCGCCGCCATGTTCGATCCTCCTCAGAATTTTTTTTTAATTTTAGTTCAATCCTATTAAATTTTTACTTCGACAATGATACTCTTGATATTTTATCATCCCTATATTACTTAAAACACTATGTCTCTACTTCTATGAAAGCACATATTCTTTGCATTTTTGTTATTATAAACTATTTTTATATCTTCATTAACTTATATATTCATAACTCTTTCACTAACAATGAAACACATTTTGTGTTATGTCCAATGAACACGTGCAAGTACACAGGATGTTTTAAATTGTGATCTGCCTATCTGTACTGTTTAGATCCCTGGTTAAAAGTGTTATTAATTCTAATTTCCCTATCTATGGAATAGAGGAGTTCCATTTCTTATGGCCTAGGGCCTGATTTAGACCACTTCAAAAGTAGCATCTGGGGACTAAAAGATGCTAAATTATTACTGTTATTTTCCTAGAAAGTGTGCTATTTAAATATTTGGAATATTGAAAGATCTAATTAAAAGTGGGTTGAGAGGGCAAATTTTTGTAAAGTATTATATCAGATCATCCAGTAGTGATGAAATACATTATCAAATAGTGGACAGAAGTAGAACAAAATAGTCACAAAATACTCTTTAAAGTAGAAATAATTGATGTTAAAGTACTATTGAGCAAAAGAAGGACTGGAAATGTCTGTAATGTACATTTTATTTGTTTAATGTACTAAATATACTCTAAAAGAACAAGTTGTTAAGTAACTAATGTAAAGTTTAAATCATATTAATGAAAAATAATTCTTAACATATAAAAACATGTGTTTAAAAGATTCCTGAGTGGTCACATCTCCCTTATTATACTTGGCGATGATATTATCAATTTCTTTTACTCCATGAATTGCATAGATGCTGTTGAATATGAATTTAGTAAAACCGAACATGCACCTGTGGTCTGTGAGTGTGCATGACTATTCCTGGATTATGGAAAATCTTGTTGGTATTAGATGAACAAAGAAATCTTCGAAACTGTCTCATAGAATTCCCATGAAATCTACCAGCAGTGAGCACTGGAATTGATATAATATGAATTTGTAAAGGAATTTGTAAAGGAGTTATTCTTAGAACTCAGGTTTAAAAGAATCATGTTTCACTGCAATAGCATACTAGACCAGCATAAGTCTGTCTTTCTAGATCCTTTTATAGAATGCCCTGAAATATATCTTATTTTTAAATATTTAAAGTTTATGGAATTTACTATATAGTTTAAAGGCAATGTCAATGAAACATTTACATAAGTAAATGTATAAGAAGAGATTCAGAGTGACAGAATATATAACATTCAAGGTCTTGAATCTCATGATTATATTAAATGCAACATAACTACTAAAATGAAATAGAGAAGAGAAAAATCTGATTATAGGAAGAATTTTAGCTTGAACATTTGAATTAAAAATCACTGTAATGGCTACTAATAATGCTTTAACATCAAATCTAACCAACAAAACAACCAGAGTCTAAAATCCCAAAACTATAAAACTAAACCAATTTTGAACATTTGCTTTGCATATTTAGATGCACAATCAAATATTATTGCCAAAACTCAGAAAAACAAGGAAGAGATTTGGAAATCAGATTAAATTTTCAACATGGCCTGGGAGAAATTACCAAGCATTAGGTTTTGTAATATATGGTTTCACATTCCAACACTAACTTGTCATGGGATTTGGGGCATTAACTTGTATCTGTGACTCCATCTGTCAACTATGGATTAAACTATCTTCTTGTATTACATGAGTGGAATAAAAATAAAATGAGAAAAATATAAGTACACATATTTTGAAAATGTTGATATACTAATGTAGTCTGTTACCGCTACTATAAAAAAATACCTTTTGACTCAGTGAGTATAATAACAAATTTACTTTACACAGTTCTGGCGACTGGGACATCCAAGATCAAGGTACCAACATTCAATGTCTGGTAAGAACCTTCTTGCTGCTTCTTACATAGACAAAGACTAGAAGGGCATGTACAGACTCTCTCCAGCCCATTCATAAGACCCCTAGTGCATCCCTGCAGGCTCCAACCTCATGACTGACTCCCCTCTGAATTCCTCTCCTGTTAATACTTTACCACTGGCCATTAAGTTTCAATATATGAATTCATGACTTTGAGAGAACACATATGAATACTATATTGCAGTTATCAAAAAAAAATAAGAACCAATAAGTTAAGACAGATGATAGACACATATATAGACGGATGGAAACAAATTTACTTGAATTGTCTCAAGTGAAAAAAACCTGATATTTACAAGCTGGGTTAACTTGCTGGAAATTCAGGCAAGATTTAATGCAGTGGTCTTAAACAAGGTCTGAAAAATCAGGCAGAATTTGTTTCAGTTTGGAGGTAGCTTTCCTGCTCCTTCAAGTCTGTCCTCAAGGGTGATCTTATATTTTCCTGACCAGCTTGTTTAGAATTATGACCTAATCACCTATATCCCACCTTGCTTCAAACATCCCTTGTCTTTATTTCCCATCTTACATATTGTTTCACTGAATTTATTGCCAGTGGACATACAACTTAATATTTCCAGGTTTAATTTTATTCATCAATAAAAGATTTCTTAAAATATTATTTATACACTAAGTGCCTGGCCCAATAGTATTAATGTTAGAACCTCCTTTATTTGACAAGAGATGTAAATTCAGAGTATTGTAAAACTGCTTTAAATTCCTTTTGACTATCCCCAAATTGGCTTTGTCATAATCCAGGTAGGGAAAAAATAGTAATAATATAAAATATAAAAATAGTAATATAACATAAAATATAAAATCGTAATAATATTATCTATGATCACCTGATGAATAATCAAGATTTAATAAGAGTGTGGCCACTGTTTTCATTGCATGTGTTTATATAATGGTATTCTTTTATATACTGTAATATAGTCTGGTTAAAAACATGATAGACAACTCCTGGATCTTGAAATTACAATTTTAGCTACAATAGGGTAAAAGGAGTTATAGATGCAGTATTATACAGTGGCTATAAATCCAAGCTCTTAATTTGGATTTTCTAATATTTCTGCTTACCAACTATCCGATTTAGGTACATTAAGCAAAAATTTAAACTTAAGTTTTTTTTTTTTTTTTTTCAAATGAAAAACAACAATGACAACAAAAGTATCTGCTTTAGGAGATTCCTGTAAATATCAGAACAGATAATGTGTTAGTCGGCTTTGTTATACTGTGCAAAGTACCTGAAATAATCAACTTATAAGGAATCAAGGTTTATTTGGGTTCATAGTTTCAGAGATTTTGGTCTATGGTTGCTTGACTGTGATACTTTTGACCCCCTAACAAGATAGTACATCATAGTGAGTTGTATGGTAGAGGAAGGTACTCACTTCATAGTAGCCAGGAAACAGAGAGAAGGAGGAAAAAGGGTCCAACATCCTCTCCAAGGGCATCCCTCAGCAAATGAACTTTCTCCCACTAAGGCCTATTTATTAAAGTCCTACCACAGATGCCATAGCTGATAACCAAATCTTTAACACATGGTCCTTTGGGAGACCCTTGTCCAACCCATAGCAGATAAGGTTTTGAAAATAACACAAAATTTGAGCCCTCTTATGCTTAACAAAAAGTGGGGTCCTTCTTGTCATTGTATGTATTCTTCTTTCATATGACCATTTTCAAAACTGAGGGGAAAGTATAGTCAGTCATTAATGCAGTTACCCTGAGATTTTTTTTGCCACAATAACTGTTCTACCCTGAAAGACACTCTATGTTGCCTCCTATGAAACACCACTGGCATAAAATTAAGTAGAAATATGCTGATTCTCATGCTAAGTGCCATAGTGTATGTGTTGGAGGTGGTACACAATGTAAAGCCATTTAAGACAATCACTTAATGCAAGGGGTTCATATGAAAACATACAATATTAGGCAATGTATGACATGTAATGTGAGAAAACTCAATCATCATTAGTGAGAATGCATCAGTCACAGACACTCTTTTAAATGGACAAACTGGGCTGGCTTTAAAACAATTTTCTGTGAACAATGACAGAGATGGTTCAAACAACCCATAATGACATTTAAACCATTTGACACTAAAGATTTTAAAGATTTAATTTGAAAAATTCCAAAGAAATAATTACTGTAATTTTTTTGAGACCTAAAAATTTTGAGACCTAATTTACATACCATCACTCCACAGACATGAGCACAGGCTATCCTCAACTCAGGATCTCACGGAGTACCTAAAAAGGCCCTTTCATTATCCAAAGAGCTAAGAAGAAATATTTATACTCAGAATGAGTGCTTTGGGGAGGTAAGAATTTCTCTCTTATATTCTCTGTCTCAGAAATAGTATATTCAATCTCAAGTTTCCTGGTTATGTATAAAGTTGGTAGATTTATTGTTTTTTTCTATGTGCTTTGGTTTTATTTTTATTATGTAATTTATTTTCTGGTTTTTTTTTTTTGGTTTTTTGTTTGTTTGTTTGTTTGTTTAATACACTGGTTGAAAAACTAGGGAAGTAGCCAGGTACAGTGGCACATGCCTGCAACCCAGTGGCTCAAAGACTGAAGCAGGAGAATCACAAGTTTGAGGCTAGCCTCAGAAATTTAGCAAAGCTCTAAACAACTTTGGGAGACCCTGTCTCAAAATAAAAAATAAAAAGTTCTGGGATGTGGCTCAGTGGTAAAGTGGTCCCCCACCCCGTGTTAAATTTCCATTATAAAAAAAAAAATCAACAAATATATGAAAAAATATTCAATATCTCTAGCAACCTGAGAAATGCAAATCAAAACCACTCTAAGATTTCATCTCACTCCAGTCAGAATGGCAGCTATTAAAAATACAAACAACAACAAGTATTGGTGAGGAAGTGGGGAAAAAGGCACACTCATACACTGCTGGTGGGACTGCAGATTGGTACAGATAATATGGAAAGCAGTATGGAGATTCCTTGGAAAACTGGAAATAGAACCACCATTTGACCCAGTTATCTCTCTCTTTGGTCTATACCAAGAGGACTAAAAACAGCATACTACAGGGACACAGCCACATCAATGTTTATAGCAGCACAATTCACAATAGCTAAACTGTGGAACCAAACTAGATGCCCTTCAGTAGATGAATGGATAAAGAAAATGTGGCATATATACACGATGGAATATTATTCAGCATTTAAAGAGAATAAAATCATGGCATTTGCATGTAAATGGAAGGACTTAGAGAATATAAGGCTAAGAGAAGTTAGCTATTCCCAAAAAAACAAATGCCAAATGTTTTCTCTGATATTAGGAGGCTGATTTATAATGGGGTTGGCAGGGTGGAGCATGGGAAGATTAAATGAACTCTAGATAGAGCAAAGGGGAGGAAGAGGCAGGGAGAGAGCATGGGGGTAGGAAGGATGGTAGAATAAGATGGACATCATTACCCTACATGAAAAAAAACAAAAATGAAAAAATTAATACATGTATAAATTTAAGTACACGTATAAAGATGTACCAATGTAATAAGTATAGTAGAATGGTATGATTATACTTTGTGTACAACCAGAGATATGAAAAATTGTGTTCTATATGTGTAATATAAATTGTAATGTATTCTGCTGTCATATATAACAAATTAGGATAAAAAATGAATGAATAAATAATTTTTTAAAAAATGAAAAACAAAAATAATTGCAGAAGTAAATTATTAACTTTCATTTGAGAACTGTAAGAAATAACTTTAAGTTTGCCTCTATTTTAAATAGCTAATTCTTCAGCCAAGAAAATTTTATGGTGTTCTTAGAAAATTAGTAATATTAGTATTTTAAAATATTATCTTTCAAGCAATCACATTTTCAAGAGATTAGCCAATATCTAGGAACATTAATAATTAACATAAAACATATACACAATGTTTTATTTATTCTCACTATATTTACAATAGTAAAAAAATGAAAAAGTTAAAATCCATCACTAGTTAATTAGTGAATAAATCAATAGATGTATATCCATATCAAGAATTATTATGCAACCATGTGGAAAAGGAATTGGACTCCTCCCGACCACGCATCTTCAACAATTTGATGAACCAGGCTGCTTTTGAAAACCTCTAACAATTCCTAAAGATGTGCATGATGAATGAAAATCAGTAATATTTACCTTTTGTAACTATATATTTTAGGTGTAGATGGACACAACACAATGCCTTTATTTTTATATGGTGCTGAGGATAGAACTCAGGTCCTGCTCGTGCTAGGTGAGCACTCTACCACTGAGCAACAATCCCAACCCCAATAATATTTACCTTTTAAAAATAAGTTATAGTTGAGAATTAAAGAAACAAGCAACAAAAATTCCCAAGTACCAATGTAATAAGTATAGCAGAAGCCAGAAAAAAGTATGTGTGCTATGAATTTGTAGCCATGAAACTATTTGGATTCAATGTTGATTGAGAGGATAGGTTTTGAACTTTACCTCCACTGGGAAGAGACCTGTCTTCATAATCACAGGATAATGAGCATTAAAAGTGACATGAGAATAATAATATGATAATATGGAAAAATATAGAATGAGGCAGACATCAGTTGCACCATGTATGCAGTCATACATGTATTTAAGGTAATGATGTCTATATCGTATACTACCAAAAAAAAAAAAAACTGTGCTCCATTTGTGTATAATGAACCAAAATGCATTCTGATGTCATGTATAACTAATTAGAACAAATAAAAATAAATAAAAACACAAATCTTTGAAAACTCTACACACTAGGAGAAATATAGTTGTAGCTAAAAAAAATAACTAGAAATACTGAACAGAAAGAGTATAATTAATGTAACATTTTTCTAGTATCTGAGTAGGAAAAAATAGCTTATGGAAAATTGAAAACAAACCTCACAGAAGATGGGGTCCAATTTTATTCTAATAAACAAAAACTTAAGTTAAAATTTTCATTTAAAAACTTGTCCCATACAAGTGATGCCATCTAACAAAATCAAATGCAAAATTTTTCTGGGTTGACACTTCAAAAACAGGACACATGAGATTCTATGTGTGGAAAAAATCACTCTATGCTTAAAAATGAACTAATAGGAAAAAATATTCTTAAAATATATGAGTCTAAACACCATGAGTAGGAGTCTGAAGATATGATACTAAAAATATGAACCATCTGCATTAGCCTAATAAGCAAGAATGCACAAAATCATAAGCTATCTACTTTTTAAAAGATAGAACCAACAAAGCAGGGGGGGAAAAGACTTTATGAAAAAAAAGCAACAAGTAGATTTTATAAATAACCAAATGGCACAATCAAAAATGAAAGATAAAGGTTATGAAAAATTCAATTTATATATTTATGACTGAAGTAAATAATATGTCTGATACATATATTCTTAAAGGCTGAGAGCTGAACTAGGTAACCTAAAGGTCCTAATAAAAGAGAAAAAGAAAATATTAAATGGCCAAATAAGTAAAAATTGTATCCACAATCAAATTTTTGAAAACCAATAGTAGCAACAAAAAATCAATATATAGGAACTTGTTTGTGTGATGGAGGAGGATTATAAATGGAAACAGTATCAAAGAATAAATTTTAAATTATTAACATAAATGAGGGTAGGGATATAAGAAATGTGTTTGGCTGTAGCTGTAGCTCAGTGTCAGAGAGCTTGCCTAGTAAGTGTGAGTCACTGGGTTCCATCCTCAACACTGCACACAAATAAAAATAAACGTATGCTGTCAATACACAACTACAAAAAAAATTTAAAACCAGAAATGTGTTAAAATAGGTGAAATATAACTGAAATTAAAAGTAAATGCTATTTGCAGAAATATATACTAAAATATGATAACTAAAAAAATGCTTAATGACAATCATCTCAGGGTGACCTCCTTAAAATTGTATAGAATTTTAGGATGCCATATACTGAATATGAACTATATATATAATGGGAAAATAAACACAGAAAAGGGAAAGTCTAATTTGATAGTTTAAAAAATTGCCCTCATTTTCACCTCATTCCTGCCATCCAGTAAAACTTAAAAATTTAGCAATAAGAAAGAAAAAAACCCACAGCGGTTATCCAATTTTATTTGCTCAGAAGGGTTTCTCTGTTGGCACCTCCGTGTCTCCATCACTATGTTTTTATGTTAGTTTTTATTTGCTTTTCCGTATTCTATATATAATTTTCTTTTAATTCAGATTTTCTTCTGAGGGCCTGAAACTCTCAAAGATGAACAAGAGTATGTATAATTCATTTTCATATAGGTGTAATTGACTATTTTGGTTTTTCATTGTGAGACCAATTTCTATGACTTTCAGGCACTTGAGGATGTCCATATTTGGATATTAATGGCCATGTTAGACCTGTAATGTTCCTCATAAGGAATCTTCATTTAATCTTTTCATCTTCTGGAAGATGATATTCTGCCATAGACACCAGTTGGAACTATCCTTCTGCTCTGTGATGGCATCCAAAACAAAAGGCTGGTGAAAATTGTTCAAGATTCTCTGCAATCACATCATCCTTCTTATATTATTCATATCTATTTAGTATACAATATTCTATAGTTTCATGAGTCTGACTAGACCTTCTAAAATGTTTACAAACTAAAGAGCTGGTTTGTTCAAAGTGCAAATTGTTGTTATGACATTCTCTACATTTTTTTCTAATAATTCCTTTCATGAGCAAGTTTGCCAAACTGTAATACAAAAAGGTATATACTTTAAGGATACCAAATGCATAGTAGAGATTTCCCTAAAAATGTGATTTCTTTGAAACTTTGGATTATTTCCTGAATTTGAAATAACATTTACTGTGTTATATTTACATAGATGCCAAGACTAGATCTCTCCCTTTTTCAATCTTTTGAGTAACAACTTTTATCAAGAGCTGCACCAATTGCCATCTCCATTAACAATTAAAGCCTTTTCAAAACCATGTAATACATGATTAAATAAAGTGAATTTCAGTTGCCATAAACTCTGGGAAAACTATCAATAGGTTTTACTATCTGGAGAGTCAAAAAAAGTGTTATTTGAGTTAAATAACCCAACTAAATAAAAACAGCAGGCAGAAGATATACATATGATTATTTCAAAGACCACAGACATAATTTTTGAAATATATTGATACTTTAGATTCTGGAAGGAAAGGGTGTACCACAGAAGTGGAAAGCTATTGATTTTAAGACCTTTCTGGGAAAGAAATGCCTAAATGTTAAATATTCTCCAATACCCCATGAAATGAAAATTTGATCCCCACATTTGTGCTATTAGGAGATAGAACCTTTGGGAGGTGGGATCTAGTAGGTGTATCTTAGGTCATTGGAAGTATTTTTGGAAGACCATTCTCATGGGATGGTGGACTGTAACAAAATCTTGAATTTTGTTACATCTTCTACCTCTCTACTTTGGGTTCACAATTGCCAACCATGTTATGCGGTGATGCAACCAAGGGGTGTCAACTGAGCCTGTGCTATGCCCTTTTGCATTTAGCCTCTAAAACTATGATCTAAATGAACATTTTCTCTTTGTAAAATTAGCTGCCTCTGGTATTTTACTATAGTAACAATGCTGACTGATAGAAATGGTTTCACTTAGATTTGGTAGAAAATTCTCTACTCTCCTTTTAAGAGCTAAGTTATTCAATCAAAGCTGCCCTTTTTTTCTTCTTTTTATTCTTTCCCACCTCCCTTTAAGATGAGAAATTATAACAGGTCAGAAACCTTGAATCTCCTTATCTTAGAAACCAAATAATCCTCCCTTTTATTTGTCTCAAAATACTTAGCACACTTCTTCATTGCTAGATGGGCTCTAAGAAATTTGTGTGAGTTGGAAAGAATTCTGCCTCTTTATGAATAATCAAAAACATAGCGTTGGTTGGGAGTAGAACTCTAGGGTAGAGCACTTGCCTAGCAAGTAAGAAATCCTTTGTTCAATCCCCAGTACTGCAAAAAAATAAATAAGATTTTAAAAAATACAAAATTAAATAAAAACATGATCTCCTACAGACTACCAAAGCCCCTGAAGATCTAATATCACACAGTCCTTGGAAAAATTCAGTCCCTTAAGTTTGTAGAGGGGAAGCCCTCATTATTTAAAAGACAAGATGACTCCAGCACAAGGGGGGGGGGAACCACCTCTCATACAAACAAATAAACAAACAAACAAAAAAGGTGAAAAAATGGCTGGGGCACTGGCACAGGCCTGTTATCCCAGTGAGTGAAAAGGCTGAGGCAGGAGCATCACAACTTCAAAAACAAAACCATTCTTAGAAAAAAAAAAAGATGTAACTTCCTCCAGACACCCACAGGAGCCTAGACCAAGGTTAGCCCAGGACTGTCCCACCCAACAGCAGACTCATACCAGAGCCCAGGTCCAGGCATAGGACCACCTCCATTGACCAGCACGGAAGTCTAGGCCAAGGTTAGGCCCAGGAATAACAAGCAGACCCATGGTAGATCCCATGCCTAACCCATTTCCATCTTGGGACACTGCAGCCATCACCATAGCACTCTCCACAGAGTGGTCTCTACCTTGGGATAACACATAGGGCCTGGAGACAGCTGCATCTCCAAACAGGCAGCCTACCCTTTTAACCCCATCTCTGAAAGTGGTTGTAGCCATCTTGGGACACCCCACTGCTATCTTGAGTTACCTCTGCTATTGCCACTACCACGTTTACTTGCAGTAGCATTTATCATAGGATGTCAGCCAGGGACTAGAAGCCCAACACCAAGGTGAGGTAGAGGTAATCTGCAGGGACAATACAAGATTATAGTGTAGAAACTGCAAGAAAGGAAAACACATAGACAACATGAAAAAAACAAGGGAGGAAAGTGCCCCAAACAAACCAAGACACTACAGTAATAGAATTCACTGATAGCACAGTTGATGAAATGTCAGAGAAGGAGTTCAGAATGTACATAATTAAAATGATCTAGGAATTAAAGAATAACCTAAGTAAATACAGGCAAAAATATATCACTCCAACAAAGAGATAAGAGATTAAATACAGGTGACCATTTATCACACCAACAAACAGATAAGGGAGCAAATACAGTAGAAAAGCTCTGTAGCATTCTCAGCAAAATATTCCATGAGGAGGAAATGAAACAACAATGAAAATCAGCAAAGGGAGGAACTACAGTAAAGGAAAGGCCAATCAAAAAAGAAACCAAGACAAGTTAAAATGCAAAAATAAACCAAAATCATCAGTAATACAAATCCTATTTCAATAGTCATCCTAAATGTAAAAGGCCCACATTCATCTACTAAAAGACATAGTTTGACAAACTGGATTAAAAAAAAAAATCCAACAATATACTGCTTTCAAGAGACTCATGTCAGAGGAAAAGACATTAACAGACTGAAGGTTAAAGGGTGGAAAAAAATGTACCACTTACATGGACCACATAAACAAGCAGGGGTTTCCATCCTCATAAAATAGACTTTAAGCCAAAGCTAATGAAAATGGATAAAAAGGACATGTCACACTGCTTAAGGTATTAATACATCAACAAGACATATAAATCCTAAATATCTATGCCCCAAACAATGGGGCATCTATATATATATATATATATATATATATATATATATATATATATATATATATATAATCCTTCTCAACTACAAGAACCAAATAGATCACAGCACAATAATACTGAGTGACTTTATATACCACTCTCACCACTGGATAGATCTTCCAAACAAAAACTAAGTAAAGAAACTATAGAACTCAATAATGCAATCAATAATTCAGACTTAACAGACATATATAGAATAGTCCATCCATTAATGAGCAAAAACACTTTCTTCTCTTTAGCACACGGATCCTTCTCCAAAATAGAGCATATGTGATGCCACAAAGCAAATCTTAGCAAATACCAAAAAAAAAAAAAAAAAGATAGTACCCTATCTGATCATAATGGAATGAATTGGAAATCAATGATAAAATAAAAATAGAAGCTATTCCAACATCTGGAGACAAAATAATATTCTACTGAATGATGCATGAATAACAGAAGACATCAGGGAGGAGATGTGTGTCAGTTTGGGTTTGGGCTTTGGGTCTCTGAAAAACTTCATGACTGTGACATGCTTGGTAACTAGGAAGTTTTTGTGCAAAGACACAAGTGTACCCAGCTGCTAGGATATACCTGGCTACTGGGAAACTCCTGTGCAAAAGCATGGGATGCCCAGCTGCCATAGCAATGTTTACCCTGTCTCCCAGGCTTGGAAGGCCCAGCAGTTTCTCCTCCTCTGGATTCTTAGAGAGAAGGGGCTCTGTGTTTGTACTAACCTGGACCTTATCTCAGTTAGCTAGCATTTGGGGTTAAAGGAATACTAGTTAGAATGTAGCCATGGTAATGTAGTATGTAACTTTTTTTGAGTTAATAAACTCAGCAAGAGGGAGGAGTGGACACTTCACTTCTACACCTCTTCTTCATTCTGTCCCCTCCTTTCCACCTGTCTTCCCACTTCTACCTGGTTTGTGTCTGTTCTTTTATTTGTCTCTTCACAGGTTTTCTTCTACGTATTCTTTACAGAGATGAAAAAATTCTTAGAGGTAAATGTGAACTCCAAAACGACATATCAAAATCTATGGGACACTATGAAGGCAGTGCTCAGAAGAAAGTTCATAAATGACCTGACATTAAAGCTAAAAAAGAGGAACAAACCAACAACAAAATTAGTAGAAGATAGGAAATAATTAAAATTATGGCAGAAATTAATGAAATTGAAACAAAAAAATTTCAAAAAATTGACAAAACAAAAAACTTGTTATTTGAAAAAATAAATACAATTGACAAAGCCTTAGTTACCCTAACGAAAAGAAGGAAAGGAAAAACTCAAATTACTAAAATTTGTGATGAAAAAGGTAAAATCATGACAGACACTATTGGAATACAGAAGACAATTAGAAACTATTTTGAAAACTTATACGTCAGTAAAATAGAAAACTTGAAGACACTGACAAATTTCTAGATGCATACAATCAACCCAAACTGAGTCCAGAGGACATATACAATTTAAACAGATCAATTTCAAGCAAGAAAATACAAGACCACATCAAAAACCTACCAACCAAGAAAACCCAAGGACCAGAAAGACTGACAGCTGAGTTCCACAAGACCTACAAAGAAGAATGAATATCAGTACTTCTCAGATTATTCCATGAAATAGAAAAGGAGGGAACTCTCACAAACTCATTCTATGAAGCTAGTATCATCCTGATCCCAAAAGCAGGCAGAGACACATCAAGGAATGAAAATTTTAGACCAATATTCCAGATGAATATTAATGCAAAAATTCTCACAAATCACATACAAAAACATATTAAAAAATTAGTACACCATGACCAAGTGGTGTTCATTCCAGGAATGCAAGGTTGGTACAACATATGGAAATCAATAAATATAATTCATCACATAAATAGACTTAAAAATTCTTGTCATATGATAATATCAATTGATGCAGAGAAAGCATTTAACAAAACACAGCCCCCTTTCATATTCAAAACACTAGAAAAACTAGGGATAGTAAGAACATACATCAACATTGTAAAAGCTATCCATGATAAACCAGATGCCAATATCATTCTACATAAAGAAAAATTGGAAGCATTCCCTCTAAGAACTAAAACAAGACAGGGATGAATTCTTTTACCACTTCTAGCAAGAGCAATTAGAGAGATGAAAGAAATTAAAGGGATACAGATAGGAAAAGAGGAACTCAAACTATCATTATTTGCTGATGACATAATTATATACTTAGAGGATCCAAAAAATTCCACTAGAAAACTTCTAGAATTAATAAATAAATTCAGTAAAGAGCAGGATATAAAATAAAAATCTATAAATCTAATGCAATTCTATACATTAATGATGAATCT
Source organism: Urocitellus parryii (assembly GCF_045843805.1). Classification (NCBI taxonomy): domain Eukaryota; kingdom Metazoa; phylum Chordata; class Mammalia; order Rodentia; family Sciuridae; genus Urocitellus; species Urocitellus parryii. The sequence continues at coordinate 140,031,542 of NC_135535.1, read as the reverse complement.
TCTGAGAGATAAATTAGGAAAACCAATCATTCACCTAACCTCAAAAAAAAGAAAAGAAAAGAAAAGAAATCTTGGGAATCAATCTAAAAAAGGAGGTAAAAGACTTCTACAAGGAAAATTACAGAACACTAAAGAAAGAAATTGAAGAGTATCTTAGAAGATGGAAAGATCTCCCATGTTCTTGGATAGGCAGAATTAACGTATAGATACCTATACAGCTTCAATGTGATTCCAATTAAAATCTTAATGTCATTCCTTACAGAAATAGAAAAAGCAATTGTGAAATTAATTTGGAAAAAATAAGAGACCCAGAATAGTCAAAGCAATCCTTAGCAAGAAGAGTGAAGAAGGAGGCACAATATTAGACTAAGGTATTCAGTCTTTACTAAATACTTATTCTATACTACATAGCTATAGTAACAAAAACAACATGATATTGGCACCAAAATAGACATGTAGACCAATGGTATAGAATACATGACACAGAGACAAACCCACATAAATACAGTTATCTCATACTAGACAAAGGCACCAAAAATATTCATTGGTGAAAAGAGAGCCTCTTCAACAAATGATGCTAGGAAAACTGGAAATCCTTATGCAGCAAGATAAAATTAAACCACTATCTCTCACAATGCACAAAGTTCAACTCAAAATGGATCAAGGACCTAGGAAAAGGATCAGAGACCCTGAACTTAATAGAGGAAAAAGTAGGCCCAAATTTTCATGATGTCAGATTAGGCCCCCACATCCTTAACAACACTCCTAAATCACAATAAATAAAATCAAGAATTAATAAATGCGATGGATTCAAACTAAAAAGCTTCTTCTCTGCAAAAGAAACAATGAGGTGAAGAGAGAGCCTACATTTTGGGAGCAAATTTTTGCCATACCCACATTAGATTGAACACTAATCTTCAAGATATATAAAGAACTCAAAAACTTAACACCAAACAAATAATCAATAATTGGGCTAAGGAGTTGAACAAACATTTCACAGAAGAAGATATATATTCAATCAATGAATATATGAAAAAAAATGTTCAATATCAATAAAAAAATGTTCAATAATTAGAGAAATGCTCATCAAAGCTACCTTAAGATTTCAACTCATGCCAATGAGAATGGCAGTTAACAAGAATACAAACAACAGTAAGTGTTGGTGAGCATATGGGGAAAAAGCCACACTCATACATTGCTGGTGGGACTACAAACTGGTGCAACCACAATGGAAAGCAGTATGAAGATTCATTAGAAAACTTGAAATGGAACCACCATTTATTTGACTCAGTTATCCCACTCCTCAATCTATACTCAAAAAACTTAAAATCGGCATACTATAGTAAAGCCACCACATCAATGTTTATGACAGTTCTTTTCACAATAGCTAAACTGTGGAAGCAATTCAGATTCCCTTCAATGGATGAATGGATAAAGAAGCTATGGTTGGGCTGGGGATGTGGCTCAAGTGGTAGCGCGCTCGCCTGGCATGCATGCGGCCTGGGTTCGATCCTCAGCACCACATACCAACAAAGATGTTGTGTCTGCCGAGAACTAAAAAATAAATATTAAAAATTCTCTCTCTCTCTCTCTCTCTCTCTCTCTCTCTCTCTCTCTCTCTCTTTAAAAAAAAAGAAGCTATGGTATATACACAATAAAATATTACTTTGCATTAAAAGAGAATAAAATTATGGCATTTGCAGTTAAAAAATGGAGTTCCAGAATACCATGCTAAGCAAAGTAAACCAATCCCAAAAACCAAAGGCTGAATGTTCTCTCTGATAAGTGGATACTGATCCCATAATGGGGGGATGGGAAAAATGGAGGAACTTTGGTTAGGTAAAGGGGAGGAAGGGAAGAGAAGTGGATATGGAGGCTGGAATGATGGTGGAATGAGATGGACATTATTACCCTAGGTACATGTATGACTGCACATATGATGTGATGCTACATGGTGTACAATCAGAGAAATGAAAAGTTGTGCTGCACTTATGTACAAAGAATCAAAATGCATTCTACAGTCATATATACCTTATTGAAATAAATATATTTTTTTTAAATACTGAAAAAGGACTGGGTATGTAGCTCAATGCGAAAGCATCCCTGTGTTCAATCTTCAGTGCCTCCCTCAATGAAAATGTATATAAAAGGTATACTTTTGAGAAAATCATTCTATACATTATTTCTGAATGCCACAAAGCCTGGGACTAGCTTATATAGTTTACAGAAAGAGTATACTATATAAGATATTGATTTCCAAATATTCTGCAGAACATATTTATTCAGTCTGAATGCACTTCTTTTCAATAGTAGTAATTAGAAAAGGAAGACATTCACTTCTACTAATCAAAGAGGGAGCTTTGTCCCCCATTAAATAGTGAAAGATGAGCAGCACCTGTAGTCCTGTACCAGTGCTGCTTTTTACCAGGACTTTATAGTTCTCCTTTAGTAGGATATACTGACAAATCCCCAATCTTGAACTGGATAAAGAGAGGGTCTAATGAGAGTATCACTTAAGCATCAACACCCTCTTATTATAAAATAAAACAATCAATGTTGTCATCAGACAAATACAGTTGCAATAAAATTTTCATATTATCTGAAATTTTCAATAAACATAATGGAGTTATTTTGGTTTCAAATTATAAATAACTATCTCAATATAGCTTTAAGTAGTTAAAGATACTATTGTCCTTGAGAAAACTCAAGAAGACAAAGAATACTGGCCCATAGCAACAAGCTAGAAATCAGAGCTCAGAATATTTTGCTGTCTTTTACAGATGATCAAATCTAAATTTTCTAAGCTTTGTCATCCACTCTTCTCTTCACCTGATCCCAGATGACTTTTTATTGCTCTAAAACAAAATATGTTATCTCTTTTCCTGGAACTGGCCAGGAACATCAAAAAGAGACATGACCTAACCTGTGCTAGTCAATCATTTACTCTGAAATTCAACAGGTTGGTCTGAGAGTCATCAATATTATTTTGAGTTTTCCAGATTTATGAAATAAGAATATGAAGTGCCAGTTACATTTAAATTTCATATAATGGGCAAATAATTGTCAGCACCTAATTATACGAAAAATTATTCATTGTTCATAGGAAATTCAGATGTAACTCTGTGTCCTGAACTTCACCTGGAAGCCCTTATATCCCTTGAGGATTTTGTAATATGAAAATAAGGAGACTGTCAGCTGCTAATGGCCATTCTATACAAAAAACATGGTGATTTTTGTCTTTACATGACCTCTTTGTAATTGAAGATGGTGATAACTAAGATTTTCTTCTTGATACACTCCTTTTCTTCTAAAGTCAATTTAACATAAGAAGGTTTACTCAAAGCAGTGAACAGCTGTTTTAACTTTACTAATCTATACATCTAGATTTTGAAAAGATCAGAAAATGTACAGTATTTCCATATTTCTTAATTTCTTAAGATACTTTCTCTTTCCAGCTTCCTTTTATTTTCTTTCTTTCTCTCTCTCTCTCTCTCTCTCTCTCTCTCTCTCTCTCTCTCTCTCTCTCTTTCTTTCTTTCTTTTTGATACCAGGGATTAAACTCAGGGCACTTAACCACTGAGACACATCTCCCTGCCTCCCCCCCACACCTTTTATTTTTTCTTTGAGACAGGGTCTCACTCAGTTGCTCAGAGCCTCACTAAGTGGCTGAGGCTGACCTTTAACTTGCAATTCTCCCTGCCTTAGCAGGGAAGAACTGCTGGAACTGCTGGAATTATAGGCATGCACCACAATTCTCAGCTCTTTTCAACTTTCAACCATAAAACCCCAGGAGTCACTTGGAAAAACTTCTTAAAGAAATTTTAAGAAATTTAGTTTTAAAGCTAATTTCCGAATTGTAGGTCAGAGAGTCAGGATGAAAATGCTCCTGAAAGGAAAACCAGCCTATCCTGGTTGGATAAATAAAAAAAAAAACAACAATAAAATTTAAAATTTATTTTAAGATAGTAACAATGATTATTTGCATAACTAAAGTTTGGGATCCTAAAACTGTGTACTTCCTTATAAATCTGGTTTTAGCAAGAATTTTACTCAGTCTTTTAGCAAGAATCCCTGGCCCACCTTGATATCCCATCACTGTTGATACCTGATTGGGCTCCTCTCCCTCCATGATGACCAGGTGGTATTGAATCATCCTGGTCAGACTGAAGCAACCCTCCTGTTTCTTTAGTCACAAGTCCCTTAATCTTGCTGTTTTAGTAATGACCTTCAACCTCTTCATTGACTATAAATTTTCACTTCCCCTGTTAAAGTCAGAGTTTAATCCAATCTTCCTCCCCAGGACAGAATCCTATTGTAGTGATCTCTAGATCCATCAGGAGGGTCATGAGTAAAGTTTGCCATACTTTGTTTTAACAAGTAAAATTGGATAGTTTTTCTATAATAAAAATACAAAAAACTTAACTATGGAAATTAATACTAATTCTAATGTACAAATTTATAACTACCGATAGGCAAACATTTATTCTACAGAAAAAAAAAATCTAAGGCACAGGACTGGTCTTACTACCAGTTTGAATTATTGGCCTTTTCCTGAGTGTCTTTCAAAAAATTAAAACATAAAAAATCCAGTAAATATATTACCTAAGAGCAAATCTCAAATTAGCCAATGTTGATGGAAGAAAAATGAAAGGTTAAAATAGTTTCCATAGGCTTTTGCTCAGCAAGTTCAAGTTTTATTTATTAAATGTATCACAGATTATACATATAAAAATATTCAGTATTGCTACTTAGGCAATTATTGCTTCAATATATCAAACATCGGTGTTATTTATATTCTAATTTTATAATAACTTGAAAAATGTTTTAAATATAGAAACATTTGCCTAAAATTCATGAATTGTAAAGCATGGGAGTTAGTGCTTTTTGAAGATTCATCCAAAAAAGTGTTAATTCTAAGTAGGTAAGGAATTGAAATACATTCTAAACATAGCTACTGAGGTTTAGAAAAATGTGACATTTTATTAACACAACTGAAATTTTATTTAATAAACAAAAGTAAATTAATCCCTTTAGTCCTAGAAAGGCAGATAAGAGTATTCTACAAAATACTGAATCTATAAAATGTACCTAACCTTCCAACACACACACATAAAAAACAATGATTCATAATAAAAGTTTAATCTTGAAAATATTAACATCATAAAAATATTTTAATGACTAACAAGTTAATTATCCCAATTAATTAAAGCACCTTTTAAATGAAAGAGCAACAAAATATTCTAGTCAAGTTTCCCAGGAGGATAAAGAATCAAGAACCTTAGGTTTAGGTTCCAACTCCCTGGAAAAGAAGTTGATCCTTCTCTCAGTAATTTATTTATGTCCTCAGTTTCTCCTTCTATCATGTGGAATGACAATACACAGCTAACTATTGGGCATGTCAAAAGGTGCAAATAAATGATCTGTAACAGGGTTATTCAGCTGCATACATTTTTCTCATACTGATTACAGTCTCTAGTCTAAATTCCATTTCTCTACCACAGTGTGTTCATAGACTGAGCATATTTCTCAGACTCTCTGTGTGGAAACATTGCCAAAAGTGACAAATGCCACTCCAAGGCCTGACTTTTCAAAACCTGCATGATCATCTGTTGTCTCTCTCCTCTCCTCTTTGGACAGTCAATACTGAGAAACAACAGAAAAATCTAAGACTTTATGGGATTATGGAACCATTAAGCAGAAAGCAACTCCATTACTGAGTGGCTGATGAAAGTCAGTTTCCTACAAACCCACATTCTAAAACTAAATCAAATTGTTTCCAGAATGGAGATATGGAGATTGTAGCAAGTGTTAACTAATGTATTTAATCCATGGGCAAAAAAAATTCAAATATCCATATGTTTTTCAAGTATATGTGTTATAGACCCTACATCATAAATGGAACAATGATATAAGAATGAATTCAACTGCTGTAGATTCATTAGTATCATTGTATAATGACATAAAACAGTACTGTATGATACAAGGAATTACAGTTAACATTTGTTGAACACATATAATAAGCATTGTTTGAAGCATATCATGGGATAGATTTCCACTAATAAATCAAAGCTATGAAGAAGACCTTATCATGATTCCTATTTTACTGATGAGAAATTGGAGCTCAGAGTTACCAAGAAACTTTCTCACGTCCATCCAGTAGAAAGTTTTGAACCAGGTCTATCTATCAACAAAGTCCATGGAATTAACCACTTTAACAAATTGTTGTTCTGATTAGAGACCTGGAATGACCTCCAGGACACAAGAAAACTAAAATCAGCTGGAACACTAATTTAACTGTAATCCTATGCAAATTATTTCCCCACTCTGGATTTCAAACTTCTAATGTCACTTCTATTGTGTTAAATTTGGGGGGGGGGGGGGAGAGGTGAATTGTCATCCAGGACCGAAAAGTTTAAAATTTCTCAGAGACTAACCCCTTTCTTAATCAACTTTTGTTCATATTTGTGTACTCATCTCCTGAAATAGAGGATATTTCTTAAAATCCTAATTTGTGACACTAAGATTATAATAGTGGTCCACTTTATGCTTTGAATGTAGCCCTTATTGCTTGGCCACTGCAGCTTATTTTTAAAATGGACATTTCTTTCTCTTTGTCTGTCCATGCTCCTCTCTAATCTCAATCCATCCCTAATCTCATTCCATCCCTAATCTCAGGGGAAGAGATTGCCTTATTTCCCCATCCTAGACATAGTTGTCTGTCCTTGAGCACTCACCCAACATAGGAATAAGTAAACCAGACTTTGGGGATGGTACCAGAAAAATGACTATCTCCCAAATTAAAAAGTGAATTACAACTCCAAAAGAGAACACGTGGAATGTAGCTATTAAATCACCTTTTTAAAAGGCCCCTGTTCCTGTTAATGGGTAGAATAACAGCCTCTGGAACAGAAGACTCCTGTGCTTCTCTTTAGCTAGAAAAGCAATTAACCATCTTTCTCCTTTTTCTCCAAACCATGCCCCTGTTATTGGATTGGCATGGGGGACATGGACCAAGCTTTGGCAACAAAATTAAAAATATAAAGCAGATATAAATCTGTATTTGGATATTTTCCTATCATTTATTCATTTACTTTTGTTGTTGTTGTTGTTGTTGCACTAGGGATTGAACCCAGGGGCACTCCTAACACTGAACTACATTCCTAGTTTTATTTTGAGAAAGGGTCTCAAACTTGATATTTTCCTGATTCAGCCTTCCCAGTCTCTGGGATATGGATTTGTACCACCCTTCCCAACCAGAATAATGGTATGGGGTGTGTGTGTATGTGTGTGTGTGTGAGTGAGAGAGAGAGAGAGAGAGAGAGAGAGAGAGAGAGAGAGAGAGTCAATTAGAAAATTAGATATATTATGTAACATATATTATATATATATGTTATATATTATTACCTATTATATATAATATAGATATATTATAATATATATAAGTATATTATAATATATGTTTTATATAATATGTAAATATATAATATATAATTATATGTAATATATAATATAAATAAGGTTGCAAGGTATGATATATACATATATATATGAATGTATATATTACATGTTCTATAATTAGTGATTTTTTCCTGTATTTTGTCCCAACTCATTAGCTGTCCTGTATTTAGTTTTTTCTATATATTGTAAAAATAAAAACAGTTGAAATTCTTTTTAGGCTATAGTAATTATCACTGAAGTCTTTTAAATGAGGGCAACAGTAGGTGAAAATTCTACCACCTGCATAAATATTTGAATAGCAGTAGCAAGTTTGGCTGAGACAAGAACAAAATGAAAGAATGAGAATTAACTACATTAATTTTTCTTATTTAAATTATGAAAAGACTGTTTTAGACTAAAATCCCAGATCCAGAAGAAATAGCTATATTTAAAGAAAACTTCAGAACTGTAGCCAGACAGTAATAATCTTGATACTTCAAAGCAAGGAAATCAGTGATAGTCCCAAGGTATTAAAAGACAGCCAAATAGTATAAACCCATAGCTCTGAAGGTCAGCCTTCAGTGACAGCCCCCACTTCTAAAAAAAAAAAAAAAAAAAAAAAAAAAAACAGCAAAAATGCAAGTGACTGCTCCAGTAATCATATTTCTGAAAGTCACCAGTCAATAGTTGCCTTATTTCCAGGACCAAGCAGAGGTAAGTATACCAGTCCCTGAATACTTCTGCTACAAAGCCCAGGCTTTCTAAAAAAATTGAGACAGTGCAGAGACATGCCCCTAGCCCTTCCCCCTTACTCCAATTATTTTAATCAGGCCAGAAAGATTTCAGATATATTACTCAGAATAACAGGCATGAGGTTATTAGAAGAGATAGGAAAGGGGAAAAGGTACACTTCAAGGAAGAGAGTGGAAGGGCAGTTTTATTAGAGGTCCCAGGGAAGTTTCCGGAATCCTGCACAAGTCCACCTTCTGACTTTAGACATTATATGGATTGCCACCAATAGAAAAATCTTGGCTACTTTAAGGAAACTGAGTCCCCCCCTTTTTTTTTTGTCTAAATTTTCTGTCTCGTTAATGGGTTTAAAATTGAGTTCCCCCATTTTTTTTGCCACAATTTCCCATCCCCTTAATGTGTTTATTGCACTTCAAATCAAGTTTTTCTTGGGAAGGTCTCCATGTTTTGGCTACCATGGTGTTGGTGAGTCCAGAAATGATACCAGTGTTCTGAGTCCTGTTCTCCTGGTTTTGCAGATTGAACAACCCAGAAATGCCAAGGCAAGAGCCAAAACTTTTAAAGAACAGAATGGAGGAACTTTGGATAGGGCAAAGGGGAGGGACGGAAAAGGAGGGGATGCACGGGGTAGGAAAGGTGGTGGAATGAGATGAACATCATTACCTAAATTACGCGTATGAAGACATGAATGGTGTGACTCTACTTTGTGTACAACCAGAGAAATGAAAAATTGTGCTCTATGTGTGTACTATGAATTGAAATGCATTCTGCTGTCATGTATGAAAATTAGAATAAATAAATACACTTTTAATAAAAAGAACAGAGAGAGAAAGACTCCTGAATAGAGGAGGGGGTCCAAAGCTGGTATCCAAGGAGTGGGGTGTCCTGCCCCTTTTATATATCTTAGACTTCCTCTGTTCTCATGCCCCCTTCTCCCATCCTGCCTACATGACCCAAAAGGTGGAGTGATCCTAGATTAGAAAGGAAGCTACCCAGAGGTTCAGGCAGGAAGGGAGCCACCCAGGGGCTACTCATTAACAACTCCTTGCAGGAGAAACAATTCCTTGGAGGCAGGCAACTTTGACCATAGGCTGGAGGAGGGGAAAGTGCTCTGAAGGTATTAGCATTTTATTTCCTTTTCAATCAGCCTTCATCTTTCTGACCATATATTTTGTTATCTACACTTACAGTCCTTTTGCCTTGCCACATTGGGAGTTATAAAATAGTATCTGTGATGAGGGAGGACCCTGGAGACCTTGTTACAAAAGATAATAGCAACAGAAAGGGTAGTTTTCTTAATTAAAGCTGGGAGAGGTTTTCAGATACCAAGCCCCCATCTTCCAGCTGCATGTCTGCCAGACAAGGCTCCCTGTGGTTTTCAGTTGCTCTTCATTGTCTTCCCCTTGCTCACCCATTCATGACTGGCTACCTAACATTTCTGCTTCTGAAAATGCTCAAACCCTGAATACCAGACTTCCCAACAAAATCTTACAAGTATAGTTCTGTCATGAGAAATTCACCTTTCAAAACCAGATGGAATTATATCTATTTTTAATACTTATGTTCCCACTATGTCAACTGTTCAATCTATCGACCACGTTAGTTATGAGTTTGTGAGTGACAGTCGTGCTCACAAGCTATGAGATCAAATTTGATTTTTTCAGTTCTTCCACTGATGGCCATTATCTTTTTCTATTGAATTTATGTATATTGGAACCTCAAAATGCCAAAACACCAGTGTACATTTTTTTAGATGAATTTGTTGAAAGGCAGATTTTATTAAAGAAGAAAAAATCCCTTAGAATCAATTGTGCAACATGCAGTGGTTCATTCCACAACAAAAATGGTGGAGAGACAGGCCAGTTGAGATGACATACACTTGTAATCTCAGCTACTCAGGAGGTTGAGGCAGGAGGATGGCAAATTTGACACCAGCATGGGCAAGTTAGCGAGACTCTGTCTTAAAAATAAAATTGTAAAAAGGTTTGAGGCCCAGGCAGGCCCAGCCCTAGCCTGCCAACCTGCCAACTAGTGCCTGATTACCATTTGGAGCAGAGGACTGCACTTCAGCTCCCCAACGCATGTCTACTCCTGGCCTTCTTCCATCTTAGGATGTGCAGCCATCACCATAGCCCTCCCCACGAGGTATCCTCTACCTCAGGACAACTGACAGGGCATGGAGGAAGCTACCCCTGTAGCACCACACACCACAGTGGTACATCTCCTAACAAGCCACCCAAAGCCATCCTACGGCCTGCCTTTTCAGCCCCATCTCTAAAAGTGGTTGTTTCCATCTTGGGACACCTCCACCATCATCTTGGGTTACCCACTCCTCCACTCATACCACCATCTGCAGTTAGGACAGCTTCCATCTCAGAACACCAGTGGAGGACTAAAAGCCCATCACCAAGGTATTTACAGGTTTGATACTACCACCAACAAAAACTAGGGAACTGCCACTTCCATTTAGGGACAACAGCCAGGACCTGGAAGATCACTAAGGTCCCTGCAGGCCTGCTTACACCAGAGGTATTCCTGGATGCCAACCAGAGGTATTCCTGCTAGTTGTTCCAATAGTCACCATTTTGTTGCAGAGGCAGGAGAGAGCCTTACACAGGGTCACCCCTTTCTTTCTTTTCTCCTGTTAACAGCCCTATATTCTCACTTCCTACCTCATAAACATCACACACTACACCTCCACCCTGCTTCTATCTTTTTCCACCAGTAGAAACTGTAGATCCTTTTTCAAACCTATAGTTTATAGAACAGATAATAATTGAACACCTCATTATTTTGACAAAACTATAATTGTCTAAACAGAAACTAGTTGGTTTAAAGCTGGACATCATTTCCATTGTGAGCTGTAAATATTGATTCCCCCTTGAAGGCAAGGCACCAGAAAACTGCAGGAACATGTTAAGATTATAGGTTAGAAACTGTAGTACATCAGATCTGCACTGCTAGAGAGAAAGACACACAGAAAACACGAAAAGACAGGGGAAGAACGTGCCCCTAACAAAATAGGATGACATAATAATAGAATCCTTTGACAGCATAGCAAATGAAATGTCAGAGAAGGAGTCTAGAATGTACCTAATTAAAAGGATCTGCAAATCAAAAATGATATAAGAGCAAATACAGGCAACAATTGATCATCCATCAAAGAGATAAAAGAGCTGATACAGGAAGCAAAAGATCACTTCAGAAAACAGAGATTCTGAAAAAAAAATTCTTGAAATGAAGGAAACAATAATGCCAATTTAAAAATTCAGTAGAAAGCACCACCAACAGACTAAACCACATGGAAGACAGAACCTCAGACAATAAAGACAAAATATACAATCTTGAGAATAAAGTTGAACACACAGTGAAGATGGTAAGAAACCATGAAGAGAACATCCAAGAATTATGAGACAACATCAAAAGACCAAATCTAATATTTATCAGTATAGAGGAAGGCACAGAGATACAAACCAAAGGAATGCACAATCTCTTCAATGAAATAATATCAGAAGTTTTCCCAAACATGAAGAATGTATTGGGAAATCAAATAAGAGGCTTACAGGATACCCAAAGTACAAAATTACAACATATTTATACCAAGACATATTATAATGACAATGCTTTCTAAATATCTTCCTCTCTAGCAATACAGAATACGAATAGAATTCCAAAAGCCTCAAGAAAAAAGACTGAGGATATATATAGGGGGAAACCAATTGGATCTAGCAGATTTCTCAACCCAGACTCTCAAAGCTAGGATATTCTGGAAAAATACATACTAAGCTCTAAAAGAAAATGGATGACAACCAAGAATCACATATCCAGCAAAATCAAGCTTCAGATTTAATGACAAAATAAAAACCTTCCATGATAAATAAAAGTTAAAAGAATGTACAAGTGAGAAAGCCTGCACTACAGAATATCCTTGGCAAAATATTACTTAGGAGGAAATTAGGCCGAGGTGAGAAAATTAAATGACTCACTCAAAGTCACAGAACTACAAAGTGGCAAATCAGAAATTGAAAACTAAGTCACTAACTTTAAATCCAGAGTTTTTACATGGATGAGTAATTTCTGTTTCTTCTTCAAAGATCAATATTCCAATAAGACATTCTCCTGAGTGCCTTAAATTGACTCTCAAAAATATATTTGACAAAGATCGAGGGGTTTATTATTAAAATGTTTGCTTAAACATAGTGTAATATCTTAGAAATATCTTTTAACCTGCCTATGACTATGAGGAATGTTTCCTCATTTTTTTATTCTTTTTTTTCTGAAAACTTATGGTTTTTAAATGCAGTGAGTTCTTTTATGTTTGTCAATTAAAAATGTAGAGAGAAAAGATAATCCCACTAAATGCTGTTGGCAGCATTCCCACTGTAAAAAAAACCCTCTCTCTTACTCTTTGTGTAAGTTGGTTGAACAAACTCGAGGCAGCCTGATCTGATTCCAGATGGTGTTGAAAAATCATGACAGACTCTGTCATTAATAGTTTGTTCCTAAGAATCTAAGTTGTTCTGTTGTGAACAGGTGGCACATAACAGATCTTCCCCTTACTGCGGCCCTACTTTGAATATAGCAGCTGTTATGATAAATTTACTTTATTCTATTTTACAACACTAAAAAATTCAATTCTTAGAAAAATCAGAAATGTCCCTTCAGATAGAATTTCATTTTCCTTAACTGGTACAGAAAGAACATAATATTTTCTTCAATAATTATCAAAATTAGTAAAATTATATCTCTGTTAAAAAAATTAAAGATATTTATGTTATTAAATGCATCTATGTCCTGACAGATACTTTAAAAAAATATTTTAGCATGAATGATTTTTTTTAAATTAGCATCAAAAGATTTTTTCCCAAATGTAACAAAATTCAGCCAATATCCTCTCTTTCAATTAGTGAAGAATCAAAGGGTGGATTTCATGGAGGGCGCAAGAAGTTTATGCCCCACAATATCTTCTTCTATTCCATCTCTCTAATCAAAGCATTTGCCAACCCATGGTTTATGGTGTGAGGAATTTTTTAGGAATAATTACTGAAATCTTGAAATTTTATTTATTTCCCTGGCAATGTCTTTTTTTTTTAAGTTAGACAGCTCAAGAGAATTTTTCATATCTATAACTATTCTCCAAATTCAAGTGTAAACTTGGTTCTAGGAATGATGGTGTATACCTGCAACCCCAGTGACTTAGAAGGCTGAAGCAAGGATGATTGGAAGTTCCAGCCAGGCTTAGTAACTTAGTGGGACCCTGTAACAAAATAAAAAATAAAAAGGTCTGAGATTGTAGCATCCCTGGTTCAATTCCCAGTACTGCAAAACTAAACAAACAGACTTGGCTGTGTGAGATCATATTTTTTATGGTTATGTTTTAGTGCACTTATATCTCCTAAAACATTTCTGGGAGATGGACAGTTGAAGATCACCACAGAAAAACAGAAAGCAAACAAACTCCTGGGCCAAGAACCTGTTAGTAGTCAAAAATAAGGTACATGTTTTCTTCCAGCCCCACTGAGTGCTCTCTCAGCAGCTACAACAACCCAACCTTACCCCAAGGCCAGGATGAGTGTATGGGAGGACAATATGACTAGGAGTTCCTGGGCCATCACAACCCCTCTTCAAGGCCAGGATGCGGGATCATCCCTGCAACCCCTACACATCAGTGCCAGTGGCCTCAGTCCTTTGTCTGGGGACCAACCCTAATTCTTTCTCAATCACTAGAGTTCCAACTCTTCTCAAAGTGAATCCCACAGCTCAGTTAAAGCCTTTTCTCTATGTTCACGCTCACTTGTCTTGGTTTTGTTTCTCCATTAACTGAGTCAGAAGTTCCCATCTCTGGTATCAGAACTAAGATAGGAATAAAGGAATGTAGAACCCAGGGAATGCATGAGAGGCATCTGTTTTTCCCTGGTCAAACTACAAAATACAATCTGAAAATAATGTTCTTGTTGCTACTATATAAGAAATTAAGTAACAATTCTAAGAACTTCAAAAAAATATAAAACATACAGTTATCATTTGCTAAATACTTAATATTCAGGCATATAAACTAAGCATTTTATGGAAAATTCCCTTTTTTTTGGTACTGGGTATTGAATCCAGGGGTGCTCTACCATTGAACTATATCCCCAATCCTTTTCATTTATTTTTTTTTAAATTGAGATAGGGCTTCACTAAATTGTCATAACTGGCCTTGAACTTATGATCCTCTTGCCTCAGCCTCTGGAGTTGCTGTGATTATAGGCATGCCTATAATAAAGTAAAAAAGGGATGGGAATAAAGGTTAGTAACAGAGCATTTGCCTATCATATGAAGGACCTGGCTTCTATCCCGGGGGATATACGCTTCAGAAGAAATGTATAAATTATCCTTATATCAAAAGTACATGATTAGAGCTGTGGTAGAGCATGCTTGTCATCTCAGTGACTTGGGAGACAGAGGCAGGAGGATGGCAAATTGAAGAAGGCAGATAACTTAATTTTCTTAACTATCATACCTTCAATGTTAAAGTACATCAAAATATCATGCTGCACATCTTCAATATATACAATTAAAAATCTATCTTCCCTCTCAAATAGAAAAACATAATTATAAATATTAAATATTTATAATATTATTTTTTAAGGAGCACATTAGATTTTCCTCCAAGATTTTACAAGCCAAGTAAAAGATTTTCAAACCAAAGTTCATTTTAATTACCATCAACCTTAAAGTCACAGGAATGTTCATGTAATCTGTCATTTAAAAAAACAAAACAAAACAAAATTTAAAAACCCAACCATTTCTGGCAGTTTTTCTCCTACTGTTTATTAAACAATTAATGATTTCAACATCAAAGTTTGCAAAAAGCTCAAGGAAGACCTGTTCAAGAATAAAGAATGGCTTTGTGTGGTGGTACATGCCTATAATCATAGATACTAGACAGGCTGAGGCAGGAATATCACAAATTTGAGGCAAGCCTGGGCAATTTAATGAGACCCTATCTCAAAATGAAACAAAAAAGGCTGGAATATGGTTCAGCGGTGAAGCATTTGCCTAGCATGTGCACGTGCATGGATTCAATTCCTAGTACCCCCCCAATACACACACAAAAGAATAAAATCTAAAAAAAGCAAAATAATTATAATATAACCTAATATTGTTTAGAAGCATATTATATGCTATAAGGAAAGAAGAAATTATCTTCCAGCTTTTTATGGTTTCTGTGTAGGAAAGGAAAACTGACAAACAAGAGAACAGAACACAAATTTACTCAATAAATTGTATCTGACATGAAAAGTTTCATAAGGAAAGGAAAATTCAAAGAAATGAGTAAACCTGTGTAAATTTAGGCTAAAATTTATGAAGAAATAGATACTTGTGGGGATGTATGATTAGACAAAAAATATATTATAATGGTAATAAAGTAGAGGAAACATAGCAAGACCTGTTGTTCAATTTCTTCTCTGTGACCCTGTATCTTCAGAGATAAGGATGTTCTCCTCCTCCAGGTATAGGGAGGGCATCTCTCAAATGAGGAACTTGTGAACTGCTACACAGCAATGTAGAAAATCCTTCCTACTTTTTTCAAGACCTCATTCAAGAACAAAGTGTTGGGGAGGGGAAGAGTAAATTTTCTGCTTCTGCTGCTTCTTCAAATGCCCAGGTACTTTTGCTGAAAGCTTTTCCTTGTCCCCAATGCCAATCCAATGAGGATACAATTTTGAGAAAAAGGAAAAAGAAGGTTTATTGCTTTGCTAGCAAAGGAGAAACACAGGGGACTCCTGTCTCAGAGGTTGTAAGTCAACCCATCAGTTGGAACAGGGGGCTTTTAAAGAGTTGATTCAAAGGCTACATTCCACATGTTCTCAGTAGGAGTTGCAATTCACTTGTTAGTTTGGGAGATCATTTCTGAGATCTTCTTGTTTTATCCCCAAAGTTTGGATTACTTGTTCCTACTGTAGGTGTGTCCTCAAGGACAGATAAATCTGCCTGCAATGGAGAAGAAAGATAATCCTGTTTCCCCTGAGATCAGGGAGGGTGAGCTATTCGGAAGAAGTAGGGAAGGAGAAAGAGAAAGAAACCTGTCCATTTTAAAAATAAGTTATAGTGACAGAACACCCAGGGCTACATTCAAAGCATAAAGTAGACCATTGTTAAAGTACCATATTCTAGAATAGCATGAACTGAACACTATCAGTACCAAGAAATGTGCTACATGCATTACATACATTGCATTATTTTGTCTTATCAAGCACCTGTAAAAATAATACTCTTAGTTTGTCCAAGATCACATTATCAGTAACAACAAAGTTAGGGTAACCTGTCTCATGCTAACATTCTTAATTCCTGTGTCAGCTACACACCTGAGCTTTGGTTCCTCCATTTACTTCTGTAGCTTCTTAATAAGTTAGTTAATATTCATCTCTAAGATGTATATTTGGCATACTTAATTGAAGATATTGCAGCTACAACTCCTGGATTACATACATTCATTCTTTAATTCTATACATTTGGAATTTCCAAACTATACATTTGGAATTTCCTGAACCATAGACTTAACTAAAAGGCTTAATAAATTCCCTGGAATAGTCAGTCTAATGTTCTACCAAGTTTAAGAACTATTGAATTAGATTAATAACTTGTTTAAATGGAAAATAGCATCAATTTCTAGAAAAATGGATATTACTATAATATGGATGGAAGAGTTGCACACTCAGGCCCTGATTCGCTTGCAGTCAGGAAAAGTTTTTAGGTTTACAACCTGGGATTTATAATATTTGAAATTTAAAAAGGACCTATATTCATATCTGTTATACTTTCAACTTTATATAAAATTGATTGAGTCAGTAAAACTATGCATAATTTATATCATTGACCCTTTGTTTAATAATTCTCAATCCTTTTTAAATTTATTTAAAATTTAAAATTCTCAATCCTTTTAAAATTTCAAGTTAATGGTTAAAGATTTTTCCAAGAATTAGTATTATAATAAAAAAGATATACTTTATGGATAACTATAACAAAATAATGTTGTCTAGGTTTGAAGGTCTAGTTGTTAAAGTATGAAACAGATGCTGCTTTATCAAAACAAAATAAAAAACTTCCTAAGAGTCCATATTATTATAGACCCCTTTAGATAAATTCCACATAATTGTTTAAGAAAAACCACACATTTTGAAGAAATTTGAAAAAAGCAAGCTGAAGTCAAAATTTCTCAAAACTCTTTTTCTTCCTTAAAATACATCAAAACATGTGTGTACATGATATATGAGATGGTTGTTAGGGCTACTTGCAAATATTTCAACTTTTCTCTTTCTAGGCACACGGAAATATTGGACATTGTTTGCGCATTTAAATGGAAGCCTTGGCATGCAATTCTCTTTAACCAATAAAAATGTAAGAGTGCCACGGGTCATGACTAGAAGGAAGTTTTAAGTACTGGTGCATCCAAACTACATTTTCCTTTGATTTGAAATACAACTTGAAAAATTTCAGATGGTGATTCTGGGTCCAGAACTAAAAGATACAGGAAGCTGAGCTACAAATGATGGATGAGCTACTCATGAGCTAGTGATGTAAGAAAGATGAGGCTGAACACTCAAGGAATTAGCAAGAAGCAGGTTGATTTCATGCTGCAGAGGTCTAGAGAAGGCTCATGCTTAAAAATCTCTGGACTATGAATCTAGAAATTCTTTAATCTCTATACCCAGCAGGAGGAGGGGTTTGATGGTTTACATGAAAACCTTTATGTTCCCCCCCCTTTTTTTTTGACTAGGTAGAGGTTTCACAACTCTTTACCACAGAAAGAAGAAGTTACAATTCTTGTACACCATTAAATTAATGGTCTAATTTAGCTTTTGCAAGACAGAGCACTTGGCCTTTACAAAAAAAAAAAAAAAGAAAGAAAGAATGAAAGTTTCAAACCATGTTGAGTACTTTGCAGAAATTTTTGCTGATATTCTGTTAATAAGAACAATTACGGTGAGGGTCTCTAGAGAAGCTTAATTAAGATTCTTTGGTGGAGGAGGGGGTGCCACTACACTAGCTCAGATGGATATGGCACATGAGCAAAAAATAAACTTCTGTTATTTTAAGCACGAAGGCCTGGGGTTGTGGTATTATTTCAACACTGTCTAACTCACCATGCCTGATTCATTTGCAGAGCAAAAGTTCTCATGCTTTTCTTTAAAATACATAGCTAACTCAAAATGATCCTTTTCAGATCTGAATTTTTAATTTAAAATTAATTTTGTAAAACTAAGTGAATAAATAAAAATTAAAAACAGAAGAATACCTGTTACAACAATATACCATGATAACTCAAGTTTTGCTGAGAACGGTGACTTTTGCCTACAATCCCTACTTTTGCCTACTTGGAAGACTGAAGCAGGGAGACCACAAGTTTGAGGCCAGCCTAGGTAACTTAGTAGGACCCTCTCTCAACATTAAATTAAATAAAAAGGGGATGGACTGTGCTCAGAGCTTATCTAGCATGTGCAAGTTCCTGGGTGCCATCCCCAGTTTTGCTGAAAAAAGAAAGAAAAATCAAAAGAAGACAGTTCTTTTTATATGAATAGTTCATAATAACTATGAAGAGCAACATCAAGAAGAAAAAAATCAGCATTAGGTCTTGAATGTGAGTGTAAGTTATGCAAAATAAGATGAGTACAATTTTAGTGTTGTTAACAGTAAGAAAGAAAGGGTTTTAAGACCTTTGAAAAGAAGAAGCAAACTCTTCAGAATGCAATCAATAGAGTTTCAAAAACAAATTGCTCTTTTATTGACAGCCACTCTCTGCTGTGTTCTATCTGAATGGTGGAAAGGAATCAGTAGAGATTCAAAATTATAAAAGAAAGCACATTCATCTCAGGGGAGAAAGATGTAAAGCTACAAGTATTAAAAAAAAAAAAAGAAGTGTGTCACATTAGATTGGGTAGAGAGATGTGATGGGAGGGGAGGGGAGTGGAAGGGGGGATAGGAAGGGCAGCAGAATAAAATAGACATTATTATTGCTATATGTATATAGGTGACTGTATGACCAATGTGATTCTGCAACCTGTACAATCAGAAAAATGAAAAATTATACCTCATTTGATTCAAATGTATGAATTGTCAAGATCATTGTACTGTCAATGTGTAACTAATAAAAAAAGAGCATATGAAAGTTAAAAAAAAAGAAATACAGATTTTAATGGCACCTCAAAAAAATAGTTACAAAAACATCTGTTAATCACAAGTCTCTACATAAGATTAATCCCCAAATTCCAAGTCTTTTCTATATCAATAGCTCATAAAGGTTGTAGAAGCAAAAGATTAATTTTTACAGAGATTCCCTCGGCTTTTTGGAAATTTGATTTTTCTCATTTTTAGAAACATGTTTTGTTTTGTTTTTTTAAAAAAAGAGCTGATATGTGGGAATTATTCATCGTGCCATAAAAATTGAGAGTGAATGTTTGAGTTAAGTTATGTAAGTTTATCAGTTCTCTGTAAATAAATATAAAGCATCACACTATAGCACTTTCTATAGTGTCTGGCAAGTAATAGTCATTCCATTTGCTACCAGATTCTTAAGCCAGAGACCTTGCTCTGAGGATTCAACAAATCAGGTCTAGCCACTCACTCCCCAAATCAAACAGAAATATGATGGTAAAAAGCATGAAATGGAACGTTAGTTGATGCAGTGACACAAAGAGGACAGAATACAAAGATATGTCACAAAGATATGACACAAAGATATGTCTTTAGCCATATCTTTGAGGGGCTGACTACATCTCTGAGATTTTACAGAAAGGGAAATAAGGGCAGGCTTTTTGCAGCTGTCAAAGGTGATCTTGATTAGGTGGTCTGTCAGGATGGTCAAGCAGGGTCTTGTCCCTGATAAGAAAGTTTCTGTTGTATTGGGGGGTTGGGTGGATCATCATAAGATCTTTATCAGTTCAGACCTTGTTCCTTGAATCTGAAGTGACTCCAAATAAGAAGATGAACACAAAATGGAAGCAAAGGTGCCAAGTCTTTAATCTTGTTTTTAGCCACCCATCAGAATTTGAGAGGCAAAAGTGAAGAGTTCAGGGGTGGGGTTGCAGCTCAGTGGTAGAGCGCTCATCTAGCACGTGGGAGTCCCTGGGTTGGATCCTCAGTACTACCTAAAAATAAATAAACAAAATAAAGGTTTTGTGTATAACTAAAAAATAAATATTTTTTAAAAAGTGAAGAGTTAATTCCTTATTACATATTTTCTTCCCAGAAAACAAAACGCATTTCATCTTAAATCCCAATTTCACATTTCAGGCTTAAATAACACAGCTGGTGTTAAATACATTTTAAGTATTAAAGGGAAACTACCCCAAGTATCAAGTTGTTTTTAATGTGTCAGATTACATCTCTCTCCAGTGTGAAATTTATGGTCAAATTCTAATAAAATGACAGATTTCTTGAATGTTTTATAAGCCAATCTTTCCTAATGCAAAATATTGAAATAAATAAAACAAACTGCATCCTATTCTGAGTCCTGTTTCCCCTTATGTCCCCTGTACTGGAGAGTGAACCCAGAGTTGCTTTACCACTGTGTGTATATGTGGAGGGGGGTTTGTTTGTTTGTTTTTGTTTTTGTTTTTTAAGATAAAATCTCACTAAGTTACCCAGAATGGCCTCAAACTTGCAATTCAAAGTTGCAATCCTCCTGTCTCAGCCTCCCAAGTACTTACCAAGACCTATTTTTAATGAAACTAACTGTAATTTCACTATTAAAATATGCATGGTTAAACTACACTGAGATTTTTACCTGTCCCCAGTTAGAATAACAATCATCAAGAATATAAATAATAATGAGTGCTTACGAGGATGTGGGGAAAAACAACTTATCTAATGTTGGTGGGATTGTAAATTAGTATAACCCCTGTGAAAATCAGTATGGAGATACTTCAGAAGACTAGGTAGGAATGGAATCACTGTATGATCCAGTTATTCTTCCTTGGTATTTATACGAAACCTAAAGTTGGAATACTATGATAACATGCATTTGAATGTTTATAGCAACACAATTCACAATAACCAAGTTATGGAAGCAGTATAGATGCATATCAACAGATAAATAGATTTTTAAAAATGTGGTGTATATATATATATATATATATATATATATATATATATATAATGTCATTCTACATAGCCATATAGATGACAAAATTTTGTCACGTGCTTGTAAATAAATGGAGCTAGATAACATCATACTAAATGAAATTAACCAGACTCAAAGTCAATGGCCACATATGTTCTGTTATATGCAGATCTAGAGAGAAAAAAAGGAATAAAACAATAAGGGGATTTCATGAAAGGACATGAGTAGAGGTAGGGGATCAAGGGAGAGGGAAGGGGGAAAAGAATAAAATCAACAAAATTATGCTATTGCTTAAATTAATATATCACAACAACTCTCACTTTTCATGTATAAATAGCATGCCAGTGGGAGGTGGTACACATGTGAGATAATGGTAGAAAATTTTGAGGTAAAATGATTGGGTTATAAGAGTCTTAGCCTAATCAGTGAAATAATCCCGAGAAGGATTAGCTGTAGGCAGTAGGGTATGGTTGAGGAAGTGGTCCCTAGGGATGTGACTTTGGGTTATGTATTTTATATCTGGAGAGTGGAGTCTCTTTCTCTGCTTTCTGATTATCACGTGAGCTGTTTAACTCTGGTACACTCTCCCACCATGATGTCATTCCTTACATCAAACCCTGAGGAATGGAGCCAGGTATCTATGGATAGAGACTTCTGAAACCATGAGCTCACACATAAACTTTTTCTCCTCTAATATTGTACTGGCCAGGACTTTTAGTCATAGCAGGGAAAAAGCTGATTAAGGCAGAAATTGATACCACAAAGTGGAGTCGTTGCTGAGACTATTCTGATCATGTGGTTCTGAAGATTTTGGAGTTCTTTGGAATTAGTTGAAGGAATTTTGAGATGTGTAGCAGTACAAATTGGAAGTGCTTTACATGGTTGTAAGCAAAGCTTAATGGCCGATTCTAGTGGGAATGCTGATAGGACTAGGGATAGCAAAAAAGAGTTCAAGAGGGTTTAGAGGAAAAGAGTACTATTGGTAATTGGACTAGAGGCCTTATTTTTTATGTTCTGCCCATGTCTTAAGACTTTTGTGAGACTGATTTTAAAATTGATAGACTTCTTCATCTAGTAGAAGAATATTCTAGGTAGCATAGCATTCAGGCAGTGGCATAGATATGGCTTTAAGCTTATGGATAATTTTTTTTGTGTGTGTGTGATAAGAGCAGAAAGCAAAGTAGAAAGATTTGAAAAACTTGGACTTGAAAGGTGGGAGTAAAATGGGAGGTAAGGAAATTTCAGTTGCTAAAGGCATTGCCACCACTAAAGAAATGCTGAAGACTTTCCCCAGAGACAATAAGAAAGATGGTTTGAAGGCATCTCAGGAGCTGGCAAGACCATACCCATCTCAAGCTCAAGGGAGTAAAAGTGAAAATTCTCTTGAGAAGAGACTAGGGGGGTACCCTTCTTGCACAAGAGGGTCTAGGAAGTTTTCTCAGCATGCTCAGCTACCCAGGGTCCCTGGAGGCTTGGATACTGCTTCAGATGTCAACAGACCTGGGCATCAACCATGGGGTGCTGGTTCTGTAGGAATGCAGGATGCTGGAGTTAGTGGGTCATGGAGGCTTCCACTAAGATTGCAAAGGAAGGACTGGGAGGCCAGGCAAAATGCAGCAGGGTTAGAACCCCTGGGGCCACCCCCTGAGAGGGCATAGGGATCTGTTGAGGAAACCAAAGCTGCAATGGAGACCCCCAAGACTAAGAAGTACCATGGAATGTCTGCTGAGGAAGGTTGGAGGAATCAAGCTGAGACAAGCCAACAGAAAGCCACTTGGGCTGCAACCAACAAGGCCACAGGGGCAGAGCTATAGGAGACTTTTGGAGAGAACATTATCATGGCCCATGCCCCAGATGCCAGATGTAGAGCCATAGGACTTTTGCCCAACTGGATTTCAGACTTGCTTTGGTCCCATCCCTTCTTTTTATGCCCCCATTTTTGTGAGTGAAAATGTTTACTCTGTACCTTCATATACTGAATATTTGCAAAATGCTTTTGATTTGTATAGGAGTCACAATGTGAGTTTGCCATGAATCTCAGAGGAGACTTGGGAGTTGAACTTATGGGAAATCTTGTCACTGTTGATGCTATGGGGATTCTTGGAAATTGACTAAATATATTTTACATTATGAGATGAGCATGAGCTTTTGGGGGCCAGGTACAGAATATTATGGTTTAGATATTAGATGTCCCCCAAAAGCTCATATGTGAGACAATGCAAGAAAGTTTAGAAGAAAAATAATTGGGTTCTGACAGCTTTAACCCAATTACTGAATCAATTCCCTGATGGGATTAACTGAATGGTAACTGAAGCTGATAATGTTGCTGGAGGAGGTGGATTCCTGGGGCATGCCTTTGGGGTATATATTTTGTATCTTGTAAGTGGAGTCTCTTTCTCTGCTCTCTGATCATCCTGTGAAACCCTTCCTTCCCCCACACCCTTCTACCATAATGTTCAACCTCAAGCCAAGAGGAATGGAATTAGCCATCTATGGACAGACATTCCTGAAACCTTGAGTCCCAAAATAAACTTTTCCTCCTCTAAAATTGTGCTGGTCAGGTCTTTTCATTTCAGCAGCAAAATAGCTAAGACACCCAAAATATGCATATTATATTTTTTTTAAAGAGAGGAGAGAGAGAGAGAAAGAGAGAGAGAGAGAGAGAATTTTTAATATTTATTTTTTAGTTCTCGGCGGACACAACATCTTTGTTTGTATGTGGTGCTGAGGATCGAACCCGGGCCGCACGCATGCCAGGCAAGCACGCTACCGCTTGAGCCACATCCCCAGCCCAACATATTATATTTTTATTAAGTAGAATGAATATTCTTGACTGCCTCTACCTTCCCAACCTTGAAACTCAAACCCATAAATGAAATATCTACAAAACACAAATTTCTAAGTCATGTGGGAAGATAGATTTTTAAAATAAAAATAGATATATTAGATAATCAGATAAATGTGAGTAATGATTACAGAATACAGCTGTCTTGACCTATCAAGTATTTAGAGATAGACATGGCAGAAAAATATTTAAAGATGATAGCACGTGACAGATACACTTTTGATAATGTTCTTCCCAAACAAGTTTTGAAATAACAATAGTTACCTTCAGAAAACTGAGACTGCACCAACTACCAAGATGTAATTTTTTTATTAAATCTAAATGCATAAAAATGCTTTATGCATGAGAGGAATACACAGATCTAAAGTGAGTCAGATTCTGGATTTAACCCTGGTTATTCCACTAACTACCTTTGTTAGTAAACATTAAACTTATACAAACCTTGGTAAATTATTGATAACTAAGCAATACAGTCCTTATAAGCATTAAATGAAATAATGTATGTTCAGTCTCCTAGGAGCCGAGTACTCAATAAATATAAGCTCCAGGGTGAACTTAACTAGTGCTCAGAAATACCCAGAGTGTGTGTGTGTTTTATAGATTATTCTATTTATTCTATTTATTCTATTCTATTTATTTTTATTCTACATAGATTATTCTATTTCTGAACTTGTTCACCAAAGAGCTTCACTGTGTAACTAGTAATAACCATGTATCAAAAGTGCCAAAGTTAAAAATGAAAGACCTCATATTTTACGTAGTAAAACTACTATAGACTGAACAACTGTCATCATGCTGGTTTCTGAAGAATCATGTATAACAGAACTATACTTCAAACAAAACCAACATGTAGCATGAGTGAAAAATGTGTTAAGCCAGAAACTGGTAACAGGAATAATTTGCTCCTGAAAATAAAATATAAAATATGTAGCACTGGACAAAGATTTTTTTTTCTTTTTAATGGGGAAAAAAATTAGAATTAATGAAGGCAAAAGAGGAGTATGGAGAGAAACTCAGGAGAAAGCTTGCATGTGTCCCCTTCAGAGGAGGAAAATTTTCACCATATTATGAAATAATGATTTTTTTTTTCTTTTGGAGAAAGAGAGTAAGTAAACAGGTGGACTGCCATATTCAGTGGTATGTTTGGCTGACATTGGCAGCATTTGGAAACACACTAGGGGAAATGAATGAGCTCAAGAATGAATGAGTCATAGAACAGGCAGAAATAAATGGGAATTGAAAGATGTATTATTCTGCTGATGAAAGACACATTTATATCAGATAAACCTTTCCATTAAAAGCAACCAAAGGCCATCAGAGAACAATAGGCAGACAGTACCTGAGTGGACATTATCTGATAGAGAAGAGAAGAAAAATGACTCACAATGAGCCCAGTATTCTGTGTTGCCTTACTATACAGTTGTCAATTTATAATCAGCAAAGACAAGCTGAGAAGCTGACTAAAAAGCAACAACCAAGAAGCATTTAAGCTGAGCAGAATTTTAACAATCTCCCAGGACTTGGAAGAAAAAAAATAGTGAAGCTTAATTCAGAAAGAAGCGAGATTAAATGAACCTAATAGTATGCCTTTACCCTTAAGGAGTTTCCTGATTCATAAGTGTAACATAACCAAGATAGTGAGAAATCAAGCAGAAACTGGCACTGAGGCAGGGAATCCAACACAACTTACTTAGGTTTCATAGTATTGGTGTGTGAAGGGTCCCAAGACCACCCTCAGGCTCACAGAGTTACTACAGGGCTCACAAGACTCAGAAACTGTAGTATTCATGCTTATGGTTTTATCACCGGGAAAGAATACAGATTAGAATCAATGAAGGCAAAAGAGGAGTATGGAGAGAAACTCAGGAGAAAGCTTGCATGTGTCCCCTTCAGAGCAGTCAAACAGGAATGTGGTTCATTCTCCCAGGAAGTATGTGTGACATGTTCAAATCCAGAGCTTCTGTAGAAAATTAGTCACATAGGCCTACAATGTCTGCGTGACTGACCTTAGCTACTTAGACCCCAGTTCCCTAGAGCAAAAACAGGCATTCTTCACAAATCACATGGGCAGTATAAACTTATCTGGTCACAAATACATTGTGGCTTAAGAAATGCTTTAATAAGGCAGAATATTCCCAGTATTTAGAGGTTACTTCCCAAGATCCAGGCCAAAGCCCAGTCCTGAAAACAAGGCTCTCTTTAGAATGTACAACATTTAACAACCTCTACCTGCTATTAAGCATTCCTGCATAACTGAGGAAACAAAAAGTGTGACTGAAATACCCCTCAAGAATGGTACAACCAGATAGTCCTCATAGGCTTTTATTAGGGGCCCAGGAATGGCTAGGTGAGAGGCAGAATAGTGCTCCCCCAAAGGTGTCCACATCCTAACTGCACTAAAACCTTTGAATTTATTAGGTTACCCTGAAAAGAGAAATTAAGGATGCAGCTGAAATTAATATTGCTAATCAGTTAACTCATATGTGGAACCTAGGTTGATTTTTCCAGGCCCAATGTAATTATGAGGGCCTTATTCATGGAAGACGGAAGCAGAAGAGAGTTTTCAAGGCAGAAAAAGGGAGGTGATGAGGGAAGCAAAGTTTGGAGAGATGTGATTTCAAGCTTCATAGATGAATGCCTTTGAATACAAACCAAAAGCCAGTGAATAATAGCAGCCACTGGAAGCTGGAAAATGTGAGAAAACAGATTACTCCTTAGAACTTCCAGGAAGAACCTCGCACTGATACGTGAAGTTTAGCCATTTCATTTCGATAGCTGATCTCCTGATAACCTGAGCAAGATTGTTAATTTGCATTTCTTTAAGCCTTTAAGTCTGTGGTGATTTGTTTCAGTAGTCACAGAAAATGCATGCTAAAAGCATATTATGTTCAGGGAAAACCAAAACATCATAGTGATTGTGTGATGTTAATACTTTGTCATCAGTATCCAAAGAATCATCCAATGAATATACAAGGAATTTTCAAAATGGACATATTTAGACAAATCTCAAGAAGGACAGGTGTAATGTAATATGCTTAAAGCTCTCTGACCATCATGAAAATATATCAGATATGCACAAATATTTGGAAATCAAGAAAACTCAAGACAGGCATGGTGGTGCACACCTGTTATCTCAGCAGCTCAGGAGGCTGAGGCAGGAGGATCTCAAGTTCAAAGCCAGCCTCAGCAAAAGTGAGGCACTAAGCAATGCAGTGAGACTCTGTTTCTAAATAAATTACATAATTGGGCTGGGGATGTGGCTCAGTGGTCAAGTGCACGTAAGTTCAATCCCCAGTAACCCCCCCAAAAGAAACAACAACAAC
The DNA here is from genome assembly GCF_045843805.1 of Urocitellus parryii. Taxonomy (NCBI): domain Eukaryota; kingdom Metazoa; phylum Chordata; class Mammalia; order Rodentia; family Sciuridae; genus Urocitellus; species Urocitellus parryii. The sequence continues at coordinate 140,004,082 of NC_135535.1, read as the reverse complement.
AAAATAAAAACTAAAGAGGTCAATGGAAATAAAATATTATATTTTTTCACAAAGTATTATGCATAAAGTTGTACAAAAAGCAGTGAAGTCTTTGTTTAGAAGAGACTAAATGGCATAAAATGTATATGATAGAAATGGGCAGAAAGTTAATAATGTAATCACCTCAAAAAGATAAAAAAGCATCTTAAATCCAAAAGTAAAGTAAAAAACATAAATTAATGAATTATAAATAAAAATGGATTGTATAATTTACTTGTTCAGAAGCCAAATATAATCAGTAAGTGTGGAAAACAAATGGAAATTTCCTATTCATACCCATGTATTTCTAGCTTCATCAGTCTTGACAAGAAGATACTAGTCATTTTGTTGCACAGAATATAGCTATCTTTAGCAGATATGTATGTATCCTAACAAGGCAATTGTCAAAAATCCATTTTTCTTTAAATTAAATTTAAATTTCTCTAAGCCCCCTTAATGAATGAAGGCACAAATCTTGGTGCTAGGAGATTCCTGGGTTCAAAACATTCCTGTCCCTTAATGGATGTGCAACCACAGCAGGTTATTAACTCTCCTTAAGCATCACCTTTATCATCTATATGGTGAGGATGATACTTAATACTAGCTATTGGGTTTATTTTGAGGAATAAATGAAAAGGTGTGGAGTCCCTGGTACATTATAAGTACTCAGTACAGAGTAGCTATTACTACTTTTCTGACAGAACTGATAATTCATCTTGAACTTTAAAGTCCTGCAGTCTATAATGAAACTAAACGTTTTCATGTGGCCTTATTTATCTGAACCACAATTCATATAACACCTACTTTAATTTTTTTAAAAATCATATGAAAAGTAAATGTAATTTTATTATAATTGGCTAATAATTTATTCTCTTTTTGAGGGGCGAGTTCAAAATAAACTGAGAACTACATATTTTCTTCTTTTAAGCAGAGTACACAAGTATCAATTGTCTCTCATTATATCAAGATTAAATGTCTTCTTGCAACAGACAAGTACTTAAATTTCATTACCTTATTTTTCTTCTCCTTGACATATTTTGATGGTTCTACTCAAGTCAAATGCAAAATTTTCAGATTTTTCATTTAACATTCTTATCTTTGGAAATAAACAGAAATAATATACCTCAAGTGCTTTGGTGTCATCAAAAACAGACTGAAGAGGAAACAGAACTCAGAGGTGGGAAGGAAACATTTAAGTGATTTAGCAGAGGTTATGCCTCATGGAGAGATGAAATGTATTTGCTGCTTCAATGAACCAGTTTAAATTGATCAGTCTAGATGGAGGTGAATGGTCTCTGAAAAGTGTTTTCTTAAACTGTTTTGCCTTACATGGTATATTGCTGCTATCTTTTCAGACCATATACTTTCCAGGAGCAAGGTTCAGGAATTTGAGCCCCAAACATTTTATAAATATATAATATAATCATTGGGCTTTAGGAGAAGTTATATAGGAGTCTTAGGTAATTGGGAAAATACAGTTTACTTCCAAATAACTAGCCAAAATACCAAGAGGTAAATGAATCTCAGTTCAGCAACTTAGACCATTGGAGAAAATAACATGATCAGGGAAAATGAAATAACTTTTGTTGGTGGTGGTGGTGTTGTTTTAGAGGGGTGTGGGAGGAGTGAGAGGGAGTACTGAACCCAGGAGAGTTTTACCACTGTGCTAAATTCCCAGCCCTTTTATTTTGAATCAGTGTATCACTAATTTTCTGAGTGTCTTCTGATACTCGCCTTGAACTTTCAATCCTACTGCCTCACTTTCCTGCGTCTCTGGGATTACAAGGGTGTGTCACCACATCAGACCTTACATATCTTTTATAAAAGAAATAACTATTTTCTATGACATGCAACATTCAATCGTGCTTCATGGTTATTAACATATAGGGTTATTATTCCTCTTTTCTAATGAGTCACAGAGCTATGACATGCCTTGACTATGTCTATATATTCCAGTGCCTAGAATATAATTAATTTTTCCCATTTTATAGTCCTCTGACATTTGCTAGTACACCATGCAGTCACCAAAGCTCAATTCCCACTTTTCACTCCTGGGCTATTCTTTACTTTTTACCTCTTTGCCCTCTCTAAGAATCCAATTTCTTCATCCTCGTTATTGGCTGTTAGAAGATTTCTTATTGAGAGTGCCCTTAAACTTGGTTTGTTTCACAATGTCACCTGCTCCAAAGTTACAGTTCTTTTTTTCTTTTTTGAAAACCTGTTCATTTCACAAACTAATCTCAATAACAAGATACATGATAACAGATTCTATTTTGAAATCAAGGAGTTGTGGTATTTGCACAGGGCTGGAAAATATTTGAGTCACAAAATTCAAGGTTAATAAAAAAATTAATTGTATTTTTACACACTAGAACATTACTGTGAAATAAAATGAAGAACAAAATGTGTACAATGACATAAAAAACATAAGATATTTGTAGAAAGATAACTCATGATCATGATATTGAAGAGTTCATTATTCATAAGATGTAAATTTTCCTGAAAGAGATTTATGGCTTCAACATAATGTTTGTCAAAAGCCTGTGAGACTTGTTTCTAAATTAACAATGTTTTTCTACTATACACATACTAGAATGTTAAATATAAATCAAATAATTACATCAAATGTTGGCAAGACTGTAGAACAACTATAATCCTCCTACAGTGTTTGTGCAAGAATAAACATATACAGTTAAAATCAGGAACCATGCATGCTGGGGATGGTGGTGCATGTCAACAATCCCAGAGGTTTAGCAGGCTGAGGCAGGATTGTAAAGTTGAGGCTAGCCTCAGCAACTTGGCAAGACCTCATTTCAAAATAAAAATAAAAAGGGCTGGGTATGTAGCTCAGTAGTAGAGTGGCCCTAGTTTCAATCCCCAGTACCACAAAGAAAAGAAAAAAGTAAACATGTCACCCTAGAGTTCAGAAATTTTTAAATATTTATCTTCAAGAAGTAAATACAAAGAGATTTGTGTAAGAATGTTTGTAGTGAATTTATAATCTCTAGACAAAAACTATAAGGCAATCACCACCAGAAAAATCAGTAGACAAATTTTGTGTAGGCTTAAAATGAAAAATTAATTCATAATAAAAAGTAACCCACCCATCCAAAATGTCTGAATCACACTTAAATACACTATGCTGATGAAAGAAGTGAAACATAAAACCTGAGTAAATAAAATATTATTCCATTTACATGAAGTTCTTAAACATGCATAATGAACACATGATGAATCAAATTAGAACAATAATTTAATTTTTATTTGTTTATATTTTTTATGCTAGGGATTAGACCCCCGGGTCTCACACATGCTAAGCTCTGGTCTACCAAGGACCTATACCTCCAGCCCCAAAATAACAGTTACTGAAATTGGTGATGGATTACCTCAAATCAACATGGCAGGCATTTGGGGGAGTAATTGAAATGTTCTTGAAAGGGCACAGGTACATGAGTGTATGCTTTTATCAAAATTCTTAGATCTATACTCTAAAAATTTGTTTATTTCAATGTGTGAAAATTGTTTTTCAAATTTAAAATACACAAAAAGTATTTTGTCTGCTCAGGATATAACTATATTAGGGATACTCAGAAACTTTGATGAATGGTGGAATAAATTTAATAATGATTGCAAAAAGCATAGTGGAAATTTGCTTTTCAAATTTTCTTTTTTAAAAAAAAGTTTATTAGGGAATAAATCGCTTTGTAATAATTAATAATAATTGCAATTTAGTAATAGACATAATTTACACAGATAAATATGAATAAGTTAATTGTTCTAAAATTAGAGTAATTTTTCTCCACTCAACTTTGACAGAAGGTAATGATGTACTCAAATTGCATCTGTCCCAAATATCACATTAGTAAATAATAAAAGTTCTAATTGTAAAAATTATAATAGTTAACATTGACTGAATTCACTATGTATCACCCTTGTTTCAACCACTTATCATATGTTAATTCATTCCATTCTAACAAAATTTGAGATAGGTAACACCATTAGTTACAATTCTAATGAGGAAATGAGGCATGAAGATATTCAATAATTTTTCCATGATCAAACAGATGGAGTAAAACAGACAATTTATTTCAAATTCTGCTGTTAACCAGTAGGCCATGCTGCTCATGATAAACACTTGTTGGTACATATGCTCACACAAGAACTGGATCAAAATAATGAATCAAGATGCAATATGCTGATAAAGGAAAGAGGCTAAACTTGGCCATGCTTTCTGAATTTCTCCCAATACCAGAAAACTTTTTTTAAATTATAATACATGATGTTGATTTCCAAATTTATTTCTGCACTCATACATCTTTCTAAATCAAAATGTATGTCCAACCATTCTACTTAACTTCTCCATTTGCATATCTATTAAGCACATCAAATTTAACATTTTCAAGACCATGAATATTAATTTTTCCCATCTCACTCCATGAAAAATGCTCCTCTTTCAGTTTTCTCCAAATTGACAAAGAATATTTGCATCGCCCTAGTTGCTCAAGCTCAAAACCTAGATATATCCTCAACTGCTGTCTTCCTCAAATATTCCACACCAATTTATCAGCAAGTGTTGTTATTCCTTAACTATATATTCTGAATCTGTCTAATTCTCTCCATATACAATATATATCCCTTTGTAGAGCCACCATAATATATTGCCTGGCTTTTAATATACTTCTAAATTGTCTCTATGCCTTTCTTCCTCCCACTTTAAATTATTCTCAATAAATAGAGTAATTCATTTAAAACAACAGATTATGTCACTATTCTACTCAAATCCTCACATATAATTCCAGACCACATCCATACAATGACCTGTATGAATCTGGCATGAGTCCAGTGTCCCATAATTCCTGTCTCCCCCTACTTTTTCCTCTGTGTCCATTTCTTTCTGGTCAAGCTAGCCAGCTTCCTAGTTGTTTATGAAGTGATTTCGGGTGTGACTGGCCTCAGGGTCTTTGATGCTCCATGTACTGGTAATTCTCATCTTTCAGATAGCTACCTAATTTATTCTGTCCTCTCATTCAGGTGTTTGCTCAAATATCCCTTTTTAAAATCCTTGCACTTAATCCTCACCAGTCTATCCCTTTATGTTTTCCCTGTGTTTTCCTCATAGCACTTTTAGATTTATAATCTGAACTACTACTATCATTTATTGCCTGCCCTTCTCCTATAGAACATCAACTCAATGATGACAGTGAATTGACTATTTTAGTCATTGCTGTAGATAGGTACAGAGCCTAGAACTCAGGAAACAGTGTTCAATAAATGAACAAAGTAAGGATAACACATCTGACCTTGCATGCCATAGTCCTTTGGAATCACCAATGATTAAAATCCTTTGTTAGAAGTCAAGAAAATTCAGCTTTGGAGTTTCAACACAATAGAATTCTACTCTGCACCACTGCTTGTTTCCTCCTCTGAACCAAGAAATATTTTCCCCTTGCAGCCCAAACCATCCTTCAGTAGACCCAGATTTTATATTTTATACACACACATACACACACACAAACAGACACACACGTGTATACCTGTGTATACATATATATATGAAATCTCATGATTCAGATGGTAAATTTAACACTTACTAGGTGGTCACAATCTCCAGAATTGTATCTCTTCAAGTCATTCCACTTCTATCAAGAAGTTTATCTAGCTTCAGTCCATCTAGAGGAATCCTCAGAACAGCCATTTCACCATCTGGAAGCAAGGGGAGAATGAAATCACGTACCACTAACTGGATGTATGGATTGCTATTGTTATTAGAGCCATGCTCTATGTAGAGAGGTTTCATTCAACAATATACTGCATATACAACAGTGGTCCAATGAGATTATCATGTCACTGAAAAAAACCTGCGGCCTAGGGATGTTGCACCCTCTTAATGTCACAGCATAACACATAACTTATATGATTGTGATGATTGTATAAGCAAACCTACTCAACTGCAAGTCACGTAAATATACAGTACATGCAATTATGTACAGTACCAAGTACTTAATAATGGTAATAAACAAGTATATCACACTTTACACATTTACTGTACTATAATTTTATCATTAATTTAGAGTGCACACCTTCTACTTGCAAAAATACTTTACTGTAAAATATTATACCATGTTATATCACATCTCATGTGCATCACTCTCTTTATTGCATCAAGAGGCACATCAAGTGATCGACCTATGCCATCTAGGCTTGTATAAGTACACTCTATGATGTTTGCACAATAATGAAATTCACTAACAATGCGTTTGTAGGAATATTTTCCTGTCATTGAACGATGGATGACTGTACTTTAATTCCAACCTTTCTTATGTATGCCTACTTGCTATGCAGTGCAATAATGGCTATTCAGGTCTTTATTCATTTGTGGGTCTGTTGTAGGACATGCTGATAATCATCAGCTTCCATTTCCCTTAAATCAAAGGGAAGCTCTGACTCCAAAGAGTGGAATAGAAGAGAAAGCCTGTCCCTCGGTCCCAATAAAAGTGGACATTAAAGGCTAATGTAAATTTTTATGATTTCTGTGGGCCATAGGAAAAGTAGAAGAGAAATAAAAAGCCCCTTGGAGCAACATTGGGGAACCATATACTCCAAGGGCAGGGCAGAAACATTGTTAATGTAGGAAATATTATTTCTAAATATGAACTAAAAGTACATTGTCTCTTAAAATATTAATGTTTGTCCTTGGAAAAGAGGTACTTATTAAGCAGGGCATTATGTATTATGTAATAGTAAAGGACCAAAAAGCCACAGTTCCTACTAGAAGGAAAATTGAAAAAAGAAAGTTGAATTGAAAGCAAAGTATTTTTCTGGCCCATGGCAGTGACATAGATCCCATCTCCAGCATATTCCTGAACTTGTGACCCCTTCCACACTTTTGTGGAACTAAGAGCCAGTAAAAATTAGTGTTCTGCTTGTCTTGAGTTGGTCTATAGAGAGTAGAGATAGACACAAGGGACAAGGTGAAAGAAGCCAGGAAATGAGTTCTCTTATTACTGGAAAAGATTTGAGTTTCATGCTATTGTTTGAAGAAATTTGAGTTTTAAAATGAGAGGTTCAATAAAATGGCTTCTTACACAATCCATGTCAGCCTAAAGTCAAGAAATCCAGGCCCTGAATGAAGGGAGAGGTTCACTGGAGCCTCTCCTCCCAAAATGCAAGGAAAGAGCTACTTTGCTAGAATTTTAGCCTTTAAATTCTTTCCATGTAATTTGCCTTCATAAATTGCCCTGGTCCTTCCTTCTGTAAAGATACAGGTGTACTGGGCTAGGATGGAGCTCGCTGGCAAAGAACTTGCCTTGCATGCACAAAGCCCTGGGTTTGATCTTCAGCCATGAAAACAATGAGAGGAGAGGGAGAGAAGGGCAAGAGAGAGGAGAAGAGAGGAAGGGAGGAGGGGAAACAGGGAGAGGAGGTTAGGGGGAGGAGGAAGTGGGGGAGGGGGAGGGGAGGGGAATTGAAAAGGGTGTATATGTGTAACATGAATTGTAATGCATTCTGTTGTCATACATAACAAATTAGAATTTAAAAAATTGTACTTTATGTTAAATATGATGATTAACCATCCTGTTTTACCTGGACCTGAGGGACAAGTCCCAGCAAAAGCATATAGCATAACACATAACTTATATGCTATTTGCTGGAACTAAGTTTTCTAGTCCACAAGTCTTTTAATGCTGAAGCCAGGATGTTCCCAACCAAATGTGGAAGAGTTTCTTCCACCTACCTCTAACTGTGGTGATCTTCTGATGATTCCCCCAATGTCTTGACATCTCAACTCTTCCACCTCTACTGCCTGAACTTCATCAGTGCTTAAGAAGCACCTCTTAAAAACTTTTCAAAATCCATGGATGGATTTTTTTAACATCTATAATTTCTGATCTAAGTCAGCGCATTACCATGTTACCATAATGCTTACTCATTATTTCTCGTTAGGCCAAAAAATACTCATCAATTTCAATTTTCAGAAATCTCGAAACTTTTGTGTTTCAATAGTTGTAAAGAATTGTGACACCCATCTATGAAATCAATGTAAACAAAAATCATTGTATTACTAAATAGTTAAATAATTTAAAAGTGAAATAATCATACCATTTTGCTAATAGCCGAGTATTAAAGTCAAAATTCATCCACAGCCAAGTTGGAGGCTAAATATTGCCATTATAGAATGATATTTAAAGTATAAAGCAAAAATGCTCACTCTGTGAAAAATACTCCTTTTTGAGTATTTGAGTTAGAATGAAACTCAAATCTTTTCCATCAATGAAAGAGCTCATTTCCATCACAAAATTATGAAATGGTATTACAACACTATTACTGCATATGTGTATGTAGTCATGAACATTGAACCCAAGGTCTCATGCATGCTAGAAAAAGGACTCTACCACTAAGCTATACTTTCTAGTCTAACACTAGAATTTTTCAATTGGTAGTATCAAGATTTTTTGTTATTTTGAAATCACAGAAAAAATATTACTCAGCACTGTCACTTGCTAATTCCTTCTACAAATAATATTGAATATTTGTAGTACTAAAACAGATGCTTGTCTTTAGTGAGATTACTGAAGGAGTATTATGTATTTTGGCTCAGTTAAATCTAACTCAACTTAAAGTCAAGGGTCATATTTCCACAATAATTGTTCTTTTATCTCTAAAAACAACCAGTTAAAGACAAGTCTTTAAATTTTTAGAAGATTTGGACAATGATAATGTTGCAATTTCATTGATGCAATCCCACAAACCGCTGCTTTGTGCACGATCTGAAGATGTTGAATTTTTACATAGGCAGGCTTATCACCCTTGCACTAAGTTTCATTTGTGACATTTTGTTTGCATTTATGCTACATAACACAATCACTTGGGGGAAATGGCCTTAAATCTCTGATACATAAACATTGCAGTGGAGCTACATACTTGACTTTCATGAGAAAATTGCCTTGGGATTGCCAGCTGTGTCTCAAGATTAATTGCATATATACCTACTTTAGCAATTATTTTTAGGAATAGCATACAATCCTCATGTAAGAAATATCTGAAAGTAGGAAACAGTTTGTGTGATTCAGTAATTCAGAGTAAATGATCTCTTTTTAAATGCAGTCATTGGCTGTTAGTAAATATACTTTGGTATTAGTTTGCCATTTATTATATATATATATATATATATATATATATATATATATATATATATATATATTTCACTATTTGTATCAGCAATCAAAACTTTTCAAGAAATATTTTAAGCCTACAATCACTGCTCTCAGATTAAACATTGTATAAGTGCATGGAGAACTTTTTCCAATCTTTTTTTAACATTAGGCAGATTTTTCATAGCTGAAGGATGATGAAAGGGCTCCATTTTCTCGTTGCTAGCCAAGTGAGTAATTTTGTGATATATTCAGTGCTATAATTGGATTCTGAATCCAAAACATAAAGCATGCTATGCTTCCAAAATTATTGATAGCACTTGCATGGTTCTTCTATTCTTGATATTTACGTTTTGTTAAAAGTAGATTTTCAGCTATTTGTTTACTTAAGACCAAATATGAAATAATGAAAAGCAACCAATTTGAGCCCTAAGCTATGATTGAATCCCAAATTCCATGCATCCTTTTATAAACCTATGAAGCCCTGGATATTAGCCTTGTTGGAACTGATGTATAAAAAAGAAGAAAGAGAAACACACTCCACCACACCTCCTTAGCTACAGTTGAGAGTAGACATTTGCATGGTGAATAAATGAGTGCTCAGAATTCCAGGTGGTGGTCACTGCTCCCAGAGCAACCCCTGGTACAACAAGAGCAACCCTCCACTAGATGCCATCACAGGCAGAATGGGTATAATATTGAGCATATGTGAATCCTTTTGATTAGACTCACAGAATTTGAATACATTGCCTATAAATGAAAGCTTATGAAAGACACAATATTAGTACCAACCTAAAGCCTTTATTTTTATTTACTTTCAATTTGGTTTTCAAAGGAAAAAGTAATTCTGCATATTTAATTAAACATCCATAATACCATCTTACAAAAGAAATTGAGTTTTATAATAGTAAAATGTTGCTATCTTATATAATGCAGCTGAGAAAATGAGGAAATATTCCAAATCAAGACACAAATAAGCAGAGGATGGAACATTTAGCCAACTATAGCATTTAGATAAGAAATAAATATTCATTTTAAACATTCCTCTCATTTCACTCACTTTACATTTTTATGCTTTCATGGGCTTTGCAATAGACTTTTTATATAAATATTGCTACAATATGTTTTAATAATAGCACAGCTCTAGCATTACCAAGAGAGAACCACAAGTCACAGATAGTGGGCTTTCTTTTTATTTTTCCAAGTTAACAGAGGATTGAATTGTCAAATCAGATTCATGCAAATTAGAGTTCTTCCTCATTATCAAGTTACTTTTAATAATTTTAAGAATGTAAGTAAACAAGTGTCATAGAAAAGACATGTTATGAGGCTCCCCAGCTCATCCTTCCTTCATGTACATTCTGGTCAGAAAAATAGGTAAAGTCTTGAAGTTAGAGTCATGGATTAGCTCAGAAAGCAAAGAGGGTTAATTAGGAGGTAACTATTTTATAAGCTTAAGAGTAATATAGCTTATGTGAGATTTACAAAGGAGTTATGCTTCGTTCAATCTGAACATGGAAGTTTAGTTTACCCAAAGTAGAAGCAAAATAGAGATATCCTCCTCAAAGTACTCTATAGATAAGAAATCACCTCTTAGAAATGCCATTAGCCTACTTATCCAGAGACAGTGTATAAGAGGAGTAGACAAGTTACTTGCATTGTTTTCTTTTATCCTTACACACTGAATATTTTGTGTCTCCTCAAATTCATATGTTGAAGCTCTAACTCTCAATGTGATGTTATTTGAAAACCAAAATCAGACATTTGGGAGATAATTAAGTCATGAAAATCAGGCCCTGATCTGATGGAATTTTTATTCCCATGAGAAGTGCCACCAGATGTTCCCACCTTCCACACCCACTAGATCATGTAGGGTCTCTCAGGAAGTCGACAATCTACAAGCCAGGAAAAGCCCTCACCAGAACTCAACCTGCTGGCACCCTGAATCTCAGTCTTCCTGCCAGCAGAATTATGAGAAAATATTACTGTTGTTTAAGCACCAAGTTTATGGCATTTTATAATGACAGCCTAAGCAAACTATAATAACCTTAGGAGAATAAGCCTATGTGGTGGTGCTTGCCTATTATTTCAGCGGTTCCTGAGGCTGAGGCAGGAGGATTGCAAGTTCAAAGCCAGACTCAGCAAAAGCAAAGCACTAAGCAACTCAGTGAGACCCTGCCTCTAAATAAAATACAAAATAGGACTGAGGATGTGGCTCAGTGGACAAGTGCCCCTGAGTTCAATCCCTAGGTACCAAAAAAAAAAAAAAAAAAAACGCCTTAGGAGAAACAGATCAGAGGCCTGTGACTTTCACTCCTACCCCTGCCCACATTCTCTCCCCTAAATTTTCTGACAAATTTGCTTTTAAATATTAAGAATATCTAAATATTTTCGTGAAAGTATTACTAATTCTACCAAAACAATAACTAACTGAATTTAAATTCTCTTATGATCATGTCATAATTCTTAAGTTTTGTTTTTATATAAATTTTTATTAATTTACTTTTTTACATGATAAATGTTTATTGAGGAAATTAGAAAATATAGCTAAAACTTCAATACCTTCTAATATAGTCATAAGTATTAGTTCAACATTTCCTATATGTCTACACATAAGAGACTTACTTATAAACATTAGGGTTTTTTGTTACGTAGTATTTTTTTAAAATAATATATTGTAAATTCATTCCCAATCTATTAAATGTCCTTTTATAAAATCATTTTAATGTCCATACATTATTATACATTGACACTATATCAAGCTTATACAAGAGGAAGCATATATTTGTGATATAAATTAATTAAAAGGGTGCAATGATTCAGACAATAAAGAACATATGAATGCATTTACCATTTCCCTTTTGATTAAAAAGTTTTGTAATATAATCAATTATCTTCAGTGGTAGAAACTTCTATGCATACAAAGTCTATTTTCCCCTTCTTCCACACAGTAAGGGAATATACCTATATACCTTGATTCAAGTGCAGTCATTTAACTAAGTTCAAGTGCAGTCATTTAACTAAGCTCAGTATTATTTTTTTTTAAGGAGAATAAATGATGCCTGCTATCCCCATTGCATTCCTATACATTCACATGAACTCATCCCTCTTCCCCATAAGCTGGAAACCAGATTTCGTGGTATCCTTGCTTTGGTTAAAGCAGATGACCAAAGTGCCCTTGATGGAATAACTTAGAAGAAACATGGGTTCTTGGATGGCTGAGGAGAGCTGCTCCATCAATTGACGCCATTCACTTTTAGCTATTACATTGTTGGATCAATCTCATTTTACCCTAACTAATATACTGCTTTCTTAGTAAAGTGAGGATTATCTGAAGCAATTTACCACTCCTAGGTAGCTTCATCTCCAATGGTACATATTTGAACTTTGTTTTTTCTGATATTAAGATTATAACTTAGGAACATCACCATTTTACCTTCCACGTCTAAATCCTGGCAACTATGTATGACAGATGGGGAATACTCATTTTGTCCACAAGATCAAGAGAGCTCTCATTTTTTTTCTATTTCTGAGATTACTGAAACATGATTGAAATAGGTAATATCCACCTATTACCAAATAGGAGTCTCTATAACCTGCCCAGATGATTTCTCAGCCATAACTAATGTTAAGAAACTCTTCAGATCCTTATATAACTTAGCTACTCAAGTGGAGTTGGAAATAATGCAGTTAAGAATCTTACAAATGCAAGAAAGAATGCCTAAAACAGAAAACTTGATCAACATCACAAAGGTAACACTTTTTACAAAATCATGATTAGATGTTAGAAATCTTATTTCCTAGTTGAGTGTACTTTCATTTGCTCTAAAATAAAAATGCAGCAAAAAGGTGGAATTCTTTCCCAAAAATTCTGACCTTGAATTCATTACTGTTCTCCACCTTTGTTATGCATCACCTATTATATCCCCAATCACACAGCAAATTTCACTCACTCAGGCTGAATTTTAATTATTGATTTAAAAAAAATCATTACACACCAAAAAATGCTTAGTTAGAGGACTGCTCCTAGTGAACATTCTATTTCATTTAGTATTCTTGTATTTTGCAAGATAAATACAGAATACTATGGGCTTATATAATTCCAACTCTTAATGGTCAAATTTCTAAACTTGATTTTCATTAAAAAAATCTCCAAAAAAATGACATCAAAGGTCATCTAGTGGGTTGTGGATGTAGCTCAGCAGTAGAGCACTTGCCTAATATGTTTATGGCTCTGGATCCCTAGTAGTACAAAATAATGATAATAATAATAATAATAATAAGAAGAAGAAGAAGAAGAAGAAGAAAGGTAATCAGATAAAGGGAGATAGGAGAATGGGGGAAACCATATCCATGGAATTTAGTGAATTTTGGAAAAATCCTAATCAACCTCGATTCCTAACTCCTTGAGGCCTACTGCCTATTCTCACCATCTCATCTGCTGTATTGTAATCCACTTCAATTTAAGCAACATGACATCCTTATTACAGCAATTGTGTATAATATACACAATATATACAATTATATTAAAATTCTATTAATTCAAAGAAAATAAATGGAAAAAAAAACCTTTGTTTTACCAGTTACATTTCTTCTTCACCATAGCATTATTATTTCACAAAATATAATTTTATGATACTTCAAATATGTTTCTCATGCATGAAGATTCTTCAAGATTTGTGGGGCATTCAGTAACAAACTTAAATGTGAAAAGACTAAGGAAGTTAATGAACATACAGAGTGATCTCTTGCTCATCAATAATTTGCTTTTCTAGTACCCGTAGTTAAGTATGACTGTGATTGATAACATAAGTGCAGATAATTTTAACATACTTCTGGCTTTTTAAGAAGCAATATTAAATATGAATATTCAGTTTTATTAAATTTTGTTAAATGTTTGAAAGATTTATATACCATGTTTTATAAATATATTTTATGTGCCTTAAAGTACATTATTTTCATGAAATTAAAACAAATGTATATAAATTAGAAACCACATGGAATATATAAGTAAAATTTGTGTTTTATGAACATAAAATGATCTTTATTTTATCATATTTAGGAAGTTCAGTTTCAAAATAAAAATTCCAAAATTCTATTAAGAAATATTTGTGCTTAAAATCCAATATGTAATAAACACAAGGAAATATAGTCTTTAAATGAAACAATTTCCATGCTATATGTAACAATGAGTTTAAGTCTGTTATTTACTTCTTAAATATCAATGACCTTTCTTACCAGTAGCAAAAGCTCTACTAAATTGTTGTTTGCATTGTTCTAAAACATGAAGCTTTATGTTATGGTACACAGAGGCATTGATCTTTGTTTTTCTCTCAGTTTAGTGTCACCAGAAAATTAATAGTTATCTAAATTGATAATTTCAGCAAATATATGAATTGAAGTATAGAAAATTAAAATACAATACTAATACACTTACATTCTTGGTATTTTTATACAATGCCATAGAATATTCATAAAACTAAGTTCTGAATTAATTTTTACATATGACACATATAATAATATAAAGAGTAAAAGACAAGAAAAACATCTAATTACAAAATGTAGACTATACCTATTGTACATGGCTTAAAATAACTACTAGTAGAAAACACTCTCAATTATAATAAAATTCAAGTCCAAGAGTTGTAATTCAGTATTATTTTTATATTTCCCTAACGTAAATATTTTCACATAACTCCCAGTCTTTCCCAAACAAATCTCTTAGCTTTACCTATTGATGTGCTTCACTGAATTCAAGCAACCTTTATGACATGACAGCATCCTGAATTGTTCAAGGAATCATCATATTTTACATATTTCACCGATGTATGTCAAAGCTTTTCCAACAAATTTCAAAAATGTTGGCACATACTCTGACTTCTGACACTTACTACATACCTTTAGGTTGATTCGGCAATGACTTGGGGCTGAGACATAGCAAGTGTAATACTATTTGCTGAATGCCTCAGGCTCTCTGACTTCTGGGAACAGGGTGAGGTTTCAGGTGGCTGTATGGCCAGAATTAGTCCATAGAAAAAGAGATGAAAGGAGCACACTCTTGACCTGTGTTAGACACATGACATGGGTAAGATATAACCTTCCATTGAATTAAATTTCTCAGACTCAAGGGTAAGTACTACGGAAATATCTGGCCCACTTCACTCATGTCACCTCTAAAGAGAGCCTAAATGGGTTAGTCACATATATATATTTGGTAGACTTTATAACCTAATTGATAGCTATGAATGACTTTTGGCATGAAGCAGACAAAATTCAAAGCAGTCATCTATATAATCTCATATAGAATGTAAGAAGCATTCTCTGTTTTTCTTTTGTTTGTTTTGTTTTGTTTGAGAAAAATTCTATAAAGTTACTCTCTAATATATTATCCTCTCTAAAATAATGGTGTAGAGATCAAGGTCAGCCTTCCTATTCCATGACATCCATTAAATCTATAATTCTTACTGAAAAAAATTAAAAGTTAAAAACATTTCTCAAATTGGTGATCTAATCACATGCATTGTCAACTCACCATCAGTAAATTAATCCATTTGTAGGCCAACCTTAAAATGTTGATTTTTAAGATTATAATTTTCTATATTTTAGTTAGAAACTTTACTTATATTCAAATAGCATGACATTCTAATGGCATAAAAATTACTGATTAAATATTAACACATTTTATTTATTCATATGTTTTATGGTAAGCAATTAACAAATTATTAAACAATGGAATGTTTAAATTTTGTATAATATGCTTTTTGATTAAAAAAATACCTTCTAAAGCAATTTTACCTTAACAGAACTCACAACTTGTTAATGGTATTGGAAAATCTCAACAAAGAAATTTTCATCTTTTGAACATGAACACAAGAAGTATATTTGAATTAATGGTGGTTCACATAGTTGTAGCACATTTTTTTTCTGTTACATCTTTCTAATTCATTTCATATTTATTCAGTTAGTTATTTGTGTTCCAGGGATTGAAGCCAGGGTGATTAACCACTGAATCACATGTCCAGACCTTTTTTAATTTTTACTTTGAAACAGAATCTAGCTCTAAGTTGCTTAGGGCCTTGCTGAGAGTGGATTTGAACTTGTAAACCTTCTGCCCCAGCCTCCTGAATTGCTGGGATTATAGCATGTGTTACTGTGCAGCTATAATTAATACTAAATTTTACTTTTTGATTTTACTTATATGTAAAGCTACATAAATTCACTAAGAATATTGTTAAAATGTCGGCCCTGCTGTTCTATCAGTTGATCAATGGTATCATATCATAATCCTGGTAAGAAAATTCAAGATATATTTTTCCAAACCTGAAAGTCTCTAATTTAAATAATAGAAAAAACATCTATTTATGCTTACATTAGATCTGCTTATTAATTTATTTTTCTTATCAGATCCTTGGCTGAACTGTGTTGCATTATTTTAATTATAGAGTAGAATTCACAAACAATAAGACACTTCCTTAATAATTACTTGCTGAAATACATTGAATACAACATAAGTATCCTATGAATCTATTACAAAAACTTAATGACCGTTGTAGAATATTGACTTCTTGTGAGCATGGTGGCACATCCCTATAATCTTAGTGGCTTGGGATATGGGGCTCCCATTTTATACCCTGGGATCTTAATGAGGTTCAAGTAGAGCTAATTTCAAATAAAGGGAGAGATTAACAGTAAAATTTGTCATTTTAGCAGGAAATTGAATATGTTTTAACTTATTGGGAAAACTACATGTCTAGAGTACAACTCCTAGCATTCTACACAGTAAGGTTCATGCCAAATATTATATTTTCTTTATAAACATATTGATGAGCTCCATAAAAATCAAGATTTAAATTTTGAGTGTTTGGGGTTTTAAAAATTTTTTTCATTGTTAACAAAACTGATGAGTTGTTAAGAATTTTTCTAACTGCATCCTAATTCTCTTTAGAGTTTACACTTACTTTCTGATTGAAGGCTATATTATCCACACTTTCCCCTATTGATTTTGTTTGTCTTGCACTGCCTTGTGACTCTTGACCTTATAGAATTTAGATATAAAAATTTCCCTACTTACGTGCTTTGATTTTTAAAAAATGCAGAAAAGTGTATGTTATGGTTTCAATGTGAAGTGTCCCAAAAAAACTCACATGTGAGACTTGCAAGAAAGTTTGGAGGAGAAATGATTGGGTTATAACCTTAGCCTAATCAGTGAGTTAATCCCTGGTGATGGATTAACTGAAGTGGTAAGGATATAGCTGGAAGAGGTGGGAATTAGGGCGTGGCTTTGGGTACATATTTGTATTGGAGAGTGGAATTTCTCACTGTGAAGTGAGCTTCTTTGTCTACCATCCCCTCCTGCCACAATGTTCAGCCTCACCTTGAACCCTAAAGAATGGAGCCAGCCTTCACTGTACTAAGACCTCTGAAACTGTCAGCACTCAAATAAACATTTCCTCCTCTACAATTGTTGTTGTCAGGTCCTTTAGTCACAGAATCAAAAAAGCTAAGACAGTATACTTGACCTTGTGATATTGAAAGACAACCCCGTTAATGAAAGACCCCCATTTCCCTGTCCAAGGAGAATCACACGAAACACTGGCTGCAAAAGCACGAGGGGGTTTATTGGGACACAGGCGCCTGCGGGTGTCCAGCAGAACCTCAGCCGGAGCTTTGGTGAACTGGCACACCGGGCTTGGGGATACAGAAATTTTTATAGGGTTTGGGACAGGTTTCGCGCGCGGGAAGCAACAGGTTTCTTATTGGTTTGTTTAAATCTAGCATATAGGCCACCTAGGGGGTACAGGTCTGCATTCCAAAAACCACAGGTCTGCATTCTATTCTTTCTGTTCCTGCTTATCTGTTCCGGTTTATTCATTCATGCCTCAGGATGCGGGTGCTCTGTTCTTCAACCGGTTGTCCGGAAAGCATGCCTGGCGCCTGAACCTGTTTATGGCCTGCCTGATATCTTGGTTTCATATCTTGGCCTTAGGTAACTGGGCTAACTGGGCTAGGGTCTTTCAATATGAGTATGCAACTTATAAACATGTATTTGTTATTTTGTTTTTATTTCTGTTAACATTCATCTTATTGCTTCTGGTGTTGGGGTACAGCGGAACGTCGGAGAAAGAGACCACACAAGAGACTCACTTCATGCAATCGCAGGGGGGAAATTTACTAGGGATCCGTTCCAGCGTGCTGGGCCTCTGAGCTCACTCAAGAAGGGAGAGCAGCCCAGAGCCCAGAGCAGAGGTCAGGTAGAGCTTAAGTACACTTTTTGGAGAGGGTGGTGGGCTTAGCATACATCAGAACAAATCATCATGAGGCACGGGAAAATTGAACAACAATCCTGAAACATGATTAGTACATACATTGGCGGGAACAATCAGCGCAGGGGTGATTGGTTGTTTCTAAGCGGGGTACACATTTAAACTGATTGGTTCTGGGGCCTAAATGTCTACGTGCTATGCTACCTAGAGTCCTTAGCTATTAAACAACCAGGGAATCAATAGAGACATTTACTAGGCAGTTCCAGCATTGTTCTAACAACTTTACAGAGATTACAGGTTCCGGGGATAGCAGAGGAATCGTAACAATAGGCTTTTACCATTTTAACAATTGTCTTTTACTCTTTAGCCCAGGCCTTGTAATCTAGAAGCTTTACAATGCCCTAGTCTCTTACACTTTAACTCAAGCTCTTGCAGCTTGGGATCAGCTTAGAATTTTTACCTTTACACTGGAAACTTCTGCATATTGAGTATAGCCAAATTGAGAATGTGCTAGTAAACTCCCTACTGTATATATTTTTCTCTTGATTGCTGTGTATGGTAGAAGACTCCAAATTCCAAATGTTGCAATGTGTTGAACTATACAAAGTTGAACTCTCATGAAGCAATTCTATAATTGCTTGCTGAGGCTGGATTTGAAGTCCCAAACCAAGAGGAGAAAATGCAGGCTATATGAGTGCTTAAACATTCTCTAAAATCAGAGCTATGGCCCCTATTATACTCTAAATAAAAAGGAATTACCATCCTCACTTGAAGCCAGGTAAACTCTGTTAGTTTATGGCCAACTGCAGTCAGTCATACATTTTTTTTTTCATCCTTTTCCACAGCAATGAACATCATGCTCAGTACTAGCCCACTTCATTTCCTTCCACCTGATACATTTGTTTCCTTTGGACCAGTATCGTCTGTAACCTTGACCAATATAGTAACCTCCCACTGACTTTGGTGCTGGGTAAATATATCCATAATTCTCTATCCTGGCCATCAGTCATTGCAGATATCTCCTCTGGCATTCATTAGTAGGTGATCACTAAGCTTCACTCATACATTTCCAATAAAAGGAAACTCCATGCACACATTTATAGGCCATTCATTTTTCACTCAACTAAACTTTTTTAAAACTTGGTGCCTCTAACTAACTTTATGTATTAATTTTAGTTCTACCCAGTGGAGTTTTCCAGATTAAAGTTTTCTTTACCGTGTTATGTATCTCAAAACACTACTTCCTGGCATCTCCTCTACATGTTTGTCCTCCTTGTTATCGTTCATATGGATAACAATATTTCTGGTTTTCAGAAACATTCATACTCTTGTTTCCACTTATAAGGAAACTTAACTTGCCTAGACCTCACAACAGATAACAAATACAGAGACAACTTGTGGAACAGTAATGTGATATGCTCTGGACTCTCCCCCCAGAGAAATGTCCATAACTGGCAAAGATTATTAAAACAACACATACAACTATCAACTGTTTAAAACCCCTAATAGCTTTCAAAACTCAAATGTTTAAGGGAAGAAAATTATAGTTTTCAGTTAAAATATACACTGAGTCATAAAAGATAACTATAAATGAGAAGGGTTATTTTTTAAACTGAGGATAGTATCTTATTTTTGGAAAGAAAAAATAAACCATCACAGTTTAGATCAACAGAGAGGTCCAGACTGAACCTTCAATACCACATTAATTCAAAAATTATAAAAAAGTAACCACACAACTATTATGAATAAGTTGAAGTTATTAGCTAATTTATTTTAAAAAA
Organism: Urocitellus parryii; assembly: GCF_045843805.1. Classification (NCBI taxonomy): domain Eukaryota; kingdom Metazoa; phylum Chordata; class Mammalia; order Rodentia; family Sciuridae; genus Urocitellus; species Urocitellus parryii. The sequence continues at coordinate 139,983,868 of NC_135535.1, read as the reverse complement.
ATAAAAATAAACTAAAAATAAAACAGACCTTTGGGCTCACTCAAAAGTATGTGCCATAATTGCAAGGACTTAGTATCTTCTTTTAAAAATGAAGTACTTGCTCATGAAAACTTCAGAGGTCTCACAAGATGTTTATCACTCCGTAGTTGTAGGAACAGTTGAGGAAATTAATATAATTAATAATGATAAAATTATGAATAACATCTATTGAGTCCTAAAATATGTCAAGGTCTAAGTTAAATTCTATGCATACTGTATCTTGTTTAATCCTCCAAACTTAGATTAAGAAATGGAAGTAAAAGCACCTAAAACAGACAAAAGGGCACCAAAAGTTTTGAAGTTCAAAGACTGTTTTATTCAGCCTTTTCACTGTTGTGACTAAATGATCTAACCAGACAGTAGTGGAGGAGCAAAAGTTTATTTGGAGGCTTCCTGTTTTAGAGGTCTCAGTCCATAGACAGCTAGGTCCACCCCTTAGGGCCCAAGGTGAGGCTGAACATCATGGTGGAAGAGTATGGCAGAGGGAAGCAGCTCACACAGTGATCAGAAAACAGAGAGCAGTCTCTGTCCCAGATACAAATATACAACCCAAGGCCATGTCCCCAATTACCACCCCCTCCAGCCACACCCTATCCTACCCTTTATTTAATCTTACCCCTTCAGATATAATTCAGTTAATCCCTATCGGGGATTACTTTATTGATTAGATTAAGACTCTCACAACCCAATCATTTCTCCTCTGAAACTTCTTGCACTGTCTCACAGGTATGAGGGGACACCTCACATCCAAACCATAATACTCAGGCTCTTAAGTAAGGGACTCTGCTTTTTCCTAAAGCCAAAAGCTTAGAAAGTCATTGTATGTGGTATGTAAGCCATTATGCCTTATGCAAATCACTACATGCAAAATCAACAATGCTCAATGGAACAGTGAAGGTCATTTTTTTTTAATGCTAAATACAAAGTTTGTGGCGACATGGAAGGTGCCTGCGCAAACAAGACAGGATTTGAATCCAGTCACGCCCCTTACCAATCATGTGTAATCTCTGACCAATTATGTAGTATTTCTGAATCATGTTTGCTAAGCCAAAAAGTTAGAATAATACTATATTACTTTCCAGGGCTGCCATAAAAAAATAACAGAGACAAATGATGACTGAAACAAAAATTTATGGTTTTTTTTTTCCAATTATGGAATTTAGAAGTTCAAGATAAAGGTGTTACAGGATCAGTTTCTTCTGAGCTCACTATCCTTGGCTTAGAAATTATTGTCTTCTTAATGTGTCCATATTTGGGCTCCCTTTATTCTATACTATCTGTGTCCTAATTTCTTCTAATGAAGACATGAGACATATTGCATTAAGGACCATCCTATGAACCCCATTTTACTTTAACAACCTCTTTAAAGGCCCTATATTTATATAGTCACATTCTGAGATAATGGAGGTTAGAACTTTGACATCTAAATTATTGTGGGACACAAATCCGCCTGTGACATTTACCTTTCAGATCTAAAGCTATGTTAGACCACGATGCAAGAAAAGACCACTGACTCCAATTAAAATCAAATTAAAGCAAGCTTATTATTTCGACCGGCCGGGCTGCCTTGCCCCTCAAAATCGTGGGAGCCAAGGACAGCCCCGAGGCTTCTTTGTGGCCCAGTTTTATAGCCCAAAAAGTTACACAAAGGGGGGGTTACAGATAACAACATTCTGAAGAGCATAACACAAGTTTACATTTTTGCTGGCCCCGGCATCAGAATTTATGGAGATCTTAGAGACTCAGAGAGGGTCGTTATCTGGCCAGGGAGGGCCAGAATTTATGAGGCGTCACTAAGGTTTAGGAAAGGGTTGTTATATGGTCAGGGAAAACCGGACCTGGGTGAGTTCAGGGCACGGGCAGGCATTCCAATCAGCTTTACAACATCAACTAATGGCCAGGCCATACAGACATCCTGATATTTTTACAGAAAACAGAAATGAATCCTTCATAACTTGTGACAAGCTGGCTTCTAATCTAATGAAATAACTAGGCTAGGTATATCAGCTATGGAAACAAACAATTGCCTAAAAATTGGGAAATCATTGACTTCTCATCTCTGTATTGCATATTAGTAAAGGCAATGTTATTTGGGTGGCAATTATCTTTCCTTATAGGTATAAATTGGTACAGATAAACAGATAAGTTTAAATGCTAATGTGACAATAAAGGATTAAAGCATGGACAGTTTTGATTCTCAGAAAAATGAGAACTATTTAAACTCAGCTATTTTAGGTTATCTTTCAATTTTTTTTTTAGAGAGAGAGATGAGAGAGATAGAGAGAGAGAGAGAGAATTTTTTTAATATTTATGTATTTTAGGTCTCGGCGGACACAACATCTTTGTTTGTATGTGGTGCTGAGGATCGAACCCGGGCTGCACACATACCAGGCAAGCCCGCCTCCACTTGACCCACATCCCCAGTCCCATCTTTCAATTTTTTAAAAGACTTGTAACAAAAAGGAAACACCCTTAATTGCCAAAAGCCAATGTCTCTGCTTGGCACAGAATCACGAGCCACCACACAGCTTTGTAGGTTCAAACAGCAATTCTTTATTCCCTATCTCACACCAGCCTCCACACACGCTCAGGGGAAATTCTCATATCTCCCCCACAATACATGTCCTAAATACTTTTTGTCCAGGAGGACTCAGCAGGAACTCAGGCAGCAGGCACGCCCTACTCCCAGCAGGAATAATCTTCAACCTCCAACTTCCCTAGAACTCCTATTGTCACGCCCTAAACCCAAGGACGGGGATACTTACTGCAGGATATACCCTAATCCTGGATCCACCCTGGTCATTGAGCAGGGTCACCTTTCTCAAACACACAAGCAAGGTCGCAGCAAATTTCCAAGGCAAGTCCATTTAACATGGGGTACCCTGGCAAGGATTACGATGCATCATTCCTACTTGGCAATGGCTCTCAGCACTTAATGATGGTAAATGCTTGCTTTTACATGCACTTCATATTACAATGTATGTAGTTCAAAGAAACTTTAGACACTGAGTGGTCTGACACACAGCCCCCACTTATTTTGCAGATGAGGAACATAGGGGTTCTGTGTTTGGGATTGGTATCTCTGATAAACTTCATGATTTGTACCTGACATTTCCTATTATACAGCACTTTCTTATGTCTATATATTATATACTTGGTATTAAATTGACATTTAAACAGATGAGCACTCAATTAAAATTTAAACCATTAAATAGATTTAAATAATTTAATTCAAATCAAATAATTAAATAAATATATAGATGTCTTTAAGGTTCTGGCTCACAGGTTTTTCTAGGTGGCCAAACAATCAAGTTTTTGTTAGGTCAGTTTGAGGTGGCAAAGGGAACAAAGCATAAAGAAACCTGCCAGCACTAAAGAAACTACAATCAGGCGCTGACAGAACCACCTGTCAATCAGCGGGTCCCCTGACCAATCCTGGATCTCAGCAAACTCTCCCTACCAAACCTAGTAGGACAAGGGACTCTAAAAACATCCCTTTCCTCTCCCAAGTTCTCCCTTTCCTGTCCCAAGCCCTAAGCCCAATACAAAGTCCAATCCGGCTGAGCCCACACACATGATTCCCCTACCTGCTCTGTTAGTCTGGAGGGTCTCCTCTGGGAGCGAATCTCAAGAAAGCCTCCTTCACCAGCCTTTTCATCTGCTTCCTTTTGGTTGTCACTCCCTGACCTTACAGTTAAAAAAAAACCTCAAATATAATATAATATCCATTACTTCTAAAATTTTTCTTCAACAGAAAAGAGATGATTAATACAATAGTGTTATGTTTTTTTCTGATTTACTTAATTGTAAAATAAAAATATTAAATTTAACATAAATTGATATTCATAAGTATAGTTTCTTAAATATATTAAAAATTACAGCTTATGCCCACTTGATCTCTCCCTTTTACCCAGTTGTTAACGAAACAGAACACTGCCTCCTTCTTTTAACCCCTTCTTTAAAACAGGCTTTATAAAGAATTAATAAAAAGCTATCAACAGTGATGGTGGATCAACTTCCTGTATGTAACATACCATTATTGTTGATAGTTTTTGTTGAAAAACCTTATACTTTTGCAACAGTAGTTACTACTATAATAAAAAAATTATATACATATTCAAATAATTATATTGTCCTATTTTTCAGGCTGTAATATCTTACCTTTTGCTGTTATATATGCTTAATTAATTACTGATGGTCTTACTAAAATTTTATCCTTAACAGGAATGGACATCCATGTTTTATACCTTACTTATGGAAAAACTATCTCTCCAATTCTTAGTTTTCCTCTACTATCAACTTGTATTAACAGATTGTTTAGCACCAATTGTTTTTCACATGCTTCTGGATAGCCAATTCTCTTTGTTATATCAGTTTCCTTAATTATATCCCTCTTCCTTAATTTCTACAATTCCTCTTATAGATGGATTAATGGTGTATACAGATAGAGGTAAACAAAGAAGAGTAATATCTGTTTTTATTAATGATAAATGGACTGCTTTACCCCATCTCAAATCTCTCCACAGTGAGCCAAATTAGCTGCCATTATCTTAGCACTGAAATTTTCTTCTATTTTAAACATTATTACAGATTCTCTATATAGCCAAGTTGTGCCTCATATTTCCATGACTGTGTTATTCCCTCATTTGGATTTTAATTTACTGTCTTTTTTTAACCCTTTAAACTCTTTTGCAGCATCCTTGCTCAAATATGCAGCCACACCAAAATTCCTGGACCTTTGAGGGCCACAGAGATGAAACTGTGAAATTCTTGTATCCTTTATTTTCAGATGCTACAAAATCTCATGGATTTCTTCATTAAAAAACTTGCTCACTAATAAAAATGTTTTCCATCTATTCTCAACAGGTTCATTCTATAGTTAACAACTGTTCTCACTATGTACCTTTCCAGGATCATATGTGGGAATCTATGAATCATGGAGCCTACATTCTAATGCATTTTGACAAATGGATGTTATTCATTTCCCTCCTTTTCATCCTTTCTTCATGTTTCCATTGATACCCATTCTGGGTTTATTTGGGCTAGTGCCCAAAGGTATCTTCTTGTATTTCTCATTTATTGCTTTGTTTTGTCACAATGGGCAAGCATGTTCATTTATAAATGGACAATTCCCCTGTATACATCTCATTCTTTTGCACAATTTTGTAATCAATGAAATATAATTTTAAATCATGGAATTCCTCATGATCCTACTGGACAAGCTTTGGTTGAATGAGTGCATCATACTCTTAAAACATGCCTTTTAAAACAAAAATGGGAATCTAACCTCTCTCATATCAATCATGCTTTAAATATTGTTTTATTTACAGTTAATGTACTCAACATGTAATACAAAGTTAATACTTACAATTGTTCATCTGATTTGGGTAGATATTTTATTCCCAAACCATCATTACCAAAAATTTATGTAAAATATAGGTTTCCACCAGACCCAGGATGACAAGACCCCATGCCTCTGATCACATGGGGAGAACGATAGACTGCTATGGTTACACCAACAGGTCCTGTTTGGATCACAGCTCAATGCATGAGATCTATCAATTATGGACATTAGGGACTTCACAACCTGATCTGAGTTTCATTTGACCCTGGATGAGGAGGATACCACCAAACAAAAGATGATCACTCTCCTCAAAAGAGAAGAAACACTACAAGAAGGCCCCGAGATACTCAGCCTCCATTGACTTGGGGGGATATGAAGTCATTGAAAAACAGCCTCAGCTCAACAGCTCCTGTCTCAAATGGGGTTAGAATGTACTCTGGGAAACTTAGTTACTGCTTTGATTGCTAAACTCACAAAATTCTGTAAATGCTTTGGTATTAATAATGTTGTTTTGTTGTTGTACCCCAACAGTGGGAAATCTAATACAATCAGACTCCCTAATTTCTAGAACGCATTGTAATATCTGGGTTCACTTGGCTAAAATTGTTAACTCATTGGAGATTTGTATCTGCCAGGATATTGATATGGAAGTATATTGGATCCCTGTCTTCTTCCTGTGTGCTGTGCTGCACACAAAATTACAAATTTTGACTATGGTCTCTAAAGAAGGTATCCAAAAGCTGATATCCAATAGAGATTCTTACAATTGGGGGAATCCTGAGTATGTTAAGCCATCTAATGCTATGTTACTTACTCCCACTGTTGCTGTAGATACAACTGATACTTGTGCTGAAATTCAAGGCTATACAAGAAGATTTGTTTCTTTAGGAAGACCTTCCTTTAATTGAACTAAGGTGGAGCCCATTGTGTATGAAAATGGTTATGTTCTCTTACCACCAGGACAGTTCTTTTCTTGTGGAGTATATATCTTTAATCATATACTTGCTAATATGTCTCGTAGTACCCGTTGTTATCTTAACAGACTGTGTTTCTACCATCTTCACAGGAATTAATAGGCCACCATCCTACAAAATGTGTTCATAAAAGGTCTAAAAGATTAAATTGTGATGATTCAGTAAACCTTCCCAGAAAAAAAATTGAAGTTTTGACAATTTTCTTAGTGGATATCCCTGGACTAGCTGTTGGGGATTACAAAACAACTATGAAACTGGCCTTGGCTATGGTGAAATATATTAATCATACCTCTGTGGCAATCAATATGTTTAATGAAGAGCAAAAACAATGTTGCCAAGCTATTCTTGACAATCAGGATGCAATTGATTATTTGTTATTATTACATCAAAGGATGTCAGGAATTTAATAGTATGTTTTACTTTAATTTTAATTAAGTGATAAGAGTAACTCTGTTTCAAAGGAGTTAGATTACCATAAAGATATCATTAAAAAGGTCCAGCAAGATGATGGAGGCTTACACCTATTGAATTGGCTAACTTCATGGTTACCCAACTTTACTTGGGTCAAACAATTATTCATAGGTGGATGTTTACTAATACTGAGATTGTTATGCTGTGTTTGCTGTTGTCAATGCCTACTCTATTTTTTGTCCCCACCACCATTAAGAAGAAAACCGATATTATTCATCCAAAAGGACTTAAACAAGAAAGGGGAGCTATAGAGGTTCTGTGTTTGGGATTGGGGTCTCTAATAAACTATGTAATTGTGGTATGCTTGGTGGCTAGGAAGCTTCTGTGAAAAGACGCAGAATGCCTGGCTTCTGGGAAACTTTTGTGTAATGACATGGGATGCCTGGATGTTGTAGCAATGTCACAAGGAAGCTCTGTGTTAAGAGTCTTATGAGCTTTGACCTTCATCTCAGGCACACAGCTCCTGGGAATATAGGGACTCTCTTGTTAGAAAACCACAATGTTTCACTGAACCTAGATCTGTCCACATAACAGTAACTTTATACAACAGATTTTCTTAAGAGCTGCACAAAGCTCCCTACATTGTATATTGTAATTGTGAATGTAACAACTATGAAACTGGCCTGTGCTATGGTGAAAAATATTAATAATACCTCTATGGCAATCAATATGCTTAATGCAGGAAAAGCAACCTTACTGATACTCTACAAATAATGTAGTTATGGTACTAATGACCTAATGTAACCTATTGGTATAAATAAACATGGCTACTTGGACAAGCAGCCATTTTTCTTCCTGCCTCTACATCTTGTCCTGTGTCTCCTTATTATTTTTCCTTACAGAGGAGAGTGAGCCTGACACTGTAAAATAACTTGTCCCAGGTCACACACACAGAGTTAATTCCTGGAATAGAAAGTTCCAATTGCTAGTTCACTGTTTTTGTTCCCTTATGGTTTGCTGTCTCTTGTGATTTTTCCAAGATCACAGGCTTAACAGTTTCCAAGAGTGATTATTTTAGAAATAATGCTATTTCACGTCTAGAGGGTTTCACAAGTAGCTGCCTTCCAAATTGGCTTCTTATTTCAACCTCAGTTCAATTTAAGCTAAAACATTTTTTAAATCTATGACCTCATCTTGCAAAAGATTACCCAAAAAAGTTCTTAAAAGTATCCACAAACATTTCACCCTTCAAAGCTGAAGCACACAGTAAGACACATATTAACCTAACCACTAAGATTTATTATATCTCAAATGATGTAGTACATGACACATTTTCCTACTAGTGCTTCTCAAATGTTGCTTGAACAAAGAAAGCCCAAATAATCTTCCAAAATGCTTAAGCACTTTCTGCATACTTGTCTTAACAATAATGAGTAAAAGGAAGAACAATTCAATTTAACTGTGTTGGGGACTGCTTGGGGCTGCCTTAATCTAAGAAAAACACATTCAAACAGCCAAGCACTATAATAACTTTTTTCCAAAGTTCCAGGCATTTTTTCCTCAAATAAGAAAATAGCACAGAAATAATGTCACACTTTAAAAGAAGCAGTGAAATAATCTAGTCATATTTCCTCTCTTCTAGACTCTAGAGACTCTAGCAACAGACTCAATCCTTTTTTCCTTCTCTTGTAGTACTAGAAATTTAACCGTGGGTGCTCTACTACTGAGCTACATCTCAGCCCTTTATTATTTTTATTTTGAGACATGGTCTCATCAAGTTGCCAAGGCTGACCTTGAACTTGCAATCCTCCTGCCTTTGTATCCAGTGTGGCTGGGATTACAGTCATGCACCTCTTCACCAGACCAGATTCAATCCTTGAAATAAGAATGGAAACATTAAACTCCCATCTACTCCAATGGAGAACAGAAAAAGCACAGGCTTTGAATTTAAAGATAGGTATTCATATAGTACCAACCATTCACTATTGGGACCTTACCAATAAGAATAAAGATAATGGAGCCTACTTGCTGGTTCATTGTAAAGAATGAGGTAATGAGTAAAAAAGCATTACAACATGTGCTTGACATGACATGTCTTTTTTTTTTTCTGGAGACAATTTAGAGAACAAAATTATAAGGAAAAGGTTGAGGGTGATGATGATTCATTATTTTCCAAACAGAATGAAATGTGTGGTGACCTGGGGGAATTTTTTTTTTTAATCTGAATTCAGACATGCAATAACTAAAGCTCCCACTTGCAGCCTTAGATATTTTTTAAAGAAGTTACTTTAAAAGTGGTGATAGCAAGATGTCCAGTTCACATTTCATCTACTCAATCTTGAATCTAAAATTGGCCAAAAGGTGGAAAGTGAGTTCAAGTCAGTTCTCCAGTGGATTACAGCATTCTGCTCAAAATGGAAAGAAACAGGCCACCAATACATGAAGTAAGGGTAGAAGAGAGACTTCTGGGTCTAGGGATATAGCTCAGTTTGTAGAATGCTTGCCTCACATGTACAGGGTGCTGGGTTCAATCCCCAGCATCACAAAAAAAGAGAGAGACTTCTGGTAAGACTGCAGGAAAAGAGGAATTATCAGAACCAATGGTGGAAATGATTTTATGCTCACTCACTTTCTCCACATTTTAAGTGTAGCCAGCCACAATTTGAAACAATAGAGCATAGCACTGCTGGTTTCATAGTACATATTTTTTCTATCTTTGCCTAAACAGCACACTGCCTTTAGGGATTATGGGAAGGGTGTCAAAATCCCCCATAATATGAAACTCAACCTTAATATGAAATCAGAACTTTGAGTGAGCTGATTAACTTGTACTAACCTCAGTTTTCCCCAGCAAGATAAAGAGAATGCTATATAAAATGTCTACTTGGATAAAGTGTTAAATAAAGGCTTATATGTAGTATTATTACACTGTATTTATACAGGATTGAATAAAAAAGATTATGAAAGTACCTAATATCTGATATAAAGTAGACAAAATTATTTTCATTTTTGGAATTTCCTCATTATTAAATCATAAAGGATGTTTACTGGAATTAGGGCCATTTTCTGGATTTTAAACGGTTATGTGAAATAAATACCTAAGTTGCAGGACAAAATTCTTGGGACTAGTGACATGGAAGATTTTGGATAAATGAAATCATCCTAGGGACATCAAGAATTCTTTCCTTGTGGTGACTAGAATCATGGACTTTGATAAAAGCCTTGAGACAATTCTTATTTATTGATTTTGTATTTGATCAATTTACTGTTTTCTTATCACAATGATTAGATAAACAGTCTCAATATATACAGAGGAAATGGGGTAGAAGATAATACTGAGACTCCTTAGTATTAATTTGATTACACCTAACACTAAACATTTACCATATTTTTCTTCCCAAAAGAAAGGAAGATTTATAGAAATTTTGAATTTGAATTTCAAAATCATGAATTTATCAGTAAAAAGAAAAATTAGGGCCTTGCTAAAAACTTTAATAAATACATCCAATTTGAATTAAATTTCATTCAGAATTTCAAATTTTATTCTTTGTAAGTTTTTTTTAGATTTACAAAGAAATAAACATTTCACATTTGTAAGGAAATGTGTGGCTTTATTTTATTCTAAATGGGAAAAACATTAAAAGAACAGTGGCAAAAAATAATGTATTTCTATATTCTTTTGTCCTCTGAAACTCTTACTGGGTGGTAAAGATTAGTTTGAGAAGAGGGGAAAGAAGCCTGATAATCTACTGGAAAGGAGACCATTGTTTGGTGCACACCAGTGCCTCTTGTTACTGATCAATAAGCTGCACAGCTCCAAGTGACAAAAAAAAAAATGTATTCAGGCTATTTCATTGCTAAGAAGCAACTAACACAATAGCAAAGAGAAAATAAATTATCAAGTGAATATTTGTTTCAAAAGAATGCTTAAAGGATTTACCATATGCTGCTTTTTAAAGTAGAATTATATATAAAATTTTTAATCTTATAAATTTAAATGTGCATTATATTAATATATATATATATATATATATATTCTGTAAGTTTTATTTAGATTAATATATAAGCATATTTAATGTATTTATAGCATATTTAATGTGCTTATATTTATGTTTATGTTTCATATTTATAATATATAGATACAGATTTATATATGTAGTGTTTATTTTTATTCATCTATATATTCTACTGATACCTGCATATTTATGTACATTCTTTAAGTTCATGTATACACATATGTGTAATTGCACAGAATGTCCTATAATTGAATCCAGATTTTTCTTTCAGATATTTTTTATTATATATGTCTGTACTATGGACATTTGGAATAAAAAAGATCAAGGCTTCACATACAATTATTATTAGAAATGGTTATAAGTCCCACTTTCTAGTGTAACAATATGTAATAATGTTACATAAATATTACATAAATATTACATAAATAATATTACATAAATATTCCTTTGTAAATTCAAAGAAACTAACAAAAATGAAATTTGAAATTCTAAATAAAATTTATTTCAAATTGAATTTGTTTATTTTTAGTGCTTAACTTTTCTTTAAATGCTTTATATGACCCTCTCATCATGCTCTAGGAGTTTTCCATCAAAAGATCATAAGCTAACTTCAGTTTGAAAGTCCAACCCATTATTCTTCTCCAGACTCATTCAAATCTCCTTTCTACATTTTCTCCTTGACTTGCAAAACTGGCTCATGAAAAATGGATCATACTTAGCATATTTGTCTAGCCATAAAAGTGCATTTTCAGACCATATAATTAAAGATACTAAAATGAAAATCAAAAGGAAATCCTTTGCCTGAAAGTGTTGGGAAATTCACTCTCTATGATCTCTTTAGGCACCTTGTTTGGTGTCAGTGGCATAGCTCTTCTCTTGCTGTTCCTTGTCACTCACTTTGTGAGTGTGAATCAGTTTCCCTCTGGACAAACTGTAAGACAAAATTAATGAAAGTTTCATCTTCTTTACACACTAAGTTCTTTTCTCCTTCAGGGAACTTGTCTCTGACAGTTTTAAGAGAATAAATGTTGTGAATAGTGCTTTGTACTGACAGAAAATTTATCCATAATCCTCAACTAAAAAGTGGGCCTTATAATCAATCATTCCTAAAAAATCAAACTCTACAGTGGTTAATATTCTTACACAGACCCATGCCAGACCTCAGGTCCCAGCCCAGAACCACCTCTGCTGACCAGGAGACCCATTCCAGAAACCAGGCCCAGGCCTAGGACTGCCCCTAGGCCCAACTGGGAGCCCATGCCTATCTCATCTCCATCTTGGGACACTGCAACCATCTCCACTCTCCAATATGCAGTAGCCTCCATCTTGTGACAACAGACAAGGCCTAGAAGCCACATCTTGGAACAGGCAAAGGCCCATTCTTTCAGCCCCATATCCAAAAGTGGTTGCATCCATTGGGACACCCCCACTGCTATCTTGAGTTACCTCCACTATTGCCACCACCTCCTTTAGTTGCAGGAGTATCCATTGTGGGACACCAGGAGGGTCTGGAAGCCCAACACCAAGGTGAGGTACAGATAACATTCACAGACACTATAAGATTATAGGGTAGAAACTGTAATACCTCAGATCCACAGTGCAAGAAAGGAAATAGACAACATGAACAAACAAGGGAAGAAAGTACCCCAAACAAATCCATAGACAGTGCAGTTAATGAAACGTCCGAGAAGGAGCTCAGAATAAACATAATTAAAATTATCTGTGAATTAAAGATTAAGACCTAAATGAGCAAATACAGGCAAAAATTGATCACTCCAACAAAGAGATAAGGGAGCAAATACAGGTAGTAAAAGATTACTTTAAGAAAGAGATTCTGAAAAAAAAAATCAGATACCCTTGAAATGAAGGAAACAAATAAATAAAACTCACTAGAAAGCATCACCAACTAGACTAGATCACTTGGAAGACATAATGTCAGATAATGAAGACAAAGTAAACAATCTTGAAAATAAAGTTGACCACACAGTGAAGATGATAAGAAACCATGAACAGAACATCCAAGAATTATAGGATAGCATCAAAAGACCAAATATAAGAATTATTGGGATAGAGGAAGGCACAGGGACTCAAACCAAAGAAATGCACAATCTCTTCAGTGAAATAGTCTCACACAGTCTACCCTGTGTAAGAAATGATTCAGACAGCAGAATGAATTAGTATGCAGTTTTATCCAGGAAAATTTCCATTGTCTTTCACATGGATTTTTCTACTCTAAAGATTAGACATATTTACCACCCCCACCCCCACCCTCAACACACACATGGATTTTTAAAGTAGTGTTCTGGCATATGTCCAATAAATTGTTTTAATACTAAAAGGCTCATCTTTTTTTTCAAGTAACAGATAATGCCGTCTTTTTTTTTCCCAAATTGGTGTGAGCAATTGGTATGTCATTTCTGGCAAATTGATTTCACCTGACTATCCTTCATATTCATCCAAACTGTTCTGACCATGTAAAGGAATGAATGGTATAATACTGATGCTCAAAAAAAAAAATCACATAGCTTTGCAGCCCTCATCCTTGTATATGACCAGGTAAAATGAAAACCTGTGTTATCCTTTTAAAGAAAAGGATAGGATCACAGAAAAATGGCTAAAAAAAAAATCTTGCTTCCTCTATGTCAATTCAGCAAAGCACAAAAGTATTAATGTTCATAAGACCAGTTTAAAAAAAAAGGATATTTTAAAGGATACTTCACTTCAAATTAATGGTATCTTTAAAATGGACCTAGAGTGAGGAAAATAAATAAATGTTTAATGATCTTATTTCTTTAATAAGAATCATCTTTCTTATTATTTAGATATGAGGTGTCCCCCAAAAGCTCATGTGTGAGACAACGCAAGAAAATTTAAAGGTGAAATGATTGGATTATGAGAGCCTTAACCTAATCACTGCATTAATCTGCTGTTAGGGATTAACTGGGTGGTAACTGTAGGGACAAAGGGACATAGGTTGTGACTGGAGTAAGTGGTCACTGGGGGACATGTCTTTGGGGTATATATTTTAGTGGTGGTGAGGGGAGTTTCTCTGCTTCCTGGTGCAATGTTCTGAGCTTCTTTTCTCTGCCACACTCTTCTGCCATGATGTTCAGCCTTACCTCAGGCCCTGAGGAATGGAGTCGGCCTCTATAGACTGCAACCTCTGAAACCATGAGCCCCAAATAAACTTTTCTTTCTCATCACAGTTTTTCTCAGCTCTTTTGGTCACAGCAGCAAAAAAGCTGACTAAAACAATCTTATTTCCCTAAAATTATTTGCAGGGGAGAAAATTAAAAGCTATTAGTGCCATGATACAGAAATGGTCAGAAGTATGCCCCAAAGCATGTTAATTAACTCATGTGAAATTGTAGGAATTAATTGTGAAATGACTTTAGGCAATAGCAAAGTCTCAGGGGATAAGATCATAAAAGTTAAATAAAGAATCCTTCCTCCAAAACCCTTTTCCCTTCAGTACTCAAAGAAAAGAAGTATCTTACTCATTCATCTGCAAACTTTGCCATTTTTCTATTCAGAACACCCTTTGTCTCATTCTTCCAGAAGTAGAGGAAAGGATTAAGACTGGCTCCTTCTTTTAGTTAGGATCTCTTCTCCGGTTTGTATTTACAACATTTAATTGGCTACACAGGCACTAGGTGAAAAATGGTATGTCTCATTTTTTAAAATGCACTAAAAGTTTATTTTTTAAAAATTTTACTTAAAAAAGTTTAGTCATCAAGATTTCCTGGAGATGTTACCAAAGGGCCTCTCAGATACGATTTGAGCTCAATGTTGACTGTGGTCAACAGAGTTCAGATCAATAGAGAAGTCCTTCCTTGTGTTTTTTTTTTTTTTTTTATGTGCACTCAGATACCTGAGAATCCCAGAACAAGAGATGGCTGCACCAGCCTGATTATATCCTGCTCACACTAGAGGAGATTGCATCTCATTGGTCCCTCCATACTCCTGTCTATTCCCCAGCTCCAGGACTGACCTCCCCAGATGCTTCCTTAGTTTCTTTCTCCTTTACTATGCAAAAAGAAGCCCTGCTGCTTACCCTAGCATAGCTCTTCATTTTCTCAACAATGTAGAATATTAACCAGATTGAAAAAATACTTTCTCTATTGTACCCAGTACAGAGTAGGTTCTTTATGAAAGTTAACTATTTTGAATTGAATTGATAAAATTGTAGTCCCCAAATAATTGCTTCTGCATTCAACTTTGAAAGTTAAACAAGATGCAAAGAAGTTTTAAAAAAATAGAATGACCAAGACTTCCTGAATATTTGGTCGAGAAAAACCTAGAAAACATTTAATCCAATTTGTTTCTTCTGCACAATTTTTTTGTTTGTACATAAGAATGCCAGAGAGGTCACATGACTTGTGTAATATTAAAGAGTCAAGTTACTAGTAAACCCACAAAAAGCCTTCTATCCCACAATATCTGTGAATTAGTGATTACTCATAGGCAGTGTAAAAATTTTTGTAGTATGACAATAAGGCCTTTCCCACTGTCTCCTGAGACCTAATAGCAATTCTTCATTTAGCTGTTTATTGGAAAGGCTTTAACATAAAGACATGATTATATTTCAGGTCTGGAAATGGGCTAATATCAAAATCATACAGATCTCAGAAATCTCCTAATAATATTGACAATATAAGTAAATCTTGAGCAAACTACAGGGATCTAAAATAAGACTAAAACTCATATTGCCACAATGAGTTTTCACAACACACAAAATGTCACTGAAATTTTAAGGCAGTACTTATAATCTTGATTTTAATCACCTTTTTCACAACTGTGACCAGAAGACATAACAAGAACAATATAGATTAAATTTTTTTTTAGGACTCACAGGTTCAGAGGTCTCAGTCCATAGATGGTCACTCCCATTGCTCTGGGCCATGAGGTAAGGCAAAACATTATGGCTAAAGGGTATAACAGAATAAAGCAAGCCAGGATATTGTACCAGGAAGCAGAAAAAGACTCTCTTCATCACCAACAAAATGTATATCCAAAGACACACCTCCAATGACCCACCTCTTCCAGCCACAGACCACCTGCCCACAGTTACCACTCAGTTTATCTATCAACATATTAATGCTCTGATTAGGTTTAGGTTCTCACACCCAATCTTTTCACCTCTAAACTTTCTTACATTGTGTCATACATAAGCTTTTGAGGGATACCTCATATCTAAACTATAGCAAACCCCTACATATTTGTGGCAATTCATAAACCATAACCCAAAGAAATGCCAATAAATTATGTTGCTATCCAATATAATTTCACATATCCATTATGTGTGAAATGTCCTTCACCATCCTAAAAATGTTTGCTCCTCTTTTATCCATCCCTCAGGGCAATTTGGTCAGCAGTGAAACCATGAACACAGAAAATATAGAATCATTTGGAAAACCAATGCAACTTAAGTTTTAACCACAAGTTGTTTCAATGCTCTCATTCCCTCATATAAGAGAACTGGCACACACACACACACACACACACACACACACACACACACACACACACAAAGAAATCAATCATTTGATGGAGATTTTTCAGAGCTACAATACTCCATGTGCTAATTAAGGGCTCTGTTAGAGGCCTGACTTTCAATGACAAGGTACAAGTTTAAACTTCTTTGGTTTCTGCCTCTTTGAAAAGTTTAGATGTTATCTTACTTAACAGTTAATAAGAAATTATTTTACCTCAGTACCTTAATGTTACATGTGTACACGAGATTCTAAATTAATACATAACTGACAGGTTGCCTCTCTACTCCAAGTATTAGATTTAACTTTTTTCTTTAATTTCCCTTAATAAAGTTTTTAATCTTGGCTTTAAGAAGACTTGGCTTATTTTATTTTAATTAAGATTTTTTTACATTATTTAGATAAATATAATAACTCTTAGGTTCTAAGCTGGATGATCAAGAGCCTTAAAAGTCTTAACTCTGACAAAAACAAGGGTTAGATAATCATCTTTAATGAAAACATCAAAATATATTAAAACTAGCAAAGAAAAAAAGAGAGAGCCATTAGGAAATACACAATAACTTTATCATTAAGTAACAATGGGCATGATATTCCACCAGTAGACTTCTGAGAATCACCTACATCAGAAACACCTGTGCTGATTTTTTTCATATATGGATATCTGTACCCACCCTCCATTTCTTGCATTTCTATTATGGTAATCTAAATTTTATAAAATTTCCCTGAAATTAAAAAAAATCAAACACTGTTTTCAATAACCACTATTACAGAGCATTATTTTCTTATCTACCTAATTATACTCAATATTCATATAGAGAAAAAAATTTTGCTCTTGAAGGAGAAAATTCATTTTATCCAATTTCTCCACAAAATCATTATGCATGAAATAAATCAACAACTGACTTTAATTTAAAAATGAATTTTTAAAATAATTTCTAATATATTATCTTCTTCATTTCTTTATTTAACAATACTAAACAGTAAAAAGCAGAAAGGGAAAGGATAAAAGGAAAAAAATACCTTTATTCACATCTTTACAAATGTCACTAGGCCTCTGGACGAGTATGCCTTTAGAGAATTTCTTGGTATGAGTTCTTCTTTAATACAGAAAACAGTTGTATGGATGTAATAAATATTCTTAGTAGTCTCACGTAATTGCCAATCATTTTTCCTAGTACTTAGTATGACATAGTTTTGTTATGAGGGAATATGGAGAAATCTGTGTTAGAATACAGGAGGAATTGCAATGCCCAGCACAGCACCTCCTTTCTGGAGTCCTACAGAGCTAATCATAACTGCAGTTGTGAACGGGCTGCTCTGCTAATGTGTTCTGGGAAGTGCTTGTTTTGCAGAGTTTCAGGTTTGAAATATATTCCCTGAAAGGGCAGACTCAAAACAAAATGTGTTGTGCTTCAATAGATCAATTTTGGATTCTCAGTAGATC
Source organism: Urocitellus parryii (assembly GCF_045843805.1). NCBI lineage: Eukaryota > Metazoa > Chordata > Mammalia > Rodentia > Sciuridae > Urocitellus > Urocitellus parryii. The sequence goes on along the minus strand of NC_135535.1, from coordinate 139,966,145 downwards.
CTTATACTCACCTCCTGTTTTGGACAAACATATATGCTGCTATTTAAACAAAGAGGGACTTTTGAAAATGAATATTTATTAAACAGTGATAGAACAATAATAACAAAATTAAGAATTCATTGACATGTAAGCACAAATTTTTATTTCTTTACTGTGATGGTTAACAAAATTAATTTTGCATTCCTAGCAAGAGGTAATGAAATACACTGTTTTATTGTTATTTTTATATGTGATTTTATAGTCAGATAGCCATAGTGTACAATATGTGCCTCATTGATTTCAGACCAAATAACAAGTTATTCCTTATGTTCATTACATGCACAGAGTACATCAAGCTAAATTCATATTTTATAACAACAATTTTTATCGTTTTTTTTACCAATTAGTATTGAAGCATAATTTTTCTTCAAACACAAATTTAAATTGATAATTTACTCATTTGGAAAGGGGCACACAACAAGAATTCACCTACTTATACAGATACATTTTAATGCTTGATATTAACTGCAAATTATTGTACTTGAATCACCCTTGGAAAACTTTCATGATAGGAAAAATTTTACATAGAATATTTACTTTTCATAGACTTTCTTTTAGAGAGTAGGCAGGAGAGAGTAAGTTAAAAATGGAAAGAGATAGAAAAGAAAGAAAAGAAGAAACTCTATCATTATGACAATGGCCTGTCACGGTTTACCAGTGGGAAAAAGAAGCTGTTCTAGTAGGCTTTATCTGTGTCAGCGAGAAATGATATCCTGAATTCCCTTACCTTAACACTGGTTAGGTTCTCCCTACAAGATCCAATTTTCTTCCTTGACAGTGGCATAATCCACTGAGTATTTGGACCTAACTTAATTGGTTTTAGCAATTTTGGAGTTAATTTCTCAATTGTGTAAAAATCAGATATTAATGTATCTAGCAGACTTTGCACCCCCATTAAAGCAGTTGACTTAGGACAAATCAGCGAATAAATCATATTCCTCTAGGCAATTCATTTTACATGCATAGTACCTGATTTCAACAACCATAAATGAGTTCTTGTCATTTAAAAATAAAATTTAAAGGCACATGTCATTTAATGAGGAGCTGTGGTATAGAATGAAATGGTTCCAGTTTTAAATGTAGAGAAGCTAAGAGATATCTAAAGTGCAATAACTCTATTCACAATCTCTTCAGGATCTACATATTGATATTCAAAATAAAAAAGAAACAAACAGAAGTAACTTAACACTGAAAAGTTTACCATGCAAATAGTATAACAGATTATTCTATTTTCCAACCTTACACATTTGGTGGTAAGCAAAGATTATTCTGGCACTTTATTATGCCAATTGCTATATAAAATTTAACACAAAGAAAAATTCATCTTCTGAGATTTGATTAGAATTTTATATAAGATTTAGCAATTTTTAAAAAGCAGTAGAGGGAAATAATAACTGGATGTGTGATTTATTATAAACTCTAAATGGTCTATACTAAAGAAGCATATAAACACTGTTAAATAAACTAGCTCTCAGCCTTTTGTTTTCTACTATTATGCCATTATTTTTTTCTTAGAGTCATGTTCTGTTGAGTGAGATTCAACTCAAGTCTTAAAGTGACAATGAACCTTAGCAAAAGGAAAATGTATAGAAGAACGCATGCAAAGAAGCCTAAATGCAATCTGAACAACTGTCCTTTCTCTTCTACAACATCACTCCTCTGTTTTAGCATTTCAGTACTCAGAAGTTGGACTCAGGATGCCAGAAGTGTTGGTTGGCTTAGGAATGCTCTGTGTGGGAACTCAAGCTTGTAGGAAACCATCAATAATGAAGGTTTGTTTAATACTGATTTGATTATTTGTGTCCAATAAAGGGTAGGCATCTAAACAGTCTCCAGAAATCAGGGGATAAAAAGATCTCATGAAAATAGAAGTTGTTTTTACCACCATTACTGAAACTTCACGTGAACCCACAAACAACTCCAAAACTAGAAAACCAAAGATTGTTTACAAATGTTGCACTTGATAACAAAATGTGTCCTTAGTGACAAGCCATCTTTATTTATTTCACTTAATGTGACTATTTAAGATTTCCCTGAAGAAATTAATATTTAGTTTGATTGTGGGACATAGCCCTGCATGGTAATACTGTATAAGGTATTATAGAAGTCTCATAACACCATCTACAGTACTAAATTGGAATAAACTAGATTAAATTTATAAACATTTCTAGCCCCAAAAGTTTTTAATAAAAAACTGTGAACCTGTATCTGTTGCTGTGGACCAAATCACCATCCTGGTGAGAGGCTCAATTTTATAATCCAATGCTGGGAAGGATTACAAAGAGTAACAATTATGACCATTTCAAAGAGTGATAATAGTGACAGAAAGCACTGAAGTCTCCTGTAGAAGGCATGATCAGAGACAGCTTCTCTGGCATAACATTTGAGGTGAAACTTGAATTGAGAGGTCAAAACACTTTTCCAAATGTAGGGACATAAGCATTATTGGCAGAGAGGACAGCAAGTGAAGTTACTAAGATGGAAACAAATTTGACAGGTGTGAGAACATGAAGCTCATGGAGCATGGTGAGTAGGATAGAGGGAGGTAGGAGGACAGATCCAGGACATTGGCAGGGATAGTCCTGCACTGGCTGATCCTGGCTGAAGAATTTTTTGTTGTTGTTGTTGTTTTTGTTGTGTTTTTTTTTTTTTTTTGTGTGTGTGTGTGTGTCTGGGGATTGATCTCTTGGTTACTCTACATCCCCAACCCTTTTTATATTATATATGGAGCTAGAGTCTCACTAAATTACTAAGGTCAGCCTTGATTCTCCTCTAGAGCAGCTGGGATTACAAGCATGTGCCACTGTACCCTACAAGAGGTCGGAGTTTAATTGTTAAGAGAATTGAAAACAATAATGAAAGTCTTTAAGTAGGAGAAAAGTATGACCTGACTTATAATTTTAAATGATGAGCTTGGCTGATGTAGCAAATGGAAAAGGGAAAGTACAAATGGAAAGACCAGTTTGAGGTATTTTCTGAAGATAGGGGAGAAAGGACGGTAAGTGAACTAAGACTGTATAGTAAGAATAAAAATCAACATTTTTTTTGAAGCTTAATCAAAAAGATATCTTAAAAGACAATATGGGGAGGGACAGGCAGCACAGGATAGAGATGAATGAAGAGACATTTGGGATGGAATCACGAATTGCTATGTAGGGCATGTAAAGAGTATAAATAGAGAAATAAGGTTGCCTGGAACCAAGCACTGGTAGGCTCCAAAACCTTAAGGTCAAACAACAGTTAATGAGAAAAAGTAGTCAGTGAGGTATGAGGATAAAAAAGAGAATGGTATTGTGGAAATAAAGAAAAAAAATCACAGCAAAAAGGCCAGCTCTGAATTCTGCAGAGCTTAAAGACTTGAATAAAACTTTAGTATCAATCATCTGGATTTGCTGGAATATTCATGAAAAGAAGGAAGTACAATTAATTTTACCACAATTATAAGCTGATATATACTCAATTGGTAAACCTCACAGAATTCAGAGAAAATTCCTAAGACAATCATCATCCCCTCTGGAGCCACCAGTGTCCATGTATAACTCCTATACTCTTCTCAGTCTCAGCTTGAGCGGACTCTGAGAAGTCTATGCTGACCAATCAGAGGATAGTGGGTCTCCTGTTACCTGCCTCTTGAAGACCAGACTTACCATTTGTCACCATCTTTAATCTGTATGTCCAGTTAGCTTTAGTAATTTCCTTTTAGGTCTCAATTCAATGTGAGGCAGGTGGGAGCAGGGCATCCCAGCACCCACTATCTCCACCACTTGAAATATCATTGGTGCTCAACAAACTTCTTTAGAAAGAATAATCATTCTTTTAATAAGTGACAACTGTGCTGTGACTGAAAGTGGGTGGAATTTGTTCTTAAATCAGAATAAATTTGACATTATTGACAGGTTTTATGATGAAAAAATCTTAGATTTAAAGTAATTCCCTTTTCTAGTTTATATGTGATTTAACTTAAAAATTGATAAGACCAACTGCCTGTAGGAGGGTTTTTAGCTCTCTGTTTCCTCCTGACTAGTGGGAAAAGGGGGGGGGGGAAGCACGCCCCGACTAGGAGGAGCCAAGAAAGGTGAAGGTCGATTGGTGGCCTGCACTCAGCCCTCCCTCTCCGGAGGACAATCAGATGGGCCAGGGAGATGAGTGGAAGCAGGATTTCATTTATTGAGGAAGTACACACAACTTATATACTGCACAGGAGCCAATCAGGATAAAGGTCAGAGGGTGGAGCGAGTTCACGTGTACACCCATCCCATAGTCCCTAAGGGAAGGCATGAGCTGTCCACCCCACCAGGGCGGAAGAGTCCTGGACCTATCCTGGAGGTGGTCCGCCTTTTCCGTCACCACCCACAGCACCGCCGCCTGGCTGATCGCCAGGAGCCATCCCAGCCACAAGACCAGGCAGCCATGCCACCTACAACTGCCTAAAAATATTTACCTAACTTACCTTAACATAGGACTATTTTTTTTCCTAATGATAACACCTTCTGCTTTTACATTCTGCAACTTATACAAATAGTCCTTTAAAGGAGTCATGTGTTTAGCCATTCTTTACCATACTAACCTCTGTCAAAATTGCAATGGCTAATCAGAGTCCAGCAGTCATGTGATAACACGATCCAGGCCCAATAAGTTTTGGAGTAAGGTATAAGAATTCTGGCTATCAGGATGTCCGCCTTTTGTAACCATAGTCATTGAGTTCTACGATAAAATAAAGATAGAAAAAGTAAAGGCCATTTATCCTCCTAATATTGTAGGGATCAAACAATGTCATAAAGAATTGCAAGCTCCAAAATGTATGATTTCTCCCCCCCCTCCAGTTGCTAATAAGTGATAAAATCAGGATTGAAAACAAGGACTACATGATATGAAAGTCTGTTTCACACTTCATCAAATCCTAAGAATTACTCAGAAAAACACCCACTAAGAATGTATACCTCTTTTGTTCAAAATGTATATGCCAGCTCAGTAACCTCGTATTTCTTGATTGAAAAAAAAAAAAAAAAACAACTGTATACATCACAGCCAAAGGTCAATATTCTTGGTATTTTACATATTCAAACTAAGCATGTCAGTGTGCTGTGTCAAAGACCTCAGCATCAACATATCCTTTCTGGTTTACTTAAAAAAAAAAAAAAAACATATTGATACAATGCCTACTATGGGTCACTCAATTTTTAAGGATATATATTATCACATTTTTCACAGTGATCCACAGAAGGTGTTATTTTCATATATATATATATATATATATATATATATATATATATATATATATTATTTTTAGTTATTGGCGGACACAACATCGTTGTTTGTATGTGGTGCTGAGGATCAAACCGGGCCGCACGGACGCCAGACGAGCGCTCTACCGCTTGAACCACATCCCCAGCCCATTTTCCTACATTTTTAAGGTGAGAATATTAAGGTTCAAAGAGAAGTCAGAATTTAAGCAATTTTGAACAGCTAGGGGGTAACTGACAGATTTTCCTCTGTACAAGCAAAATAATTGTGCAAGTATTCCTTTCCATCTCCAAACCTAAATTAAACAATTTTTTAAAATGTGTTGAACTTCATAAAGTTTACACTTTTTCCAGAACAATATAAATTGTCAAAAAAAAAGTTAATACTTGTTCCCCATGTTCACTCTCAAACTGTGTTCAGAAGCTCCAGGATCAATATTTCTTTAAGTATCAAAATGGCTCAGGGCCAACTGGAGAGAAAACAAACCTTTTCCTCCCAATCCTGCTCATCAGCAGTGAGCTATGCCAACAGGGCACAAATGCAAACTAAAACCATCCAAATCCAGAGAGTTTTAAGCAACCTGAAATCAAATGACCAGTGTGATTGTCTTTTTACAGGCCACTAGCACCATGGAATTGTGTGGCCCCTGTGACCTCTAGTAAATGCAATTCTTGTGAGTTTGGACATTTGCTTTAGGCAAAAACAAGCTCTGTACATCGTAGAGTAGGCTGTCAGCTCTCTGTGGAATTCATGACATACTAATAAATGCCATTATAGATTATAATGTTACGTTCCTCTCATCTGTCACTCATCAAATGAGCTACATAACCCCTTCTAACTTCCACTTTTGTTTGTATATTCTTCTAGGTAAACTTCTTCTTTTCTGAAGTATGTGAATTTCCTGAGATAGCAGGAAAGAGGACTGTGTTCTAGACAACTGCCCCTTTATTAGCCCCAAGATATTGATAACAGTCAGTACACCTCCGATCAATTTAAAGTCTATACTTACACAATTTTAAAAACTCATGGAGACAAGCCAATTTTTAAGAGTTTTATTAAATAATAGCCTTCTATTTGTATGACTCAAACATCACAGGTATTTGTTTCATGACCATACTGTACCATTTCTTATTAGAATCATATTTCATATCTACAAAGAACCCTACTAAGTTTGAAAGAAACTCAGTACAAAATGACTCAATCAGGTTTAAGGAGCTTCTAGTTGACAATGCCAGGTCCTGAATCAAATCTTCCTTCACTAAAACTTTGGCTTTTTCTACCAAGGCCTAGAAACCCAGAGACTCTGGGTCCCACCTAGTTCAAGTTTGGGGATAGAAGGAAAAACACAACTGATTTCATTACTTCTTTATCTTTACCTTATAGAACTTCTCCTAAAATCCTGTTTGATTTTTTTACTTATTTTCCCTCTAACCACCCTGCACTCCTTAACTTCAATAAATGTTCCATGAAAGCAGAAACAGTGTTTGTCTTATCCACTATTATGTCTGAGGCTCTGTCATGACCCTAATGTCTAACAGTGCTGTCTAGCATATGTCAGACAATTAAAAATTTTGTTAAATAAGAAATATAGAAGTCACCTACAAAAAGTCACATAAGTAAAATAGAGATCATCATGTGAGCTGTTTCCCTTTGCCACATTCTCGCTTCATGATGTTCTGCCTCACCTAGAGCCTGGAGGAACAGAGCCTGCAGTCTATGGATTGAGACCTCTGATATAGTGAGCCCCTAAATAAACCTTTCCTCCTCTATAATTGTTCTGGATGGGTCTTTCAGTTTCAGCAGTGAAAAAGCTGACTAAAACTACTCACATCTCCTTTTTGACTGTTATTCTCTGAGTTCTTTACTGGGTATAAAATCAGGAACTTCTTATGGAAAATATTAACTGAACATGAATATTAAAATATGGAACAAATAACTCAGACTTCAAGAAAAATGTCTTTATGAAAAAAAGTGAAACCAACATTTTTAAGTAAACTTGAAAATAAAAACATTGCAATGGGTGTGAGCACATTTATATCAACTCATTTTGTTTTAAAAGCTAAATCGAAGGCAGTTTTCTAATTTAGTAAAAAAAAAAAAAAGAACTTTTCTGTACTTTAGTATTTCTTGTGCTAGTACTTGGTCTTCTCTTTGTATGTCTATAGTAGTTTACTTGTAGAAGACCTGGAAAATAATAAAAAGGCAAGGAATAATAAGATAGTCTTAATTTTATATTGTTGGGGATTTATTAATAGATATTTATTCATAAAGTTCTAAGTCCTAGCGTTGGGA